>NC_138875.1:22722664-23439664 GCF_965194805.1 Balaenoptera borealis | reverse complement strand
TACCAAAACCCACAGATGCTCAAGTCTTGTAGTCAGCCCTCCACATCCCTGGTTCCACATCTGCGAATTCAACTAATCCCGGATCATGTAGTACTGCATTTATTGAAAAGACCACGTTTAAGTGGACCTGCAGAGTTCAAACCTGTGTTGTTCAAGGGGTCAGCTGTATATGCACCCAACATGAGAGCACTCAAATATGTTAAGCAAATATTAACAGATATCAAAGGAGAAACAGACAGCAGTGCAGTAATAGTAGGGGACTTCAATACTCCACTTTCAACAGTGCATAGATCATCCAGACAGAAAATCAGTAAGGAAACACTGCATTGAACCATACTTTAGATGAAATGCACCTAACAGACATACAGAGAACATTCCATCTAATAGCAGCAGAATACACATTCTTCTCAAGTACACATGGAACATTCTCCAGGATAGATCACATGCTAGGTCACAAAAAAGTCTTAACAGATTTAAAAAGATTAAAATCATATAAGTATCTTTTCTGACCACAATGGCATAAAACTAGAAACCAAACACCAGAAGAAACCTGGAAAATTAACAAATATGTGGAAATTAAACAACACACTCCTGAATAACCAATGGGTCAAAGAAGAAATGAAAAGGGAAATCAAAAAATATCTTAAATGGGCTTCCCTGGTGGCGCAGTGGTTGAGAATCTGCCTGTCAATGCAGGGGACACGGGTTCGAGCCCTAGTCTGGGAAGATCCCACATGCCGCAGAGCAACTAGGCCCGTGAGCCACAATTACTGCGCCTGTGCGTCTGGAGCCTGTGCTCCGCAACAAGAGAGGCCGCAATAGTGAGAGGCCTGCACACCACGATGAAGAGTGGCCCCCGCTTGCCACAACTAGAGACAGCCCTCGCACAGAAACGAAGACCCAACACAGCCATAAATAAATAAATAAATAAAATTTTAAAAAAATCTTAAATGAAAATAGAAATACAACATACCCAAACTTATGGGATGCAACAAAAGCAGCTTTAAGAGGGAGGTTTATAGCAATAAACACCTATATTACGAGAAAAGAAAGATCTCAAATAAACAACCTGACTTTAAACCTCAAGGAACTATAAAAAGAACAAACTAAGCCCAAAGTAAGCAGAAGGAAGAAAATAACAAAGATCAGGGCAGAAAGAAATGAAACAGAGACTAGAAAAATGATAAAACATATCAATGAAACTAAGAGCTGGTTTTTTGAAAAGATAAACAAAATTGACAACCTTTAGCTGGACTAGCTAAGGAAAAAAGAGAGAAGACTTGAATAAATAAAATCAGAAATGAAAGAGGAAACATTACAACTGATACTACAGTAATACAAGGGATCATGAGAGACTATTATGAACAATTATATGCAAACAAATTAGATAATCTAAAAAATGGATAAATTCCTAGACACATATAACCTACCAAGGCTGAATCATGTCAAAATAGAAAATCTGAAAAGACCAATAATGAGTAAGGAGATTGAACCAGTAATCAAAAATCTTCCAATAAACAAAAGTCCAGGACCAGATGCTTTCACTGGTGATTTCTACCAAATATTTAAAGAAGAATTAATACCCATCTTTCTCAAATCCTCCAAAAAAATTGAAGAAGAGAAAACACTTCCAATATCCCTGAAGAACACAGATGCAAAAATCCTCAATACAATACTATCATGGCAAATTTAACAGCACATTAAAAGAATCAGATACCATGATCAAGTGGACTTTATCCTTGGGATGCAAGGATGGTTCAGCATATGCAAATCAATAAATGTGATATACCACATTAACAGAATGAAGGATAAAAATTATATGATCATCTTAATACAGAAAAAGGTTTGACAAATTCATGATAAAAAAAAAAACTCTCAACAAATTATATATAGAAGGACTGTAGCTCAACACAATAAAGGTCATATATAACAAGTGCACAGCTAACATCATGCTCAAAAGTAGAAAACTGAAGGCTTTTCCTCTAAAATCAGGGATAAGACAAGGGTGCCCACTCTTGCCACTTGTATTCAACATAGTACTGGAAATCCTAGCCAGAGCAATTAGGCAAGAAAAAGAAATAAAAGACATCCAAAATGAAAAGGAAGAAGTAAAATTACCTGTTTGCAGATGCCATGATCTTGCATATAGAAAACCCTAAAGACTCCATCAAAAACTGTTAGAACTAATCAATGAATTCAGTAAAGCTATAGGATTTGAAATCAACAAACAAAATCAGTTGCATTTTTTACACTAAAAATGAACTATCTGAAAGAGAAATTAAGAAAACAATCTCTTTTGCAATAGCTTCAAAAGCAATAAAATATGAAAGAATAAATTTAACCAAGGAGGTTAAAAATCTGTACACTGAAAATTATGACACTGATGAAAGGAATTGAAGACTCAAATAAATGGAACGATATCCTTTGTCCCTTGGGTTGGAAGAATTAATATTTTTAAAATGTCCATACTGGGGCTTCCCTGGTGGCGCAGTGGTTAAGAATCTGCCTGCCAATGCAGGAGACACGGGTTCAAGCCCTGGTCTGGGAAGATCCCACATGCCGCGGAGCAACTAAGCCCATGAGCCACAATTACTGAAGCCTGTCCACCCTAGAGCCCGTGCTCCGCAACAAGAGAAGCCACCACAATGAGAAGCCTGCGCACCACAATGAAGAGTAGCCCCTGCTCTTCGCAACTAGAGAAAGCCCGCACGCAGCAACGAAGACCCAACGCAGCCAAAAATAAATAAATAAAATAAATAAAATAAATAAATTAATTAATTAATTTTAAAAAAATGTCCATACTACGCAAAGTGATCTACAGGTTCAATGCAATCCCTATCCAAATTCCAATGGCATTTTCACAGAAACAGAAAAAGAAAACTCCCAAAATTCCAACTGAATTACAAAAGACCCTGAACAGCCAAAGCAATCTTGAGAAAGAAGAACGAAGCTGGAAGCATCACACACTTGATTTCCAACTATATTACAAAGCTATCATAATCAAAACAGTACGGTAGCTGCATAAATACAGATGCATAGACCAGTGGAACAGAATAGAGGGCCCAGAAATAAACCCAGGCATATATAGTCAACCAATCTTTTACAAGGAGGCCAAGAACACACAATGAGGAAAGGATAGACTCTTCAATAAACAGTCTTGGTAAAACTGGATATCTACATGCAAAAGAATGAAATTGCATCCCTATATACACCATTCAAAAAAATTAACTCAAAATGGATTAAAAACTTAAACATAAGACCTGAAACTGTAAAACACATAGAAGAAAACATAGGGAAAAAGTTCCTTGACATTGGTCTTGACAATGATTTTTCAGATATGACACTGAAAACAAAGGCAACAAAATGAAAAATAAACCAGTAGGACTATATCCAATTTAAAAGCTTCTGCACAGCAATGGAAACAATCAACAAAATAAAAAGGCAACCTACAGAATGGGAGAGAATATTTTCAAACCATATATCTGTTAAAGGGTTAATATCTAAAATACATAAGAAACTCATTTAACTCAATAGCAAAAAAAAAAAAAAAATCAAATAATCTGACTAAAAAAATGAGCAAAAGTCCTGAATAGACATTTTTCCAAGAAGACATACAAATAGCCAACAAGTATGTGAAAACATCACTAATCACCAGAAAAATGCAAATCAGAACCACAATGAGATATCACCTCACACCTGCTCGGATAGCTATTATAAAAACGACAAGAGGTGACAAGTGTCGGCAAGGAGGTAGAGAAAAGGACACCTTTGTACGCTGTTGGTGGGAATATAAATTGGTATCGCCGTTCTGAAAAACAGTATGGAGATCCCTCAAAAAATTAAAACCAGAACTACCATATGGAAACAAACTACGTGACCACTGACGTATGAATGGATAAAGAAAGTATGAAATGGAATATTATTCAGCATAAAAAAGAAAATTCTGCCATTTGAGACAACATGGATGAAACTGGAGGATATAATACTAAGTGAAATAAGCCGGACAGAGAAAGACAAGTACTGTATGATCTCACTAAATGTGGAATCTAAGAAAAAAAAGTTGAACATATAGAAACAGAGAGTAGAATGCTGGTTCTCAGGGGTTATGGGGTGGGAGAAATCTGAACATATTGGTCAAAGGATATAAATTTTCAGTTATAAGATGAATGAATAAGTTTTGGGGATCTAATGTACAGTATGGTGATTACAGGCAATAATACCGTATTATATACTTGAAATATGCTAAGAGAGTGAATCTTATGCATTCTCACCACAAAACAAACAAAACTCCTCAGTATCTGCATTATGCAATGATGTATATATAATTAACAAGACTTAAAGGTACAACTACTGTGTATACCCTCTTTAGGCTACATTTTACTGTAGTTAGCTTTCCTAAATAATTTTTAATATACCAACTTCAGATTCTGTGTGTTTTTCTGATATTATTACCTGAATTGCTGGTCTAGCTTTTCAGCCACAAAATCCTGTCTCTCTTTTTCTTTCTTCTCTCTTAATAATCTGACTTTATCTCTCATTCTATCTTTTTTCTCCTCAATTGTTTCTTCTTTCAATTGCATTTCAATGAAATATTCATTTTCTTCTGATGCTAAAAGTTCACGTAACCTAAGTTCACAAAACAAAATGACAACAGAAAAGGAAATTAAAACTATCATGCCACATGTACCATTTCACTAACTGATTTTTATTTTGTTAAATCTGATTTCAGAAGTACACGTTCAGTCATAAATTTTGTAAGAAGGAAAGATCATTACAGCATTCCATAAAATAAGACTAGTTGCCATTTAAAGCAATAAAGATACTAATCTATGCCATGTTTTACTTGATCACATACAGATGAGATACGTAATGTGTATCTTCAACAAAAAAGCAAAATGAGCAGATTTTAATTAAAAATAAAGAAATTTGAAACAATATGTTCTTTTGCTTTCTATCAAACATAGGTTATCACAGTGAAAACAGAAACAAGCAATAGCTATTGGTTTGGTAGGAATATGCATAGCTCAGCCATGATCCTTAATGTAAAAATTCACTTGATTTTTGATTGATCAATCTCAAACTGTGGTTTTAGGAATGTTTCAGAGTCTGGATCAGCTGGTTTACGAGCCTTACTTATTTCGTCTTTGTTCAGTATTGACGATAAACCCTTGCATGGCATCCTGGACTCTTGCTTTCACAAGACTGTCCACAAACTTGCGGTCATTGTGCTGGTCCCACTCAGCTTTCAAGCGATCCCGCTCGTTTGACTTAATGGAAGCCAAAATAGCATGATGCTTCTGATGGCTGCGTCGGATTCTTTCCAGATGATGCTCAGCCCCTTGGCCTTTGGGAGGCTTGGCTCTCTGAAAACAAATAGCAACTACCACTTATGATAGACCCAAAATCAATTGCGTATTTTCAATTAATCATGACCTCCACCAAAACTCATATTAATCAAAACTTGGTATATAAAACTAATACATCCTGCTACAACTGCAAACAACTTAGGTGCCTAAGATGTAACTTGTTTGATTCTTTGAACCTATACCTAAGATGTCATCAAATCAGTCTCAAATATTTCTCAAATGCCATTTGAGTAAAAGTTCATGGAATTATAAAGTTAAACATTTGAACAGGGCTCCAGAGATTATCTAGTCAACAGATAATTGACTAGATAATCTCTGGATTATCTAGATAAGTTATAACTCAACAATAGATAAGTTATTTGCTCAAAGTGCTTTAAATAGTTAGGGCAGACCTGGATAGAACAGGAATTAGAGGTCTTCTAACTCCTGACCTTGATCTTGCCACCAACTATCCCACATTGTTTCTCAGGGGTGGACAACATAGTTACCAACAGAAAAATTCTTTCAATTAAGAGACTACTATCTAAGTATAAGGATATATCAATATATAACGAGTTGTGACAATGAAAAACCCTTTACTAAGAAGGAAGTAAGGAAGATAGAAAGGGAGGGAGGGAAAGAAGGAAAAGAAAAGGGAAACAAAAACAAAAAAACCCTAGTGGTAGAACTTTTTTCCTATTTCTATTGTGCCCAGAAGTTTAATGTAAGAGCTGTGCTCCTGACATTTTGGGGTAAATTGAATTTCTGTAAATATGTTCATTTTATACAAACTTCCACCAGAAAGTTGGAAATGCATACATCATTGTGAATACATATTGACACATTTAATAAAATCATATGGACTATATCTTTTTCATTTCTGTATTCCTAGCAATGAACACGCCTACCAGCATCAGGTTCTCAATATGAATGGGAAAGATGAATGAATGAAACAATGTTTATGGGTGGGCTTGATGTGATTCCTGCTTCTCCTGGGCCACCATGAAATCCATGGTCTTGAGCTTTGTATTTTCAGCCAGTTTTATCAAATCATCCTTAGGTGAGTAGTGAGACTCTGGTGCGCTGATTCACAGTAACAAAACCTTTAACTCATGTGGCAGAGTCAATCTGATCATTTACACTTAGAACAGCACTGTCAGGATTACCAGAATACTGGCACTGGGACTTGGTAAGGGAATCTCCTAGGGAAAGAAAACCAACATTTGAAGATAGCTTCATGAAAAGATTCAGGGCTCAGGGTATATATATATGTACCTAGATTAGTTGAACAAGATAATACAAAGCTGAGGTAGGTTGGAGACAAAAGACGATGTTGAGGGTTACAACATGGGAAGTAGCTAATCCATATCCAAATTATTTAGAGCCTAGATTTAGTTAACAAACTACTGTTCTCTAATATATAAAACATTTTATGAATGCGGATTCAGTTACAACAAAGCAGAGCTGGGTCAAGACTGCACCCAGGGCAGGATATACATAGGAACTCACGCTCCCAGTAGACAGATGGGCTGAGAACAGGAACCAAGCACCAAGGTCATCAGGAATCAATTGTCAAATTGTCAGGGCAAGAACCAGGTTCTGAGGTACATTTTGACTGAAGAGGGGGATGGGGGTGAAGGGTGGTGAGAAACAGCCTGAGCAGTAGCTGGGGATTAGGAAGCCCTTTAAGGCTTGGGCATCTTGTGTAGGACTTTGTGGTCAGGAAGGACCCTATCTCTGGACGAACAGGTATGATCTGGAGTTCTCTAACAACAAGGTGGTGCCAATCCATGCAGAGTCTTAGCATTATGTAATCAAAACCTGTCCTGTTTAACAGAAATATAATATAAACCAGATATGTAATTTAATAACATTTTCTAGTAGCTGTATTTTAAAAAGTAAAAAGAAACAGGGGAAATTAATTTTAATAATATATTTTTATTTAACCAATATATCCAAAATATTATCATTTCAACATGTGTCTCTACGCATAGTTCAAGTGCTCAAAAGCCATTTGTGGCTAGTGGCCACCATAATGGACACTGCAACTCTTAAACCATGCTAAATTCAGAACAAAGGGCTTAATAACTACCCTGTACTTTCAAGGTCCCTGAAGGCTTTTGTTACTGCAACATCTCAAATTAGTTTCTACTATTACAGTTTACAGTTTAATGTCTTAAAGAATGATGTCTTACAGCCTAGGTTTGATTCTGGCCTCTACTGATTACTAATTGTGTGATCTTGAGCAAGTTACTTAATCTTTTTAAGTCTCAGTTTTCTCACCTGTCAAAATGAGCAAAATAAACGTCCTCCTAAAAAATTATTTCAAGAAGTAAATAACTGGGTCCCTAGGAGGCACTCACCAAATAGCTGCTCCTTTTGCTTCTCCATTACTTCAGACATTTCATCTTTCACCACCTTCTCCTGGAGGAATTGTTTAGCATCCACGTCTCACCTCTGGTGGCTTTAATTCTTCTCCCACCACAACTCTGCAACCTCTAACATCCACACTTCTTATCACACTCTGACATCTGAGATACACCAGCTCTGACCTCTTCCTTTTCTTCTTTATTCTTCTATAAACTTAAAGTATTCAATAGGCCTGCTTCTCTGGTTTGGTGGTAATTTGGTGGAACAGAAATCCTTATTGGCTCCCAACACAAGTAATATCACCTGACCAATGGCCCAGCCCCTGAGCTCAGTGTCTGCATACAGAACCCAAAGTACATCAATTTCTGTCCCTCATAAAGTCTGTCTATAATGATCACCTTGAACCGTACAGACTGTAAAAGACTCCACTCTACTGATTTCCAAAGCCAGATCCTACAGTCCCTGGACCTAAAGAAGAGTGAGCAGGTCTATAAAGTGACTGAGAACTGCTATGTGCACTATGGAGCATAATAAAACTGTACCCCTCATCATCTCTGATCTTTCTTCCACGATGTTCCAACACAGACAATATAGCACATCATTAACCTGTGTTAACCTTTGACGGTTTTGTGCATGAGCAAGTTGTTTCTGCAGTTAGATGATAAGCAACGTGAAGGCAGGGATCAGACTTCTAAAGAAGGGTAAACCTCCCAGGGTTACTGTATTCACCCCTGTATTTTCCACAGAGCTGTGCACACAGCAGGGGCTCAAGTAATACCTCTATAATTGCCTGCCTACACGTGGTTTTCTAGCCTGTAGAAACCAGTGTGTAGAAACAAAGGAATGCAGGTGCATGGACCAAGTGTCTGGGGTTCTGAGCAGGACCTGTTCAACTCTGCAGCACGCAACATTCCCCCAGCCTCCTACCACCTCCCCTGCCTTAAAGGCAACCAACCTCCTATTCCCAGGCCTGCAGGGACGCTTCTGTTATGGTTGAGTCAGCAAAGGAAGGGCTCTATAACCACTCACAACCTCTCACAGCCCAATACTCCTTCAACAGACGATTTTCCTAGGCGTGTAGAACTAGCCCAAGACCGTACAGCTGAATCACTGCCAGCCCAGACCCCCGATTTCCTGCCGCCTGACCCAGCACCGTTTCCTTGACACACACTCCGCATTGCAAGGGGACGACCTCTTTCAGCAGTCTCGGAAGACTGAAAACCCTAAGATCTCAAGTGGTGTTTCTCCAAATACAGAAAGTAAATATTATACGACGCGGGGGGTTGGGGGGTAGGGAGGGACGGAGTACGAGAGCTAGGCAAGAGACCTTATCCTTCCCTCTTTCAAAATTCAAGCTGCTGCATCAAGCACCTGCTTCCCTCGAGAGAGCCCCTGCTGGGGGCCAGGGTGGGCTGCGCTGGTGCTGAGTTGGGGGAGATGCAGAAAGCGGTAGGGTCCCTCACACACACCCCGTGCTTACCACGATCACCACTTTGGGAGTGGGGCCCTTAACCTCCCGCTGTACGATGCCAAATCGCTGGCTGTACATTTTCGAGTCCCCTCGGGTTGGGGGCGGCGCCCGCCGCGATTCCCCAGCCACAGCGACCTGAGGGACCAGATTCCGCGACGCAGAGGTCCGGTTGCCATGGTGCGCCTCGCGGGGCTCTGGGCAGGTGAGTGGGGCGGAAGTTGGTCCCGTCACCATGGTGACCATAGACGCCGGCACTCGCGACTTCCTCTGGGAGTGAAAAAGCTGAGTCTGCGCAGTCCTCACCCCGCCCTTGGCCAGGCCTCCCGCCGACCTCGCTCCCTTCTTCTAGGGTTCATCAAATAGCAGAAAAAGAGCCTCCTTAACCCGAAGTGAAGTCGAAGATCTAACTACATTCCAATTGACTTTTCTATTTATATCTTGTAATCGGTCTAAAAGCATGAGAAAGGTTAGTGGGCATTTTGTTGGTAGGTTAAATTTTGAGGCCATCTCTAAGTAATCTTCATCACATATCATCACAAGACAACCTTATTCGCGTAGTTCTTTACAGGAATTTACAACGTATTTTCACACATAAAACCTCTGAACCTCACAAGTATCTTGTAAGACTGATGGAACAGCGGGTATTACCCTCATTTTACAGCTAAAACAAAGCTGAGAGAGCCTGTTTTGTCAGCCAACTCAACCAGTAATGACAAACTTGTTAATAAAATCAGGAAACCAGGGCTTAGACTTGAGGTACCCTAGGATGGGGGGCAATCAGATGGGCTGGTACGGCAGTGACACGACCTGGCTGGGCACAATAAAAACCAGGGCCAGGGCTAGGACGTGGATTAGAACTGCAGGTGATCCGGCTCTGAGATTCCGGATCCCAGGCAGGAAAACAACACAGGTCAGGAAACCTAGAAGGGGCCCTCAGCACAGGTGGAGACCACAGCTGTACTTCCGGTCAAGAGCAAGGTGGTAGTTAATACCTAAAAGCCAAGTAACACTTTGGAACTCTTTCTATAGTGGGGGTGAACATAGAACTATCATTACAACACAAAAAAAATCAGCGCCTAGCCGGTCACTGACGTGTAATAACCAAAGTACAACTAGTACTGTGCATCCCATCTTAAGACCGCAATTTACGGTAAATTAGCATTGCTTAATCATTTGTAATCTGCCCACTTCAGATTTTGTAGGCGGTATGTTTCTAGGTTTGGACTCCATTTCCTGAATTGCTGGTTCAGGCTTTCAGCCACAAAACAGTGTCTCTCTTCTCTTTCAAAATTTCTTTTAGTAATTCTCTCATTTTGTCTTTTATCTCCTATAAAGCTTCTTCTTTCAATTGCAGTTCGGTAAAATACTCTTTTTCATTTACTGCTAAGAGTTTACGTAGCCTGAAACAAACAAAAAAGAAAGAAATTAGATGGTCGTCTCCGTTCCCTGGACGGGGTCCTGAGGGCCAGTTCCTTGATCTTCGATTCCCACGGGTGCCTGGCCCGCCGGCTGGTCTGGGTGGAAGCACCCTGACACCACACCCTTGGGCAAGAGAGGCGACGAAAACCCCTCGGCCTAGAAGCGGGGTTTGGTAAAAGCCACTGAGATCCTTGGGCGCCCGTCGGTAACCTCCGAGGTCTACAGCCTGGAGTTTTCAGTGACAGACAGGGGAAGCGGACCCTTGGCGATACCCGGCTGCCCTGAACATCCCAGCGTTGGTCCTGAGCTCATCTTGCCGCGCCCTCACCCTGGGCGTGTCCCGTAATTTAATTCCGCTTCGGTTTTACCTGTTGAGCCACTTTGTGTAGAGGGGATTCGGCTTCCCACCGTGCCGGCTCTGCTTGGGAACAGAAGCCTGGACCCAGCGGAGGCCACGCCCCAGGGCCGCCCAGGCAGGCGGGTGAGGGGCAGCGTCTCCCGAGCCCTGGTGGGAGGACCACGGCCTGGGCGCCGGAGCCCCGTGGCGGGCCTATTCAGTGGGTGGAGGGGCCGGGCCAGGCGCCAAGCCCAGTGAGACAAGGCTTTCAACCAAGTCTCAACCTCCTGGGAAGCCTAAGAGAAGTGATTCACCCAAGGTCCATGGACAGAACCTGACCTTGATCTTGCCACCCGCTATACCACTTTCTCAGAGGCAGTCAATCAACACTTAAGGACCATCAAAGACACTCCCAAAAGAAACACTAAGTGTATAAATCAGTAAATGGGACAATAAAAATCATTTAAAAATAATTTTAAAATAGAACAGCATAGAGATAGAAACTATTTATATTATTTCCAATGCCTATTGTGCCCCAACAAGGTTCACGCAAGGGCTGTCCTTCCAACAGTTTCCTGAATTCTGCATTTTCACCATTAAATTCCACGATAAAGTTGGAAATCCATTCACCATTTGTAAATACATATTGATGTATTTAATAAAACTGCATGGACTATATCTTTTTCATTCCTGAATCCCAGTATTAAGTACAGTGCCTACCATGGGCCAGGTTCTCAATACTTGAATGACACAAAAATAGCCGAGACCAGCAAGTTTTTTCTGGGTGGCCTTGACAGAATTTCTGTACTTGCTGGGGTCACCATGAAATCCATGGTCTTCAGCTTTGCATTTTCAGCAACGCAGCTTTATCAAGTTATCCTTTATCCTCAGTTGAGTAGTGAGACCCTTGGGAGCTGATTCATGGCAGGGTGGCTTTGTAACGTGTCACCTTGACTAGGCTACGTTTCCCAGTACTCCCTTCCCCGTACGCTTCCGGTTAGGATGGGCCACAAGAGACATTTTGCGTGATAACTGGAGGGCAGAAGTGAAGCAGCAGCACACTCGGGAGGTTGGTGCAGGGGCACCAGGCACTGTTGCAGTTCACACATGTCATTTATCTGCTGGCTCACCTCGTTGGTATGGGGCAGCAGTCAGGCCCGCAGCCAGGCCTGCAGCTGCTCCACCTTCCCCAGGATCTTCCTTCGGCTTCTCTAATTCCTGGCCCAGATGCGTATTTAAGTCTGTGACGAAGGGCCCCAGCTTCTTCTGCAGGAAACCCACATCATCGAAGCTGGAGGTGGTGGGAGGCTGACATGGGTGCCGGGCCATCCGCGTGGTTTCCAGCTCGTGCTCGGTGGCGCCAGTGTCTCCTCGGTCTCCCACTCTTTACATCCATCTTCCCTTCCCGATTGCCTGCCCTGCAGACTTCAAGCTCCAGCATTAGATGTAAAAACAACAGCCTTACAGAGACTGTTCAACCAGCTCCCACAACTGCATAAGGTCAAATCCCTACAATAAATCTTTTAACATAATATACATATTTATATGTACATATATACATAAAATCTTTATATTAGTGGTGCTGCTTTTCTGACTGTATCCTCATACACACAATAACCAGACTCTTATCTCATGAATCAGAATGCTATTCAAATAAATTTCACTTAGGACATCACTGTCAAAATACCACTAGAATACTAGGGTTGAGTGGTTGGATCCTGGCGGGGGGAGGGGGGAGCAAAACAGTATCAAGAAAATTATCCAGTCTTGCCTCTGGCTGAAGTAGGCAGGGTGAGGCAAAGGAAGGAGCAGAGGAGGGTGGCAGAGGGCTATATAATGAGTTAAACTAGAGAAAAGTTTAATCTACATCTGAATTATCTAAACCTGCAGGGCTGGGACTAGAGTAAGGCAAGCGAAGCACATAGGCTACAAAATTTGAGGGAGGCATGCACTCAGTCCTGGCACTGTAAAGCTAACTAAGTAATGAATCACAGGTCTAATCTTCTTGGCACTTTATGCAGAATTGGAAAGTGAGGCAGGGCTGAGCCAAGACTGGCCCTTAGGCAGGACTTGAAGCAGGAACTCAGACTCCTAGTAGATAGGGGCTGAGAGCAGAAACCAAGCACAAAGGTCACCAAGGGACAGGCGATTCGAGTTGTGAGGAATGATGAGCCAGGCCAGGAGCTTTACTTCTGAAGACTGCTTTGGCCGAGGACGGGGAGTGACGGTAACAAGCAGCGCCAATAGGGAAAGATGCCCTTTTGGGTTTGAGGGATCCTATCTATGCAGCACCCAAGGCCTGGGAAGAACCCAGTCTCAGGAGGCACGGGTGCTCTGATAAGGTGGCACCATCCACAATGCCTTGGTGCTCCCTAAACCACCCTAAGGGCAGCAGTGTTAAGGGGTTTGTTATAAAGCTTAGAGTAATCCATCTTGTCTTCAAGGTCACTGGAAACTTCCGTTAATATAACATTATTACACACTATTGGATATAGGTTATAGTTTACAGTTTAGTGGCTTAACTTAGGACAAGGCTTTTACAACCTGGGTCTGATTCTAGGCTCTATCAATATTAGCTGTTCGACACTGGACAAGTTATGTAGTTTCTCTGCATCTCAGTTTTCCCGTCTGCAAAAATGGGCAAAACCAATGCCTTTCTAGAAAGATGTTTCTGAGGACTAAACTAGGTCCATGGGAGGAACTCACCAAATAGCAGTTCCTTTCCTCATTTATTCACATTACATTCCCAACTGCTGTCTCCCCGAGGAAATGTTTAGAGACACGGCCAGGTCTCATCCAAATGCATTTAAAATTATTATGATGACGGCTTGTTTAGGCTGAAGGTGGCTTTAATTACATCCGCTCTCCCATCCCAACTCCCCCATCCTTAATATCCACACTTCTTATCACACTCAGGCTCTTGGGATTTGCACCGGTTGGAGCAGATGCACCAACTTTCTACTCTTTTCCTTCCTTTTCTGCTTACTTCCTCTATAAGCTCAAAGTACTGAACAGGCCTGCTCCTCTGGTTTGGTGGTAGGTTTTCCCAGTTCCTACTGACTCCCACACAAGCCCTGGCAATCCATCTATGGTCCAGCCTCTGAGCAGATCAGTGTTGTCTCTCATAAAGTCGGTCTGTAAATATCACCTTGAGTCCTACAGTCTGCAGAAGCCTCCAGTCTACTGCTTTCTAGCTCCAGGTTTTTTAAGGTCCTTGGACCTAGAGAAGAGGGAGCAGGTCTGTATGTTGAATGAGGTTCCCTATGTGCAAAATGGAGCATCACAAACCATTCCCTACTCTTCCATTTCCCCTTAATTTTCCCTTCTCTCTTCTAAAATCTTCCATTACAGACAATGTAGCACATCAAGCACATCATTACCTTCTCTGGTAATATGTAATGACTTCATGCATAGGGGAAGTAAGTCTCCCCAGTTGGATTGTAAGCTCCCTGAAGGCAGAAATCCTGTGTCTCCTGAAGGATAAGCCTTCCAGGGTCATTGATTCACCGCTGTATCTGCCACACTGCAGTGTACCCAGAAGGGCTGCAATCAGTACCTCAGTACTTGCCCAGGTGCAGGTGGAGGAGTCTCTCGCCTGCAGACACTAGTTTGCAGGAACAAAGGAATCCAGGAGTTTAGGCCAACAGGTTTATGTTGCCTGTGTCTGGGGCTCTGTTCAGGGCTGTCAGCAGTTCTGCAGGAGGCAGCATGCCCCTGTCCTCCTCCCACCGTCCCAGTCCTTACAGGCACCTATCCTGCCTTCTACTGCCACGCCTGCAGGGACAGTCCTGTGCAGCAGCTGAAACAGTAAATGACCTCAACGGGCTCTGGAAAGGCTCAAAAAACACAGCCTAACCCCTTCCACAGAGGATACTCCAGTTTTATGTGGACCCAGATCACAAAGCCATCTTAGGACCCAGATCTCCTGCCCACCCACCATTGCCCAGCCCACCCATTCATCTTTTGGAGACTCCACAGGCCTTCAAGACCCCGAATGATGATTTTCTGAATAAGAATTTATATATTAAGCCTGACCTCTGTGGATTTTCTTAGGGATACGGGGACAAGGCTTTCCTTTTCTTTTTCTTTCAAATCTCATCACAGGTCACCAAATCCTCTCCCCCCATCACCTCCCGTAACCCTCCTCAAGAACAGCCCTGACCTGGACCTCAGGAGAAATCTCTAAGGTCCTGTACATACCCCGTCACTGACTGTGACCAGAGCAGTGGTGTGGGGCCTTTACCTCCCACTACACCATGCCAAAACGCTGAGTGTACTTTCAAGACTCAGGGCCCACATCTGACCGGCACCCCACCCCATCCCACCCCCACCCCTCCCTGTGCGGGGCACACCTTGGCAACCAGACTGCTGTGTCCCGGAGGCGGGTTCCACCCAGGCTGAAAATCTCCGTGATCTGGGGAAGAATTAACATCAGGGTCAACATGGCTGGTGGGGCTAAAGCAGGGTCAGAAAGAGTGAGGTGCCCCCAGCACTGACCACGGGCGTGCCAGCCCCTCCTGCCTCCTCCTCTGGGGCCAAGTCAGAGGTGGAGTCATCCTTGTTCTCCTCCTCCTTGTCCTCCTCAGGGTCAGGTGGCTCTTGCTTCACAGGTGGCAGGCCTGGGTCTACTGCCTGGGAGAGGTGGAAAACAGGCAGTTGTCAGAAGGGTAGGGCTGGCCTGAGGAAAGTGTCTCTATCAGCCAACCTGTCACTGTGCTGACAATCCCACTTCTGTCATACTTGAGCACAGAAAAACCATCTCTCTGCCTACAAACCTTTCCCATTCCTCACAGATTTCCATTCTTCTGTTAGCTGGGCAGCAAAGCAGGCAAAACTAGCTGCCTGGGGAGGGTGGGGCACCTGTCAGACAGGCGGGATAATTCTGTGAGAGGCTGTAATCAGCACACCTGTCACTTTGCTCAGAGAACCACCATCATGGCTCACCATCACTCTGCTCACAGACCACCCATCACTGACCCCCACCTTGCTGGGGCAGCCAGGCGGCAATACAGGAGAAGTCAGGATGGCTGTGCCCGGTGTCCAGTCTTCCTGGGCATCCGCCTTCTCTTGCTTCACCTGGGGTAAGGCCACGACCCAACTCAGGCCAGGGCACTGGGCCTCCTGCGTGAAGGAGGATGGCAGCAGACTTGGTCCCAGCTTCCCCACACGAGGCTGGGTGGGGTCGGGAAGGGCAGGATAAGGTGGGACCCTCACCTGTAACAGAGCTGCTGTGGAAGCTGGAGCTGGGCCAGGCACCTGCACGGGACTGCTTGCACCCTCCCGTAAGAACACGAGGTCGGTGCCAGGCGGGGGCAGCACAAAGCCACTGCCTGCTTCCTGCTTCACTGGAGACCGGGCACGGTCTGGTTGGGCCATGGGCGTGGCCAAGGGAGGCTTCGGGGTCTGACCCAGACGGGGCCTTCGAGCAGAGCCAGGCCTCTTTCGACGCGGGTAAGGTGCGGGTGGCCCGGCGCCATCCTCGGACCCTGCCCAGACACTTGGCAGCAGCCGCTTCTGTGAGGAGAGATGGGGTGTTATGGCCGCTGGGTACAATGGCCAACCACACTACCCTGCCCTGATCAATGTGCCTGTGACTCCGCTTCCCCCGCCCCCGTTAATCCCAGCACAGTCTCCTTAGGTATGAGCCCCTCATCACCGAGCCTGCTAGTCTCCTGTTGGCAATGCCAGTGCCACCCAGATTCCTCATTTATCCCAGCACAATGTCTGCTAATTGCTGGCCGAACCCCTTGCCCCACCCACCGCTCCGAAGCGGCAGGACCCATCTGGCCGGTCCCCACCCACCTACCAGGCCGGCCCATCCCTCTCAGGCACCGGGGGGGCCTGACACTGTTCGTCCCGCCCACCTGACCCATCCTGCCGCACCCACCATAGCAAACTGCAGGCACTGGCGCCAACGACACTTCTGGCGCTTCTGGTTGCTGCCCCCGAATTTGGGCTTATCACAGCAGAAGTCGCAGTGGCCACAGTCCATCCGCCGCAGGCAGGCTGCACAGGCCCCACACTTGCGGTTCTGCCGACGGTTCGTGTAAGGCTGCTGGGGAGCAGAGGGACGGGGGACGCTGTCACTAGGACGATCACAATGCTGCCCCTGTTACTCCTCCACTAGCCCCACTGGAGGGAACTGGCTGGACACTGGTCTTAGCCTGACTCCCCACTGGTCACACCTCAGTGTGTGCTAGTCCGGCACCAGGCAGCATCACTGTACCGGACGGCCCGTGATACCATGAGGACTGTGGCTGCTCCAGCACGGTATCCATCGCTCTATCTGCTAGTCCCCCACTAGCTACCAAGACAATGTCTTGGACCCCCGCCTCCAGCAGGATTTTGCTGACACTCCTTCAGCTCCCATCACTGCACCTGCAACATCTGCTCATCCTGCGTGAACTTCAGTCACCGTGCCAGCTTTTCCTCTATTAGTCCCACCAGAGTGCTGGTTCATCCGACATTAGGTACTGTCACTGCACCTGTTGATCCCATATTAGTGCCTACCCCACTGTCTGCTCATCCCACACTAGCACCCATCACTGTGCCTTACTATTCCCTTATTAGGCCCATGGCAGCACGTGCTTCTTTGGGGTTAACCAAGTGCCCTGGGAGAGTCTAGGCTTGTCCAGGTAGGGTGAGGCCACTCACTAGCTCGTCCTCGTCTACACAGTAATAGATGAATTCAGCAGGTGGCGAGGGGGCCAGGGCTCTGGGGTGCTGCAGAGGCAAATGGGGTGGGGTCAGGGCAGGTAGTGGGTGAGGTTACGGTTGTGCCTTCCCCCTGCCCACCAGGGCCTCACCAGCTCTGGAGACTCTGGAGGCTGCGAGGGCGGAAGTGCAGGCGGTGGCTGGGTGCGGGGGGGGCGCCGCCGGGGAGCCACCTTGGAGTCGCAGCCTCCCCTGCGGCGGCCGTGTTTACCCTGAGAGAAAAACAGAAGGACAGTTTAGGCTTGGTGGCACCAGGCAGACACAGGACCACCTGCCTCCCCCGAGGTGTGCAGAAAGCATGCATGTGGGACAGGCAGGCAGAGGGTGGGCCGGGGCACTCACAGCAGGGGGAGCCACAGCTAGGGGAGGGCGTCGTTGACATCGCTGATGGTGGCGGCGGAGGCGGTGTGCAAGGTGCTGGCAGACAGGGGCAGGCGGGGCCGAGGAGGTGAGCACGGGACGGGGGAGAAAAGAAGACATGAGGTGGGCAAGGCCAGGCTGGGAGGAAGCAGCGGCAGCTGTAACAGTAGAATGAGCTCTGCCGTGGCCCACCAGCGCCGGCCCCTCCAGCCTGACTCACCCGCAGGCAACGCCGCTGGACGCACCTCCACTGGCGCCTGAGACCAGGGCGGGGAGGGCGAAGGCAGACTCGACAACGGCCACAGTCCTCTCGGGTCTGACAGCCCCGGCACACTCCACACCCTCGGCTCTGTGGGGGGCCGGAGGTGTGACGCATGGGGCCAGGACTATGAGGGTCAGGAGTGCAGGTGAGCCTCGGGCCCACCCCACCTGCCCGACTCACCCTTTCCACAATCCGGAGGCACCGTCTCCGCTCACACTTGCAGAACAGCCCCGAGGCCACATCGTGGGGCAACTGCAGAAGGCAGGTGGAGCAGGCCCCGCAGTCTTCCGTCACCTGGCAGGCCGCACACTCCCCGCAGCCCACACGCTGCCAGGAATGGGCGGGGCAAGGTCACAGGTCCAGGTAGAGTGGCTCCAGGAGCACTGCCCCTTGTGTGTCTGCTGACCCCACACTGGCCCCCATCATCACATCTGCTCATCCCCCGTTTGTCTCATCACTGTCTGATGACTACTGATTAGCCACCATCACTGAGGCCGTAACGATGTCTACTGTTCCCCTGTGAACCTCGTCACTGTGTCTACTGATTAACTCCCATTACTGTCGGCTGACTGTAGCTAGCTCCCTACAAAATGACTCTTGACACCCTGTGGATCCATCACTGTTCCTTCGGACTCTCACCAGCCCCTATCACATCCTGCTCCCACCGCACACTTGTGAGGAGGAAGCAGGTCGTGCTTACCTTAAACATCCTCTGCTCCCGGTTGAAAGCAATTCTCTGTGCTGCAGGGAGGGAGAGAGTAGAAGAGAAATGTAAAGGGAGCATCAGATACCTGACCTCATGACTGCCTCCGCCCTGACACCTACCATTCAATCTCCAGCCAGACACCTGTGTCCTAGCCTGACGCCAAGCCTGCTCCGGCTCTACCTCCCAGTGCCCCAGGGGCCACTCACCTCGGCAGTCCTTGCACAGAGTCTTGAGCCGCTGCCGTCGGGTTCCATCCCCTGAAAAGCTGATTCCACAGTTCTCACAGCACCTGGGACGGGAAACATGGGCGTGGGGCCGAGTGCAACCCCAACCACAGCCCTCGTGGACCTGGCTCCCTTGAGGCCGACACTCACCCAGGCGCAGGAAGCGAAGCTGGGGCTGTGTCAGCATCAGCCTTGGTCTCATCCCTTGGGGCCTCCTTCCTGACTTCGCTCTTCGGAGGTCCAACCTGACGTTTCTGAGCCTTGGCTGGCCTCGAAGGCTTCTTCCGCTTCCTGCTGGGGATGGCCAAGGAATGGGCCTGGAGATAAGAGCAAGGGCAGGAAGATGTAAGTCAGCGGGTGGGTGTTAGGTGGCTCAGCCACTCCTGCCTGGGTATCGCACACTGTATAGTACCTTGGGGGCTGGATAACACAGGATGCCTTGTTTGAAGTCGAAGAGGGTGAGATCGCACGCAGGGCCCAGGTATCGGGTCAGCTCAACTTTGCTTCGGATCCTATCTCCTGTGGGGCTGGGGGTGGGACAGGATGGGTTGGTACCTAGGCGGAGCCACTGCCACTCCACCCACACCACCCTCCCACTGGGCCGGTGAATAGGCCTGCAGAGCTGGTGGGATACAGGAGGCAGCCTGGGATCAGCCTATGAGCCCCGACCAAGTAACTACCCCAAATAACCCTGAACAGCAGGAAGATAAAAGGCGTATAAATACCAGCAAGTACACAAACAGCAATAAGTCATACAATTGTAAACAGATATGCATGTATTTATAATGTGTGCTACTAGTGGTATTCTATGTAAGTGAAAATAAACACAAATTGGAACACAAATACATTAAATAATGTAACTGTGCTGGCACTACATATTAAATACACAGACAAATAAAGAAAACTTATATAAGACACAAACAAATGTTTCAAATATAGCTGGCCCTTGAACAACACAGGTTTAAACTGTGCAGGTCCACTTATACATAGATTTTTTTCAATAAATATACTGGAAAATTTTTTGGAGATTTGTGACTATTTAAAAAAACTCAATGAACCATGTAGCCTAGAAATATTGAAAAAATTAAGAGAAAGTTAGGTGTGTCATGAATGCATAAAATATATGTAGATACTAGTCTATTTTATCTTTTATCACTGTAAAATATACATAAGTCTATTACAAAAAGTTTAAGCTTATCAAAACTTATTCATCACTCAAACACTTAAAGACCATATGTGGTACCATTCGCAGTCAAGAGAAATGTAAACAAACATAAAGATGCAGTATTATACCATAACTGCATAAAATTAACTGTAGTACATATTGTACTACTATAATCATCTCACAGCCACCTCCTGTTGCTACTGCAGTGAGCTCAAGTGTTGCAAGTACCTGCTTAAAATGCCATGGAAGGCTAATCAGCTCCGAGCGAGCAGTCTGTTTCTCCAGTAAATTGCACATCAGAGTAGAAAGTGACCCCTTGCGGTGGTTCTCATGTCATTTTCATCGCGTTTAGCGCAATACCGTAAACCCTGAATAACACCATGGGACCCATAACAAAGTGTAACTAGTGATGCTGGAAGTGCTCCCAAGAAGCAGAGAAAACTCATAACATTACAAGAAAAAGCCGAATTGCTTGACGTGTACCGTAGATTGAGATCTGCAGCTGTGGTTGCCCTCCAATTCAAGATTAATGAATCCAGTTGTAAGGACTATTGTTAAAAAAAAAAAAAAAAGGAAATTCATGAAGCCGTCGCTGCAGCTACGCCAGCAGCTCAAAAACCTTGTACTTTTTGCAGAATACCTTTTTATCTCGCACTGAAAATGCAGCTCTTATATGGATGCAGGATTGCTATAAGAAAGCCATACCTATAAATTCCAATATAATTCAAGAAAAAATGAAGTCATCGTAATGACAGCTTAAAGCAAAAGGAAGGTGAAGGCTCTAAAGCCGGAGAATCTAATGCCAGCAAAGGATGGTTTGATAATTGTAGAAAGAGGTTTGGCTTTAAAAATGTCAAGATAACAGGAGAAGCGGGTTCTGCCAACCAAGAGGCAGCAGACAAGTTCCCAGACGCCATTAAGAAAATCATTGAGAAGAAAGGATACCTGCCTGAACAAGTTTTTAATGCAGATGAAAGTGCCCTATTCTGCAAAAAAAATATGCCAGAAACGACATTTATTAGTAAGAAAGAGAAGTGAGCAACACGATTTAAGGCTGGAAGGGACAGGCTAACCCTACTGTTTTGTGCAAACGCAGTCAGGTTTATGATCAGGACTGCCCTTATCTATAAAGTTGCTAACCCTAGAGCCTTGAAGGGAAAAGACAGACCCCAGCTGCCAGTCTTTTGGTTGTACAAGAAGGCCTGGACAGCGAGGACCCTTTTTTTAATTGGTTCCATTGATGCTCTGTCCCTGAAGTCAGGAAGTACCCTGCCAGTAAGGGACAGCCTTTAAAGTTCTTTTGATATTGGACCACGCCCCTGCCCACCCAGAACCCCATGAATTCAACACCAAAGGCGGCGAAGTGGTCTACCTGCCCCCAAACACAATGTCTCTAATGCAGCCTCTAGATCAGGGGGTCATAAGGACCTTTAAGGCTCATTACACACAGTACTTTATAGAAAAGACTGTCAACACTATGGAAGAGAACCTTCATAGACAGAACATCATGAAAGTCTGGAAAGATTACACCACTGAAGATGCCATCGTTATAGAAAAGGCTGTGAAAGTCATCAAGCCCAAAACAATAACTGCTGCTGGAGAAAACTGTGTCCAGATGTTGTGCATGACTTCCCAGAATTTACGACCAAGTCAATCAAGGATATCATGAAAGAGATTGTGGATACGGCAAAAAGGGGGGAGGGGGTGAAGGGTTTCAAGATATGGATCTTGGATTCAAGAGCTATCAGACACCACACCAGAGGAATTAACACAAGACGACTTGATGGAGATGAATGCTGCCAAACCAGTGCCAGATGATGAGGAAGAAGACGAAGAAAAAGGAGTGCCAGAAAAAAACTGACATTAGACAATCTAGCAGAAGGGTTCCGATATTCAAGACTACTTTGACTTATTTTACAACACGGACCCTTCTATGATATGGACACTGAAACTAAAGCAAACAGTGGAAGAAAGATTGGTACTGTGTAGAAACATTTTTGGAAAAGTGAAAAAGCAAAAAAGTCAGACAGAAATTACAATGTACTTCTGTAAAGTTACACCAAGTGTTCTGGCCCTCCTGCCTTCCCTTCCACCTTCTCCTTCTTCTGCCTCTGCCACCCTCCTCAGCAAGACCAAACCCCTCCTCTTTCTCTTCCTCCTCAGCCTACTCAACATGAAGATGACAAAGATGAAGACCTTTATGATGATCCACTTCCACTTAACGAACAGTAAATAATCAACAGGCTGTACAGTTAATACTTACCTATCGTGTTGGTGCGTGAGTATCTTTGTGTGAAAACCTAACAACTGTACGGCAAGAACTGTATGAGACATTTCCGTGTCATCATCATCATCGCCCAAGTATTCACCTGTGCGAGACTTGAAGTGGATTGCCTATACTTACACAGGCATAAGGTGAGTGATATTTAATATCAACTTAATAACGTGTTAGTTTTCTTACTGTTTTATAAGTTTGCTTTCAAAGAATTACATTACCATACGGTATGCCTCTCTCTCTGGTAATCAGGGAAACTGCCTATCATCACAGGTAAGTGGTTTTTAAAAATGTAACAATGTTCCCAATACTGTATTATGAATATGATTATAATACTGTATGCCATAAAAATTTTACAATTCATTCATTAGTGTACAGGTGAGGCTACCATGAAGCAATCCATGAAGCAATTGTATCAATTATAGAACCCTACCATAAAGCAATCATATTGCTCCTTCTTAGTTATCAATGCATGAATTGTTATACCTGTAAATAAACGTAAATTTTTCAATTATCTTTTCATTTTTGATGTCTGGTATTAGTAATATGTATAATATCTACAATGTTTTGTATCATATAAGACAATATTGATGTAGGTACTGACAGACAAGCAATTCATCTTGTAAACAGATGATGTAAACTTATGGTATTGATAAATACAGTACAGTACTGTAAATGAACTTTTTCTTCCTTATGATTTTTTGTTTTTGGCTGCGCCGCACGGCTTGCAGGATCTCAGTTCCCCGACCGGGGACTGAACCCAGGCCACAGCAGTGAAAGCCCAGAATCCTAACCACTAGGCCACCAGGGAACTCCCTTATGATTTTCTTAATCACTTCTCTAGCTTATTTTACTGTAAGAATATAGTATATAATATATCATACAAAATACGTAACTATTTATGTTATCGGTAAGGCTTCCAGTCAACAGTAGGCTATTAGTAGTTAATTTTTTTGTTTGTTTGTTTTTGCCGCGCCACATGGCACTCAGGATCTTAGTTCCCCCACCAGGGATCGAACCCATGCCCCTGCAGTGGAAGTGCAGAGTCTTAACCACTGGACTGCCAGGGAAGTCCCCAGTAGTTAAGTTTTTAAGGAATCAAAAGTTATATGTGGATTTTCGACTGCACAGGGGATTGGCACCCCTAATCCCTACATTGTTCAAGGGTCAACTGTACACACATAAATAAGTGTACATATAGATATACATACAAATACATACGTAAACAAATAAATGCAACTACATACAAAACAAAGTATAAGTAACTGATGTTGGGAGACAATGTTCCACAGGTCTCTCACATTTCTACATGTCGTTCAAGAGCAGCACTGACTATCCTTCGTTATGAACTATCTTTTCAAGGATGTGTGTACAGCATCAGCCTTGGAAGATAAGAGATAGGGTGTCCTTCCAGAGCAAAGGGAAGGCATCCTTACTGTCCTAACATTATAAAAGACTGGATTCCTTAAGCGCAAGGTTCCTTTCCTACAACACAACCCAGTGCATGTGTAGGTGCTAATTAATTACCCTCTTCATGTCACCCTGTGGGAACTGCCATTTGGGGAACCGGCGCAATAACGATGACATACTGGATACTGCTAATGCTGTGAGTAATAAACTGTCTTTCATCTCTGAACCAGAAGCCTCATATCTCCTACTAGCATCCACAAAACTGCGACACATTCACTTGCTATCTTGCCTTAATTAGGGTAAAATCTCTGGCCTTTTCAGTTCTTGATCATTGCACTTGTATTTATAAATTTTGAAAGTTTTATAAAAATTGTAAATATGTGGATAAATGTACAACTGATATAAATAAACATAGACATTTAAAAAACACCATATGTTTATTTATAAACATACAAATAAATGTAATTGTAGGTACAATTTTACTATATTCCTCCAAGCAAACAACTTACATACAAAAAAAGTTTAGAAAATTTAATAACTATATCACTAACATATTCTAAAAGACCTTAAATCCTTAAATGTAACTTGTTTATAAAAATGTATTTTCATTTATTTACAGTCAATTCTCATTATTCACAGTAATCTGTTCTCTAAAGTCACCTTGAACACTGAATTAGTGAGTACAGAACCACTGCTCCTAATGGAACTACAGGTTAGGTTCCTGTAAGCCTCTGGTCACATTTTGTTAACTGATCAGTATGTAACATTGTTTTATGTGTGTTTCTGTTTAAAGACACCCTGCTTAATACAGTCCTCTTACAAATAATTAACTGCATGGTCTTTGAATGATTTAAAGCCAGGAGCTTTGGAAGCCATCTGTGTTACATAGGTTCCTTTGTTGATGTAAAATAAGCCAGTCTCATCAGCACTGAAAACCTACTCTTCTACATAACCCTTTTCCTGTATAACACTTATCAGGTGTTTTTTAAATTCTTCCACAGTCTCTTATCTGCAGAACCTGCCTCACCTGCAAATTTAACACTTTTCACGATGTATCACCTTCTGAAACGTGTGAGCCAGCCAGCACTAGCTGAGACAGGCTTAACATTTTCATAACCCTGGGTAACATGACTGTCAATGTCCTTTGCTTTCAGCCTCACAACGCTGTCCACTACACTTTAATCATCATCTCATGGTTTCGCAAACTTAGCCACTTTTCCACCTTTTCCTTAGCTTCATCAGATACTATAGATGTTACTTTAGCACTTTCTGGAGCAGACTCATGTACTAATTGGCAAACTTCCTCTTCTTTTTCTAGATATACTGCCTTTTTGATTTATTAACATTGAACTCACAGCCAACAGCACTGCAACTCATGCCTGAACAAAGCTTATTTAATATGTATTTTCTGCATATTGCACATCACCGACTTCTTGCACTTAGAACACTGGACAGCACTTCAACACTACACTTGGGGGCAACTACAAACAGCAAAATCACCATTAAAAAGTACAAAAATGCAAAAAACAGAACACTAAGTAGACCTCAAAAAGGATACTTGTTTACAGTACAAAAGCTAAAATAAGAAAGCCTAGTACAACCTCGGCTGGGAACACATGCATCAGGTGACTTATTTTTTGCTGCTCTGTGCATATCCACAAATGACCGTGAAAGCACAGTGAGTATGACTTTGGGGGTACAAACAAATTTTAGTAAAAGCAAATTTGCAAACATGGAATCTGCAAATAATAAGGATCAACTGTATATGCATAATTTAACCCCACCCCCTGATTTCACCCTGCCTAACCAAGTTCAGCCCTAACCCCTGACTCTGTCCAAAACCCACCCAGTACCTCTGGTAATAGGTGTCTGAGCGTCCACAGGTGGCACCTGACTTGCGAAAGACCTCACGGCGCTTCCAGCCAGGGCCCAAGGCCGGGCAGTCCAGCCAGTCCTCAGCCATGGGGCCACAAGAAGGAGCAGCGGCCTGCAACATGGAGGGGGCAGTGGGAGAAACTGAGGCTCTAGGGAGGAACATGTTGTGCCCCAGGCCACACACACCCACGGATCTATTAATCCTTGTTTAAGATCTAGGACCTGCCACAAGCAACTGGCCAATACAAGGAAGAGAAAACCCCCATCCCCACTCCATTCTTCCCTGTCTCGGGCCCAGGAGCTTGTCATTCCCCCCCGCTTCTTGACCTGGTAGCCCCATCCTCAACCTAAGGGTCTCCATCCTCAATGCATTCCTCACTCTCAGCGTCCTAATCCCCGATTCCTCCTCAGCCTCAGCTTGAGAGACCTCAGTCCTCCCATCCTCAGCGCAAGAGGCCCCCATACGACTCCTCATCAGACCCAGGTCCCAAACTCTCCCTCAGTATCCTAACCTCCCATTCATTCCCTTTCCTTGACCCAGGAGTCACTAATTTCTCTCTTTCAGCCTTTTAACTCTCCCATTCCTTCCCTGCCTGCTGTCCTCTTATCCTGCTACCTCAGTATTATTGCCTCGACTTCCTCTGTGTCCTCTGCCACAGAGCCCCCAGCTCCTCCATATCCTTGACAGCCTCGCCCACCTTATTTTCCATCTGTCGGTGCTCTAAGCCACAATTTCTTCCCAAGCCCCCAAACCTCCCTATTCCGCTCTTCTGCAGCTAAAAAGTTCCCTTCAGCGTCCTCATCCTCCCATCAGCTTGAGACACCCTGATTTCTCCCTTCTGCGTTTGAACCCCCCCCATCCCATTCCTCTCCTCTTGGGCCAGGATCATGCCATCCCTAACTGTCAGCGCTCTGACCCCCTATTTTTCATCGTCCTCCATATGAGACCCTCGTGCCTCCCTTTCAGCATTCCAACGCATTCCTCCCCGTCATCAGCCTGAGAGCCCCTAATTTCTCCCCTTGAGCGTTCTGAACCCCCATTTCTCTCTCCTTAACCTGAGAGGCCCCGCTATCTGCCCTCAGCGTTCGGATCCTCCCCTATTCCTCTCCGTCCTCGTCCAAGATCCCGACACTTCCACCTGTCAGTCTTCTGAGCCCATTCCTCCCCGTCCTCCCCCTAAATTCCCCCATTACTCCCCTTCAATATTCCGACGCCGCCATTCCTCCCACTCATCGGTCTGAGGGCCCTTCACTGCTCTCCGTCAGCGTTCTGAGCCTCAATTCTTCCCCATTCTCCGCCTGAGCGGTCTCCATTTCCACCCCCACGACTGTCTCACCAGCTCGGCTCCCGGCCGGTACCTTCCACCGCTCTAGGTCCGCTGACCCATGGCGAGGGTCCCGCCTGTGGCTCTCGCCTTGCCCAGCTCCTCTTCTTCCTCCTCCGCAGCCGCTTCCTCCGAAACCGTAGCTGTCTCCGCCACCGCCGCCGCCGTTCGTTGCTCCAGGAACCGGATATCCGCCGCCCAACTCTCGGGCTCCGCCCCCTGGCGGGACGCCTGCGCGCTAATACCCCGCCTGCGCAAGCCCTTAGCGGGGAAGACTCCACGCCTGCGTGTTGAGTCCGGTGCAGGAGCGTGCCCCTTTTGAGGGGACCTGCTGCGCTTGCGCGCCGACGTCCCACTCAGGCTCGCGCCTCATCGGAGACTTGTAGCGCCTGCGCAGCTCGCTTCGCGCCCCTCCGCCCATCTCGTTCTCGCCTGCGCTCTCCAGTCCCAACCTAAGGGGAGGAGGGGGATTGGGGCTGGTCCTGGTCTCTGTTTGGTTGGCGATCTCCACAAGGAGTAACTGGGAGGGAGGAGCGGAGAAGGCTGGGGTCGTGCGAGAACACTCTTCTCGCACGTGTTACCTTGGTCGCGCCTGTGCTCTACCGTTTCTCCTGTCAAGGAAAAAGTAATCAATAGTCGATCTAAAGAAGAAATAGGAAATTTTATTTGAGCCGATTTAAGGATTATAATCTGAAAGACAGTGTTTTGGAAAACTCTGAGGACTGTTCCATCTATTAGAAATGGAAGCCACGGTTATGTACATCTTTGAGACAAAGGATCAAACATCAAAATGGCACTGACATTTTACATTAAGTTAGCCAAAGATGCTGTGTGGCTGAACCACACTGACTCCATTTTTTCAGTTCCATCATAGGCCCACAGTCCTACCCCACTCCCCTTTCTCTGACGGAGCTTTAGCCTACTCAGAAGGAATGCACCGGCACCAGAGAAGTTCTCTATCAACTTTTACCCTTGCCTTAATCTGATATGAAAATTCGAAGAATGCCTTTTGCTGACGTAGATGGTTAATGACTTGTGAGGAATAATAGTCATGAGACCCCTGGGGAGAGAAAAAACCCTGGTTCCCGTTGGCATGGACGTGCTTCTCCCTTAGTAGTGAAACGGAGGGCTAACCTGAGTAGGCCCACCAAATTTAACCTGCCTCACTTGCTTTTAGTTTGCTTTTAGTTGATTTTAAACTAAACTCCCACTAGCTTCCTTATATATTAACACCCCTGACATAAGGATCACTGTAGTAACGGTTGCTTAAGTTGTTTTTCAGGAACTTGGAGCTAGTTCTTGCCCGATTCAGACCGGTTGAGACTACCGACCATCTAACTGGACCTGCATGATGACCTTTTAACGTCAGAGGGCCAAAAACTCCACCCTCAGAACATGCTGACACTGCCAGTTTTTGAACATGTGTCCTATGAAGAACCATGAAACTTGACTACACTTGCACAGATCACTGATTACCTCGCTTTTCTTATTTCCAATCACCTTTCCCCATGCCTCAGACCATCCTGCCTCTTTATCCCATAAATATTCCTAAAACCTATCTTTGGGAGGTGGATTTGAGATTCATCTCCTCATTTGGCTGCCTTGTGAGTAAAGCTTTTCTCTACTACAAAGCTTGGCATCTCAGCGTTTGGCTTGCTGCATACAGGCAAATGAATCTGGCTTGGTAACAGTAGTCAGAGTCTATCCTTAGCTTTGGCCCCTTTAAATAATCCTGTACCACATTCGGCGGTGTATAGTGCAGCTGTGAATGATTCCGGATTGAAATCTGCCCGATCTTACCTGTATGTAACTTACCCACAATAAACTTCATAATTGTACTTTATGGAGTTGCCTGCTTTGTTTTTCAGTCTCAAAGTTTCTTCTCAGTTCAGGGGATTTATTCAATATCCCTGCCTTCAAAGAATTGGCGAGCCAGCCAGGAGAGCAAAAATGAAATAGGCATGGGTAAAGGGACCATGTTGGGAGACAGCCTGTTGTCAGTGGGGGAAATCCCAGGATGGCCAGCCTCTTCCATGTGGGTAGACTTAGCCAAGTTTTTGGAATGCTTCAGACTGGTGTGTGAGTACAGGGACACCCCCAAAACGCTATAAGGGTTGCTGGAGATTCTAACCAAAGCAGTAGGTAAAGAGAAACTAAGGTAGGAAGTTGAACATGTTATAGCCACAGTAGTATGACTGCTGCTTTGGGCCCTGTGACTGAGTGCAGAAAAAGAACTCTGACTCAGGCAGGAACTAGGGGAAAACTAAAGAGGCCCTGGCATTAGAAAAGGATCTAAGAGTGTTTGTTTCTCTAATTCAGACCTACTAGCCAAAAAGGTACAACAACAAGAGGAACACCTGGAGGTCATGGTATGCAAAGTGGCAAAAATGCAAGGGTGGCACCATCCAACAAGGTGAGGACCATCATCTTACAGGAAAATTGGAATCCCAAATGATGGGATCTATGGTGCAATGATTTCTCTGAGAAGGGAAATATAGTTGTTGAAGGGGAAGATGACCTAAGGGCTTGCCCCCTCATTCAAACAAAGACTCAGGCAACCCGTGAGCCCAGAGATGACCAAGAAGTGATACCAACTAGCCAAAAGATAACTATGAGGGAGTATTCTTCTGCAGACGTAGTTGAGTTGACAGCCAGGTTCAAACAAAAGACCAGGGAAAGAGTTACTGCATGGTTACTCTGCCTGTGGGACAGAGGAACAGATAGTATCATGCTAAATGGCCTGGAGATGTCTAAACTGGATTTGGTGACAGCACAACCAGCCCTGAGACAAAGGTTATATGCTGCTGGAATGGGAGGGAACTGAGGATGGTGGCTGATTTGGTTACTTGGATTAGGGCTGGGGTAAAGCTGACCTGGCCTAACAAAGGAGATGTCCCATCTCCTCCATTACACTGGAACTCCATGGAAGAACTACAAAACATCATTACAGAACTGGGAATGAGACATGCTATATATACAGACAACTTTATGGGGCCAGATGAAGAATAATTTATCTCAGGTATGAAGGGCTGCATCTTACAGTCTGCTCCTGGAGTTTGGTATGACACCTTAGTATCAGTTCTGGCACCTATATTCAGTAAAGTGATAGCTCTGGTAGCTGCCATTATAGCAGATCTCAGTGAAACAGAAAGAGTCCTCCATGGAGGAAATAGAAAAGTAGACAAAAATAAAGAGATAAAAGGGAAACAAACAAAGGGTGGAGAATAAGCAGGGAAAGGACCAACCCAGGTATCACATAAACAACTTTGGCAGGATTTAGTGTTAGCAGGGACTCCAAAGGAAAACTGATAAAACAATGACAACAACAGCAACAACAGCAAAACCAAAGAACAGAAAACCTAATTCAGTCCTGTTATCTTTGTGGAAGTCCCTAGCAGAAGACAAACAAATTACTCCTCTTTCTACTGACAGTAAACATGTGGCAATGCATCCCAGTGTCCCCCGCTAAAAGTAGAATCCCAGGGGTGGATTCTCCTCTTGCTGAGGAACTAGGTGTAGGGCCAACGTTGCCCTGTAGTGCATGCAGTGTGGGAGTGACTGGAAGCTTCATGTAGAATTGACAGTTTATTGGTCCCACATAAACAAACAGTCTTAGCATTGGTAGATACTGGAGCTGAGTGTACATTGCTGTATGCCAAACCCTCTAAATTTCAGGGAGAAATATGGGCTACAGACAGACATGGGGGTCAAGCTATTCAAATAAGACAAATCAGATTATATTTCCAAATTGTCTGTTTGCCAACCTGACTGTTCCACATATATATTTCCCTGGTACCAGAATATATCCTAGGTGTTGATGTTTTACAAGACCTAGATTTGACCACCACCACTGGAGAGTGTCACCTTCACACCAGAATGGTGACACCAATGTTGGTAGGCCATGCATGTCCGTTTACCCACACCCCACTGTATTGTTAATGTCAAACAGTATAGGCTGCCTAGGGGCTATGAAGAGATTACTGCTACTGTACTAGAACTAGAAAGAACTAGAAAGGGTGAGAGTTATCAGACACTCCCATAGCAATTATAATAGCCCAGTGTGGCTGCTAAAGAAGCCCAACAGGACTTGGAGGATGACTGTTGATGATAGCCAATTAAATAAGGTGGTCCCTCCCATCCATATGGCAGTTCCCAATAATGCTACTATTTTAGAATATCTCTGTGATGAAAATGTTTTATTGTATGCTTGGCCTGTCTAATGCGTTTTTCAGCATTCCTTTGGATGCTAGCCCTCAAGATCAATTTGCCTTCACCTGGGACAGGAGGCAATGGACCTTTCAGGTCTTGCCTCAGGGTTGTTTACATAGTCCCACCATTTGTCATGGTCTGGACTCCCAGGACCTGGAAATCTGGCAAAAGCCCCACTCTGAGTTGGAATTATTTTATATTGATGACATTATGTTAACCTGTGATGACTTGTCTCTCCTCTCCTAAGCTGCTGCCACTTTACAGACACATTTACACAAACCAAAACCAAGGATGGGAAATAAACGTTGACAAGATCCAGGGACCTGAGCAATCAGTAAAGTTCTTCAGAATTGTCTGGTTGGGTAAGACAAAAGTTATGCTGGCTGAAGTTATTGATAAAATCCAAGCCTTGACCACTCCACAGTTGGTCAAGGAATTACAATCTTTGGGGGGGGCTTACTAGGTTATTGACATCTTTTCATACCTCATTTGGCACTAATAATACAACCTCTATACTCTCTAGTTAAAAAGGGACAAAAATGGGATTGGGACTGCCCCCACTGAAACCTGCAGCAACAACCCCTGAGACATACCCCTGGTCACAGTGGACAAGCCACTGACCCAGTGACCTGATGGAAAGTGCACTATATCGACCTGCTACCCTTATCAGAGAGACACAAACACACATTACTGCCTCTGGTCTGATGCAATCCTTTGCTAGTAAAAGAGCAAATCTGGGATGGTTATGTGCTAAACATAATCAACTGGGACATACTGCTCCTTTTTGTAAAGAGGGACAAAAATCACACCTGGTTGGCCAGACATAAACATATGGTGTGGCTACCACCATCCTCTTGTTCTTTGTCCACCTGGTTTTACAAACTGAATGGACAGGTTAAGGGGTTTGATCAAGTTGGAAAGTGTATAAGAGACCCCACTCACATAGTTAGCATCCAAGGGACCCATTTCACTGGACATGATGTACAAGAATGGGCAGAAGCCTGTGAGATTTTATGAACCTTCCATCTGCTGTATAACCCAATGGCAGCAAGGTGGGTAGAAAGAGTTAATGGGTTACTGAAAGAGACACTGAAGAAGATTTCTCTGGACAGGACTTTAAGAGGATGGTCTTCACGACTGTTAGAGGCCATCCAGCTACTAAACACTGCAATCCACAGCAGGCTATACACCTGTTTATGAGAAACTGACTGCACCTGCTCTATCATTTAGGGCCTTAAAAGTACAAGTCTTGGAAGGAGGACTGCGACCCATCTAGCAGGATACAGATATTGTCCTAAGAGTGCCATAGGACCTCCCACCTTGGAGACTTAAATGGTATCCCATTCCCAGGTGGCTTGGCATCCTTATATCTTTGTGGAAAGGGGTAGCCCCTGGTATGGTATTTTCCCAACCTTTCTAAGAGAAGGCCCACCTATAAACAAGGTGATCTCCTCCTTGAAATTAGATGGGGGACTGAAGTAGGGCTCCTCTTATGGGCTCTACCAAAAGTCCCACATATAATATCTCCCTGCCCACTTCTGACATAAAGGGAAAAAATGCCTGGTATTGTCCTCTGGGAAAAGTGCCAAAGTCTGGGGTGATCCTGGTACGTGGAGACCAAACTTCTATGGTGTTGTTTCTGAATGAACATTTGCCTTTCTTGGCACCTTTCAAACGCTTATCATTCTTAGCCTTTTCCTTCTGGGATTCATGCCACTTACCTCCAACAATGTGTTTCTGTCCTGGGCCACCACCTATGCTGAAGTCCGTAACTGCTCTGACTGTTGGGTGTACAGATTGCTGCCAATGTCTAGCACTGAAGGAATGCATGGGTCATTCTGCCTTTCAACCTCACGGCATGGGGACAATGGGTGGGCATGGCAGGTAAACTCCTCTTGGGGACACTAGATGTCACCATGGCTCACATTTCCCCCTTTGACTGTAATGATAGTAAAAAGTATTTTCTCCTTGGCTTATTCTTGAACCCAACTCCTCTAAACTTGACACTGCTTATCATGTCTGGGATGGTCTGGGGAGGTTATGTGCTAAACACAGTCAACTGGGACATACTGCTCCTTTTTGTAAAGGGGGACAAAATCACACCTGGTTGGCCAGACATAAACATATCGAGTGGCTACCACCAACCTCTTGTTCTTTTGTCCACCTGGTTTTACAAACTGAATGGACAGGTCAAGAAAATAAGACTCTTAAGGCAGGGGCTTTCTTATCACCCAAAGGTGGCATCTTGATACGTGGCACCAATCTTTGGCCTTGTCTCCCATATGGGTGGACTGGCCACTATACCCTTGCTTTTCCCTCTTTGTCAAGAAAGATCTCTTCCTCATAGCCAGACACTCTCAAACTTGCTGGCTCTCAAAACTAGGTGGAACCGAAGTCTCTCCTGATGTGAATCGCTGGTCTCTATCTTTCTCCCTCAATATGTAGGCATTCATGCTGAATTAGAAATACAAGCCCTAGCCAAGTTCACTGCTTCTGTATTAAATAATTCTAGATAAAGCATTTTTCTACTAAATCAGGAAACTGCACAAATGAGGAAAGTAGTTTTACAAAACCATACGACTCTGGACATGCTGACAGAGGCACAAGGGGAAACATGTCCTAATTCAACAACAATGCTGCACTTACAGCCCCTCTTATGAATCTAACATCACTGATTTATCGTCTCATATGAAAAAGGCTATGAACCATGTAGGGAGCATTTCTTTTGCAGACAACTTCATCTGTTGGTTGACCTCCTTACCTGGCATATGGGGCATGGCCCTGTTAGGCATCCTTCCTTGTCTAGCAGGGATTCTTTGTGCTTGCTGTTGTGTATATTGCTGTTGTGGGTCAGGCATGCAGGTTACCTCCCAATATCTGGCCCTAGGGTATTCAAGGAAGAATGGCAGATAAGATTGTGCAGGCCATATAGATGTTGGGGGTGAAATGTGTGGCTGAACCACACTGACTCCATTTTTCTCAGCTCCATCTTAGGCCTGCAGTCCTATCCCCTCCCCTTTCCGTGTGACTGAGCTTTAGCCTACTCACAAGGAATGTGCCCAAGCCAGATAAGTTCCCTGTCAACTTTTACCTTTGCCTTCATCTTATATGAAAACTGAAAGAAAGTTGTTTAGTTTGTTTGTTTATTTGTCTGTTTGCTGACACAGATGGTTAATGGTCCATGAGGAATGACGGTCACGAGAACCCCAGGGGGAGGGAAAACACCAGTTCCCGTTATGTGGATGTGTTTCTCACTTAGTATTCAGATTCTGTCTTTAGCTTTGGCCCTGTTAAATGCCCCTGTACTCCTTTTAGCAGCACAGAGTGCAGCTGCAAATGCTCCCAGATTGGTAAGTCATCATGACCCCTTACAGGATTAGGAAAAGAAAGATTAATCTTCTAAGGAGTTACATTTCTGGTGTGAGAAGAAGGAAAAAATTATCTTTATGGTTGAGCAGACATTCTTGCCTTTCAGGAGATCTGGTTAATGTATAATGCAGATACACATTGCCCATTAGGGAGGGACCAATATAGGCAGGGAGTATGTTACTCTTTAATTTTCTTGTCCTGCCTCAAAACATAAATTTTATTCCATCATTTCCCACTTTCGATCATTAATCTTTCGATAGAAAGTATTAGGTTACTAAATACTTGGTCCCTCGACACCAAGGTGGTGTCTTACCTGCCCTGGATCTATCCGGTCCTGCAATACCAGGTCCCAATAGGCCAGTTTCTTCTATCTTTCAGGGGTTTATGTGTCAGTAAAGTACCAGGCAAGGACTCATAGCTAATCTCATGCTTTTCAATAGAACTCATGTCAATTATTGTCCAATCATCCTCCTATGTGCATTGTGCATGTCCAGTATTTTATATAAAGCTATACATATGATCAATAGTTTCAAGTCTTGTAGACATCATTATTTTACTTGCAGGTTTGTATATGCAGCAAAAAGCACAATAGATTATTACTCTATAAACGATACAGAACACAATCAATATAGCCAACAACAATAATAAAGTCATAAGCAGAGATTTAAACCATGAACCCCCAGAGCTGAACCATTTACCCAAGATGTAACCTAGGCTAGGAAGGGGATCCCCTAATGCAGAGATTTCATTTTTAATGTGATTCATTAGATGAGTTATATTAGAGGACAGATCTGGCATGAAAACACAACATTCAGTCTGGATTATAGCTCACATTCTTCCTTGCCAAGCAATTAAAATGTCAAGACCCATTTGGTTTGGCAATACTGATTTCCTTATCATAAAAACTTCAGAATTAAGCAAATTAAAGGAGAAATTAGTTAATTGAATGTAGTGAACAACACAGAGATATATGCTAACAGGGAAACATTTTATAGGCTATACATGTTATCAATCATATTGACTTGTTGCACAAACATGGTACGTGTACTTTTAGCAATAGAATTTAAGTGAGCAATGATACATGCCATGAGTAACTTGATAGCTATGAAAAGATAATCATACATACAATGAAAATAATAATCATCTGTAAAACAGAGGGAAAAATATTAAAAATTACCTAGTCCTGTAGGGAGTGACCAAAACAGATTTTTTAAGGGTTTTTTTTTTCAGTCTTACAACCATTTTGCCTCTTGGAAATTTTATCCAGGAGCATTTCTACTTCTGCAGAGGTATTGATATAAGTGCAACAAGTAGTGTGAGCAATAGCACAAACAACTCCTTGGCTAGCCAGTAGAAAATCGAAGGTGACTCTAATTATCCAATACTACTTGGGGTAAGGAATTGAGGGATGTCTGTTGTGCTGCAATGCATTTTGCAGTCACTCCAGGTATTTGACCAATGGTGGCTGATAGATTTCTGACCATATCTCTCTTTACATGTACTCTTGCACTAGGAATCAAGATTCTCAAAAGACTTTGCTACCAGGTATCTTGGTATCCTAATAACATGGATCTCTTGATTCTGTAATGGAGAGAGAAAGGAGGTCCATCTGTCTCTTTTATATAGACAATGGGGTGACATAACATCCCAATAAGTATACACCTACCTGCCAGCTATTAAGATATTTATGTGTCCATTCTTGGGAAGGTGGGTCAATTCCAATACCACATATGAAGACAGAACCTGAGGAAGTGCAAGTGATCCTTCCAAGAGAGCTCTCATTGATAGCCTCATCAATTGGAAATTTTGCTAACATGGTATTAAACATGGTCACTTCTCTTGCAGGCTTTCCAAGAGCCATCTATATGGTATTTGACATAAAGGAGTTGCTGGTACAACTTGTCTTTTCCTCTTCAAGACATTTGTTAGGGACTTCCCTGGTGGTGCAGTGGTTAGGAATCTGCCTGCTGATGCAGGGGACACTGGTTCGAGCTCTGGTCCAGGAAGATCCCACATGCCGTGGAGCAACTAAGCCCATGCGCCACAACTATTGAGCCTGAGCTCTAGAGCCTGCGAGCCACAACTACTGAGGCCACATGCCACAACTACTGAAGCCCGTGTGCCTAGAGCCATGCTGTGCAACAAGAGAAGCCACCACAATGAGAAGCCCATGCACCGCAACAAAGAGTAGCCCCCACTTGCCGCAGGTAGAGGAAGCCCATGCGCAGCAACGAAGACCCAATGCAGCTATAAATAAATAAATAAATAAATAAATAAATATATATATATATATATATATATATATATATATATATATATGTAAAAGACATTTGTTAAGTAAGAGATGGAGCAAAGGGGTCCTAGGGTAAGTTGTGTTCAGTCTCTAAGGACCGAGGATAGTATCAGACAGGGGATGGACACATTAATATGCTGGGGAATTGGAACCTGAAATGTTAGGCCAGAAGGAGGTTGGTCTAAGTAAGTGGTAACAGTAGGAACATCTGAAAATCGGTAACAGGAATTATGAGGGGCCTATATCAGTCTTATATTGACCAAGGAATTTGATGACAAATCCAACAATCAGTTAAATGACCCCCAGTAGCTATACTCTGTAACAACTTTTCTAAAGAATTTTCTTTCCCTCCTAAACACTGGGGCAAAAGTATAGCCAGAAGTAAAACAATAACTCTCAATGTTGACAGAGAGACAGACAGCTGGTAAACAGCACAATTGAACTAGTAGGATGGATCTTCCAGGGCTGGTCTGGACTCTTGTGTTAGCTGTCTTTTACTGCTGTTGACTTCTCATCCCAGCTTGGTGAAGCTTGTCTTAGTCGAAGTCAGATGTCAGAAACAGGGGTCACAGTCCATTCACGAGCAGAAGCCTTTTTGAAAACTGAGAGATAGGAACTTAGGAGTTTACTCCTCTGAGCTTTGCAGCACAGGGGTTAGTTAATAATACCTGATATGGCCCTTTCCAACGCAGCTGCAAAGCATCTTGTACTTACGCCTTTTCCAATGGACAAAGTCTCCAGGTTGCAGTCCATGATCCATAAGGTCTTCATCTCCTGGGAGCTCACGGTGAAAGGAATGTTACCAGCTTTTCATTTTCTTTAAGTGCCTTAACGAGTCCCTGATGATAATGCAACATATCACACCCTTATGCAATGCTGGTTCATACATGCCTTCATCTGGGCACATAGGTCGTCCAGCGGTTATTTCAAAAGGAGACAGTTGATGCTTACCAAAAGGAGTGGACCTAAGGTTGAGAAACACCAATGGGAGAGCTTCTGGCCATGAAAGATTAAAAGCCCCTGAGAGTTTTGTCAGTTGAGGTTTTTTTTGTTTTGTTTTGTTTATTTATTTTTTTGGCTGTGTTGGGTCTTCATTGCTGCGTGCGGGCTTTCTCTAGTTGCGGTCAGCGGGGGCTACTCTTCGTTGCGGTGCGCGGGCTTCTCACTGCGGTGGCTTCTCTTCTTACGGAGCACGGGCTCTAGGTGCACAGGCTTCAGTGGTTGTGGCACGTGGGCTCAGTAGTTGTGGCGCATGGGATCTTCCCGGACCAGGGCTCGAACCCGTGTCCCCTGCATTGGCAGGCGGATTCTTAACCACTGCGTCACCAGGGAAGCCCTGTCAGTTGAGTTTTGATAGTGCTGTTAGTTCTTTCTACCAGTCCTGAATATTGAGGGTAATAAGCCCAGTGAAAATGTTGTTATTGGCCAGATATCACAAATTGATTTAATAATTTCTCTGGCAAAGTGAGTTCCCTCATCACTGTGCAACTCAGAAGGAATTCCCCAGACAGGAATTATTATTTCCAGTAGTGATTTACCTACTGTTAAAGTTGCTGCTCTCCTACAAAGAACTGCTTTCACCCAGTGTGGAAGATAATACCAAGGTATATTTGGACAAAATCCAACTGCCATACCTCAGAGGGTCCCCTAAGAAGGGGAAAGTGATCTTGAGACTCATGAAACAGTTTTCTGGAATTTTATCTTGGGTAAATAATTCATTGGCATATGCCTTGTGGGCTACTGTAGGGGAGGATTTCCAAAGATGCTGTTTTCCCCACAAAATCCTTTTTTTCAGGAACCCAATGGGTCTGGGAATGCACGTGCTGGAGTAAAGGTAATTGAGCCTTTATAGGCACTATAAGTCTATTTTTTGGCCCAAACCATATTTGTGAGGTGGGGTTAAGAAATCCTCCTTTCTTCTTCTGTATTTGCTTCTCACCTTCTGAGGCTAATTCTTGAGCCTGTAAAAGAAGTTTCTTGACAGTGTCATCAGGGGTAGGATTGAGCAGTGGGCATTCTCAGAACTGGGTAGAAGTAGAACTAAAAGCAGACTGTTTGGCTGCTGCCTCAGGGAATTGATTCCCTTCGGACTCTATTGAATCAGATTTGGAATGTCCAGGTATTTCAATACCGGCCAATTTTTAGGCAGTTGAATAGAGTCTAATAATTCTGAGTCTAGTTTCCCATTCTTTATGGGTTTTCCTGACAACATAAAACCTTCTCTGGTTCCAGAGCATTCCAAATCACGAGCCACTCTGAAAGCACAGCAGCTATCATTGTAAATCTTTGCTGTTTGGTCCTTAGCTAGTTGACAATCTCTGATCAGTACAATTAGTTCAGCTTGGTGTGCTGACTTTGCTTCTGGTAAATAAGAGCTCTCAATTACATCTACAGTTAATGTTATTGCATACCCAGCTCAATAATCTTCCTGCTCTTCCTTTAAGTAGGATCCATCTGTAAACCAAACTGAATCAACATTACTAATAGACTTTTCTTGTAAGTCATTGCTAGGAGCAAGGAAATAGTTAGTAAAATGTAATCATGATTGTTGTCGTCTTGGGGTGCTGGAGGCAAAGTTGTAGGGTTAAGATTATTACACCGAGCCAAAGTAATATTAGGTGAAGAAAGCAGCAATACCTGGTAAGAGGACAACTGACTCACAGAATGGCATTGAGTATGACGAGAATTCAAAAGAGACTCAGTTGAGTGCAGACCATGGATAGTCAAAGGAGAGATCCCATCACTATATCTTCAGTCCCTTGCCTAGGAGAGCTGTCGCTGACATAGCTCTCATACAGGGTGAGAGGACTCTCACTACTGAATCTAACTGATGACTTATAGTATCCTCCCGGTAGATGTTGATCACCATGCCTCTGTAAACAGCCTTAAGGCATTACCTTTCTCTTCATGTAAAGAGGGAAAAAATGGCAAATAGTAATTAGGATGGCCTAATGCCACAGCTTGGGTTAATGTGGACTTTAAAACTTCTATGGCTTTTTCTCCTTCTGTTGTTCATTCAATTTGGTCGTGTCCATTGGACTTAAGCAGTGCATATAAAGGTTGGGCAATAAATTAAAAATTAGGTACCCAGTTCCTACAACATCAGTCAGACCCGGAAATCCCCTCAATTGTTTTTTTTGGGGGGGATGGTGAGAAAGCTAAAATTCCTTTAATTCTTTCGGTGTCAATCAATAGTCCTTCTTGAGATATTAAGTAGCCCAAACGTTTTACAATAGGTAAGCAAACTTGGAGTTTATCTTTAGGCAACTTGTGTCCCTTAGAAGCTAGTTGTTGTAACAGATGGATGGTATCTTTTTGAGAATCCAGTTCAATTTTAGAACATAAAATCAAATCATCTATATATTGAATTAAAGTAGAACCATCAGGAATGTCTACATCAGCTAAATCAGCTTTAAGTATTTGAGGAAAGTAAGTGGGGTTCTCACTATAGCCCTGTGGCATGGCCATCCAGGTATATTGATGATTTTCCCATGTGAAGGCAAAAAGGTATGATTGTCCTTCTCTACTGGGATGCTAAAGGAGACACTGCATAAGTCTATCACTGAAAAATAACAGCTTTTAGTTGGAATGACTGAGAGTAAGGTGTGTGGATTTGGGACCAAAAGATGCCGAGGAATTGCAATATTATTTATTGCTCTCAGATCTTGGACAAATTTCCAGTCTTTTCCATTCAGCTTTCTTACTGGCAGGATAGACATGTTACAAGGACTAGTACAGGGAACTATAAGCCTTTTTAAAAGAAATTCCTGAATAACAGGTGATGGAATAAAATTTATGTTTTGAGGTAGGACAAGAAAATTTAAGTGTAGCATACACCCTGTCCATGTTGGGCCCTTCCTAATGGGCAACGTGCATCTGTATTATATATTAACCAGCGTTCCTCAAAGGCAGGAATGTCTGCTCAACTGTAAAGATCATTCTTTCCTTCTTCTGACACCAGTAGTGTACCTGCAGAGAAGATTAATTTTTCCTTTCCTAATCCTGTTAGGGGTCATGGTGACTGCTTGCCTTGTATGTGTAGATCTGCTCTATGTATCTTTGGTGAACCTTATATAAAATGTCAGTGTGTCATTTTAACGTATGATCCTTTGTCTTAAAATGTATATAATTGTGCCTTCGACTTCTAACAGGCGGAACAATCCTCAGTGTTTTCTGAAAGACTGTCTCCTGGGTTATAATCCTCAGGTTGGCTCAAGTAAAATTCTCTATTTCTACTTTAGATCAATATTGATTACTTTTCTGTTGATATTTGCTTGGTGTAGTTAGCAGGATATCAGAGACACCCATCAGAGGACACCTGGAGCCTACTCTAAACCAGCGCTCAGTACCAGCACTGGCCCTTTGAGCCCCACCGGCTTTTTGGTATTCCTCAGTTGCTTTGGTGAGTTCTCCTGATATCTGGACCTCATTGCTTTGCATGATGATCCTGAATTTTATCCAATCTGTTAAAATTTTAGGGTTTATAGTCTTAACAGGGTACCGGTACATTTCCAGGTGAAAGGGACCGAGGGGGAATTTCCTAGGCAATGCGCTAGATGGAGGTTCCTAGAAGGGGAAAGCCAAGAAGGAACTCTGGAGTGAACTGGGTTGGCTGGTCTTTTTAATTTGGCTCAAGTTGGAAAGATTGTGTATAAATGGTTTGAACAAACTGTTTGACAGCAGAACAAGAGACTGAACCTATTCAGCTCTGAAGAAAACGGACGTTTGCTCCTTCCAGCCACAAGGCCTTCTCTGGTGACTGAGAACCTAGAGGAAGTGTCTGAGGATTCATCCTTATAATGAGTAGGAGTCCCATAGGAAACGCCCTTTTAACACTTTAGGTAATTTACGGTGCTCCAAGCCCCCATGGTGGCTTTAGACAGCTTACAGGAGAAACTGACACAGAATATCTGAACCGACTCAAGGGTGACACCTTGAGGAGCTAAGCTCACAAGCAGCACACTTCTGACCCTGCAGCGCCCTTAGAAATTGTGACCTCATAATACAAATTAAACAAAAGGAAAATGGGAAATCGTGCTTCTAAAGCTGACCAGTTCCCAGATGGATAACCACCCATTGGAACTTCGGCTGGCTTCATGTACAGTATGTATGGAGCCGATACTTGCAAGAACTTGGTAAAATGGGAGGCTCTAACTTAACTCTTAAATGGCCAAAACGGGGAACATTCGACTTACCAAAATTAGTTTACTTGCGTGCAAAATTGGAAAATGCTGGCTATAAAATTACATAGACAGGATGGGAAGCATATTTCAATTGGTACTTAGAAGCTTTGAAGCATGGTAATGATAAAATGACACCTTTACAGGAAACTAACTGAAAATTATTAGAAACTGTTGCTAAATTGGAGAAAAGCTCAGAAGCTACCCTATCCCTTTCTCCTCCTCCTTCCCCTCCTTTCTGAACTTTATACCTTCTCCTTTCTGAACGTCCATATCTCAATTTGTCTGTTCTACCTCCTCCTCCACCTCCAAAGGAAAAATTAACTGGACCCCAGGGAATAAACGAGAGCCCTAAAATCATTGCAGGTCCCTTTAAAGAGAAACCTACTGGAAGAGGTGAGCCTGAACTAATATATACTCCCTGGACTAGAGCTGAACTTAAAAATTTAACTAAGGATTTTCCAGGCCCTTTACAATATCCTTTAGGGGTTTTTAGAGAATTCATTGTGTAAGGATACGTGAGCCAGGATACTCAGATTTGTAATAGCTTGAGCAATTGCTGGTATCCAAAAGTAAAGCCAAGTATGGCTACAAAAGGGAGAATGGGAGACACCTATGGAAGATTTTCATAAGCATGAACATGCAGATGTTCACAGGTGTTGAGAACTTGCTCGTAACTTGTACCAAGCCATCCCCAAAATTTTTCCTGAGAAAATAAAGTGGACAATAATCCACCAATGCAAGCAAAAGCGCAGAGAAACTTTTTTTTTTTTTTTGAGAGGTTTGAGAAAACCTTCAAATAGCACCCTGGAATGGCCCCTGAAAGTTTGCAAAATCATCAAAATGATCCAATTCTAAATTCAATCTTTAAGAGGGATTAGATGAAAAAATAGCAAAGCTAATTAAAAGACATGAATTGGACTGGGCCATAATACATTCTAACATGCTTGTCACTATTGCAGAGAAGCTCTCTAAAACCTTCCAAAGAAAGAAGAAGAAAGAGTCACTAAAGTCATGAATGTACAACTACAGCAACTTAGAGACCCTATTAAAACACTTTTCTTCTAACCCTGGCCCAAAACGAAATGCCTGCACTTGTTTTTAGCGCAAAAGCCATGGTCTCTTCAAATGAGAGTGCCATACATTTAAATGGAATTTGGAACATGGCAAAACTAAAAAGGAATAGGAGTGCTCTGACAATTATGAAAGGGCATTTCCCCCAGCTCCTCACCAATACCTTAGGGGCAACTGAGACAACAATCAGAGGGGAAACTTCAAAGGCCATTGTAGATACTGGGGCTACAATCTCTGGTCTTTACCCTACCCTTATTCATTGCCCTCTCCCTGGGAGTATAAGGTCAATTCAAATAGTAGGGGTTTCTAATTTACCTTTGCAAATTTTAAAATCAGAGTCGCTAACCTTTCAGTTAGCAACTATCACAGGGAAACTTGTGTTTCTCGTAGTAAAATGTGCCCCAATTCATCTGATAGGAAGAGACCATTCAGAAGCCAGCAACGCTCATATTGCCTTTTCACAAAAAGGTGAAATGCTTCTAGGTTTAGAAAATTTAATGCTGAGGAAAATCTAGTTACTGAAAAATAGATGGTTGTAAAATCAGTGGTTCACACAGATCAAGAAAAAATGAATGACCTGTTATCTCCAGTGCCTAAAGAATTATGGTCATCATCTTCTTCAGATACTGAAAAAATTAAATTGGTTACTCCTATTAAGGGGACTGTTGACAACTCCAAGCCTCTACCTAATATTTGACAATATCACTTAAACCAGAGACATTAAATGGAATAAACCCTGTTATTCAGGAATTTCTTAAGAAGGGACTTATAATTCCTTGTACCAGTCCTTGTCACACACACCTATCTTACCTGTGAGAAAGGCCAATGGGAAAGGTTGGAGATTTGTTCAAGATCTGAAAGCTATAAATAACATTGTGATTCCTCGTTGTGCTTTGGTCCCGAATCCACACACTCTGCTATCAGTCATTCCAGCCGATAGCTGCTATTTTTCAGTAATTGATTTATGCCTTCCTTAGTATCCTAGTAAAGAAGGACAGTCAGTACGTTTTTGTCTTCACATGGGAAAATCATCAATATACCTGGACTGCCATGCCACAGGGCTATAGTGAGAACCCCACTTACTTTTCTCAAATGCTCAAAACTGATTTAGCTGATGTAAATTTTCCTGGTGGTTCCATTTTAATTCAATGTGTAGATGATTTGCTTTCATGTTCTTTTTTTTAAAATAAATTTATTCATTTTATTTATTTATTTTTGGCTGCGTTGGGTTTTCGTTGCTGCACGCGGGCTTTCTCTAGTTGTGGCAAGCGGGGGCTGCTCTTCTTTGCGGTGCGCGGGCTTCTCATTGCGGTGGCTTCTCTTGTGGCGGAGCATGGGCTCTAGGTGCGTGGGCTTCAGTAGTTGTGGCGCACAGGCTTAGTTGTTCCGCGGCATGTGGGATCTTCCCGGACCAGGGCTCGAACCTGTGTCCCCTACATTGGCAGGTGGATTCTTAATCACTGTGCCACCAGGGAAGCCCCTGCTTTTATGTTCTAGAAATGAATTGGATTCTCAAAAAGACACCATCCATCTGTTACAACAACTAGCTTCTAAGGGACACAAGTTGCCTAAAGATAAACTCCAATTTGCTGACCTGTTGTAAAACATTTGGGCCGCTTTATATCTAAGGAAGGACTATGAATCAACTCTGAAAGAATTAAAGAGATTTTAGCTTTCTCACTTCTCCGAAAAAAGAAACAATTGAGGGGACGACTTCTGGGTCTGACTGAATATTGTAGCCATTGGGTACCTAATTTTCCACTTATTTCTCAACCTTTATATGCATTACTTAAGTCTGACCAGCTTGATCTGATTGAGTGGGTGCCAAAAGGAAAAGAGGCCATAAACACCTTAAAATCCATCTTAACTCAGGCACTGGCTTTGGGTCACACTAATTATAACTTGCTCTTTTTTCTCTTTGTACTTGAAGTTAAAGGAACTGCTTAGGTGTATTACTCAAGAGCATGGTGATAAACAGCGACCCATAGGATATTACAGTCAGCAATTAGACTCAGTAGGAAAAGGACTTCCACCTTGTATGAGGGCTATTTCAGCAAAGGCTTTCTTATGTAAGGCTATTGGAGAAATAATAATGGGGGTCTCCTTTAATGATTTATGTCCCACACTCAGTCGAGTTTTTTCTAAACTCTCACCACACTCAGCACTATTCTGTAAGGTGACTAGCTTCTTATGAAGTATTGTTGCTTTCTGTACCTAACATTACCTTAGTTAAATGTAATAATCTTTTTTTTTTTTTTTAGTGTCCCTGGGTGGGCATGAACCGCAATGTAATAATCTTAACGCTGCAACTTTGCTTCCAGCACCACCGGAAGAAAACAACCACGACTGCATTTTACTAACAGATTATCTTCTTGTTCCAGGTATGATTTATAAGAAATTTCTATTGATAATGTTGATTTAATTAGGTTCACAGAAGGACCCTGTTTAAGGGATGAACAGGGACATTACTGAGCTGGATATGCAATAACATCCACAGTGGACATAAGAGAAAGCTCTTATTTACCAGAAACAAAGTCCGCACAGCAAGCCTAATGAATCGCCTCAACCCGAGCTTGTCAACCAGGCAAAGCCCGGATAGTACATATATATATACTGGCAGTTGTTATGCCTTTGGTGTGGCACACGACTTTGGAATGCTATGGAAACAAGGGTTTTTTAACCACTTCAGGGCAGCCTATGAAAAATGGAAACAGGTTGCAGAGTTCTTAACTGCAGGTTGTAGTTCTATACAACTGCCAAAACAGTTGACAAGTATTAAAGCACTGGGGCATCCCAAATCTAACATTAAGGAACCTAAAGGAAATTAGCTTGCTGACGCTGCAGACAAACAGAAAACTTTGAAAATTCATTCTGGGCTTCCCTGGTGGCGCAGTGGTTGAGAATCTGCCTGCTAATGCAGGGGACAGGGGTTCGAGCCCTGGTCTGGGAAGATCCCACATGTCGCGGAGCAACTAGGCCCGTGAGCCACAACTACTGAGCCTGCGCGTCTGGAGCCTGTGCTCCGCAACAAGAGAGGCCACGATAGTGAGAGGCCCGCGCACCGCGATGAAGAGTGGCCCCCGCTTGCCGCAGCTAGAGGAAACACTCGCACAGAAACGAAGACTCAACACAGCCAAAAATAAAAATAAATAAATAAATAACAATTAAAGGTGCTAATAATTAAAAAAAAAAATTCATCCTGTTCAGCTTTGAGAACTTCCATTGCTCTCTGTGAACCCTGCTAACCCAGTAAAAGATTTCCTTCCATAGGCTCAAGAAATCGCCACTAAAGAAGATAAACAGATGTGGCTACAAAAAGGGGGAATTTTTGAACCCATCACACAAATATGCTTTGGACCTGATTTTAAAAACTTATAGTGTCTGTTAGAGCACAATGGCTGTTACTCCAGCATGTATATTCTTTAACTCATTAGGCACCCGAAAGATGGTTTTATGGGGAAAACTATAATTTTGGAAACATTCTCCCATGGTGGCTCATAAAGTATGTACTCACTGTACTCTGTGTCCTAAATATAATCCCAGAAAACCACTTCATGGCGCACAAGGCCACATTCTTCTTCCTAAGGGACCCTTTGAGGTATGGCAATTGGACTTTGTCCAAATGCCACCACCTCGAGGATATAAATAATCTTGGTGATGATCTGTATGTTTTCACACTGGGTTGAAACTTTTCCCTGCAGGAGAGCAATGGGTATAACAGTAGATAAATCACTATTGGAAATAATAATTCCTGTTTGGGGAATTCCTTCTGAGTTACATAGTGACCAGGGACTCACTTTGCCAGACAAATAATTAAATCTATTTATGACATTTAGCCAATAATGCAGCATCTTTAATGCACTTATCACCCCCCTCCAATCTTCAGGATTGTTAGAAAGAATTAACAGCACTATCAAAACTCAACTGAGGGCTTCCCTGGTGGCGCAGTGGTTGGGAGTCAGCCTGCCAATGCAGGGGACACGGGTTCGAGCCCTGGTATGGGAAGATCCCACATGCCGCGGAGCAACTGGGCCCGTGAGCCACAACTACTGAGCCTGCGCGTCTGGAGCCTGTGCTCCACAACAAGAGAGGTCGCGATAGTGAGAGGCCCGCGCACCGTGATGAAGAGTGGCCCCCGCTCGCTGCAACTGGAGAAAGCCCTCGCACAGAAACGAAGACCCAACACAGCCAAAAATAAATAAATAAATAAATAAATAAATGTGTACCTTTCAAGGAAATAAAAAAAACAAAACAAAAAAAAACCTCAACTGACAAAACTCTCAGGGGCTTTTAATCTTTCATGGCCAGAAGCTCTCTCATTGGTGCTTCTCAGCCTTAGGTCCACTCCTTTTGGTAAGCATCAACTGTCTCCTTTTGAAATAACCGCTGGACGACCTATGTGCCCAGATGAAGGCATGTATGAACCAGCATTGCATAAGGGTGTGATATGTTGCATTATTGTCAGGGACTCGTTAAGGCACTTAAAGAAAATGAAAAGCTGGTAACATTCCTTTCACCGTGAGCTCCCAGGAGATGAAGACCTTATGGATCATGGACTGCAACCTGGAGACTTTGTCCATTGGAAAAGGCGTAAGTACAAGATGCTTTGCAGCTGCGTTGGAAAGGGCCATATCAGGTATTATTAACTAACCCCTGTGCTACAAAGCTCAGAGGAGTAAATTCCTGTGTTCCTATCTCTCATTTAAAAAAAAGGCTTCTGCTCCTAAATGGACCACGACCCCTGTTTCTGACATCTGACTTCGACTAAGACAAGCTTCACCAAGCTGGGATGAGAAGAAGTCGACAACAGTAGCAGACAGCTAACCCAAGAGTCCAGACCAGCCCTGAAAGACCCATCCCACTAGTTCAGTTGTACTGTTTACCAACTGCCTGTCTCTCTGTCAACATTGAGAGTTATTGTTTTGCTTCTGGCTATACTTTTGACCCAGTGTTTAGGATGGAAAGAAAATTCTTTAGTAAAGTTGTCACAGAGTATAGCTACTGGGGGCCATTTAACCGATTGTTGGACTTGCAACTTTGGATCACTTGCATCCTCAGGTTTTGTCTTCATATATGGCATTGGAATTGACCCACCTTCCCAAGAATGGGCACATAAATATCTTAAGAGCTGACAGGTAGAAGGTTTATGCTTATTGGGATGTTATGTTATCCCACTGTCTATATAAAAGAGACAGATAAAACTCCTTTCTCTCTCCATTACAGAAGAGATCAATGTTATTAGGATACCAAGATACCTGGTAGCAAAGTCTTTTGAGAATCTTGATTCCTAGTGAAGGAGTATATGTAAAGAGAGATATGGTCATAAATCTATCAGCCACCCGCTGGTCAAACAGCCGAAGAGACTACAAAAAGCATTGCAGCACAAGAGACATCCCTCAATTCCTTAACCTAAGTAGTATTGGATAATAGTTACCTTCGATATTCTTTTCTTTTTCTAATCTTTTTGTTTGTTTGTTTGGCCTCACCACTTGCAGGATCTTAGTTCCCTGACCAGGGATCGAACCCGTGCCCCCTGCAGTGGAAGCACGGAGTCCTGACTACTGGACCACCAGGGAATTCCCTACCTTTGATTTTCTACTGGCTAAACAAGGAGTTGAGCTATTGCTCACACTACTTGATGCACCTATAGCAATACCTCTGCAGAAGTAGAGATGCTCCTAGATAAAATTTTTAAAAGGCAAAATGGTTATGACATTAAAAAAAAAAAAAGACCCTTTTAATGATCTGTTTAGTTGGCTCTCTTCAGGATTAGGTAATTTTTTTTGCTCTGTTTTACAGATGATTATTATTTTCACTGTATGTATTATTATCCTTTTCCTGGCTATCAAGCTACGCATGGTGTGTATCACTGCTTGCTTAAATTCTACGGCTAAAAGTACACGTACAATGTTTGTGCAACAAGTCAATATGATTGATAACATGTATAGCCTATAAAATGTTTCCCTGTCACTATATACCTGTGTCAGCCACTTCTATTTAAATGACTGTTGACAACTCCAAGCCTCTGCCTAATATTCAACAATATCCACTTCAACTAGAGGTGCTGACCAGAATAAGACCTATGTTGATGAAAAATTAATCAACAGTCAATCTAAAGGAGAAATAGAGAATTCTATTCGAGCCAACCTGAGGATTAGAACCACAGAGTTGTTCAGAAAACTCTGAGGACTATTCTGCCTGTTAGAAGTTATATACATTTTTGAGACAAAGGGTCATACATTAAAATGACACACTGACATCTTACATAAAGTTCACCAAAGATACATAGTCCAGATCTGCACATAGGAAGCAGCACCAGGTCACCATGACCCCTTATAAAATTAGGAAAGAATTAAGAATTTTATCGTCTAAGGAGTTACATTGCTGGCGTCGAGAAGGAAAAAATTGATCTTTATGGTTGAGCAGACATTCCTGCCTTTGAGGAGGTCTGGTTAATGTATAATGCAGATGCACATTGCCCATTGGGGAGGGCCCAATACGGGTAGGGAGCATGTTATGCTTAAATTTTCTTATCCTGCCTTAAAACATAAGCTCTCCCCCAGGGCTATTGTGTCCTGTTCTCTCTTCCCCGCTGGAGTCACTAGAGCGTCTAGGGACAAGTCATGCCTGGCGATGGCCAGAGCTTCTTCCACTAGGGGAGGGCTGGTGCTGCTCTGCAGGTAAACAGGAGGCCCGTGAGGGTGGGTCCATGCTGGAAAGGTAGTGTTGTGTGGCTGACTGCACCTGACAACGAGAGAACAGGCTGGTGTTCCCGACACAAACCCAGTGGGCTCCTGCTGTACACGCGTCCCGAGAGAGGGGTTTCTGGGGAAAGAGGAGGGCCTTGTGTCCATCATTTCATACAACTCTGGTCTGGACACCATCAATAAGAGTAAACAAGAAAATTCCTGCTCACACAGGAATGATGAATCAGCCATACACGCACTGAGCACTGACTGTATACCCACTGTCACACAATGAGAGCACAGGCTGACAGTGTAGGTCCCTGGACTCTCCCTCAGCGCCTCATATCCCCACAGACCAAGGCGGAGCCTGCAGAGCACAGAGTGGGCGCCGACTGGATGTGTGCAGCCTACACCTGTACTGCAGCCTCCCCGGGGTACAGGTGTGCCACTCTAGGAGCGCAGGAACGCAGTTGCAACGGAAAAAAGTTTGGAGACCGTCCATAGTTAGCTTTCTTGCTTCATCAAAATTTTATTAACAAAACCAGAGTGGGGGAGGCAAGGGTGCGCAGACTCCGCAGCCCCTCCCAGGCACAGAGAACGGAGAGGCAGAGAAACAGACAAGGACGTGAGGAAGTTCCCAGGCCCTATGGTAAGGGCAAACAGGCGGTCAAACGGTGGACGGGCGCAGGACGAAACTCAGGGACCGTGGGAGGAACATGAATGGCAGACCAGACAAATGTGGGCTCCGGGGCCGCTCCCGCCCGCGGCGCAGGGCGGGAGGGTGTCTGGACCGCTGGGGCTCAGCGGTCGGCACTGGAGCGCAGGTCGGTTGTGAGCGGGTCGTGCTGGATGGTTTGATGCAGCATCAGGGCCAGTAAGCCCGCCCGGTTGGTCATGGCGGTGCGGACGTTGCGCTCCTGCTCAAACAGCTCGTCCAGCTTGTACCACTGCCGGGGGGGGGGCGGGCCAGGAGGAGCCGTGAGAAGGGGCTCCCGGAGCTCGCCGCCCCGCCGCCCCGCCGCATCCGCCGCCGAGACCTACCACGCGCACGCGCTCCAGGTCCACCTCGGCACGCCGCAGCTTCTCCCAGCAGTAGTGGCGGTTGCACTGGCGCTTGGGCAGGCGGCAGAAGTCACCCGTGAGCTCGAAGACGTCACGTACAAGGGGGCACCCGCATACCTCGTCAGCTGGCACCTGCAGGGAGACCGGGGGTGGCCGTGAGTGCGGGGTGGTGAGGCAGGAAGGAGGACAGGAACTGGGGGGGGGGGGACTGGGAAGGAATGGAGGGGGAGGAGGAGAGGAGGAAGGTGGGGGGAGGGAGGAGTAGGCGGTGATGCAACAGGAAAAAGAAGAGGCATGAAGGGCGAGGAGGCAGGGCAAGTGGGAGCTGTGGAAGTGGGCCAGCAGGAAACAGGGAAGCGGGAGAGGGAGGAACGGAGAAATGTGGCCCGGGGGGAAGGGAGGGGGACAGAATGGGGAGAGCTGAGGGAAAAGCTTACTTTGGGGTCCCGTGAGTGCTCGGGGCACAGCACCTGTAGCCGCTTGCAGTATGTCTTGCTCTGAGGATTGTAGACGTCGCAGAAGAGTCGTGTGGCCCTGGGGGGTGTGGAGCAGAGAAGGTAGCAGAGGAAGCGGAGGGTGGCGCCCAGGCCCGGCCCCGCTAACCCCCGCAGCGCCCACACTCACCCCTCGATGCGGGTCGGGTACATGGACCCAAAGGACGTCTGGCTTTCGTACTGGAGGGGTGAGCACAAACGGAGGGACTGTGGATGTGCGCCGCATGCCCTCGCGAGACGGCACCCCCACCCCCAGGGACCCACCGATGTCCCCACACCGTCCGCCCCCTCAGGCCGACACCCTGACCTTGGCGTAGCAGCGCTCCATGTGGCGCAAGGCAACACGTGGGTTGATGGGGTGCCCGCAGGAGACGCAGAAGATCTGCAGGTCCGTGTCATCGCTGTCACCCTCATTGCTCTGCAAGGGGTGGGGGGGACGATGAGGCCAGGCGGGAGCAGGTACTGGGCCCTGCGCCGCCGCCGCGCCCGCTCACCTCCTCGTCCTCGCGCACAGCCTGCTGTTTGGCCCGCAGGATAATGGCCTCGAGCTCGTGGAATCGGCGCTCCATTTCCTGAAGGCGGGTGCGGGCGCTCTGCTGCTCCCGGCGGATGCGTTCGAGCAGCTTCTTGCCGTGCTCCTCAGCAATGCAGGGGCTCTGCTGCCACTGCTGGATGCGCTGGGGGAGGATCTCATAGATGCGGCTGCAAGGAGGCAGTGAATTGGGTGAGCAGAGAAGGAGGCAAGGCAGTAAGATGAGCGGTGTGATCCAAGGGCGCAGAGCAGATGGGTGACTCAATGGTGAAAGGATAAGTAACCAGGTGACTGAAGGGCAGATGGCTGGGCGGACAGACGGACGGACGGGGGAGCAGGTGGATGGCCCGGTGGGTGCCTGGTTGACCGAATGGTGACTGACTGGCAGACACACAGAGGGCTCTGGTCATGCCCCACCCCGTACCCCCTGACTCCCCTGAACCTTCCAGCAATGACTCACTTGGCTGCCAGCTTCATGCCGCAGTCGTCTGAGCAATACTTGGAGCCGGGCTGGGCAGCGCGCACACAGCCAGGGCCCAGGCACTGCGGCAGTGACGCAGAGTCCTTGGCGTCAGCGCGCTCTGGGTGTTTCCATTTGTCCTTGTGCTTCTGCTTCTGCCGATGCCGCTTGTATCTTTCTTCCTTCTGTGGGACAAGACGGGCCAGGGCAGGGCGCAGCTGAAGTCAGCCCCGGACCCCTGTTTCCCCCTGCACCCCAGCCCTTCAGCCCCTGACCTTTGCCCTCCCTCCCCACATCCACTGCACCCTCTCGGTCACCTTCTTCTCAGACTTCTTCTCCCGACGCTTCACGTGCTTCACTTTCACTGCCCTCTTCCGCAGCGCAGGGTCCAGGAACGGGGACTCCTCCGTGTCACTCATCCAGGGCTGCGAGTGAGGCATACGCTGATTCGCCTGCTCCACTCGTGACTTCCCCACCACCTGCTCGGTCCCCACGTCAGACTTCCATACCCTCTGCCTCCTCCCTCCTCATTAGGGACACTCTGCTTCTGTAACCTCTACCCTTCCACCATGGGACGCTCTGTCCGCTCACCAGGCCATGGTCATCAAAGGCCCCTGCACAGAAGTCCTGGTACAGGTCAGGGTCCAGTGGGAGGTCCTCGTCGGAGAGCGGCTCGGGTGTAGCCGTAGCCTCAGGCGGCTCCTTGACTGCTGCTGATGCCACTGCCCCCTCGTCCTCGCGGATGCGCCCCAGCTTCTGCGATGGCTGTGGCTGCTGCTGCGTGGGCAGTGGCCGGCGAGGCCTTGGCAGGGACTCTGAGGGCGTCACCGGCGAGAGCTGCGGGGCAGAATCTCAGGACTGGCCCTGACCGCCCTGCCCGCAGGCCCCGCCCGCCCTGGGGGGCTGGACTCACCGAGGAAGGGAAGTACTTGTACGATTCCTGTGCCGGCAGGAGGAAGGCCCAGGTCAGCCCCAGGTGGATGGAGGGGGCCCTGCCCTAGCCCTTCCCACAAGTGCCCGACTCCACCAACGAGCCCCGCCTCGCCTCCCTAGACACACCAGCGCCCCCCGCCCCCCATCGCCAGGACATGCTCGGCCCTGCCCCAGCTGCGCTGATGTGTCTGACCACCTAGAGACGCCTGGCCCTACCCTGCGCATCTGGGGTTGGGGGCTCCCCCGCTAGCCCAGCACATCTGGTCACGCCCCGCTCGTCCTAACCAGCCAGGTCCCTCCCCACCTGTCCGTATGCGATTAGGTTCCACCCCACCCGGCCCACCCATCCTAGCCTCAATCAGCTCTTCCCAGACATCCTGGCCGCCCCCCGACCCCGCCCAGCTCTGCCCATGCTCACCCGGGCCCGAAGCTGGCACTGACGCAGCCGGCACTTCTGCCGGATCTTGTTGGGGCCCCCAAACTTCTTCATGTCTCGGCAGAAGTCACAGTGGCCACAGTCCTCGGTGCGCCGGCAGGCCTCACACTCGCCACACATACGGGCTGACCGTTTGATCTGCTGCTGCTGCTGGTGATGCTAGCGAGAGGCGCCCGCAACAGAGCTCAGGAACCGCGCAGGGCCTGAGACGGCATCACCTCCCCTAGCCCAGCCACCGCGGCCACTCACCTGGCTGGGCGTGGCCACCAGGGGCTGTGGAGAGGATTTGTGGGGCGAAGCAGAGCCCCGAGCAAGCATGGCCCCAACCCCTGTCCCTGACCCCGCCCGGCGCTGCAGGTCCAGGTCCGGGGCAGGCCTCCTGCGCCCTCCACCCTCATCCCGGGGCTCACTGCCGTCTCGCTCAGTGCTGTCCCGCTCCCGTGACTTCTTGTGCCGATAGCGGATCTCCAGCTTGGGGTCCTTCTCTGCGGGGTAGAGGGTGGAGCCAGCGTGGGTTGGCACCGGGGGACGTGGATGGCCCCAGAACACTTTCTTCCTCTTCTCTCCTCTTCGGTCCCGCCCGCCTGCCCTGTCTCCCTGCTGCAGGGCAGAGCTGTCCCTTCCGGTGGAACTTTCTACCACAGCTCACGACGGAGCCTCCATTCCGGCTTAGCACTGACCAGCAATCACTCTGCCCACAGACGCAGATCACTGCTCCCCGTGAGCCGCCCTCCCATGAAGGCGCCTCCGCCTCCTCCTCCTCGGAAGCCCCAGCTGCCTGCCCGCTCCACTCCGGCCCCTCACCTCGGCACTCCCGGCAGTACCACTCCCGGATGGCCTTGGCCATCTTCTCAGTGATCCGGATGCAGTCCCCATGAAACCACTCATTGCAGTTGTCACAGCCGCTGCGGAGGGTGGGGCGAGTGAGGGAGATGTGAGGGGCCGGACCCATCGGCCTCTCCCCACCCGGCCGGCTGTCCATCCCGCCCACCGCTCCCCGGCTCACATCATGAAGCAGTTGATGTCTGGTTTGCGGCAGATGCAGTAGATGGGCGCGTTTTCCCCGTTCTCTGACTTGCTGTCCTCCCCGGCATCTGGAGGCTCTGGGTCCGACGCCTCCGCCTCCTGTGGGAGCCCCCATCATGGCTCCTTAGAGGACCCCCATCATGACGCCTCACCCCTCCAGTACAGCTCCATCACGGCTCGCCACAGACCTCAACAGTCCGCCAACAGACTTCCCACCACGGCTCCTCCTACATCTCTCCATCATAGTCCGCACAGACCCCCCCCCCCATCACTCACCGCTGACACCCCCTTACCCTGCTTATAAACCGCCGTCACTCTGCCTCAGACCTTCCAATCGCTTACCCCACTGACACCCCGTCACTCTATTCACCCACAGAGCTAGTTTCTGCTCGTTACAAACACCGCATCACGCCCCCGTCATGGCTCCTCACAGACCCCCATCACCGGCCCGCACAGACAGCACGCTTCCCCTCAGATCCTCCGTTACTAACCTCACAGACAGCCCCGCCCCCCTAGATCCCCCGATACACTCATCACGGCTCACTCCACACTGCCCAGTACAACTCTTCGCAAACCCCTCACCACTCGGCACAAAGAATCCCCCATTCGGACCCCCAAGGAACTACCACTAAACTTCCATTACGGACCCCCATAATGGCTCATCACGTAACTCCCAGATGGTTCACACACGAGTAAAAAAACCTGACCGTCAGACCCCCTATCATTCTAAAGCTCGAAACAGCCCCCCGCCCCATTCTGCCCACTGACTCCCGTTATGGTTCACCACAAACCCCCATGCGTCTGCCGATGGACACCCCCATTTCTTACCCCACTGACCTCTACCGCCGACTCCCTCCTGGGACCTCGTACTCACCATCTCTCCGCTCCCAGCGCACCCCTTCACGAACCCCGCCAGCGACCCGCGAACCTACACAGACCCCCTCCGCGGCGTCCCCGGCCGTTGCAAAGGCGCCTATAAGCACTTCCGCTTTTCGACGCTCCTCCCAGTCGCCGTACTCCTATTGCGCAGGCCCAGTGCGTCGGCTCCGCGACACACAAGTCGGTCGCCCGCCTAGAGGTCCGACAGTCTCTCAGGCGCCGCCATCTTGACTACTGAGACCGTACGGCGGCGAGTCCATATATTCTCAGGAAACATGGCCATGCCTTTATATTTCTGGAGGCCTCCATCTTGGAGTCTGATTCCGTAAGATGGCGTAGTCCGTACGTTCACTGGCAACACATGGCAGCGTCCTAATCGGCTTCCGAGAGGGCGCCGCCATCTTGGCGGTCGATTCCGGCGCCAGCAGCTGGTACTGCCAAGATGTTCACAGGGAAAGGGGCTCGCTTTAGGAACACTACCTGGATTAAGTGGGTCTCATATCACCGTAAAATCATTTTTCCCTTCTGCATGTACCAATCGGCGCCGGCATACTGTGTGCCTTACGCTGGGAAGGAAAGCAGTCCCTTTGTCATATGCCTCCCACATTACCTCTGATTGAAGAAATTTGTGTATATTGGGGGCTGGGGAAGCCAGTCAGGCTCATACCTGATGTGGCCTGAACTTCATGTAAACTGGAACAGCCTGACTTATGGTCTGTCAAATATATGTTGTACATTTGTTTTAACCATTACAGTAAAGCATGCCCACTCTGACAATAGGGAGAAATGCTTCCCTTCCTATGACACCGATGCTAGCATTCCTTGGAAGATAAAGTTCCCGTCCCAGATGCCAAGGTCATGCTCACACACTGTGTATCTGATAATTTGTAACTATATATCTCTGTTGAAACCTTGAAGTCAATGTCTGACATATGTTCTTTGTTCTGACATGATACAAAACTGCTGAAAACCATGCTTCTCTGGAGTGTTTTCTTCCTTGGTGGAGGCTGCACTCCTGCGCCAGTCCTCAGCTTGGTGCAAATAAAACTCTCTTCTATTCTTTAATATAGATTGTTTATTGATTATCTGTGTTGCTACCTCCCACTACTCTTTCCAGCTGTCACTCCTCCCAGCAGTTCCTTAGCCAGGCCTCGCAAGATGATTCAGCCTCTGGGCCTCTACAGCAGCATTCATCCATCAGAATTAGTCCAGAGCAACAATCGATGGCCGTAAATGATGGTGACCTGACCATCTCTGGTGAGAATGGCTGGACAAAAGTAGACTTTGAAATCAGGGACCACCAGCTTCACCAAGTCTTCCTCTGACCACACACAATGGGTCTGTCACTTGGGGTGCTTAGCCAATGAACACACCAAGAACTTTCAATTAAAGCAGAAGCATTTATTACTTGTTTATTACTAGCGACAAGTAAGGAGACAGATAGCTCTCAAAGCACTGTGTCAAAAAAAAAAAAAGGGACTTCCCTGCTGGTAAGACTCTGTGCTTCAAATGCAGGGCCCATGGGTTCGATCCCTGGTGGGGGAACTAGGATCCCACATGCCACGCGGTGTGGCAAAAAAAAAAGCACTTTTTCCCCGGGGGAGTTTTAAGCCTGGGGTAGGCATGATCATTATAATGAGGCAAAGGTTACTCTAGGTTGCCCAAAACTGCAAGTAAGTAGGTGCTTGGTAACTTGTTCTCACTGTGGTATCTTGTTGACTGGAATGCACTGTAACATTTTTGGAACATCTGGTGTCTGCAGCTTTCTGCAAATTAATGGCTAGTTTCTGCAAAACAAAGCACACTTTGGTTTAACCCCATCTCATCCCTACTGCTGCCTAGCTGACACCCACCACTACCGGAGTGTAGTTTCCTCAATTCCTGGTGATGTCCACTTTGGTTCTTTTGTTTCATATGTATTTAGTATTCTCTCCTATAAAGTTAATTTTAAATTTTTTTAAAAAAATTATGTTACACACAGAAACGAAGACCCAACACAGCCAAAAATAAATAAATAAATAAATTTAAAAAAAAAGAAACTACAAACTTCTAGAAAGAAACATGAGAGAATTCCTTAATAAATTTGGAGTGGAAAAGATCTAATTAAAAAAAAATTATGTCACGTATAATCAAAAATCTGTACAGATCAGAGAGCTAAACATCTCTTCAGGGTAATGATCTAACCTGGGCAACCATGAAAATCAAATGGGGTACAAAACGTCAGTACACCTGCCCCCCTCCACACACACACTGGATACGGAAGTTGTGGTCATTATAAATGTCCACATGTCCACGTTCAAAGTCAAAATGACTTTCTTTCAGGTTGAGGAGAAGGGTCTGGGGAAAATGAGATTTTTCACCCTTGGCTGAGAGTTTTTCTGGCTTTCTTGGCTCTGGACATAGTAGCATCTTTTTTGCTATTCGTGTTTTAGATTTGATTTTTTTTTCACCTTTCCTAAACATTTTTACTCATGGTCTCTTCCACACTATCACAGACACCAAGACACAGGGGCTACAACACGGGTTCTGTGACCTCCTCCCCAAAGGGGTTTTTAACCCACTAAACAGAGACCTTCAGATCCAGCATAAGACTTACCTCATTTTTATTTATTAATGTAGAATTAATCTTAATTGGATTGTAACTTATTTTAATTAACATAATTTAATTTTTAATTTAGTTTTTCATTTAATGTATTAAATTAACTTTAATATAGTTGAATATGTGTTGGTAAGGTACTTAGATAAATTTATTTTACTGCCATCAATTAATGAATTTTATATAATTCAATTTTAACTTAATTACAGTTTGATGTAGGAAAATAAGTTTAAGGGAATATAGTTCAAGTTTAACTGAAATTTAATTACTCAAATTAAATTTAATTTAACATAATTGAATTTGGATTTACTAAATTTAATTTGGTTTAAAACAATTTAATATTAATTTAATGTATTAAATTCAATGTCTTGTGTATTTTTTAATTTCAATTTAATTTTGGTTTAATTTAGTATATTACATTTTATTTCATATGGTTTAATTTAGTTCATTCCATTTAATTTTACATATTTAAATTTTAATTCAAATTCACCTTAATTCATTAAACTAAAATTTTATTATGTAATTAATTACACTGAGTTAACTAAATTTATAGTCAATTACTATATTTTTGAAATATAATTTATTAAATTATATATGATTTATTTAATTAAGAAAAAACAGTGACAAAACATAAATTACCCAAATCATGAATGAAAAAGAGCCATCAGTACAGATCCTACAGATATTGACTAGAGAATATTATTCACACATTTATACCAACTTAATGTAATATATTTGACTGCTTAGATAAAATGGACAAATTCCTTGTCTTTAGTAAGACAATTTACCAAAATAACACATGAGGAAATAGAAACTTTGAGTAGCCATATAGATATAAAATTATTTGAGTTTCTGGTTAAAAACCATCCCACAAAGAAAACTCCAAGTCCAGATTACTTCACTAGTAAATTCTGTCAAATATTTAAGGAGGAAAAAACATAGCAATCCTAAATAAAGTCTTTCAGAAAATAGAGGAGGAAGGAATACTCCCCAATTCCTTTTAGGAATCATTTCCCTAATACCAAACTAGACAAAGACATTACAAGAAAAGAAAATGATAGACCAATATACCCCATGAATATAGATGCTGCAAAATTTGAGGAACAGTCTCCAAGAGACCATCTTTACTTCTCATATCATGGCAGAGTTTAAGGGCCTCCAAGACCATGCTTACTTCTGACTCCAATTGCAAGTCTGGGGGTCCCCAACTAATTTGCTAGAAGGACTTACAGAACGCACTGAAAGTTGTTATATCCACAGTTACCACAGGAAGAAGATACAGATTAAAATCAGTCATAGGACAGAGTCCAGGAGGGTTCCAAATGCAGAACTTCCAGTTTTCCTCTCCCTGAGGAATCATGGACAGGGTTAGCTGCTCCCAGGGACGATGTATGACAATATGCATGGAGAACTGTCAACCAGGGAAGCTCACCTGAACCTTGGTGTCCAGAATCTTTATTGGGGTTCCATTACATAGGCACTGTTGACTGCCCATGTGCCTGATCTCAGTTTTTAGCCCCTCAGGAGGTCAAGCTGATACCATGTGACCCAAAGTCCTCACCCTAAATCACACTGTTAGACATATGGCCAGCCACAACCATAAATCACATTGACTGTCAAGTGACTAAAGATCCCCAGGCAAACAAAGACAGTCCTGTGAGGAATAACACTGACAGGCTTAGTTAGATATTACCACCTGAAACCAAGGAGGGCAAAGGGCAGACCGCTTTTTGGGCAAGGTTAAATTCTTTACTACATAGATGAAAAAGTCATTAACAAAATATAAGAAAATTGAATCCAGCAATTTATAAAAATGATAACACACCATGAGCAACTGTATTTATGCCATGAATGATCCCAGGAATGCAAGATTGGTTTAAGATTTGAAGTCTTTTGGGGGAATAGTTACACCACGGCACCCTGTTTACCTTATACATCTCCATACAGGCCAAGTAAGCAAAGCTTAATTGCAGTGTAAATGAGTCTTGGTAGAATGCCCTGCATTTTTCCCAAACCAAGGGAGACAAGCAGCCTTAACAGAAATAGCCAAAAGACCATTTGTCATCCACCTTCTCAGTTGCAGTTGACTTCAAGACTTCATTTCACCTCCTCTTTGGATATGGCTGCAGGTTATAGAAGCACTTGGCTGAAGTTTAGAGCTGACTCTTCAGTGAAAGAATGACCATCATTCTAATTACCCATTATATGGCTCCTCTGTTTTAGCGTTTTCCATGAGACTAGGGCTGCAGGAAATTGATATCATGATGATTGTGCTTTTGCTAACTGCAATGAACTGTCTGAATGTATTTGGGCTTGTTGTCTCCTAACCAACTGAATCTATGGAAGCATGGTAAGCAACTGAACAACTATAGTAGTGATTCATGTACCCTTATTAACCACCACACTACTGCTTAAGGAACGCGTGTCCACTTGACAGTTTGGGGCAGTGAACACTAAGACTCCCTGGGATCCAGTAACAAATGCTCTTGCCTAAGTGGTGGGTGATGGGGGATTAAGTCTCCCCCATTGTCCAACCTGTTAATGAATGTTTACAGACTGGGCAGCAAGAAGTAGAATTGAAAGAAGCCACCTGACTGGTGCTTTGGTGGTTGTTCACTCACCTCCAGTGCAAGAGAAGAAAGCAATGTCATCAGGATAGTGGGACAGCAGACCCTGCTGCCTAGGTCAAAAGGCAATGTAGGCTATGGGTAGTGAATTAGGGGATTGAAAAACTGAAGTTAATAATGTCAGCAATGAGGATATAGAGCTTTGGGTAGACTAAAAATGTTATGAGTTTGTATGCTTAGCATGAGTGGGCAGCTGCAAGAAGCTTCAAGTATATGCAAAGCCTTGCTTACTGGTGCTGAGCTACTCTCTCCCTCCCTGATCTCTGCTTTACCCTGACCTTAGCTGCTTTAAAAGAAAAAACGTCAAGTAAACTGGGGAATTCCGGGTAGAGGAAGGACTCAAATTTTTACTGAGTTGGATTTGTTGGATACAGGTGCCCAAGTCATCATCCTACCATGGTGGATGGGGGTGGGTGGTGGTTGAGGCACAGGGATAGCTGATTGTACCAGGGCCTGCAGGACTAAGCTGTCGCATGTGAGGAGGAAGAAAGAGCAAGCCTCGGAACCCAGGTGCTCTCCAGACACTGGGAGATACACAGGGGTGGAGGATGCATCCAGTGGGCAAGGGGCCAAAGGATAAAAAAGGCTCCCCAGTTGCTCCAGCCAACCTCTACCGCCTAGCCTCCACCATCCTCCAGCAATCCTCAGGCTCTCAGCCAGAATGTAACATGATCTCCTGATAGAACTTGGGCAAAACTTACAGTGGAAAAGAGAAAAAAATTAAAGTTACCATATAGGTGAGGGCTCTAGGCCAATTAATCTACTGTTGCTATAGCTTCCTCTGCCAAATATATAATAAAATTGATGTGTTATATGCTTGAACTATAAATGCTCATAAACTTCCAGGAAACATTCTCCCCTTTGGGGTAGAGCTACAGGTAGAGAAGTATTATGGGACAAATTCCCCTACCATTGGCACCAGTGCAAGGTCAGGATATAGCACAAGTGCTTCTATCCTGATTCAAAGCTTTCTCTTAATAGACGATAACCTGTTGTTTGGCAAATCAAAGTCTCAGTGTCAAGAAAGTCTCATTTTTGCATGAAAATGTGGCAACTATGCTACAGCTGCTGTTAAACCTGTCAGCTATGTAGAATCAAAAGCAGATGTCGTCACTGTGTTCCATGGGAAGAACTCAAAAGGCATTTTCATAGCTGCAACCAGTACTTCCCTTCAGGAACCCGTTTTGTTTTGCTTTGTTTACTGATTCTTGGGCTGTTTGGTCTGTCACTTAAGAGTACAGACTGGCAGAGTAAGACACTCTTCTCTGGGGCTATGAACAAACTGCAGCTGCTAATCAGACCATCTGGTACTCATGTAGATGCTCACAGTAAGGGATTATTCTCTGAGGAGACTGACTGTAATCAAGCTGCTGATCAAACTGCACTGCTCAGATCACCACCAGACATTGCAGTGCATGCACCATCTGGGATGGGCACAAAGAGAAAGACTTTGGCCTCATCTGCTCCTGATAGATTGAATACATAGAACTCTTGACCCACTTTTAGGGATACCAAGGATGACCCACCACTCCCGACACTTTTCAGCTTACAGTGAGATTCCAGTCTAATCAGCCAACTCTAGCCATACCATTTGGCCCAAGAATTAATTGGAACCCTCATACATTGGTGGGAGTGTAAAATGGTGCAGCTGCTTTGGAAAAGATTTTGGCAGTTCCTTCAAAAGTTCAGTGTAGAACTACCATTTGATTCAGCAATTCCACTCATAGATATACAGCCAAGATAATTAAAAACATATGTCCATATAAAAACTTGTAGATGAATGTTCATAGCAACAAATAACCAAAAAGTGGGAACAATCGAAATGTCCATCAACTGCTGAATAGATAAACAAAATGTATTATAGCTATACAATGTAGTATTATACCATTACATAAAAGAATGAAGTACTCATACACTATGCTATCAATACAACATGCAAGAACCTTGAAAACATTGCTAAATAAAAGAAGCAAACACAAATGGTCACATATTGTATGATTCCATTTATATGAAATGGCCAGAATAGGCAAATCTATAGAGACATAAAGTAAACATCTTTGTTTTGTTTCCAGTCTTGAGGGAAAGTATTCAGTCTTTTCCTATTAAGTATGATGTTAGCCGTGGGGTGTTTTGTAGATGCCTTTTATGAGGTTGAGGAAGTTCCCTACTATTCCTAATGTGTTGAGTGTTTTGTTTTTGAATCATGAAAGGCTGTTGAATTTTGTCAAATGCTTTTCTGTGTCTATTGAGAAGATTAATATTCTATAAATATTGATTTATAAAGATTGATTTTTTATGTTAAGCCATGCTTGCATTCCTGAGATACAACCCACTTGATCATTGTGTATGATCATTTTTATATGTTGCTGGATTTGACTTGCCAGTAATTTATTGAGGATATTGTGTTTTATATTCATAAGAAATCTTGATCTGTAGCTTTATTTTCTTGCGATATTTTTTTCTGGTTTTGGTACCAGAGTAATACTAGCCTCTTTTGATGAGTTGGAACTGTTACCTCCTCCTCTATTTTTTTTTTTGAAGAGTTTGTGAAGAATTGACATTACTTAATCCTTAAACATTTGGTAGAATTCACCAGTGGAGTCATGTGGGCTGGGCTACTCTTTTTGAGAAGTTTTAAAATTACTAAGTCTCTTTGCTTGTTATAGGTCTACTCAGATTTTCTATTTCTGTTATAGTCATTTTTGGTAGTTTGTGTCTTTCTAGGAATTTGTCCATTTCAACTAAGTTATCTAATTTATTGGCAATGATTTATACTATTTTTTAAAATAATCATTTACTTCTGTAAAGTTGCTATTTCGTTTCTGATTTTAGTAATTTGAATCACTTTTCTCCTTTTTTTTCTCTTGGTCATTCTAGTTAATTTGTCATTTAAAAAATCTTTCCATGGGAATTCCCTGGCAGTCCAGTGGTTAGGACTCTACGCTCTCACTGCCAAGGGCTTGGGTTCAATCCCTGGTTGGGGAACTAAGATCCCACAAGCCGTGTGGTGAAAAAACAAAACAAAACAAATCTTTTCAAAGACCTAGCTCTTTGTTTTTTGCATCTTTATTAACTTACACTTTAATCTTTATTATCCTTCCTTCTGATTGCTATGGGTTTAATTTGCTTTCCTTTTTCTATTTATTTTAACCTGAAAAGCTACATTGTTGATTTGAATGTAATGGACTCTAAAAAGAAAAACTAAATAAGTGGGCAATCAAAACTCAGTTTCCAGTAAAGCACACAATAAGATAGGCAGTAATGTGGAAATTCTAGGAAGCACGCCTCCAATTTGATAGAATGCTCAGCCTCATGGTTGGGTAGGGGAATAAAAGACCCAAGCTGGCTCTAAGAGACCCAAACTACATTATTAACCCTCCTCACTCTTCTTTTACTTTCCATGCTTACCTCTGGGAAACTGGGCTACTGGAATTTAACCGTGGCACATAAGAGCAAGGTGTGGGTGAGGACTCAGATCTGGTGCTTCCTTTACCAGTTGGCTATGCTGCCTGAATGTGAGCAGTTGTGGGTATTGTTGACAATGATCATGCATATGAAAGCTCTAATTTTATCATTGGCAACAAATGCCATCAACTGTTTTATTTGAAGTGATGGTCTCACTATTATAGATTGTTTATTGATTATTTGCCTCTGACAGTTTTGAAAGCAGGAAGTGTGACTCTGCCAACTTGTTATTCTTTTAAAATATTGTTTTGGCTATTCTGAGTTCCTTAAATTTCCATACAAATTTTATGATCGGCTTGTTTAATTTTTCAAAGAAGTGAGCTGGGGTTTTGATAGGGGTTGTGTTGAATCTGTAGATCAATTTGGGGCAGTACTATCATAGGAACAATATTAAGTTTTTCCATCCAGAAACATGGGATGTCATTCTTTCCTCTTAACACGAGCCCTGACTGCAGGTCCAGCTGGGCTAGTCTGGGCCCAGGAATTGGAGGCAGCTGGACAGCTTTCTAGGGTCTAGGGCCCAGGTCATTAACTCCCTTCTTTCCCCTTTCCCTTCCCATGTCCAGCTCCCTGCCCTCCAACTCCTCAATTGCCAGGGTCGCCAAGTAGGGAGTGTCAGGACTTTCACCTCCCTGTGCCCCAGAAAGCCAAAAAGTTGTCTTTACATTTTCAGAGCCCCTGGTACCGTCAGCCGCCGCCGCACTGGCAGGATGTCACGAATTGCAGCGACCAGTGAGGAGTGCGTCAAGGTTCGGCGTCCTGGTTGCCCCGGGCTACCAGCTCCAAGAGGAAGGTGTGTGGCGCTGTGTCTGCCTCTGGCCGGAAGTGGGCAGCGTGACCATGGGAACCTAGAACGCCGAGACCAGCTACTTCCTGTTGGCTCGAGGCTTCGAGATTCTCTCCTCCACCTCTCTGGATATTTTCGGGGTTCTGCCCGGAAGGCAAACCATGTTCTAGTACGTCTTTCCCCTTGGCAAAGTCGAAGGTCTAAATACAACTCCAATTTATACAACTAATTGTATCTTATAATAGGTATAAAGGTTTGGTTAGATCTCACCTGGTACCAGGAGTGCGCAGTTCGGGCTTTCTTAGCACGTCGGGAAGATTTGTGTTATTTTGTTGTTTATTGTACTGGCTTAACATGGGGGTGGGCGGGCAGGAGTGCCCCTCCCGGATCAGGCGGAGGAGAGCGAAGATCGTGGTAGCGGTCAAGGTATCCCTTCCCCGCCTCCCACAGCAGCCGCGGCTCCGTCCCCCGCCGGGTCCCCTCCGCTGCCTGCGGGTGCCTCGGCTTTGGCATCGGCGGGAGGGGCCCCAACCGGAGACCCCGGGCACTCCAATAGCCCCGCAACCCGCCAAGGAGCCCCGGAAGTCGAGTCCCGCGTGAGATCCGTCCGCCCTCTGCAGGTTTGTCCCACATCTGAAACCGCTCTTGGGAGGATGGGTCTTCACATTGGAAATCCTGCATCCCCCGGCGATCAGCGCGTACCTGGAGCTGGAGGGGCCTCGGCTCAGCGACAGGAGGCCGGGGCTGTGCCCGAGCCCGGCACTCTCCTGGGGAGACTCCTCCAGACACTACCCACCGGCAGGGTGGCTCTCAGCCGAGCCCCGGGGACGGGGTGGGGGCCCGGCGTCTTCCTGGCTGGGTCTGCAGCCGGCCGCCGGGCGCCCTTCACTCTTACGGAGAAACCCATGTCGACATACGGAGAGTTTAACTGAGCTACTACTCCTGGGTATTGCTGCCTCCTCATCCATTTTGTTTGGCCAAGTGGCTTGCAGGGACCTTAAACTGACACTAGCCCCCTCATGCAAGCGCACACCCCCCACGGCAGCCACAGAGTCACAGGCAAACAGAAGTTCCTGGTATGCCTTCCCCAACAGCTCTTTTGATCAACAGTCTCCCCAGCTTCCCAGCGCCTGTATGCCTCATGCACCCCTTAGATAGAACTCCTGCTGCTTACCAAAATTCTGCTTTGAATTGACCTACCGGGTCCTAGCCTGGGAAGCCCAAAGCACTCCACCCAGGGACCCTAGCAAGGGCATGTGGCCCCATGTCCTGCCCTCTTGCACTCTGCCTTGACCTGACAGCTGCTGTAGAGATGAAGTGTACTTTCTCCAGGACCTGTGAGTAATAAACTTCTCTATTTTAATTATTCTTGTGTTCCTGTTGTCACCAACCTGCACCCTATGCTTCACTTAACAAATGTTAATTTAACAAAGTCACAAGACAGTGGCATAAGACGGAAGCCCATGATCAAGCCACTCTCATCCCCCTCAAGGACTCACTCCTCTGCTGCTGCCTAGGGAGAGCCAGATCACAGAGCCCTGGCCCAACCAGTTCAGATCCGGGGACAGACGGCATGAAGAGCATGTGGCTTGGGAGCTGGGTTGACTTCAGTAAGCCAGGAAGTGCATCACGGGTCCCTGGGGACCGTGACACAAGGAGAAGCAGGAGTCAGAAAACCTGCATCACTGGCTGGCTGGAGTTTGCAGCCCATCAGGGATAGGTGTCACCTGGACAGGGGACTTGAGGCTGCTTCCTTGGGTATCTGACTGCATTTGTCAGCCTCCATCCTCCCTACCTTCTGTGGGCCATGAGTACTAGGATAGAAAGAGGAATCCCATCAGCAGTGGGAGAGCTGCTGGAGGCCGCTGTGTGATAATTGTTATTCTCTCCCAGGCACCACCTTTCACACCACAACTGAATTAAAAGTTACTATCACCACTTGCCAGATTGTCTTTTTTTTCTAGTATTGTGATATTACTTTGTGTCCCTCCTGTGTCCCCGACTGACCCTTTTCTTCTCTTGATGATTTAGGAAGATAAAACAAATGTTTGCAAGTTTCGGAATGTTTATGATAGGCTACCATGTTATGTCTCTGCTTTGCGCTGTTTTAAAAAGTGTGATTGTCCCAACATTCTTTTGATCTCAAGCATAACAGGGAATTGTGTGAAAACAAATCAAAGAGTCAAAAAAAAAATTCTTGTGTAATTTCTTTGAAATAGTTTGGAACAGTTTTTAGTGTTTTATCTTAATATGGATAGTGTTTTTGTTTGCATTTCAAAAAACAAATGTAGCTATAAAACATTGTATTGTTTGTTCTTAAAGGTACTATGTAATCTTTATGAATTTACAATATATGTACTTATATTTGCTCATTATATAAAGGATTTTTTGAAAAATCATTTATAATACTACAAAGAAGAATGGCAAATACAAAGGTTACTGTTTTCATTTCATAACTATTTTCCTTTGATCTGACAAAAACGGGAGAGGAGGGAAGTCACTGACTTTTTTTCTACCATTATAGTGTTTTACGATTAGTTACAACTCTTCCTTGATAAGGTAACTGTTTTTAATCTCAGCATTGTACAAGCAACTTCTTCAATCCATCAGGAAGAATCTTTGGGCCAGACCCTTCCTTTTAGGGCGTTTGGAACTCCTTTGTTGCAACATGTTAATAATTATACTATTTATAATTTCACCTTTACCAAAATGTCATATAAAAGAAAACTTTTTACATGGGCCTCTTTCACTTGGATTAATACTTTTGAAATCCATCCAAGTTGTTGCATGTATCAATATTTCCTTCTTTTTAATTGTGTTAGTATTCTTTGTATGAATGTACCATATTTTATCTATCTACTGAAAGGCATTTAGGTTGTTTTCAGGTTTTGGTGGTTATGAATAAACTTGCTATAAATATTTGCATACAATTTTTTACGTGAACATAAATTTTCATTTTTCTTGAGTAAATACCTACTTGGGATTGTAGGGTGATTTGGTAAGTTTTTTAAAACTGCCAACTTTTCCAGAGTGGCTGTACCAGTCTCATGAGCAATGTATTTTATTTATCTCATTGTTTTTTTGAAAACATCTTTATTGAGATATAATTCACATGTCATAAAATTTACCTGTTTACAGTGTACAATTCAATGTTTTTTCGTATATTCACAGTAGTACAACGATTACCAAAATCAATTTAGAACATTTTCATCACCTCAAAAAAGAAACTCTGTACCCATTAACAGACATTCCCCACTTCCCTTCAACCTCTCCATCCCTAAGCAATCACTAATTTACTTTTTGTTTCTATAGATTTGGTTAGACTGGACATTTCATATTAACGGAATCATACAATATGTAGACTTTTGTGACTGGTTTCTTACCAAAATTTCAAGGTTCATTCATGTGGTAGCATGTATTAGTACTTCATTCCTTTTTATAGCCAAATAATATTCCATTATTTGGATATACCACATTTTACCACTCATTCGTTGATGGACGTTTGGGTTGTTTCCACTTTTTTAGCAGTTATGAACTCTGCTGCTATGAACATTTGTGTACAAGTTTTTCATAGACATATGTTTTCATTACTCTGGGGTATATACCTGGGAATGGAATTGCTGGATCATATGGTATGATCTAATAAATCATCTTTATCTTTAATCATCTGATGAACTGAAAGGCTGTTTTTCAAAGTGGCTGCATCATTTTACATTCCCACCAGCAATGCATGGGATAATTGTGACCTCCTAGGTCTTCCATCATACTGTACACATTGCAGAATCAATGTGGGGCTAAATCAGTATGTCTGTAATTGCATAAATGCAAATGGAGGGGTTACTAGAGTGTTGTACTGGTTAGGCAGAAACAAAGGAATTTGGGTGCTTATACCAACAATTCTACAGTGCTATGCAGAAATTATCAATATTCTATGGCAAGCAGCATTCCCTTGGTCTCTTCCACAATCATAGTCCTTCCAGCCGCCCGTCCTTCCTCCAGTTTCCAGGTCTGCAGGGTCAGTTCTGCCAAGCATCTCTCAGGGTAGAACTGGTCACATAAAGCAGTCATAGAAGGCTGAGGGACATAGGCATGAAATCCACAGCTCCATCACATACCACAGACCACACTCCAAGAGATGCAGAACTAGCTCCATATCTCAAGCTGGTTAACAGCCAGCTCAGAGCCCAGATCTCCTGCCTCTCAGCCCTGTGTGTCTCTTGGGACATAACCTATCACAAGTGGACAGCATCCCCGACCCCCCTCCCCGATGTATCTTGGAGACTGAAGGACATTCAGGACCTCAAATGATGATTTTCCAGAGACATAATTTATATGTTGAATCTGACTAGTGGGGTATATTTCTTAGGAGTAGGGTACGTTGTGAACTCACCTGCCAAACCGCCCTAGTAAACCAGAGCACAGTCCCCTCTTAACTGGAGCCCTGACTGCGATCCAGTTGGGTGCGCTAGGTTGGGCCTAAGGATGGGGAAAGCCGGAGAAATCTAAGAGTCTCGCACACTCCCTCCAACTCCCGAGTTTTACCATGATAACCATCGGGAGTGGGGCCTTACACCTCCCGCTGCAGGACGCCTATGAGCGCCCTGCGCTCAGAGGGGATACTTTCCAAGTAAGAGACCGGAAGCGGGCTCTGTCTCCATGGGAACCAAAGACTCCAGGACTCGCGACTTCCTATGGGGGTTGAATGGCTGAGTCTGCGCAGTTCTCACCTCACCATTGGTCACGCCCATAGGCTCCGTTGCTCCCCTGCTCTCAGGTTCTGATGGAAAGGAGCAGACGCTAAGGAAATCGATTCTGGTAACTACCATAACAGTCCTTTCGCATGAGAAACTCACGATGTAGTTGGAGAGACGATATAAAATCAAACACTTTCATTAAATTGTTAAAAGCCCATCAATAATAAAGGAATGCAAATTTCAGAAAAATATGACCTAGTCTAAACGGATCAAGGAAGATTCCCTGCAGAGGTAATTATTGACCTAAATTTTGAAAGATGATTCGAATTATTCACAGAGGATAAAAAGATTTTGGGGGCCAAAGGATATTCTGGACAGGAGAACGTGATGAACAGAAACTCAGAGGTGTCAAAGAGCATGCTTGTACTGGTAGGGTGCGGTTGGAGGCACACAGAAGTGGCAACCTCCAGAAACAGCTGTTTGGGTGGGATTAACTGCTTCGCTAGAGAGGCTGGTTGCTGAGGTAGGCAGGAGCCAGGGCAACCGGTATGTCATGCCAAGGAACCTGGGCTTTCCTTTGAAGATGATTGACAGGGAGCCATGAAGGCACTTTTTTCAGGGGGGAAAAAAAAAAAGTGAGTCCTGCCACAATCACCGTACTCACCCATGACCATTGTGTATCAGACATTCCTGATCTGGTTCCCCTCCTGTCAGCTGAACTCCAATTCTGACCCTGTTTTTCTTTGTTTTTACTTTTTAAAAAAATTTATTTTATTTATTTTTGGCTGCGTTGGGTCTTCGTTGCTGCCTGAGGGCTTTCTCCAGTTGCGGCGAGCAGGGGCTACTCTTCCTTGCAGTGCGCAGGCTTCTCATTGCAGTGGCTTCTCTTGTTACGGAGCAGGGTCTCTAGGCGCACGGGCTTCAGTAGTTGTGGCTCGTGAGCGCAGGCTCAGTAGTTGTGGCGCAGGGGCTTAGTTGCTCCGCGGCATGTGAGATCTTCCTGGACAAGGGCTCGAACCCGTGTCCCCTGCATTGGCAGGCAGATTCTTAACCACTGCGCCACCAGAGAAGTCCCTGACCCTGTTTTTCTAATGAATAACAAATCTGAGTGTGATGAGGATATTGTTGTCAATTCCAAATTTGTCATGAACATCTATGCGTCAGGCCAGATGAAAGGGCAGGACCTCCAGGAGCTGGGCAAGGCCAGAACAGCACAATAGATCATGGGCCAGATAATCCAGACATTCTGTTTTGGATGATAAATAGCTTAGCAATAGCATGTACAGGGATAGTGGATCCTGTATTGCACTCCCCTGATCCCACTGAGGGACATATTCCCCCAGCTGCAGGTAGTGTTGTTAGAAAATTCACCAAGAGGCTTTATTGAGGGTCTAAAGCATGCACTGGGAAAAATGTTCATGGAAAACAATGCTAAAAGCAAAATGATTAAAGGCTGGGATATTTAGTTGTATAGAATGATTTATTGATTGGCTGATTAATTGATCTGAGCTGGGTTTTTGTTTGTTTGGTTTTTTGTTTTGCTTTGTTTTTGTTTGTTTTTCAAATTCAAGGGAGAGGAATAATGGACTTAGGTAAGTCTCCTTAGGTAAGTTTATTCCTAGGTATTTTATTCTTTTTGTTGCAGTGGTAAATGGGAGTGTTTCCTTAATTTCTCTTTAGGATTTTTCATCATTAATGTATAGGAAAGCAAAAGATTTCTGTGCATTAATTTTGTATCCTGCTACTTCACCAAATTCATTGATTAGCTCTAGTAGTTTTCTGGTAACATCTTTAGGATTCTCTATGTATAGTATCATGTCATCTGCAAACAGTGACAGCTTTACTTCTTCTTTCCGATTTGGAATCCTTTTATTTCTTTTTCTTCTCTGATTGCTGTGGCTAAAACTTCCAAAACTATGTTGAATAATAGTGGTGAGAGTGGACATCTTTGTCTTGTTCCTGATCTTAGAGGAAATGGTTTCAGTTTTTCACCATTGAGAACGATGTTGGCTGTGGGTTTGTCATATATGGCCTTTATTATGTTGAGGTAAGTTCCCTCTATGCCTACTTTCTGGAGGGTTTTTATCATAAATTGGTGTTGAATTTTCTCAATTTTTTTTTTTGCATCTATTGAGATGATCATATGGTTTTTCTCCTTCAATTTGTTAATATGGTGTATCACATTGATTGATTTGAGTATATTGAAGAATCTTTGCATTCCTGGGATAAATCCCACTTGATCATGGTGTATGATCCTTTTAATATGCTGTTGGATTCTGTTTGCTAGTATTTTGTTGAGGATTTTTGCATCTATGTTCATCAGTGATATTGGCCTGTAGTTTTCTTTCTTTGTGACATCTTTGTCTGATTTTGGTATCAGGGTGATGGTGGCCTCATACAATGAGTTTGGGAGTGTTCCTCCCTCTGCTATATTTTGGAAGAGTTTGAGAAGGATAGGTATTAGCTCTTCTCTAAATGTTTGATAGAATTCACCTGTGAAGCCATCTAGTCCTGGGCTTTTGTTTGTTGGAAGATTTTTAATCACAGTCTCGATTTCAGTGCTTGTGATTGGTTTGTTTATATTTTGTATTTCTTCCTTGTTCAGTCTTGGAAGGTTGTGCTTTTCTAAGAATTTGTCCATTTCTTCCAGGTTGTCCATTTTATTGGCATATAGTTGCTTGTAGTAATCCCTCATGATCCTTTGTATTTCTGCAGTGTCAGTTGTGACTTCTCCTTTTTCATTTCTAATTCTATTGATTTGAGTCTTCTCCCTTTTTTTTTTGAGTCTGGCTGATAGTTTATCAATTTTGTTTATCTTCTCAAAGAACCAGCTTTTAGTTTTATTGATCTTTGCTATTGTTTCCTTCATTTCTTTTTCATTTATTTCTGATCTGATCTTTATGATTTCTTTCCTTCTGCTAACTTTGGGGTTTTTTTGTTCTTCTTTCTCTAATAGCTTAAGGTGTAAAGTAAGGTTGTTTATTTGAGATGTTTCTTGTTTCTTGAGGTAAGATTGTATTGCTATAAACTTCCCTCTTAGAACTGCTTTTGCTGCATCCCATAGGTTTTGGGTAGTCGTGTTTTCATTGTCATTTGTTTCTAGGTATTTTTTTATTTCCTCTTTGATTTCTTCAGTGATCTCTTGGTTATTTAGTAGTGTATTGTTTAGCCTCCATGTGTTTGTATTTTTTACAGGTTTTTTTCCCTGTAATTGATGTCTATTCTTATAGCACTGTGGTCGGAAAAGATACTTGATACAATTTCAGTTTTCTTAAATTTACCAAGGCTTGATTTGTGACCCAAGATATGATCTATCCTGGAGAATGTTCCCTGAGCACTTGAGAAGAAAGTGTATTCTGTTGTTTTTGGATGGAATGTCCTGTAAATATCAAGTAAGTCCATCTTGTTTAATGTATCATTTAAAGCTTGTGTTTCCTTTTTTATTTTCATTTTGGATGATCCGTCCATTGGTGAAAGTGGGCTGTTAAAGTCCCCTACTATGATTGTGTTACTGTCAATTTCCCATTTTATGGCTGTTAACATTTGCCTTATGTATTGAGGTGCTCCTATGTTGGATCCATAAATATTTACAATTGTTATATCGTCTACTTGGATTGATACCTTGATCATTATGTAGTGTCCTTCTTTGTCTCTTGTAATAGTCTTTATTTTAAAGTCGATTTTGTCTGATAATGAGAATTGCTACTCCAGCTTTCTTTTGATTTCCTTTTGCATGGAATATCTTTAACCATCCCCTCACTTTCAGTCTGTATGTGTCCCTAGGTCTGAAGTGGGTCTTTTGTAGACGGCATATATACAGGTCTTGTTTTTGTATCCATTCAGCCCGTCTATGTCTTTTGGTTGGGGCATTTAATCCATTTACATTCAAGGTAATTATCGATATGTATGTTCCTATTACCATTTTCTTAATTGTTTTGGGTTTGTTATTGTAGGTCTTTTCCTTCTCTTGTGTTTTCTGCCTAGAAAAGTTCCTTTAGCATTTGTTGTAAAGCTGGTTCGGTGGTGCTGAATTCTCTTAGCTTTCGCTTGTCTGTAAATGTTTTAATTTCTCTGTCGAATCTGAATGAGATCCTGGCTGGATAGAATAATCTTGGTTGTAGGTTTTTCTCTTTCATCACTTTAAATATGTCCTGCCACTCCCTTCTGGCTTGCAGAGTGGAGATAAATGAAATATAGAATAGAAAAATAATAGAGAAAATCAACAAAAATAAAAGTTAGTTCTGAGGAAGGATGAACAAAATTAACAAAATTTAGGTAGAGTGTGTGTGTGTGAGAGAGAGAAAACACAAATAACTAAATTGGAAATGAAAGTGGGGACCTTACCTCTAATCTTGCAGAAATAAAAAGGGTTGTCAGAAAATACTATGAACAAATTTACACCAACAAATTAGATAATCTATATGAACTAGACAAATATCTACAGACACAAAAGTTACTAAAATATCTCAAGAAGAAATAGAAAATCTAAAAAGAACTATAATAATTAAAGAAATGGAATGAATAATTAAAAAATCTCCCAGGTAGTTGCCAGCAGCTGGGGAAGAGGGGAATGGTGAGTTTTTGCTTCATGGATGCAGAGTTTCAGTTTGGGAAGATGAAAAAGCTCTGGAGATGATGGTGGTAATTGTCACAGAATAATGTGAATGTACTTAATGCCACTGAACTATATATTTAAAAATGGTTAAAATGGTAAATTTTATGTTATGCATATTTTACCACACAAAGAAAATGTGAAAATTCTTTTTTTTTTAATTAATTAATTTATTTATTTATAGCTGTGTTGGGTCTTTGTTTCTGTGCGAGGGCTATCTCTAGTTGCGGCAAGCGTGGGCCACTCTTCATCGCGGTACACGGGCCTCTCACTATCGCGGCCTCTCTTGTTGAGGAGCACATGCTCCAGACGTGCAGGCTCAGTAACTGTGGCTCACGGGCCCAGCTGCTCTGCGACATGTGGGATCTTCCCAGACCAGGGTTCGAACCCGTGTCCCCTGCATTGGCAGGCAGACTCTCAACCACTGCGCCACCAGGGAAGCCAGAAAATTCTTTTTTAAAAGTCTCCCAACAAAGAAAAGTCCAGGACCACACGATTTCACTGGTGCATTTTACCAAACTTAAAAGAAGAATTAACACTAATTGTTCTCTAACTCTTCCAAAAAATAGAAGAGGGAACACTGTCTTAGTTATTTTTGCTGCTACAGCAGAATACCATAGACTAGGTGGCTTATAAACAACAGAAATTTATTTCTTACAGTTCTGGAGACTGAGAAGTCCAAGATCAAGGCACCAGGAGATTCTGTGTCTGGTGAAAGCCTGCTTCCTTGTTCATAGGTGACAGCCACCACGCCATGTCCTTACATGGTGGAAGGAGCAATGGCACTCTCTGGAGCCTAAGGGCACTAATCCCATTCGTGCGGGCACCACCTCTTGATCTAATCACCTCCCAAAGGCTTCATCTCCAAATATTGTTACATTGGGGATTAAGTTTCAGGATATGAGCATTAGGAGGGACACATTCAGTCTATAGCAACTTCATAACTCATTTTATGAGGCCAGCAGTCCTGATACCAAAGTATAACAGAAAAAGACATCACAAGAAAACTACATACCAATATCCCTTAAAAATATAGATGCAAAAAATCCTCAACAAAATACTAGCAAACTAAATTAAACAGCATATTAAAAGAATTATACACCATGATCTAGTGGGACTTACTCCAGGAATGCAAGGGTGGTTCAACAAAAGAAAACCAACAAATGTAATATGCCACATTAATAGAATGAAGGGAAAAAAATGGTCATCTCAATTGATGAAGAAAAACATTTGACAAAATCTAACACTTTTTCATGGTAAAAACACCCAGAAAACTAGGAATAGAAGGAAACTTCCTCAACATGATAAAGGGCATGGCTTTGAAAAAATCCACAGCTAGTATCATACTAAATGGTGAAAGACTGAAAGCTTTCCACCTAAGATCAAGAAGAAGACAAGAAATGGCGACTCTTACCATTGTTTTCAACATTCTACCGGAATTTCAGAGTTATTAGACAAGAAAAAAAAACATCTAGATTAGAAAGGAAGAAGTAAAACCATCTCTATTCTTTGATGACATAATGTTATATATATAAAATACCAAAGAATGCACAAAAATTAAACTATGAGATCTAATAAACAAATTAAGCAAAGTTGCAAGGTACAAGGTACAGGATCAACTTTTTAACCTGATAGAGTGCATCCATAAAAAAAAAAATCTATAGCTAACACCACACTTAAATAGTGAAAGACTGAATGCTTTTTCCTTAAGACTGGGAACAACGCAAGGATGTCTGCTGTTGGGAAACGCAGTCACGTGCAGCTTCTTGCCCCTTGCACAGTTGTATAAGAGAGGCCTTTGACCTGGAACATTTCCTAGCAAAGACATAAAGAGCCCTCACAGCCCAAGCTAGGCATATCTCTTTGCTTGGCAATATCTTTCCCTGTTCCAGGCTTAACGCGTACATCTTTGTTCTGCTTATGGGTGTGTGTCCTATAACACCTGGCCAACCCCATTGCTATATCTGTTCTTGGAGGGGAGGTAATGGGGTCCTTTACCTGTAGCACAAGAGGGGTGCATGCAGACTATTTCCTTGTGTCAGCTTCTGGGCAAGCCCTGCTGGCCATGAGGGACAGACACTTACTATTGAAGCTGATCTTGCTCTGTCTCTTCTCTACGTGAGGAAAGCATTGTTCCATCCGGCGCCTATGTGAGTCATGTCTTTCTCTGCTACCCTGACATTTGCAAACCATGAAGGGTTGACACCCTGGGATTGTTGCTGCTAGGCAACAGGTGTCACTTGCTCAACATCTGCTCTTACCATTCCTGTTACACATCATACTTACAGCCTAGTCAGTAAAATGAGAAAATAAAAAGAAGTAAAAGGCATACAGATTGGAAAGAAAGAAATAAAACTTCCCCTATTCTCAAACAACATGATTTTCTACATAGAAAATCCAAAAAAATCTTTTAAAAAAGGCTTCCATAACTTGTAAGTAGTTTAGTAACACTACAAGATAAAGGGTCAACAAACAAAATTAATTGTGTGACCATATGAACATCATACCAACTTGAAAGCAAAAAAATTTAAATAATACCATTTAAATAACTCCAAAATAATGAAACACGTAGTATAAATCTAACAAAATATGTGCTGTATCTGTATGCTGAAATCTACAAAGTGCTAATGAGAAAAATAAAAGAAGATGTAATTAAATGGAGAAACATGTCAGGTACGTGGGTTAGATAATTCAATAGATTTAATATGTCAGTCATTCCCAAGTTGAGCAACAGATTTAACACAATTCCAGTCAAGATATCAGCAGAATTTTTGGTGTATATATACACAAATTTATTTTAAAATTTTATGGAAACAAAGGAACTAGAATAGCCAAAACAATTTTTTTAAATTTATTTATTTTTGGTTGCATTGGGTCTTTGTTGCTGCGTGGTGTGCAGGCTTCCCACTGTGGTGGCCTCCCTCACTGCAGAGCATGGGCTCTAGGTGCTCGGGCTTAAGTAGTTGTGGCACGCTGGCTCAGCAGCTGTGGCGCTTGGGCCCAGCTGCTCCGCTGCATGTGGGATCCTCCTGGACTAGGGCTCGAACCAGTGTCCCCTGCATTGGCAGGCTGACTCTCAACCACTGCACCACCAGGGAAGCCCCAAAACAATTTTTAAAAGAAGAAATTTGGTGGGTTCACACGACTTCATTTTAAGACGTGACACTATAGTAATCAAGACAGGATGGTATTAGTGAAGGGATAGACATATACATCAATGCAACAGAATAGAAAGTCCAGAAATAGACTCACTCAAATACAGCCAATTGATTTTTTGCAAAGATACAAAGGCAATTCAATGGAGAAAAGATAGTATTTTTCAACAAATGATGTTGGAACAATTGGACATCCACCTGCAAAAAAAGAAGAACCTCAGCCCAAACCTCACATCTTATGCAAAAAGTTACTGTAAATGTACCATACAACTAAATGTAAAACATGAAACTAGAAAACATCTAGAAGGAAACATAGGAGAAAATCTTTATGACCTGGAGTTATGCAAAGAGTACTTAGACATGACATCAAATTAAGATCCATTAAATAAAAAAATAGATAAACTGAACTTCATCAAAACTCAAAACTTTTGCTCTGTGAATGACATTGTTCAGAGGATGAAAACATAAGAAGGGCTGGGAGAATATATTTTAAAAACACATATCCAACAAAAGACATCTAAAACGTATAGGGAACTTTCAAAACTCAAAAGTAAGAAAACCTAAACAACCCAATCTTAAAACACAGGCAATAGATTTGAACAAACATTTCACCAAAGTTGAATTTCTCTGTGACATCTCCTCAGGTGTCAGTGTTTCACCTGTATTTTAAAATGACTGTTTTAAAATTTAAAAAAATTTTTCGTTTGGTACCTACTGCTGCTGTTGTCACAAGATTTGGTATCCATGGTGAGTACTATGAATGGTGACTGTATCCTTTCACCCACAGTGCCAAAAAATTTCAAAAAATAACCATTATACATTTAAAAGGGAGATTATGGTTTAGGTAAGGTTGGATCAGAGTTGGGATTATGGTTAGGTTTGGGTAAAAGTCATAATAAGTGAGAGAAGAGGAAACCATGAGCAGAGGGTGTTTACAGAGTATGCAGGAAACGGTCCACATTTACGCATTTTATCCTAGGAGTAAGCACGTGGACCCTAAGTTTGTTTCTGACAGGTGGAATAATGAGAGTTTTCATTTTATTCTTTATACTCTTCTGTGTTGTTCAAATTTTCAATTAAAAACATGTGCTCCTTTTATAGTAGAAAAAGCGAGTGCTAAAAAGGAAGATAGTGAAGTTTAATTTCATAAACTTTTAGAGCAGGTTGACTGCCCATCTGTGGCCATGATTCCCTAAGTTTGCATTTTGTTTTGCTGGTGCCCTCAAAAGAATGGTGTGCCCTGCCATCTAGTGACCATGTGGCAAGAGAGCCTTCCAACCAGCATTCCGGTAAAGCCAAAGTCTGCTTTATCAAGTTTGAAGAAGACAACAAATATACTGTGTTCTAGGTAAAACTTTGATTTGGTTGAAGGCTTAGTGATACCAAACACAGATAAAGTGTTCTGTTTCGTGATAATATCTCATCTTTTTTGCATCATCTGGGAATACAGTTTTCCACTGAAAGCTTAACTCTACATTACTACATAAAAATTAAATGAACATTCTCACTCAATTCTTAAACTGAATATATTGGACACAACAACCTATTCTCTGGAGTTCATGGTCTTTTGAAATGATACATAGCTCCATCATCAGGAAGAACCCAGGCTTAGTTGTAGCTAATCAGTAAATCCAGGGCATGTTTGTAGCAGTTTCTTACAGTTACGCCCTGTGTTGGTTTGCTAGAACTGCCATAACAAAGTGCCAGGCTGGGTGGCTTAAACAACAGAGATCTGTTGTCTCACAGTTCTGGAGGCTGGAAGTCTAAAATCAAAGTGTTGGCAGGTTTGCTTCCTTCCGAGGTCTGTGAGGAAAGGATTCCTTCCATGCTTCTCTCCTTAGCTTGTGGCTGGCCATCTTCTTCCTGTGTCTCTTCACTTCATCTTCCCTTTAAAGGGATCTGTGTCCAGATCTCCCCCTTTTAATACAGAAATCAGTCATATTGGATTTGTGCCCACTTAATGACCTCAGTTAACTTGATTACCTCTGAAAGACCCTGTCTCCAAGTAGGTCACATTCTGAGGTAGTGGGGTTAGGACTTCAACATATGAATTTGAGGGGTGGGGTACACAATTCAACCCATAATACCTCCCAGTGTTACATTTCAGAAGGAGACCAGTTAGCCTCATGTTGGTACCTCAAATCCTCAGCTCCTTGGTTCTTCCCATCTTCCTTTTCTTCCCCCTCAATAGTGTTTAACCCTAATGCACATTAAAATTATCTGAGGAATTTTTTAAAAATTCTAATCATGAGCCCTACCGGTAGATCAATTGAATCAGAATTGCTGGAGGAAATTTGCAAGGAAACCTAACCCAAATGAAGGGATTCAGGAAGGCTTTGGATAGAAGCGGATTTATTTGCTGAATTTTGAAAAATGAATGGAAATGCTTGAGGTAGAAAATAAAGAGGGACATAGCCAAGAACATCGTGAGCAAAGACACAGAGGGGACGAATAACACGGATGGGCTGGCAGGGTCTGCGTGTGTCTTGGCAGGGCTCATGCACACAGGCACGGGTGTATTCCTACAAACAAGAGGTACTGGGAGATGAAGCTGAGGAGGCAGGCAGGGCCCAGGTCGAGGGTGGACTTGTGCATCAATTTCAGCATTTCAGAAAGGGAGCCTTGAGACCCACCATGATCACTGCGCTCACGCCTGACCATCCCGTCCTTGCCTCCCCGATTTGGCTGCCCTCCTGTCAGCTGAATCACAGTTCTGATTCTACTCTTGTAAACCATAACAAGTGTGAGTCAAAAGATAGGAAGAAGAATGCTGTTACCACATCCAAAGGTGCCATGGATGGCAGTGAGTCAGGGTAGAACGGAAGGGGCAGGACAACAGCTGGGCAAGACTCATGGAGCATAATGGATGGTGGGGAGATCTGGACCCAGACAAACAATGGGGTGGATTGTGCAGAAATGCATTGTGTGGGGGGGGGAGAAGGGAGGTGAACAGCTGGGTCCAGGCATTGAGGTTAAAGACTTGGTATAAGGACCCATGCTGGGTACAAGGGAAAAGGCAGAGGGGAAAGTCTGGGCTAGTGAAGGTCCTGGGAGCAGCTTCATTGGGATGTGGTGAAGGGGAGTAGAGCCACTCAACTGCTGAATGTGTACAACTGCCAAGCTCTGGAGGGCCGAGCTTTGCTGCTCCAGGCACTGGCATGGCGCAGGCACACGTGGGTTGGCGTGATTGTGCTGCTTGCTGTGAGTGCGGTCGGGAGCCCTCATCTGCAGTTCAGACTCCTGAGTGACCTTGTCTCTCAAACATCAATAGCAACTGGGAGGGTAAATGTGCTGTGCTTGGGTTTGTTGCCTCTCCTTCAATAGTATTACAACACATGGTGAGAGATTCCTGGTGTAATTTGACCATTTTCTAGATTATCCAGGAAGTTTATCTGGAGGTTTGGGGGATATAGTAAATCCTAAGAGTGCTCTGATGATTTCTGATAAATCTTTGAGGCAAAGATTCAAAATCTTGCAATTTATTATAAGCACCTTTGAAATGCATGAGTTATTATTAATTTAGATTTAAATAAGGCTCACACAAGATTTGTAAATGTACCTGTTATACAGAATGTACTTCAGTATGTTTGGTTGCATCCACCCAGACAGAAGTTTTCCAAAACATGGAAATTACCTCATCATACAGACTTGGACATCAAAATGACAGTTAATAAAATGAAATTCTAACTGAGTTTTCCTTTTCATTGCTAAGTTTTTCTTAAGGAGAAGAACTTTCAGAAGGTAAGCAAGAAAAACACCTTAGTTCCAGGAAATTAGAACATATTCAGCAAAATGAACACACTGATAAAAATGATAACCAAACAGTCTTTTCTGGCTTTCCTGTGCCCTGTTATTAGAGATCTGATCGGCAGCTATTTCCACAATTAATTGATTCTGGAAAATGTGGCAAGATTTACTCTTCTCTATCTCAAGAATTGGACAACTGCCCACTTTGTAAATATCAATATAATAATATCCTTTAAGTGCTTTGGGAAAAGTGTCTATCAAATAAAAGATACAGTTATGTAACTTATTATAGTACCCAATTTCAAATATTTATATATAAATATTGATGCCTGTTCTAAGAAATATTTTACCAAATTCACAAAGTATGTCAATATGTGAATGCCGTAATCTAACTGTATGTCCTGGCTGCCTTCCGCTTGCCCCTCAGTAACCACTCTCCATGGTCTTCCATCCAGCCCTGGACCCACGGGGCCTGACCTATACAGACTACTTCAAGAATTTCCTTTGCTTTCTGACTTCAGGATGGATGTAGCCAATGGGACTGGGAAGATGCACAGGTGGGAGGACAGTAGAGGCAGGTACTTACTCTCCCAGCTTCCTTCCTGCTACGTTCCTGACAGGTGTGCTCTGAACCTAACCAGAGGCCACAGCTCCTGCCTGGTGGCACCTCCATAGAACTGTCTCCCCAGGCTCACGTGACCATTAGTCTTCGTGCTTAGAGGTAATAACTGGTCCTTGAGTTTGTGAATGCCAGGGAAGCTTGCCATCACTTGTTACCTTCTGTAATCTCTGCCTACACATTGTGGGTAGCTTTTTAATTCAATTCTCCTCCAATTATCCCGTTTGAGTTTTCAGTCTGATTCTTGCCAAGGTATTGAACGATACAATGTGGTTATTCTCTTCCTCTGTGTGAACTAAGCATATGCCCAAGAAAGTGCTAAAACACAACCGCTAATTGTGAAAAACCAGAGAAATTGTGTACTACAAATGTGCTCTATTAATATTTCTCGCTTCTTCCTTTTAAGTATTGATAGAAACCAATGCTCTGATTTCCAGGCAGCTCTGAGTCTCTCTTGAGGTCAGGTCACCCACAGCCTGCCAGGATTCAAGGGATTATTCATACATTGCTAGTGTTTGCGTTGGACATTTTATACCCCTGTATGCAGCAACCATCCTCTAGAATATGTGAATGAGAAAGAGGATGGATTTTCTTATTATTGAAAAATTATTAAGTAATTTCTTTCATTTGTGTCCTTGTCCCTTCCGCTCAATAGGCAGCTGATCCTCTCATCTTATCCTATTATTACATATACACATTCTGTCACATTAAAATGCTAGAATCTAGGGATTTCCCTGGCGGTCCAGTGGTTAAGACTGCGCTTCCACTGCAGGGGGCGCGGGTTCGATCCCTGGTCTGGGAACCAAGATCCCGCATGCCGCAGGGAGTGGCCAAAAATAAGATAATAATAATAATTTTAAAAATGCTAGACTCTAGAAGCCAGAGGTGTAAAAGATTAGCCTCTCAGTCTCAGTTGGAGACTGCCAACCTTGTGTCCCCTGAAAATTCATATATTGAAGCCCTAACCCAACATTGTGACTATTTGGAGATATGACTTTTAGGAGTCAATTAAGGTTAAATGAAATCATAAGATTGGGGAGCTTAATTCGATAGGATTGGTGGCCTTTATAAGAAGAGGACAAGATGTCTCTCTCTCTCTTCCTCTCTTCCCATCCCCGCCCTACCCCAACCCAACCACTCCTGCCATGGGAGGACACAGAGAGAAGGTGGTTGTCTACAAGCCAGGAAGTGGGTTCTCATCAGGAAGCGAATCAGCTGGCACCTTGATCTTGGACTTCCCAGCCTCCAGAACTGTGAGAAGTAAATGTCTGTTGTTTAAGACACCGAGACTATGAATTTTGTTAAAGAAGCTCAAGCTAAGACCGTACGTGTTTTATTTATGTGTATTGAAAATGCAAGGACAAAAATCCTATCACAGCAGTAACAGTGGATATAACCACTGCTAGCCTGCTTGACATATTTGCTTCGAGTCCAAACCCCACCCTCACCCCGTTTAAAGAAAGCCCATGCTGGTTTACTTTTTCATTCAAATGACAGATGCTTACATATAAAGATTTAAAGAGTACATCAAAAGGCAAAAGTGAAAATTAAAATGTTACACAAAGGGCAAAATCTCTGAACCACTACTCTGGGTGCTGGGTGGGGTCTTCGCGGCTGGCCCCTCCCAGCATGGACCCTCTTCCCTGTGAATGAGCTGGAGCGAGGGCCATTGGGGCCCTAGTAGTCTCAGCCTGCCAAGCCTGGGGTGGAGCCTCTTCGTAGGGAGGGGCTGCGTAGAGGAAGGGGATCCCCCGACTTTTTGGTCGCTCTCACCAGAAATTCAGCCTTTTCAACTCAGAGTTGGAGGGAATGAGCAATACTGGTGGCTTGCCCTGCTGGTGAGATACTGTGTTCCCTGATAGAAACCCGAGGGGAGAGCGATCCCCACTGTCTTCGTGGCCACAACTGCCTGGAGTAGAGCTTCCATCAAGCTGAGCTGGAGTTGGAAAGACAGGAAGGAGGTGCTGGCTCAAGGCCCACAGACTTGCACTGGTCTTAACTAAGTTTTAGTAGCCTTTATGAATAAATATTCCTTAATTTTCTGTATGCCCTTCAGACAACTTCCAGACATTTTAAATGGCTTTTTTTCCCTTCATAGTCTACACTAGTTATGTTTGTTCTGTTGGGGAGCAGGTCCTAGGGGCTCCCCACATTGCCATCCCAGGAGTGAAACCCTCACATATTTTCTAATTTCACTTGAGACTCCTCTTTTCACCCATGTGTTGCTGAGAAGTTTTTTGTTTAATTTTGAAATATTTGAGGATTTTCCAGCTATCTTTTTATTATTGATTTCCAATTTAATTCCATTGTTGTCTGAAAACATACTATGTCTTATTTCTATTCTTTTAAATTAGATAAGGTATATTTTATGGCCATTTTATGGTGTATTTTATGGCCCAGAATGTGGTCTCTCTTGGTGAATGGTCCATTCAAGCTTGAAAAGGATGTGTATTCTGCTGTTGTTTGGAGTATTCTATAAATGCTAATTAGATCAAATTGATAGTGTTGTTCAGTTAAACTATATCCTTAATGTTTTCTGCCTGCTTGATCTATTGGTTATTTGACAGAGGGTTTTGAAGTCTCCAACTGTGAGAGTGGATTTGTCTATTTTGCCTTTCATTTCTATCAGTTTTTGCCTCATGTATTTTGATGCTCTTTTGTTAGGTGCATACATGTTTAGGAATGTATGTCTTTTTGGAAAATGACTCCTCTATTATTATGTAGTGTCTCTGTTTATCTCTGATAATTTTTCTTGTTCTGAAGTCTACTTTGTCCAAAATTAATATAGCTATTTCAGTTTTCTTTTGATTAGTGTTATCATGGTATATCTTTACCTCTCTCTACTTTTAATCTATTAGATTCTTTATATATTAAGTGGGTTTCTTATAGACAACATATAGTTGGGCCCTGTGTGTGTTTCTTTTTTTTCTGAATCCAGTCTGACAATCTCTATCTTTTAATTGGTGTAATTAGACCCATTCACATTTAAAGTGATTATTGGTATATTTGGATTAATATCAACAATGTTTGTAACTGTTTTCTATTTGTCACCAGAGGCTTATTTTCCTAACTTCTCTGCTTTTAGTTGAGCATTCTTTATTAGTAAACAATTATTCTTCTTTTAAAAAATTTTGGGGAATTCCCTGGTGGTCCAATGGTTAGGACTTGGCACTTTCGCTGCCATGGTGCAGATTCAATCCCTAGTTGGGGAACTAAGGTCCCGCAAGCTGAGCAGTCTGGCCAAATACAAGTGGTTTCCCTAGATTTTGCAATATACAATAATATTTCTGAAGTACATATATATCACAATATGGCAAAATATTAACATTTGAAGAAGTTAAGTGAAGGATATATGAGTGTTTGTTGCTCAACTGTTTTGATTTTTATGTATGTTTGTTTGAAATTTTTCAAAATAAAAAGTTAAGTGCAGTTATCTGAGGCACCCTGATATTTTCCCTTCTTGTAGCCAATTTGCTTTTTACCTTAATGCTTAAAGAACTCTTTATCTTTAAAGTTGAATAACTTAACTTGAATATTTCTAGTTGTAGAGTGTCTCTTAGTAAATTTTCCTGGAATGCAATCTAGAGGCTCAACGTTTTCCCTCCGCTAGGTAATCACCTTTATTACATCTTTTGGATTCTTCTGGCCCATTTTTGGTGTACTTTACATTGCGGACACCAGTTATCATCATGTTGGATCATTTCTATCTTCTGTTTCTGTGGGCTTCTCTCTATTTACTTTACTTTCTTTCTTTTCTTTTTCAACTGCATGTACTGTAATCATCTTAAACTTCTCTTCTAACTTGATTTTCAATGGTGTCTTTTCTATTTCTTGCTATTGGTACTTCAGTATACTAGTTCTGTAATGGTGTTGTTTGGACCCTCAATTTATATTTTTAAGTCTAATGCTCTCCTTACATCTTTTTATTTTTTATTTATTTACTTATTTATTTATGGCTGTGTTGGGTCTTAGTTTCTGTGTGAGGGCTTTCTCTAGTTGCAGCAAGCGGGGATCACTCTTCATCGCGGTGCGCGGGCCTCTCACTATCGCGGCCTCTCTTGTTGCGTAGCACAGGCTCCAGACGCGCAGGCTCAGTAATTGTGGCTCACGGGCCTAGTTGCTCCGTGGCATGTGGGATCTTCCCAGACCAGGGCTCGAACCTGTGTCCCCTGCATTGGCAGGCAGATTCTCAACCACTGCGCCACGAGGGAAGCCCACATCTTTTTCTTTTGTTTCTGTTTATTCTCTTTTCTATGAGGTCTTATTTTTAATTAATTAATATATATATAATTCATATGGATATAAAATTTCTTCCATTCCTTTAAATATGTATTCCTGTAGGTCATTTTCTTTATCAGTCTTTGCATGGTTTCTTCCTTCCTTGCCTTCCTCTCTCCCTTTTTTCTTTCATTGTTAGACACCCTAAACCAATGTTCTGCTTTTCACAATTTCAAGTAATAGTCCATTGCTTTGGGGAATAGCTCAAACTTTGGATCATTTTCCAATGGGAAATTAGACTCAGTTAGAGAGAGAGCCATGGCCGAGAAGAGGGAAAAAAGAAAGACTATCCCTCAGGTGCTAATCTTCAGATTTCCTTCAATTCTCAGATATGTAGGTTCTCCAATATGATTTCCGGGGTGGTGGTGTCGTTAGGAGCCAGGCCATGCTCTGCTTCTCCTCTCTGCCCAGAATCTTGTCTCCCTCCTTGACATCAGTTTTAAATGTTTATTACCTTACATTCTCTCTCTTTCTTTGTCGACAGTTATTAGTGGTTTTTTGGAAAGGGTGGTTTTTTTAAAAAAAAAAAACTTATTTGAGGTACATTTGTTAAGAAGTAAGGAAAGGAAAATCCATGGGACAATCTTAGTTCTCTTTTCTAACTTAAAAGTCTATTATCCTTACCTAGTCATATTTATATTTAAAAAGCAAGTTACAGGAAGAGAGAAACTTTTTTTGAAGAAAAAAATATCTGATGCTTTGAACTGGATGTGATCTCAGAAGTGGTTCATTTCTCAAGTTCACAGAGCCAGTTAATGACTGAGCTGGGACTATGAAAAGGTCTCCTGATGGTTTTGTTTTGCCTCTTCCACTGTCTTACTATTGGGTGGAATTTTTAGATGAGAGAGAGAGAGGGAAGTTTTCATGCTGGGGACTTTCCTTTCCTGCCTCTAATCATATTACATACCTCTGGGCCTTTGTTAAGAGCAGCCTGCTGGCACAGAAATTGTGGCTTGACTATAAAACTAAAAAATTATACATAAGATAAAGACTCAATAAAGTTAAGAAAGACCACTGGGGCAAAGTGTAAGCTTTTTTCTTTTTCCTCTCCTCTCTGGTTTAAAAAAACTCCCCTATAAATCATTTTAGGGTATGAAACATTGTAAAAGTGACAAGTTTTGATTTTCTGGGATGACCTCAGCTGCTGTGACAGCTAATGAGAATTGAGAAATAGTCCCTGTGGGATCTGTATTACAAGTGCATGCTTTGGATTTTAATTTTGTCATCTAGAAAATGGCTTTTAAAAACAAGCCAAAAGGGAATTCCCTGGTGGTCCAGAGGTTTGGACTTGGTGCTTTCATTGCCGTGGCCTGGGTTCAATCCTTGGTTGGGGAACTAGGATCCTGCAAGCCACGCAGGGCAGAAATAAATAAATAAATAAATAAATAAATAAATAAATTAATTAATTAATTAAACAAGCTAAAGGAGAGTATTTTAATAGGTAAATGTAAAAACATAATCTGTCTGGATGTTATAACTCCCTAAAAGGTCAGACTTATCCTGCGTGATCAGTGCGGCATCTCGGAAAGGAAGTCCCATCAGCACTAGAGAGCTATGAACCTGTCCCAAAACTTATTGGACCCACTGGTCACTAGCCATCGGTCAAAACCAGAGGAATAAATATTTCCCAAGTTGCCTAGAAATGCAGAGGCCTGTTGCTTAACGAGATCTTTGATCTTTAGTCTACAGTGACAGTTTAGGGACATACAGAGGTTAAGCTCGACATTTAGCTGCAAGAGGAAGACAAAGAGAAGTACAAAAAGTACGAATAAAGTCTGACAAAGTCAATTGGGTATCAAAAACTTCAAGTTTATAGGTAATCTAAAATTGCTCATATGGTGATATGTCATGAGGGAATTAAATGATGATGGAAGTTATAGGTTCAGAAACACAAAACATGGGAGCAAATGACCCCTTTCTCCTGGGAAGGCAGCAGAGCATCATGGTAAAGAGGACAGTTCTGAGGTCAGGGACCCACTTTGCCATTTATTGATTGGGCTTATAATTAAGTAATTAAGTTACTTAATTATAAACCTCAGTTTCCTCATCTGTTAAGTGCAGATCATAATTTAAGTATTCATAAATTACAAAGGTTAAACAGGATAATTTATGTAAAATGCCTGAATTAGAATAAGTACCCAATAAATGTTAACTGATGTTATTGTTATTACTATTTTTCTCTGAAGACTAGAGTTCACATTACTTTTGCTCATATTTCTTGCAAGAAACAGTCCAGCAATTTCTTACATCTTGCTCTTTTTGTTTTTTTTCCTCTTGTCATATGACTGTCCAGAGGTACTTCAACAGGAAAGGGAAGATAGGTGCAGGTCAGGACGTTGCTATCCTGGAAGAAATAAATTATTGAGATTCCAAACACAAATAACTTTCTCTCAACCAACCATCTCAGCTTGAAAAAGAATGAAAAAAAAATCTTCTTGACATAGTGAAAGAGATGGAGATGAGAATGGATGAATATATAAAGGATTCAGAACTTGACAATATCAGTATCATAAGTAAAATCCTTCTCAGAACACTATGGAAGTGAATAATGAATTGTAGCAATGGTTCTGGAATTTTTCCAAGGAATTATATCAGCAATACAATCATTCCAATGCAGAATAGCTCTCTTTCCTACTTGTAATTTGGGGATGACAATGGAACATAGCTTCTCTGTGGAAAGAGATGGGATACCAATAAATTTTAATTCCCTGTAACATAATTTCTGTGAGGCAAGTTGTCTCTTTCACCTTGAATGACTCATAACCCTGAAGAAGACAGGTTTTTGTTTTGTTTTTACTTCTCCCTGTCCCCATTGTCTCATAAAAGCAGCTAGATTTTCCTGAGAAACTACCTGTGTCCTACTCTCAGACTTTGTGTTTTGGGTAGGGCTGTCCTGGCTTCCAGCTCCAGGCTACCTAGCGAATCAGACCATTTCACCCCTCCAAATTAGACTGATTGATTCAGAGTGGGCAGATGACCCAAGTCAGGCTGATGAGATTCCATCCTGGGGTTTTTGCTAGATCTCTTAGGAAAGCAAGAACTGCTAACCCATTGAGGTATATATAAGTCTGGAGGTACCAGAGGTCACCATAGGGAAAAGGCCACCTGAGAATGGAACCAACAGGGAGGAACGCATAACTGAGAGATGGAGATGGCTTCCTAATAGTATGCTTGAGTACCTGGGTTCAGCTGTAACTGAACACACACACACACACACACACTTTACAGTTTTATAAGCCATATAAAGTCTTTTTCCTTGCTTAAGTCAGTTTGGATAGAGTTTCTGTCATTGCAACTGAAGGAGTCCTGCCAAGTAAACCAGTCCCAGAAAGAAATAAGAAGTAGGCAGTGTGATCCAACTGCTCATTTCTATATTTTTTTCCACATTTCCCCCCTCTCGTCTTGTATTCAGTGCCTTTATGCTCTCTTCTTGTTTATTTTCTCATGGGAAGTAATCTGATAATGTTTGTCCTTGATGCTGCAGGGTGAATTTCTGTTATTATGTTATTTTTCATAGAATGTTATTTTAAGCCTTACATTTAGTCCTACAATGAAAGGCTTTGTTCCTGCTAAAGGAATTTAGCTCTAAATAAGTAGGCCTGTTGCAATTAAAAGAGATTTAAGAAATGTATCAACCAAATAACAATGTGTAAATATTGTTTGGATTCTAATTCAAACAAATCAACAGTTTTTTGTTTGTTTGTTTAATTTATTTTATTTATTTTGGCTGCGTTGGATCTTCACTGCTGCCCACGGGTTTTCTATAGTTGTGGGAGCAGGGGCTACTCTTCATTGCAGTGTGTGGGCTTCTCATTGTGGTGGCTTCTCTTGTTGTGGAGCACGGGCTCGAGGCTCAAGGGCTCAGTAGTTGCGGCTCGCGGGCTCTGGAGCGCAGGTTCAGTAGTTGTGGCGCACGGGCTTAGTTGCTCCGCGGCATGTGGGATCTTCCCGGATCAGGGCTCGAACCCATGTTCCCTCAATTGGCAGGCGGATTCTTAACCACTGGGCCACCAGGGAAGCCCAAATCAAGAGTTTTTAAAATAAACATTTTTTTTAAAGTTTCTATCTTTAGGAGGTAAATATGGAAATGTTTTTGGATGAAAAGATACAATGTTTGAGATTTGCTTCAAAATATTCCAGGAGGCAAGGCGGGGAAAGAGAGGAGGTACGGATGAAACAACATTTGCAATAAATTAATGACGGTTGAAGCTGGATGATGGGTTGAGCATGGGGTTCATTGTACTCTTCTAATTTTATATGTTTGAAATTTTCCATAATAAAAGGTTTTTAAAAGTAATAAGTAGAAATGGCCAAGGCAGGTATTCACTGACCCAGAATCTCATTCTCCCTTACAAAAAGCAACCCTATATTGTTGAGGATGCAATGTAACTGTCCAGATCAAAAAAATTTTAATGATTTTTTTTTCTAGTCTCCTTTGCAGATGTGAGTGACCAGTGGAAAGCAAATAGAAGCCATTAGGGGTGATTTCCAGGAAACCTCTTTAATAAAAAGTGCTGTTTCAGCTAAGTCTTTCTCAAAGAAATGAGAAAGGAAATGGCAGTTGTCTTGCACCACAGGCAACCTTAACTCCAGAATGCATGATGCCATGGACGGTGGCACCAAAAAGATGGAACGAATGTGGATCCTTGATGACTGTGGAGCAACCACACCAGCCCTGGGATGCTTTCCCCCCTTTTCTTCAACAAGGGGAATTAAACTTTTTTCCCCCTTTTTTCTTTTTTGCGGTGCCAGGCGGCTTGGGGGAATCTCAGTTCCCCGACCAGGGATCAAACCCTGCCCACGGCAGTGAAAGCACAGAGTCATAACCACTGGACCAACAGGGAATTTTTTTTTTTTTTAATTTGCATTTGCCCTTACAGACACTAAATTCCACGAAGACAGGGTGTCTCAGTCTTACAGCTCACACACTTGGCTGCTTTTTGGAAGTGGCTGGTGTTTTTAAAAATATTAAGGTTTGGGATCCACTTACAGAGTGTCTGAATTCACTGATTTGGGGTACGGCTTAGACACTGGAATTTGTAAAAGCTGCCCTGGTGATTCTAATGTGCAGCCTATTTGGAGACCCAGTTTAAGCTCACGATTTGATCCCCCGAGCGCTTGGCCCTGGCTGCTGGACGGTCAGGATTGGGTGACCGACTGAAATCACCCGTTACGGCACGGAGTAGGAGGGGCACTTGTCCCGGCAGCCTTTCGCGCCCGAGCCAACCCAGCCCCGCCTTTTCCCCGGCCCGGCCCCACACCACTGCCCCGCCCCCGGCCCCGCTCCGCTGCGGCCCTGGGTAAACCTGGAAACGCAGGAGGCCGCTAAGCCGTGTTCCGGGAGCGCTGATGTGCGCTTGCGCGGTACCAAGACCCGGCGGGCAGTTTGAATTTCGCTCCCGGAGTTGGGTCTCGCCATCCTGAGCTTCCGGTGGAGACTGGAGGGGTCTTCCCGCCTCGCGACCGCACTGAGTGGGCCCTTTGCTCCCGGACCCGCACGAGGTTGGAGTCTGGTGTTGAGGATCCCGCCTTCGGAAGCGGGCGGAAGGCATTGCTTGGGCGGAGTGGGGGGCTCGGGGCGGTGCCGCGGGGGGCGGAAGAGAGGGCTTGACCTTGCTTCGCCGGGTTAGCCGGGGTGGATGCTTTAGACCTCATTAACCCTCGGAGTGAATAGTACCTGATTTCTTTCCTCCATTCCCTCCACCTTCTTACCGACCCCAAATAGTAAAGGCCCAAACCCAACAGCATGGGAGAAATGCTTACCTGGACCCGTTTCTTTGAACTTACTGTGTTTTTCCTTAAAATTCTTGGGTCTTTGAGTTTTCAAAGAAAATACCAATGTTGTCTTTATGTGTAAGTAAAGGCATTTGTCCCCTTAAATCTATAAGGAAATGACACAGGCTTATCCCCTGTACCCTGGTTTGGGATGCATTCACTACAGAAAGCTCTAAGACAAGTCAGTACTGGACTTTGGACAGAAACTGAATTTTGTAGAATTGAAAGATATTGCTCTTGAGTTTTTGTAGTTTCTTTTCAGGGAGATGTGACTTACTGGGTATTTACCATTCTTGGATATTGAAAGTGAATATAAATTTGTCTGGCTTCTCTTTTTTTATAAATGTATATCTTTTTCTTCAGAGGCTTAAAGGATGGCCTCCTCAGATCTGGAACAATTATGCTCTCATATTAATGAAAAGATTGGCAATATTAAAAAAACTCTGTCATTAAGAAATTGTGGTAAGTAAAACAGATTCCACTGACTTTGTACATACAAAGTGCGTTATGATTATTGTCCCACTTTGATATCTTATGCCTGGTTAAGTGAATGTATCTTAGAAAGGTAATTTTAAGTTTCGAATGGTGATTCTTAAAACAGTCTGCCCTCAGTATTTTGAATATTGCAGAGGATACTAAAATGTAAGTTACATTGAACAATGAACTAGCTATTAATTATATTTATTTACTTATGTTTTTCTGAGACACACAAGGCAGAATAGTAAGATTTGAAGGTGATTTAGTGTTCCTAGTTCTAGAGCTAAGTAGAGATACTAAAAGACAAGGAAAAAACCAGAAGTGGAAAAGATCCACAGAGATAGAAGTAGCCCATAACGCATCTTACAGACTGCTTTGGAGGAAGCTGATCAATATATATCACTAGGAAACAATTAATTGAAAATGAAGTCAATTTTTTAAACATCCAGAAACTGGTAAATTGTAACCATCTTCCAAGATATTTTGAAGTGCTGAAAGTGGATGATGCAATGGAAGTGCAGAGAAGTAGGAGATCCTTGTGAAGTCTGGAAAAATATTGTTTACAAAAGTGATGTACTTCCCAGCCATATCTAGGAAAGCTAAAAATTTATTGATAGGTGGAATTCCATCTTCTGGGAAGATCCTGTTGAACTTTTATTGTAGTTTGTATTATGAATTGATAATTTAAAAAAATTCAAATATGAAATTATACTGTTGGAATGTCCTTTCAAATTATCCATGTCCTTCTGAGACTTTGATATTCTATGTCTCTTGTTGGGAACCACTAATAAAGAGCCTCTCCATTTTACAGTTGGTGGCTGACATATTCTGTAGAAAGTTAAAGCTGAAGGGACTGTGGGTTCATCTTCTCAAGCCACCTGGTCTCTCACATGAGGAAACTGAAGCTCAGAAGTCAGGTTACTTGCCCCGGTCCCCCAGCTCATGGGTAGTCAGTTGGAACTACAGGTTTTGTGTCTCGATTCCCAGTGTAGTACTTGTCTTCTTCTATGCCACTTTTATTGAATAATCTGAAAAAAGGACATTTAGGTTTTTAATAAGTAGTCTTCTTTAGATTCTCTTTCTGAGGGCATGATTACTATTGGAAAAATATAATTTAGAGATCTGTTAAACGATCAAACCTTGAATTCAAATGACCCCATCAAAGCATGAAGCCTGGATGAAGCAGTCTGACCTGTTAGATAACTACACACTGGGTAACCATCATTTGTACGTGGGGAGAACAATTTGTCTGTTTGGTTCCATGGCCTATTTAGGAAAACCTAGTAATTTGTTTGCCACTTTGGCTGCTGTAATTTACTAGATCACTACTATCAAAAGTAGTGAATTTGCTTAGTGAATTTATTTTGCTACAAATCAGCAAACAAGGCCCTAAAATTTAGGTGACTAAGTTATTTGTAATACCAGTATATCCAACTAGTTGTTTTACCGCCTGTAATTAATCTCAGCAAAGACATCAATACTCTGACTTACTTGTTAATTTCTTTCAGTTGTTATGAACCTACTGTCAAATGCAATTTGCATTGCTTTATTAGATTATGTCGATTAATAGTAGTTTGCCTTTACTGAGTGCTTTACTAGGTTCCAAGCACAGTGCTTGCCCATCTTATATGTACTTTCCTACTTCTCAGTAACCCTCTGAGGGCAGGTACTGGTGTCTCTGACTTCAGGCCTGGAGGCTTTAGCCATTTCACTCTACTGCATCTGTAATCTATAGATGTGGTCACATGATGTTTTCAGTTATGTGTGTTTCATGATTTGGTTGCTAGAAGTGAAGATGGAAAGGTTTGATTGTGAGGATAGTTTTCCTTTTTGTGCTTTTGATCTGCCCTTAAAAATTCTTTTTTTTACTACATCTCTTATTTCTAGGGAGGAGGGGACTCTGGTTTTCCCATCCTCGTATCTAGGAAGCTAGAGAGAGGGACTAGGAGGTGGGGCTGGGAATCTGAGAGCAGGCTACTCTCCACTGCCTCCCACCCATACTTGCAGGCCAGTCCAAAACATAAGCTTATCTTCCTGGCCAGTGATTAGAATTTTTCAGGTTTACGCATTCACTGAAGATACAGCCCATGAAGAGGGATCCTGGCCTCGTTTGGGATTCTCACTTTCAGCATCCTGTGCTTTGAAGTCCCAAAGCCTTGGCTCCTATCCCCATTAAAACCAAATATATTAGGTTGCTGAGAGTGACGGCCTCCTCTCTCCAGCATTCCTCTGTACCTCGTCCCCCACCCCACCACCATTAGGGCTGCTGCAGCATTGGCTGACACGTACTGCCTGGTCTGTGGTTCACTCTTCATGTGGAAGCCCTTGGTGATTTACCTTTTTCTCATAAGAGCTCAACTATGCATGTAAAGGGGTGTGTATTTTATCTAGCATTTCTAGGTGTTTTATTAGTGGAACAGTTCTCCAGAAGCAAAAGATTCAGGGGATACAGTGTAATTATCTCTCCCTTCCTTTTTTTTCATATTACTTAGAAATGAGTTCTTAAGATTATCCATAGAGACAGTTCTTAGGGGCTGAAACAATAGTTCTTTCTCAACCCTCAGTGTCGCTTTAAGGTAGAGCTCTGTCCCAAGAGTTCAGTTGGATACGTGTATGTTTTTTGCTTTTCTATACATTTTATTTTCCATTTTATCTTTGTTTATTAATAGGGCAAGAACCTACCCTGAAGACTATATTAAATAAAATAGGAGATGAGATCATTGTAGTAAATGAACTTCTAAATAAATTGGAATTGGAAATTCAGTATCAAGAACAAACCAACAGTTCACTCAAGGTAATGGTTTTCTAGTGAAAAAAACAAAAATAAAAAGGCAATAGATACAGACTCCCTAATCACCAGGGAATTCTTAAGGATTCTTTAAGTTTATAATGTTCTTAGCTTTGTAAGTTATTATTAACAGTAAAAAGTGCCATTTGCATTTTATTTTCCCAGTATAAAGGACTCCAGAGTTCCAGATGTGTTTCTTCCTGCATGGTGGTAGCCGATCTATTTACTAAAAAGGAATATTTCCTAAATAATTCTTTTTTTTTTTTTGGCTGTGTTCAGTCTTTGTTGTGGTACGTGGGCGTTGTCTAGTCATGGCAAGCGGGGGCTACTCTTCGTTGCAGTGCACGGGCTTCTCATTGCGGTGGCTTCTCTTGTTGCAGAGCACGGGCTCTAGGCGTGCGGGCTTCAGTAGTTGCAGCACAAGGGCTCAGTAGTTGCGGCACGCAGGTCCTAGAGCATGCGGACTTTAGTAGTTGCGATGCGTGGACTCAGTAGTTGTGGTGCATGGGCTTAGTTGGTCCGTGGCATGTGGCATCTTCCCAGACCAGAAATTGAACCCATGTCCCCTGCATTGGCAGGCAGATTCTCAACCACTGCGCCACCAGGGAAGTCTCTCCTAAATAATTCTTGGTAGGTTTAATTTAAATAAATGATCTCCTGGGAGGGCGGTGTAGGAGGAATGCCTGCCCTGGGGTTTGGAGATGTGGATTCTCACGCTGGCTCCCCGAAGCACCTTCTGCCACCCTGAGAAGGTCATTTTTCCTCTTGGGGTCTCAGCGTCCTCATTTGAAAAGTAATGGGTCATACTGAACTATTTCTTGGGTCCCTTCTATTCTGCATTTCTCTATTTCTATAGAATATAGTATAAGGATTCTCAAGCAAAGAAAAACTTGAGCCTCATTCACACACACATTTTATTCTAAATAAGCCTTCACCTAATCAAAGTGCTAGTGTACTTTCTGATGGGATGGGAAAATACTCAATCTGTACCATAATTACCTCATGCTCTTAGAGCCATTGATATGGTCAAGGTGGCCTCTATGGTCCTTTTTAAGCCTTATAATCCTCAATGTCTGTAAAGATTTTTCAGCTCTGGGACTGGGCATGATTGTGCCTATGCTACTATCAGTTGAAATGAAATTAGTATCTCTGAACATCATTCATCTGTTTAAAAGAAAGATGTTATACAAATTCAAAACAGAAACCAATAATGGTTTCACTTCTACCCTGCCCAAGAATGCCCAGGGTTAGGTGTGGGTTTCGAGAATGTTCAACTCAGGATTAAAGACTCTTTGGAATTTTTGTTTACATTATGATTGAAAATCAGATGGCGGGAATCTGAAGGTACAGAGTATTTTTCTTATTAAATTTGCGTGAGTTCATAACCTCAAGTTCTAGGGAAAGTTAAATAAAGACAACACAAAATGAAAGTGGTTGTGATCAAGTAGGAATTTTCATTAAGCTGGAATATATGAAAGCCGTTCCAAGCAGTATCTCATCGTTGCATTCCGGGAATGCATTATCACTCTGGTGCTGGGGAATGTTTGCTAAGTCAACAAAAGCACTTTACCAGAATGAGAAACATAAATCTTTCATATACTTTTCAGTTGCTTCCCAAGGTTAAAGTATTTTAGAAAGACATGAATGTCAACCCTGCCTGTTGTAATGTTATTCTAACAATTGTCCTCTGAAAAAATCCAGTGGAGAAAAATAATATATTGCCGTCCAAAATCAGCTCGAGAAACCAAAGGGCTCTTTTTAAATATTGCTGTATTCAATGCTTTTTCACCGCTCTGCTCTTTGAATACTCAGAATCATTGTGATTGTGGTACATAGTCTTTCATGCTCTTTTTTAAAAAATTCATTCATTCATTCATTAATGAATGAATGAATGAATGAATGAATTAGGCTGCGCTGGGTCTTAGTTGCAGCATGCAGGATCTTCGTTGCCGCATGCAGGATCTTTGTTGCGGCATGCGAGTTCTTAGTTGCAGCGTGCGGGATCTAGTTCTCTGACCAGGGATCGAATCTGGGCCCCCTGCATTGGGAGCGCAGAGTCTTTACCACTGGACCACCAGGGAAGCCCCTTTCATGTTCTATCTAACATGTTAAAACACACACAGGCAGGACAGATGCTTATTTGTGAGCTTTTTTTTTTTATTTTAGGAACTCTTTGAATGTCTTGAAGAAGATTATAAAGATGTGGAACATCTCAAAGAAAACATTCCTCCCCATTTGCCTCAAGTAACAGTAACCCAGAACTTGTAAGTGTGTTTATAATTATTTTTACTATCTGGTTTTATAAAACTATTAAAACAAACACTTCAAATCCTTTTGCTTTTCTATATACTTGCAATTTTGTTAGTGATTATCCAGGGTTTTGTTTGTTTGTTTTGTTACTTATACAAGAAATAGTCTTTCCCCCATCTTTACCAGTTTTCTTATCCCACAGTCTCTGGGAAAAATGTCCCCCCTCTTTCCCAAGGGTAAGTCTCCTCTAGACTGTCTTTTTCTACTTTTTCTCATTTCTTTTCCTTAGAGCAGAGTTTGTCAGCCTTGGCTCTATTGGCATTTTAGGTCAGATAATTATTTTTTGTGAAAATAGCATGTTTAGTAGCATCCCTGCCCTCTTCCAACTAAATATCAGTAGCCCCCTGTATCCCCTCCCACCTCCACCCCTCCACCCAGTTGTGACAATGAAAAATGTCGCCAGACATTGCCATATGTCTTCTGGGGGGCAGAATTTCCCCTGACCCTTGAGAACCACTGCCTTAGGGTAAAACTAAACTTAATGAGCTTCCCATCTTAAAAACAGCTCAAGGAACAAAAACTTAGCTCTGTTTTTACCCTCAAAGTACTGTCCTACCTCTGTCTGTTCACTGCCAGTGTATGTTCGTGCCTGCCCTTTTCCTGAAGCCCCTAAAACCTAGCCTTTGGCTGTTAATTACTACCATACTTATGAAAATGATTGCTTGAAGGTCACAAAGAGGTAAAAAATACCTCTTCAGCCCTGATTCTTTTCAGATTTTATTTTGCTGCCCATCTTTTTGAAATTCTGTTATTTGCACTGCCACCGTGCTTTCTTAGTTGTCATCCTACATCTTCGACTAGGCTGCCTCCTTTTTCTCTGCCCTCTTTTAAATTACAAGTATGTCCTAAAGCTCTGTTTTACTCACGCTTACTTAACACCATTATTAATGCTCTCAAATGTCCAACTCTGGCCTTGACTTGGCATCTAGTTGTGTTTTAATCGCTTGCTGGGAATCTCATGAATGAGCTGTTCTCTCCTCCAGCTTCGCGTGTCTAAGACTAAACTGTCTCCTTGTTACCCACCCGTCACCTAGACAGGAACTCGGCATCTTCAACCTGTCTCTCTGTCTCATAGCCCCAGCCGTCCATTCGGCCTCTGTGGGGTTTTGTCTGTCCCTGCACTCCCTCTCATTGTCTGGCTCCATGAGGTCTTCTGTCATCTTTTGTCATCATGATTGGGGAGCTCCTGTGTTTTGTCTTTCCAGTATTTCTCCACTCCCATCTCTCCAGTCCTCTGCCCATAATTGTATTTCTTTTTTCCTTTAACTTTATTGAAGTATAGTTGATTTACAAAATTGTATTTCTAAAAGGGGGCTCCAAGTACATAAAAACATTCCATGGCTAACTTAACTTTTTAACTTTTGAATGTATCATATATACAGAAAAGTAATTAAAGTATTATTAGTGTAAATTAGAGAAGCATGATAAACATCAGCATATCCACCAGTCAGATTAAGAAATAGGGGGCTTCCCTGGTGGCACAGTGGTTGAGAATCTGCCTGCCAATGCAGGGGACACGGGTTCAAACCCTGGTCTGGGAAGATCCCACATGCCACGGAATAACTAAGCCCGTGAGCCACAGTTACTGAGCCTGTGCGTCTGGAGCCTGTGCTCCACAACAAGAGAGGCCACGATAGTGAGAGGCCTGTGCACCGCGATGAAGAGTGGCCCCCACTTGCCGCAGCTAGAGAAAGCCTCGCACAGAAACTAAGACCCAACACAGCCATAAATAAATAAATAAAATTTTAAAAAACAAGAAAAGAAATAGGACGCTACCAGTACCTACAGCACATTTTCTATTGCAGACCCTCCCTCTATCAAAGAGGTAATCATCCTGGAGTTTATGATAATCACAGTTTTGCATATGTGTTTCCACAAACAACATACTGCTTAAGTTTGAAAACTGAAAGGAAGGCATGAACCTTGCTGTGTAGGAAAAGAGCCATGTTGCTGCTGATAGTTGAAGGTCTCCAGGAAAAGATAAGCTCAACAGAGTCCCTTGCATGTCAGGGTACCTTGGAATTTCACTCCAAGAAGAGAAAATTAGTGGGCAGAAGGTCATGAATAAATGCTAGGAACAGAGATCATCATAGGATATCTGCCAGGGTTGTTGGGCTGGACATTGGCTACCCAGCAGGAATATGGCCCGAGGAATAGGAGGAATTTTCTTCTAAACTCACTATGGCCTAGCGTCAGCTTTTAGGGCCAGGCCACAGCAGAACCTTTCTATAGGTAGAAATGGTTATTTTCAGTTGATACACACAGCAGGGCCTAAAGATAAGCAAGTGCAGGTAAGAATCAGCCAGGCTTACCGTGGAGTCTCAGGTTAGGATTCATGTAAGGATCATGCTACCATGACATCGGGCATCTTCATCTTGACAACCCACCACGTGGCCGTATCCTCATCACACCGCCTCAGTCAGGCCTGGTTGCCCTCTGTGTCTGGTACTCAGCTGTCGTCTTGGGATCTCACTTCCCTGTCTTTCCTGGGATTCCCTTCCCTTGCTCCTGGGTTGGATCTTCTCTTTCCTGTATCCCGTCTCCATTTATCGCTTGACTTGCTGCTGGCAACAGGGGTCCATTCCTTCCTTGGCAGTTAAACAACCTAGAAGATACAGCCTATTTGTAGACTCTATTTGCTTGTGGGTAGGAGCTATATTAGGCTTCTCACTGACTCCAGAAATCGGGCAGGACTGAGCCAAGGGTAACCCATGCTCATTGCTGGCAACTAAAATGAGTCTGTAGCAGGCAGGATTGATATAGTAAGTCCTTACTTACGAACCTTCAAGTTGCAAACTTTCAAAGATGTGAACATGCGTTCACATGTCCAGTCATATAAGTTAGTTCACGTGTCTGGCGTACATTGCCACATGCGTGCATCGTCACATGTGTGCATCCTCTACAAGTGGTTGTGCTTTTGTGTACTTTGCTGTACAGTACAGTATTGTATAGAGTACAGCAGTACAGTATCTTTATTTCAAGCCCAGGATATCTAGAAACGAGAGTAAAAGCAGCGGTGATATAGCTGGTACTGCTAAGAAGCGCCAGCTGTTGTACTGTACTACCGTACTTTTCAAGGTACTGTACTGTAAGATTAAAAATGTTTTCTTTATTTTTTGTGTGTGTTTTTAGGTATTATTTGTGTAAAAAGTATATAAACCTATTACAGCACAGTACTATGTAGCTGATTGTGTTAGTTGGGTACCTAGGCTAACTTGTTGGACTTAGGAACAAATTGGATTTACGAATGCACTCTTGAAACGGAACTCATCTGTATGTAGGGTACTTACTGTACTAGCAACCAATGGGATAAATTAGAAAGAGAGAAATATAAGATGATTGATGTTTCCATGTCCAGAAATAGGGAAGTCAGGAAGAAAAGCCACGTAGAAGTTAAATTCAACTTTACGCATATTGACTTTGAGGAGCCAGTGGGATAACTGATGAAGATGTTTGGCACATGTTCTGCTTACACCATGTTTTGAGTGTGTAAAGAACAATTATATTACTGAAGATTTAGGGACTTGATTTTTTAGCATTCTCACTATTCAGATCTTCATGAGCATTAATGGTAGGGATAGAAAAAAAGGTTGGCTATAAACTTATAACAAGATGAATCATGTGTTTGATACTGATCATTTTCAGTTGCAAAGCTTTCTGGTATGCTGCAGAATTCTGACGATTACCTGTACATCTGTGCATCTCTATTCTGTAGTGTTAATGGATCAGATCTTGACCCTGAAGAACCAGTCAAAGTTGAGGAACCTGCACCCACAAAGAAGCCCTCCAAAGAACAAAAAAATGTTAAAGAAATGCCATTTATAACTTCTGATGAGTTTAATGGCATTCCTGCGTAAGTATTTAAGATAAACTTTAAGATAAATTCAGCTCTTTAATAATCAACATACATGTTGATAAGTATAAGCCTAGATTATATTAATTGTAACATGCTGTGTTCCAACATCGATCTTTTCTAAAATAGTTTTCCGTTGTACTGTGAAAATGCAGGAAATCTTTTGTTGAAGATGTTTAAAACTATGTTTTTTGTTTAGTTGTAAAACCTTTTCAGAGAGATCTAGAGATGGATCAGTTTGTTGCTGAGTCCTCTCAGGGTCATTTTATGATACAGATTTATCCAGTTACATTTCAGAAGTAGCTTCAGTTTTGCTATAATTTTAAGGAAAGTGAGGTTTGACAGAACAGAGAGTGCTGTGTTTGTTTGGTTTCCATTTGTCCATTAACTTACGCCACACACTTGTTTGAGTCTGTGCTCTATTCTGGGGTCTGGGTCACTGAGGAAAAGAATACAGGGTGAATAAGACAGGATGCCTCCCCTGAGAGAGGGCACCTTTGCTCTTCACAGATGACATTGATGGGGAACCAATTATGGAAATCCATGTTTTTAAACTCTCATAATTCCAGGGCTTTACTTATTAACTTCTAGGCTTTATATTATTACATTTCTTGTTACTTTCTTATACAAATAATGCACGTTGCTAGAAAATGTTTGTTGTTAGAAGATAACTCATCTGTAATTCCACCACTCAGACAAGAGAGAGTATTTCCTTCTATATTTTAATTTCACCTACATAACAAGTTGTTTCTGATTGTCATTACAACAATGTAGTTATTCTGTGAATATAGTTCACATACTTTTTTTTATCATGAGCATTTTTCCATCATTAACTATCATGGAAAACTTGGATTTTAATAGTTGTATAATATTTTATTGTGTGGCTACTCTATAAGTTATTTAAGCATGACCATATTAAATATTTGGGTTGATTGCATTGTTATGAAGAATGGTACAATGAAATTTCTTTTGGACAAGTCTATTTTATAATTCCTTATTCCCTTGAGATAGTGTCCTAGGAGGAGAATCCCTGGGGCAAAGGGCATGATTATTTTACTTGTCTGAGAGTTGTCCATCTGGATTTTGTTGTTTGTTTTTTAATTAATATACTTTATTTGTTAGAACAGTTTTAGGTTTATAGAAAAATTGAGCAGATAGTACATTGTCCTCATACCTGAAAACAGTTTCCCCTATTACTAACATCTTGCATTAGTGTGGTACATTTGTTATCATTGATAAACCAGTCTAGATACTATTAACTAGATATTAACTAAAGTCTGTAGTTTATATTGGGGTTCACTCTTTGTGTTGTACAGTCTATGGATTTTGACAAATGCGTAATGTCATGTGTCCACCATGATAAGAATAGTTTCACTGCCCTAAAAATACCCTGTATGCCACCCTTTCATCTCTGCCCCCTGAGCCCCTGACAGCCACTGATCTTTTTACTTTCCCTTTTCCTGGGTGTCATATAGTTGGAGTCATACACTGTAGCCTTAGTAGTATGCATTTAAGGTTCCCCTCATGTCTTTTCATGGCTTGATAGCGCATTTCTTTTTATCACTGACTAATATTCCATCGTGTAGATGTAGCACAGTTTGTTTATCCATTCATCTGTTGAACAACATTTTGGTTACTTCCAGTTTGGGGCAATTATGACTGAAGCTGCTGTGAACATTCACGTGCAGGTTTTTGTGTGGACATGTTTTCAGCTCACTTGGGTCAACACCTAGGTGTGTGATGGCTGGATCCTATGGTAAAACTGTTTAGCTTTGTAAGAAGCTGTCAAACTGTCTCCCATAGTGGCTGTACCATTTTGCATTCCCAGCAGAATGAGAGTTCCTGTTGTTCCCCATACTCACCTGCATTTAGTTTTGTCAGTTTTTTTCTATTAGCTATTCTAGTAAGTATAATGTACCTCATTGTTTTACTTTTCAGTTTCCTGATGACATAGGATGATGACCATCTTTTCATATGCATAGAAGCCACTTGAAAAATATCTGGCAGTTTCACTGTTCTGAGACTAGGAATGAGGCTGACAGTTCTCTTTAGTTTTTTTGTTTGTTTGTTTGATTTGGTCACTTGGTCCTTTCCTTTATTGACAGCTTTATTGTCACTAAAATTCTGTTTGATGCTATTCAGTTTTTTAGATTGTTGTTGTTATTGTTGTTGCCCATCGGCTGAGCTAAAGGGAAGAACAAATGGCTGTGAGAACATTGGAATAGAAGGGTCTTCAGAAAATGCTTCCTTGCAGGGAGGATATTAGAATAGTCATGGTAGAGTATTCATTTTTAAACTAAGGAGTTATTTAACGAATGAGAGAAATTAGAAGATTAGGATAAGGAAGAATGTGTTCCAAGCATGGGACTTTATTTATCTTTAAAAAGTTAATACTGAGGTGGAATTAAAGTGGAAAACATTGGCACTTGTTTTGAGGAAATTAGGAAATAGTTCACATGATTTAAAGGAATTGCATTGTGTTGAGCTGTGGCATCAACTGTGGAAATTGTGGTTAGAAAAATGAGTGGTGAAAATGAATCTAGAAAGGAAGGGAATAATGAAAATGAATGGGTTTTGGTCAATAAGAACATTTTCCTTTAAACATATTTATATATTATTTTATCTTAAGGAAGTTTCGATTAGAAAACTGCCCCTTTGAATAGAGGCAAAGGACAGAGTTTAACATAATGAATCCATGATTTGTTGAAGGGAAAAATTGAAGCAGATGATGAAAATTTTGTTTTTGGTCTGTACAGACCACTCAGAATCAAGGGTCTCCTATTCTTATAGTCTAAGACTCTGGTGACTGGGAGGACGGGCAGGAGGGAGATTGGATTGGAAGAGTGGGCTTTAGCGTGAAAGAGACAATGCTTAAGGGCATTTGAGTTCAGAATGAATAGTGAGCCGTCCGTCGAGGCTGCCTGTAGTTCTCCTCTGCCGGCCAGCTGTGCAGCTTAACTTCCGGGCCCCTTTGTCCCTTTGCAGCCCCTGCACCATCAGTTCTTCTTCATCTCAATCAGCATTGTCATCTTTGTTGTCACATTTGTCATCCTTCATCTTCTCTTCCCCCTCTTCCTCCTCCCTTTTTCTCTCTGAACAGATCCATTTTTGCAGGAAACTAGAGTGGTATGAGTTATATAATTTATTACTATTTAAATTTTTCTTTCCCTTGCTCACAAACATTTAAAAATATTTAAATAAACTTCTATTTGCAATTAATCAGTCTATTTGAATCAGAGTCTGAAAGCCTATTTTAAATTGTAATGTTAATTCTGTAGGTGGAGAATAGGAACTTATGTATCCAGACATAACTAGGGAAGATAAGCACTAATATATTGTGGTCTCTAATTTTTCAACGGTTGAGATGTGTCTGGTTTATTTGGAAGTTGGTGTAAAATTTTTTATATAGAATACTAATAGCTTTGCTACTGTATAAAGTCATCATATGTAAATGTTTTGCAAAGAAAACAGTTGTGTATGATGATTCTTTAGAAAAATTAATCATTTTCTTTTTTACAGGTACATGAAATCACGCTTAACCTATTGTCAAATTAATGATGTTATTAAAGAAATCAACAAGGCAGTAGTTAGTAAATATAAGATCTTACATCAACCAAAAAAGTCTATGAGTTCTGTGGCCAGAAATCTCTATCACAGATTTATTGATGAAGAAACGAAGGAAACCAAAGGTAAAATGAGAGTATATATATGTGTACATGTCAACTGTTTGGAATGTAACTAAACATGAGAAACAAGATTAATTCCAGAAACTTCTAACTCTAGAGAGGTAGTTCTCAATCAGGGGCAGTTTTCCCACCAGGGAACATTTGGCCATCTCTGGAGACATTTTTGGTTGTTATAGCTGGGATTGGAAGTGCTACTGGCATCTAGTGAGTAGAAACCAGAGATGCTGCTAAAGTACCCTATAATGCAGAAGACAGCCCTGACAAAAAAAGAATTATCTAGCCTAAAATGTCTGTAGTGCCGAGGCTGAGAAATACAGCATTAGAGTCTATTATGGAATGATATCCAATATTTTCAGAATTAGAATAGTAATGATAACAGTTGTTCATGCTTATACTATAGCACTTACTATGTGCCAGATAGTGTACTAAGGGCTTTAGCCCTCACAGCATCCTTATGAGTTGTGTACTATTATTATTCCTGTTTTTCAGAGTAGGCAAAGAAGGCTTAAGTTACTTGTCCAAGGTCATTCAGTTAAGTGATAAAGCAGCTGTGGGTTTCATTCTGTTAACCACTACCATATCGCGTCTTGAAAAGTGAATTGTTCAAAAGATACCAGCAGATAGCCAGTGATATAATAAGCAGGGCTACATTTCTGAAATGCTACGGTAAACATTATGCAACTTCAGTTGAAAGAATAATTATTATTTTAGCAAGAATACCAGTTGTCACTGTGGTTGGATAATGATAGGAAAAAGTGATTAATGCTATTCATAGTCATAATGTAATACATTAAAGACTCATCTTGAAAGTTGTCCTAATAAAAATTAGCATTAATATCTTTATTTTCAGGCCATTATTTTGTAGTGGAAGCTGACATAAAGGAGTTCACAGCTTTGAAAGTTGACAAGAGATTTCACGTGATACTGAATATTTTACGACACTGCCGGAGGCTATCAGAGGTCCGAGGGGGAGGACTTACCCGATATGTTATAACATAAGGCCCTTGTGAGCTTTTGAACCAGCCAACAGTAGGGTATAGGGGCTATTCCCCATAGTTTCCTTATATGTAATTTCTTTATATATAATTTCTTTAGCCGTTTCATTTTCTTTTTCTTTGTTTCTTGTAAAAATAAAACTTAAAAATAAATAAAGCATTTATATTTTAACATCTACTTCCTTACAGTAAATATTTAATCACCTACCATGTGAGCCTCTGCTCTAGGCATAAAAATGTTCATATTTAGTTTTTGTGTTTAGTGACAGCGCTGCTGACCCCAGTAAGAAGGTTGCAAATGTGACAATAAAAGTCAAAGTTCAAGAAGGTAAGATCAAGGATATCCAGGCTGTTTGGAATTAAAGGTCATTAGTGTCTAAATTCCACTAATGATATTTCAGTCTATAGGCAAAAGTTGGATCTGGAGGCAGCCCATCCACGTGGTTATTCTGCTTTCCCAGATGTGGTTAAGGAACAGCTTACCTGAAATGCATTCAGTGTAAGTCAGTCTGTAAACACTGACCTGTAATGAAATTATAATAAAAGTATTTTGAGATGAAAAAGATGATAAAATAAGACGTGTAAGGTCATGGAAAATGAGTGGTTGGATTGTAAGAATTTAATGGCGTTTCTCTTGTGCACTTGGGGAGGTTATTTGTCTATCTATGTCTTAGTGAGCGTTCTCCAGAGAAACAGAACCAAAAGGCTATCTATCTATATCTATCTACCTATCTATCTATCATCTATCTATTGACTATCTCTTCTATCTCTATCTATCTATCTATATCTAATTCTCTCTCTCCTATCTCTTCTATCTCCCCAGTCTATCTATCTATCCATTCTATCTATCTCTCTGTCTGTCTATCTATCTATCTACCTATCTATCTATCTATCTATCTATCTGTGGAGATTCATTATGAGGGATTGGCTCATGTGATCATGGAGGCTGAGAGGCCCCCAGGTCTGCTGTCCGCAAGCTTATGGATTATGGAGGCCCAGGAAAGCTGGTGGTGTGATTCAGTCTGAGTGTGAAGGCCTGAGAACTAGGGGAGCCAGGCCAGAGCAGAGGAGACGAGATGTTGCAGCTCAGCAGTGAGGCAGGAAAAAAGAGCAAATTCCTCCTTCCTTCTTCCACCTTTTGTTCTGTTCACGTCGTGGACGGATGGGAGGATGCCCACCCACACAGGGGAGAGTAGTCTGTTTCACTGAGTCCACTGATTCCAATGCTCATGATTTGGTTTAGCTGTATCATCTGGTTTGTAGGAAACACAAGGAAGAGAGAAACAAGTTAAATGTTATCATGAAGAAGCAATCAGACAAATCCAGATATAACATAAGTAAGCTGGTCTCTTAAACACAAGTCAATAACAGAAAAAAATAAAGGGCTCCTGTTCTAGATTAAAAGACTAAGAGCTTAGTCAAATATAAACCATGAACCTTGATTCCGTTTGAAAACAAGATTGAGGGACAATTTTAGAAATTTTAATATAGGTTGTGTATTAGATGCTGTGAGAGAACTAGTATCCGTTTTCTTAGTTATGATAATAGTCATGGTTATGAAGGAGAATATCCTTATTTTCTGCAGATGCATCTGAGGTATTTATTTAGGGATAAAATAATATGCTTTAAAATGGCTAAGCAATATAATTGGATACATACATACATACTTACACACATAGAGCGGATATGGTAAAGTGTTAATTGTTCGATCTAGCCAATGGTTAGAACAGCATTCGTTGTATTATTCTAATTTTATGTGTTAACATTTTTTTCCTAATAAATTTTAGAATACTTGTGAAACAAATGTACTGATTAGATAGTTACATTTCATGAAAACACAGATCAGAACTTGCGGGCTGGTGACGTGAAGCTGGGAAGGAAGGGTTGTTACCCATCAGCCATGAGCTCATATGCCCCTTCAGGCACTTGTGAACTTCAGGTTCCTGCATCCGTGCTTCCCAGCACTGCTCACTGAGCCTAGGCTGGGTGTTTGAACTTGATGCGTTAGATGAAATTTCTTGAATTATGCTGGATGTAAATATTATGATTGCACACAAAGCAATGTATTGGGCATCTAACTTCTGCACTGAGAAATGATGCACAGTGTACAAAGCTTGATATCGGGGAAATGTGTCACTTTTAGTGAACCATGTTTTCAAATAAGCTTAGGCAGGACATACGCTCTGCAGGTGATGAATATGGACAGATGTTCATTTCTAATGCAGGTTTAACTTGATGAGCCTACTTGCCTGTCTTTTTAACAACTGTAGTGCAATTTCAGACTCATATTTTCTTTTAATTTATTTATTTATTTATTTATTTTTGGCTGTGTTGGGTCTTCATTTCTGTGCGAGGGCTTTCTCCAGTTGCCGCAAGCGGGGGCCACTCTTCATCACGGTGCGCGGGCCTTTCACTATCGCGGCCTCTCTTGTTGCGGAGCACAGGCTCCAGATGCGCAGGCTCAGTAGTTGTGGCGCACGGGCTTAGTTGCTCCACGTCATATGGGATCTTCCCAGACCAGGGCTCGAACCCGTGTCCCCTGCATTGGCAGGCGGATTCTCAACCACTGCGCCACCAGGGAAGCCCCCTCAGACTCATATTTTAAATCGAGGATCAATGCAGCAACTCACAAAGCTCAAGTAATTAAAATTCCCTTCCTTCTGATGGGTCAACATGACAAATGTGGGCACTTCTAATGACAAAAGTTTTCTTGGCAGAGTGATTGTGAGCTGTGCCTCAGCTGCATACGAAAAATTACAACTCTAATCCTTAATTGTGACTCAGAAATCAAATTATTTCTTGGGGATACTCTCTTCAACTTTACAAAATAATTCAGCAACATGGTGCATCAAAAAGAAAACTTAAGCCTCAGAAACCTGGTTCTAGCCCTACCTCTGCCATTTGCTCTCTCTTGGTTCTACCTTCAAAAATTTGACCCCTGGTGTTCGGCTTCGAAACGCAGGGGGATTTAGTGAGTTTGCCCCTATCCCCATCGGTGCGGGTGAAGCTGGTGTCTGCAGGTTTCCAGACTGCTGAGGAACTCCTAGAGGTGAAACCCTCCGAGCTCAGCAAAGAAGTTGGGATATCTAAAGAGGAAGCCTTAGAAACTCTGCAAATTATAAGAAGAGAATGCCTTACAAATAAAACAAGTTATTCTGGTACAGCTGAGTCAGGCCAAGAAGTGCACAGCACTGGAACTTCTTGAGCAGGAGCATACCCAGAGTTTCATAATTACCTTCTGTTCAGCACTAGATAATATTCTTGGGGGTGGCGTACCCTTAACCAAAACAAGAGAAATTTGTGGTGCACCAGGTGTTGGAAAAACACAATTATGTTCTTTCTCTTGACAGTATGCAGTTGGCAGTAGATGTGCAGATACCAGAATGTTTTGGAGGAGTGGAAGAGCACCCAAAAGCTTTGCAGGATTTCACTCTTGAAAATATTCTTTCCCATATTTATTATTTTCGTTGTCGTGACTACACAGAGCTACTGGCACCAGTTTATCTGCTTCCAGACTTCCTTTCAGAACACTCAAAGGTTCAATTAGTGATAGTGGACGGTATTGCTTTTCCTTTTCGTCATGACCTAGATGACCTATCCCTTTGTACCCGATTACTAAATGGCTTAGCGCAGCAAATGATCAGCCTTGCAAATAACCACAGATGAGCTGTAATTTTAACCAATCAGATGACAACAAAGATTGATAAAAATCAGGCCTTGCTGTTTCCTGCACTGGGGGAAAGTTGGGGGCATGCTGCTACAATACGGCTAATCTTTCATTGGGACCAGAAGCAAAGGTTGGCAACATTGTACAAATCACCAAGCCAGAAGGATGCTACAGTACTATTTCAAATCACACCTCAGGGATTTAGAGATGCTCTTGTTGCTACTGCACGTTCATTGCAAACAGAAGGTTCATTGAATATCCGGAAGCGGTCACGGGACTCAGAGGAAGAAAAGGAATCCAAAGACTAGTCTCAGAGTATACATATGTATTGATGCTGTGAGAGATGCAGTGCTTACAAGTAGTAGACTCGTTACTTTAGAATTTAAACAAACACTATGGCGTGAATGAATCAAGTCTATATTAAGTGAATGGTGAATGAATGGATCAGGTCTATATTAAGTGAAAATACTTAACAAATAGGATTCTCTGAAAGAGTTTTTCTAAACTAAGCAGTGTTCTACAGTTGTATTTAACCCTGTTTTCATTTTCAGTAACATTCAGTAGAGATGATACAGGTATTGTATTTTGCAAATGTGGAAAGCTGATCGCTTGTGGCCAATCTGAATTTAATATTCAGACTGTTTTTTCCTCCTTTCTTTGCCAATTGCCTAGACATTTCTAGGAAGAAAAGATTTTTTTCACATTCCTATTGTGCTCTCCTCTTTAAATGTAGCTTTGATAATTCTCAAAAATGACATGTTTCTATTATGAAGAAAAGCCAGCACCATGAGTCAGCATATCATTACATTCAGTTTATGAGTAGGATACAAATTTTGGATGACCAGTCTGATTTTAGTGACCCCAATCCTAAAATCTAAGTCATTTGTTCATTTTTTAATGTTACTTTGTAACATTAAAGGAAGGACTTTGGAGTTGTTATCCCATCTAGAACATTGACTGGAACATATATCTATGTTGTCAAGTTGATAAGCTCACAGTCATTTATTTCTATATTTTTGAAACATGGTGTGATCCAGTTCTAGGTATATTGACATTTTCCTTTGAATAATCTTAGTCCTGCTTGAATAAATTAAAAATTTGGATTCTTGAGTGGTTTCAAAATGAAAAAAAAAAAAAAATTTGACCCCTTCTCAGGGACTTTCCTGGTGGTGCAGTGGTTAAGAATCTGCCTGCCAATGCAGGGGACACAGGTTTGATCCCTGGTCCGGGAAGATCCCATGTGCTGCGGAGCAGCTAAGCCCGTGTGCCACAACTACTGAGCCTGTGCTCTAGAGCCTGCGAGCCACAACTACTGAGGCTGAGTGATGCAACTACTGAAGCCCACGTGCCTAGAGCCCGTGCTCTGCAACAAGAGAAGCCACTGCAATGAGAAGCCTGCACGCAGCAACGAAGACCCAATGCAGCCAAAAATAAATAAATAAATAAATAAATAAATAAATAAATAAATGATATAACCATTCTTCAAAAAAAAAAATTTTGACCCCGTCTCACAAGCTACCACCCTGGTTCCAAATATCTCCCCTGGATTAATTCAAAGCTTCCTAACTGGTCTCTGTGTTAATTCTTGCCCTACTACTGTCTATTCTCCACATGAACCAAAGTTAGATTAGGTCACTCTGCTACTCAGAAACCTTAAATAGCTCCCCATTTCTTACAGAGCGAAGGCTGAATCCTCACAAAGGCCCGCGAGGCCCTTCATGGGTCCCTCCTCAGCACAGTGGTACCGTCTCCTACTCCTCTATTTCCCAACTCTGTTCCAGCCACTCTGGCCGCCATGCTCTTTCTGGAACAGGCCCAGCATGAGTCTCCCCAGACCTTTGCACTGGCTGTTGCTCTGCCAGAAAGTTCCTCATCCTTCACCCATGTGACCCTCCCCCTTACATCTTTTATATCTGCTCAAAAGTCATTTGATCCCTTAGGGCTTCTTGGACTACCTTACATTTATATTTACATCTCCCTCTGCAACACTTTCTCTCCTTCCCTGCTTTATTTTCCTTCCTAGCACGAACGTCTATCTCACGGTTTATATATTTTACCAATTTATTTGTCTTTCTCTTCCCACTAGAATATAAACTACCGACACTAGGAGTTTTTGTCCCTTTTATTCACTGTGGTGTCCTCAGCCACTTTCACAGGGCTTTCCAGTAGAGGGCGCTAAATAAACATTTCCTGAATACACAGTAACTGGCACAGTTTGTGGCCATGGGCAAGAGATTTCATCTTTCCAGACTCCAGTTTTCTTCTGTATATATTGAGATGGTTGAACAAAAATTTCTCTCAGGACCTTCTAGTTTTAATATTCTATGGTTCTAATATTCCCAGTTACTTCTGGGAAATATACTTATGATGAAATCCTTCTCTCTGACAGGATTATAAAAAATGGTAAAAAAAAAAAAAAAACTGCTGATAATTACATGGAACGCTCATCTTTTACCCAAAGAATCTGTAAAGTATTAAGCTTCAAGAAATACTGAAATTTTAAGTTACTAGTTAAATAATAAAAAGAAGCTTCCATTGACTAAGGAAATATATTAAAATTTTTTCAGCCAACATCTTTAGTTTTCTAATTAGTTTTGCTTATTAGAAATAGTTTTAAGATTTCACAATTTATAAATGTTACGCCTGATCATAAAGGAAACTTCTGTGGTATGTTGAATAGACCTATATGTTATAGAACACAGTTTTGCTTCATAATATTAAAATTTTTTTTAAAGTTTTCTCCCTTTCTAATTTTTTTTTTTTTGGCCGCACCACGTGGCTTGTGGGATATTATTTCCCCGACCAGGGATGGAACCCAGGCCAAGTGCAGTGGAAGTGCAGAGTCCTAACCACTGGACCACCAGGGAATTCCCAAATGATTTCTTTTATGAAACATTCCATCTCCTAATAAATGATTGCCATTGTTCCATACATATATCTATTAATACAAGTGGCATAAAAGAAGGGTTACTCAAGATATTGAGGACTCTTCCTGGATATATTTCCAACAGTATTACTCAAACTGGTTCCAAGACTATATGCATGATTAGAAAGTAGAAATAATTTAATATAATATCAATTGGAGTTTGTTCAAGTTAGGTTAACTCTCTAAGGAACACACACGAGAAATATTTATCAGAAATTATGGCATGGGCTTCCCTGGTGGTGGTGCAGTGGTTGGGGATCCACCTGCCAATGCAGGGGTCACGGGTTCGAGCCCTGATCCGGGAAGATCCCACATGCCACGGAGCAACTAAGCCCGTGCGCCACAACTACTGAGCCTGCGCTCTATAGTCTGCAAGACACAACTACTGAAGCCTGCGTGCCGTGCCTAGAGTCCGTGCTCCGCAACAAGAGAAGCCCGAGTACAGCAATGAAGAGTGGCCCTTGCTCGCCACAACTAAAGAAAGCCTGCACGCAGCAACGAAGACCCAATGCAACCAAAAATAAAATAAATTTATTTAAAAAAAAAAGGAAATTATGGTATTTAGCAAGTTGTACCTCAAATTCTTTATTGTGAGCACTCTTTTGCTCTGCTGTATTAAAAAGTAGTAAATTAGGTGGTTAGGAGGCTACATCATTTCTTTAAAATTGAGATTAAATTTCCCTACAGTAAAATGCACAGATCTTAAGGATACAGATCAATATTGACCAGTGCATATACCCATGTAAACTACACCTGTATCATTTTTTTGTTTTTTTCTTAAACTTTTTATTTTGAGATAATTATAGGATCACATGCAGTTGTAATAAATAATACAGAGAGAGTCCTGTACCCTATACTTTTTACCTCAATAGTAACATCTTGCACAATTTTTGTACAATATCAGAACCAGGATATTGACATTGATACAGTGGAGACACAGAACATTTTCATCAGCACAAGGAATCCTCACTGCTGCCCCTTCATAGCCACACCCACTCCCCTCCCACCATCACCTCCTCCTTAGCACCTGACAACCACTCATCTGTTCTCCATTTCCATAATTTTGTCATTTCAAGAATGTTATATAAATGAAACGATACAGTATGAAACTGTTTGAGACTGGCTGTTTTCACTCAGTATAATTCTCTGGAGATTCATCCAGGTGGTTGCACATATCAACAGTTTCCCTGGTTAAGAACCTACCTGCCAATGCAGGGGACACAGGTTCGATCCCTGGTCTGGGAAGATCCCACATGCCACGGAGCAACTAAGCCCGTGAGCCACAACTACTGAGCCTGTGCTCTAGAGCCCGTGAGCCACAACTACTGAGCCCGTCTGCTGCAACTACTGAAGCCCACGTGCCTAGAGCCTGTGCTCTGCAACAAGAGAAGCCACCACAATGAGAAGCCCGCGCACCACAATGAAGAGTAGATCCCACTCGCTGCAACTAGAGAAAGCCCGTACGCAGCAACGAAGACCCAACACAACCAAAAATAAAATATAAAAGTTAAAAAAAAGAAAAACAGTTTGTTCCTTGTTATTGCTGAGTACTGCTCCCCAGTGTGGAGGTACCATAGTTAGCTTAATCGTTCCACCTGTTGAAGTACAGCTGCCTTGTTTCCAGTTTGTAGTTCTCATGAATTCAGCTGCTACAAACATTCACGTACAGGTTATTGTGGGAACGTAAATCTTCATTTATCTGGGACTGCAACTCCCAGGAGTTCAGTTGCTGGATCCCGTGGTAGCTGCATGCTTAGTTTCTTAGTTTAGTTTTTTTTTAACTGACAAATTGTTTCCGAACGTGGCTGTATTGTTTTAAATTTCCCTCTGAGCACTGCTTTCACTGCATCCCACAAATGTTGGTAAGTTGTATTTTTATTTTTCTTCCTTCAGAATCTTTCAAAATTCATCAAAATTTCTCTTGAGACTCCTTTTTTACTCAGGTGTTATTTAGAAGTGTGTTGTTTAATTTCCAAATATTTTGTGATTTTCCAGCTATCTTTCTGTTATTGATTTTTAGTTTAATTCCATGTTAGTCTGAGGACATACTTTGTATGATTTCTACTTTACAAATTTGTTAAGGTGTTATTTATGGCCAGGGATGTGGTCTATCCTGGTGACTATTCCATGTGAGCTTGAGAAGAATGTGTAGTCTGCTGTTGTTGGATGAAGTATTTTATAAATGTCAATTAAATCCAGTTGATTGATGGTGCTGTTCAACTCAACTATGTCCTTACTGATTTTCTGCCTGCTGCATCTGTTGATTACTGAGAGAGGGATGTTGAAGTCTCCAACTATAATACTGGCTTTGTCTATTTCTCCTTGCAGTTCTGTCTTTTTGCCTCATGTATTTTGCTGCTCTGTTGTTGGGTGTATACACATTAAGGATTGTTATATCTTCTTGGAGAACTGACCCCTTAATGATTAATGCCCATCTTTATCTCTAGTAATTTTCCTTATTTTGAGGTTGGCTTTGTCTGAAATTAATATAGCTACTCCACCTTTGCTTTGATTATTATTAGCAAGGCATCTCTCTTTCTACTCCTTTACTTTTATCTGTCTTTATAATAAAGTGGGTTTTCTGTAGACAACATATAGTTGAGTCTTGATTTTTTATCTACTCTGTCAGTCTCTATCTTTTAATTGGTATATTTAGACAATTCACATTTAAAGTGATTATTGATATATTTGGATTAACATCTGCCATACTTGTTACTGTTTTCTATTTGCTACATTTGTCTTTCATTTTTTAAAAAAAATCTTCTCTTTTTTCCTGCCTTATCTGGTTTTGAGTGTTTTATATGATTCAATTTTCTCTTCTCTCTTAGCTTGTAAATTATACTTCTTAAAATTTTTTTTTTTAGTGATTGCCCTAGAATTTGTTAACATACATTTGCAACTAATTGAAGTCCACTTTCAAATAACATTATAACAGGTAGTGCACGTAGCTTATAATATTTCCAATTGCTCCCTCCCATCCCTTATAACATTGGTGTCATTCGTTTCACTTATCCATAAGCTATAATCACCCAATACATTGTTGTTATTTTTTTTAACATCTTTATTGGAGTATAATTGCTTTACAATGGTGTGTTAGTTTCTGCTGTATAACAATGTGAATCAGCTATACATATACATATATCCCCATATCTCCTCCCTCTTACCTCTCCCTTCCACCCTCCCTATCCCACCCCTCTAGGTGGACACAAAGCACCGAGCTGATCTCCCTGTGCTATGCAACTGCTTCCCACTAGCTATCTATTTTACATTTGGTAGTGTATATATGTCCATGTCACTCTCTCACTTCACCCCAGCTTACCCTTCCCCCTCCCTGTGTCCTCAAGTCCATTCTCTACATCTGCGTCTTTATTCCTGTCCTGCCTCTAGGTTCTGAAGAACCTTTTTTTTTTTTTTTAGATTCCACATGCATGCATTAGCATATGGTATTTGTTTTTCTCTCTCTGACTTACTTCACTCTGTATGACAGACACTAGGTCCATCCAACTCACTACAAATAACTCAATTTCATTCCTTTATATGGCTGAGTAATATTCCATTGTATATATGTACCACATCTTCTTTATCCATTCATCTGTCGATGGACACTTAGGTTGTTTCCATGTCCTGGCTATTGTAAATAGTACTGCAATGAACATTGTGGTACATGACTCTTTTTGAATTATGGTTTTCTCAGGGTATATGCCCAGTAGTGGGATTGCTGGGTCATATGGTAGCTCTATTTTTAGTTTTTTAATATTGCTATTTTTATTTGAACCAACAGTTATCTCTCAGATCAGTTAAAAATAAGAAACATGAAAGATTTTATCTTCATTTATTTCTTCTCTAAAGGTTCTTCCTTTCTTTATGCAGACCTGAGTTTCTGACTTGTATAATTCTCCTTCTCCCTGAAGAAACTCTTTTAACATTTCTTGCGAGTCTGGTCTTCTGGCAACAAATTCCCTCAGCTTTTGTTTGTCTGAAAGAGTCTTTATTTTTCTTTCACTCTTGAAGGATAATTTTTATTTTTTTCTTTAAGCCATCCCCTTAAATATGTCACTCCCCTCTCTTCATGTTTGCTTGGTTTCTGATGAGAAGTTCAATGTAATTCTTATCCTTGTCCCTCTCTAAATGAGGTATTTTTTCCTCTGACTCCTTTCAAGATTTTCTCTTTTTCTTTGGTTTTCTGCCACTTGAATGTAGTGTGCCTGGGTATAGATTTTGGGTATTTATCCTGCTTGATGGTCTCTGAGATTCTTGGATCGGTGGTTTGGTATCTGTCATTAATTTTGGAAAATTCTCACGCATCATTACTTCAAATATTTCTTCTCTCTTTCTTCCCCTTCTGGTATTCCCACGATGTGTATGTTCCCCATCTGTTCACTCATTAGTCCTGGGACATAGGTTGTTTATTCTTAAGGCCCTTCTGCCGTTTCAATGGAAAGCTAGCAATGTTTAGTAAAGCCCTCTAACCCAGGAAGATTCAATATCCAGCTCTGTCTCCCCTTTATGAGCAGCAGCTGATAGCTTTACTCGACCTTTTTCATCCTTTCAGCTGTTGCTGCCCACATGCTCCTCGCAGACCCCCTCCTTTCCTCAGTGCACAGCAAGTGCTTGAGTGGGATGTATGAGTAGATCTGGGGGCTTCTCCCTCTGTGGCTCCTTCGTTTCTGGGATTTCACCCTTTTATTTCCAGCCCCTCTGGCACTCCCAAAGTCCTTCCTGTGATACCTTGAATCAAGATAAGGTTGCAGCTTTCTATTTGAATTTTAGTTTACCTGCACACAGCTGGGGAATACCTTCGGGGAAAAACCTCTCTAAATATGGAAGTTACCCAGTGCAATTCCCTTTTTCCAAGGGGCACAGTCCTTCCACTTCTGCCTGCTTTTGGTCATTTTCCAGAGCCTTCAAACAGTTGTTTTTCTTTAAATAACTTGAATAGAGTTGACTATTGTTATCTGTGGGAGAGTTAGTTCATTGTATTCCTCCATTACTGGAACTAGAACCTAGGAAGCTGTCTCTTGACCTTTTTGATGAGAACAGCAAGGTAAGCTTCTAGGATATAGACATATTACATGTATTATTTCCCTGGATCACTAGTAATAAAAAATGTCATGTGCCTGCTGTGTGCTCTGAAGGATCCATTAATATTTTCCTGCTGAGAGTAAAGAGTAATGAGAGCCACAATTTTCTGTTTTAGACGTGTATTTTGGATTTAGGAATTTCTTCCAGCAGGACACATATATACCTAGACTTAATCCTGGCCTGTTTCTACAGCTTGGAAGAATATTGACAGAAGTGTGCTTCTGTTTATACTTTTATTATCAACTCCAATAATTGAGGAATGTACATTTGCCAGCTCTCTCTTCTTCTCTGGTCCTTTGTGTTATCAGAAGCAGTTCTTGGTATTAATAAGCTAGAAATAATGATTCATTTCTGGTAATCCTTTCCAAGTTGGAGACCATGATAGATCACACAATCATTTGTTTCCCTAAATTGGAACACCCAAGCCTTTCTGTTATGTGTGGGCAGGGTATGGAAGTGGGCGGTTCTCTTCTATTCTGAGGTTCTCCTCGGAGGTGGGGTTGGATTCAGAGATGCTTATTCACAAACACCATTGCCATTTCTGAGTGTGAGCTGACTTCTGTCTTGGGGGAGGAGTGAGAAGGGCATTTACTCTTTCTGCCTCTTTGACCTTCTCTGAGTCAGAAGAGACTCCATGCCACGTGAACTGCCATGTTTCCCAGATTCTGAAGCCCAGAGCACCAGTTCTGAGATGAGTAAACAGCAGTGTCCTGACCCTACAAGTTGGGAATTCATGAGTCAGATGTGATTTTCTGCTTGTGTGTACCACCAGAGCAAAGACACAATGATAAAAATAATCTTCGTGTTTTTAAAATATTTGTTCACAACATTAAGAGATTGGACCCCAAGAAACTTGGTGGGGTATAATGTTTAATTTTATAAAAGGTTAAATCTCATGTTATGTGGACCTCCTCTATGTGACTATAATCTTAGATGGTGAAATATGTCCCCTGCCATAATGGATCATGTGGATTATTTATGAGGATGGAAAGTGATTGCCCAGTTTTCTTAGCTACTAATTTCTCTTTGTTATCTGATTGGATCTCCTAGTTTGACCATCTCTGAATCATCTTTTGTATCTACCCTTTGGCTCACCCTGCATCTATTCCTAAACCCAACCTTATTTCCAGCCTATTCTGGCTGCATGTGGTCTGAACCCTTAGCCTCCTGAGGTACGCTCCCTTGTGCCCCTTTCAGCCAGTATGGCTTCTATGGAAGATCCTGCGAGAAGCTTTAGCACAGAGGTCCTCCATCTTTTTTTTCCAGTCTGATAGACAAGATAGATCCGTTCCTCCAGTTGACAAATATTTATTGAACATCTACTTTGACTCAGATGTGTTAGAGCCTGGGAATCAGTGATACAAAAAAAAGATATGAGTTTTTGCTTCCATGAAGCTTATATTCTAGGAGGGATTACAGCTAAGTAAGTAAAAAATATTAGTGCAATGAATGCTTTGATGTGCATGTACAGGATATTGTAGGGACACACAGAAACACCAAACATAAATGTATAGGGATCAAGGAAGTGTTCTGGGAGGAGTGATTTCTAGGCCAAGGCCCAAGGGCGATTAGGAGGAGACGAATCCAAGCAGAAGGACCATGCATATCCTCATGCAGGACACATGCCCAGGAAGGATCCAGGGGTAATGCCTCATCTCCAACTACCTCCTCTACCCACCCTTTTCTCTCCTGCTTAAGAGAGTATATAGACTGCAAGGGGAGCAGTAAAGTCATTGTGGGGATAAATCAGAATCTGCTCTTTTTAAAAAGATAAATCATAAATTATTTACAAACTGCCTGCTCACTAGGAGTCCAGGTATGATCCATAGTTGAGAAATGTACTTCAGAAATGGTTTAATGTACCAGATGTGATGCCTTACACATAGCAATTAGTAAAGAAAACAAGAAAAGTCATTAGAAAATGCCCCCCCCTCCCAAAGATAAACACTGTTAAGAGTGGAGATACATCCTTCCAGTTTTTTTTTCTTTCCAGCTATATGTTAAGTGTATAAGAGTCTTGTGCAATATACGTATAATTGGTCCTTTTTATTGACTAGATCATAAGCATTTTCCAATGTTGTTAAATACTATCCTACAACATCATTTAAGTTAGGTACTCTTTCATATGATGTATTTATTTAATTAGTTCCTTATTGTTTGGCATTTGGGGTGCTTCCAAATTTTTCTAAACAACATTATAGTATCTCAGAAAAGTCTGTAAGCTATGTTGCTAAATCTTTCTAGCTTTGGAACTTCTATAAAGTGATTCTTCCATTTCTTAAGTTAAATGTGAGATTCACTCATCATACAATGGGGTAAGTGATACAGCAAAAGAGGTTTTTTTTGTAATTTGAGAAAAATTGGTTGTGAAAGCTGCAAGAGTAAAAAGAAGCATTATGATTTTCTTTTTCATAAATCTAGATAAGGTTCTCAATCTATGTCTGCATGACAACTTTATCATTTGTTGATGATATTATTTACCAAGTTTCTATAGAACTTTGAGGAATAAAATGAAAAGCCATGGATAATAGTTTTAAACATACAATTAAAATCATAATGTTTTCTTAAAATGTTTACCATCAAAAACGTAAGGGGATAATTAAATTGCTTTCGTAACTTGTAATCAAATTTGGTAGAAGACTAATACTTCATGTAAATTCAGGGGGAGAGGGGCTTGAACTCCTTCTAAGATCAGATTAGTTATTTTTTTAAAAAATAAATTTATTTATTTGGCTGCGTTGGGTCTTTGTTGCTGCGCATGGGCTCTCTCTAGCTGCGGCAAGCGGGGTCTACTCTTCATTGCGATGCGCTGGCTTCTCATTGTGGTGGCTTCTCTTGTGCAGAGCATGGGCTCTAGGTGCGCGGGCTTCAGTAGTTCTGGCTTGTGGGCTCAGTAGTTGTGGCTTGCGGGCTCTAGAGCACAGGCTCAGTAGTTGCGGTGCACGGGCTTAGTTGCTCCGCGGCATGTGGGATCTTTCCAGACCAGGGCTTGAACCCGTGTTCCCTACACTGGCAGGCGGATTCTAAACCACTGCGCCACCAGGGAAGTCCCAGATTAGTTATTTAAGGCATTTTAAGCTACTTAAACTTATTCCTGCTTTCCTTATTATAATACTATCAATGATAATGTGAGTTTACAGTCATTGGCGAATTCTCAGTTGAGTCATAGGGATTTATGAATCCTTTAAAAAAGCTGAAATATTATTATTTTGTTAATGTCCATCTGATTTTGAATTTCTCTTAAATCTCTATTTCCTCCAAGAACCAATATGGTTTATACCACCTTGAGATCATTAGTAGTTAGATCAAAGAAAATTTCTTGCAACATAGATATTAGATCATCTAGAAGCACCCACCAAGAAGCCATATAAACATACTTAATTTTGAAGGAAGTGCTAAACCTTTCATAATTGTATCTGGGTCCACAGTTTTTCCTGCTGGAGTTAATAGGACTGTTTGGCAGTCATAGCCGGCTTATTACAGGTTGCTTCCAGGCTGGCCCCTGCTTTCCTCTCTGTCCTATTTTCCAGACTCCTCTCTCTCTCTCTCTCTCTCTCTCTCTCCACCCCACTCTCTCCCCCTCCCTCCTTCCCCCTCTCTCCTCTGTGGGCTGTTCAGACTCAGCGCGGAGGCCTCCCCATCCCCTGAAGGCTGGGCTGGTGATCAGATTTGTGTTCCCACAGGCCACCTTCTCACTGGCCTCACTGTTGTCACTGCCCCGGGGGCCCGGAGCCATGGAGCAGGTGGCAGAGTGTCCATCCTGGGTGACAGTGGAAGGCACGACCATGTGGGCTGAGGCTCCAAGTCCCTGGCATGTGCTCCCCTGTCCCATCAGACTTCACTTACAAACCACAAGAAAATCAAAGATAAAATCGTTAAGAATTCCAAGATGGCGATGGGGGTGGGTGAGTGGGCATTAAACCCCAAGAACAAGGCCTTTCTGAGGAGAGGGAAGGGGGTCTGTGAGACTGTACTGGTCACAAACCGGTGACGCTGGCCCTGCATGTGTAGATTCATTTCATCCTCCTTTTACGGACATGGAAAACAGTGCCCTGAAAGGCTGAGTTACCAGCCAGATATCACGGAACTGAGATTTGAACTTGGGTGATTTATCCTTGTAGTTTCTGCTCTTAACCCTTACACTGGCCTGTGATATGTGAGTCAAGGCCAGGATTCACGCTCTGGGAGGTTGGAAGAACATATGCTGCTTAGGTGGGTGAGTCTCAGTTACCTGGGTCTCTGGTCCCTGCTGAGGATGGATGGCGTCTCACCTATTCTTTATATTGGATGATGTTAACAATAAAAGCAGTGTGTCATCTATCAACATTGTTCTTGTTTTAAAAAAGTTATTCTCATTACATGTGTAAAATGTTTTTTTTTAAAATATTAACTTTGCTGTTTTTGAAAAAATTGCATCTGTATTGCCCTCCAGTGACCGTGAAAATGTAAAAAGGGAATGGAATAGCAAGTGGAATAACAGCTGTGTATTAAGTGCCATCATAAAAGCATGAATCATGCCGCTACCATTTACTGCTTGTGTGCAGACACACAGGTCCACAACGACCAGATGGGCGATGTCACAGGGACGTGGGCTGGGACAACACGAAACTGGACGGCACTTGTCTAAAAGGGGAAGCTTCCAGTGAGTTCCAGCCTCTGGTTGCCTGGGAGAAGGCAGGCCCAGTTGTTAAAGAAAAGCCCCAGATCCATCTATTTAGGTAAAAGTTCCCAATTTTTCAATGCAGGCAATTAACTAAAAAAAAAAAAAAAAAAAAAAAATCTCTGTGTGGGCCGTAACATTTCCGTGAGCTGGATTTAGGCTGCGATAACCGCTCACTTGTGACCTTTGGTTTATTGGTGCTTACGGCCAGCTGGGCCCTGTGCTAAGGCTTTCATACAAGTTCCCGCTTCAGTTTACAATATGGCCCCAGGATGGCTAGCCCCCATTGCATAGATGAGTAACAGGCACAGAGAAGTGACATAAATTGCCCAAGGTCCCACGGCTGGGATTTGAAACCAGCTCTTTCGAACTCAAAGTGCGTGATTACTGCCCACCAGGTGGTATGTAAGATTCATTCCATTAAGAAGAAATATATATTAAATCACTAACATAGGCCAGAGACTATTCTAGGTGACAAAGATACAGCAGTGAATACTGCCCTCGTTGGAGTGTGTGCTTGTGTGAATCTAATGAAGTAGAGAATGAAGGGGGCAAGGATTTGTTTTGAGCGACAAGATTCCCTGGTTTCCACCCCTTTAGGGCCCAGTTCCATGTCGGCCAGTTTATTCCACCAGTTCTATATACTCTGCCCCCTGTCCAGCCGGCATCCGTATTCTCTGTGCTTCTGTCCAGCCTGGCCCACTGCTTTGCTTCCCACTGTTCAGCTCAGAAGTTACTCCCTCATCTCTGCCCTGCACATACGGCCTGACAACAAAGCAATGCGGCCTTCGACTTGGCCTTGGGGACATGCCCCTTAATCCCAGACCCCACCCCTTCTCAGACATGACCCTGTCAGGGGTGTCACAGAAAATGTCCTGCTTATTAAACTTAGGGACACTTGTGCCGTAAAAGAAAGGGCGATATCACCCGAGCCAGCTATTATTCTGTCCAGAAAGTCACACATATTCTTACATGCTAAGGTTTGGAGTTTTATCTCACTTTTAGTTGCACTTTTTTTTTTTTTTATTGTAAGTCAGGTTTATTGAGGTGAAAATTAAATATGGTAAAAATTTCCCCTTTTAAGATGTGTACTTCTTTGAATTTTGACAAACACATACAGTCATGTAACTTCCACCATAGTCAAGACATAAAACATTTCTATCACCACCCCTGAAGTTTCCTCCTGGCCCTTTGCTGTCAGTCTCCTTCCCTCATCCCCAGTCCTGAGACACCACTCATCTGTTTTCTGTCCCTGTGGTTTTGTCTTGTCCATAATGTCATATCAATGGAATCATACAGTTTGTAGCCTTTTAATTGCTGAACAGTATTCTTTTTTTTTTTAATTTTTAAAAAATTTATTTGTTTACTTATTTATGGCTGTGTTGGGTCTTTGTTTCTGTGCCAGGGCTTTCTCTAGTTGCTGCAAGTGGGGGCCACTCTTCATCGCGGTGCGCGGGCCTCTCACTATTGCGGCCTCTCTTGTTGCGGAGCACAGGCTCCAGACGTGCAGGCTCAGTAGTTGTGGCTCACGGGCTTAGTTGCTCCGCGGCATGTGGGATCTTCCCAGACCAGGGCTCGAACCCGTGTCCCCTGCATTGGCAGGCAGATTCTCAACCACTGCGCCACCAGGGAAGCCCCCTGAACAGTATTCTTAATTGTTCTTGAAGACAAGTGTTTCCTCTGTGGCAACATTAATTTTGAAATTCTAATGAAGACCAATGAGAAATAATGGAAACATTGTCTTACAAACCACTTTCAAGAGCAGGCCGATGTTATTACATGAAGCAGACCTGAATTCGATAGCCGCTATTGGTCTATGCATATAATTCATGGACATACGAGATCAGGCCTCGCCAAACTAATACCTTTCTTGGGGATTGTGGTGGTGTTGGGGTGGGTAGAGACGAGGGAACTAAGGAATTACTGTGGGAATTTTTGCTAAACTTCTGTCATTCTCACCCCACGTAGAGAATTGCAGATATTAATGTTTCAATGTGATGCATACTGCTAGTGTTTAATCAGTGCTGCTGCTGAAGTAGCAAGACCAAGGACCGTTGGGTCTGCATAGAACATTAGTGGTTCTGGGGCACCTCTGTGCATAGGTTGATTGGAATTAGCTTACCTGAGTGACTCAGAGGCAAGTTTGGTGAAGAGCGGAGAGAAATCATTTCAGGCAGGGAGAACAGCACGTGCAAAAGCCCTGTGGCATTGTGCTACGTCCCGGTTAGCATCAACTCAGGGCTGACATTCAGCTGTTTGCACTGGTCAGACCGTCAAGATGGTCAGTATTCATTCTGACTGGTGAGAGCAAGGGCCTTACCACTTATTAAATATTTAAAAATCATCTCCACTGAATGCCCTTTGGCCAGTTAGCCTCAGGCAGTTAGGCTGTTGCACACTTGAACCCAACTAGAAACACAAGCCAGAGGAAAGACAATTGAACCCAGAGACTCTTGTCCATATTGCATATTTGGGCTGAGAGCCGCTCCATACTAAGACTTCCTAGAGAGGCCAGGCCTGTGTAGCTTAACACTAATAAGTGCCATGGGCAAAATTAGGGTCCCCGGAGTCCTTTTCCTGGGGCCATCAAGAAAACAAGCTGAAAAAAAAAAAAAGAAAACAAGCTGAACTAAAATCACTTATGAAAGTGCCCAGCATAAAGCAGGTCATCACTAAATATTTGCTGATCTGTTGGCAAAGGACATTCAGGCATCTCTGTTATTTACGTTTTTTTCTGAAATTGTCTCTCTGATTAATACCTGTTTTACTACAATAGGTTAGGTTTATTAGGTTTGGTTTAACAGAATTCCATTCTGATTTCTGATATTTAGAGAATATTTAATCCAACTCCAATTTTGCAAATGAGAAAGAAAGTAATTTGGCTACAGAACCCAGCTAGACAGTGGATGCCACTGGGATAGAACTCAAGTTGACAAATTCAAAGTCAATTTACTCTCCTGTTTTAATAAAAATAAATCCTCCTCCACACCCCTCACCCGACCTTTCCCCTAAAAAAAAAAGAAAAGTGTGTTGTGCTCCTGGAAGCAAGGCAGATTCAATTGTTGTTTGTTTGTTTGTTTTTTCTCAATTGCTGCTTTCAGTCTCAGTTCAGTAAGGTCCTGGTTTGGCCTACAGCAGCAAGTAAATATCACAGATGAAGTGGATATAAAAAGAAAAAACCCACACACCTCATAAAACTTCAGGACAGCATCTCCGAGGGGCTGATATCCAACAGTTTTATGACGCCATGGTTGGGGCAGGCCCTGTATCCATTGCCTGGAGCTCCCTGATCTGTAAGGGGTGGGGTGAGGTCCTGATGCTGCGCACTGATTTTCCAGGATAAAGAAACTGAATTAGGATTAATCTAGGTGAGTGTTATCTCAGTGCTGCTAGAATGTTCTTTACTGCCTAAACGACTTCCTTTTATTATATTTTCCTCCTACACTGGTAGGAAGAATAATTTCCAGAGTGTTACATGTCTGGTTTTTGTGACGGAAAAATGGGTGACTGCTCTAATTTCAGTAGTAGAAGGAGAGAAGGAGAGCATCAGTACAGCAAACAGCTGGATTCCTTGCTGAGCGCTTTTGCAGTCTAATTAGGGTGAGTTACATAAAATGTAATTTGAACTGAGCTGCCTTCTTTGCAAAGGTAATTTAGACTTTCTGCCTAATCTTAGCCTTCAAAATGAAACTGAATGGAGAACTAGAAATTACTGGATTTAAAAACAATAGCTTTTTGCCCTTTTTGAATTTACAGAAGATTAAGTGAATGCATAAAACTCAGCCATTAAAACCTTCTGAATGGAAAGCATCTCCCCCTGAAGCCGTCGATGAGCCCGTCCTAGGGTGCTGGTGCCTTTGTGTTCCGTTTGGGCAAAAGTGAATAGCAAAGTAGTAAGGGCCTTGTTTTGGGGTCTGACATTTAAACACACCTTACAGGTGCCGGAGAATCCCTAGAAGAACAATAGCATGCAGACAGGGAGTCTTTCTCATTGTCAGAGAAATGCCATGGCAACGTGTCTGTGAAGCCGCGTGTGGGCGGATGGGCCTGTGTCAAGTGCAAGTTCACCCTGTGTGTGTGCTTGTGAGTTTCACGCGGATAACCCTCCCTGGTAAAGCCTCATGTAACCATATGTGATCCGTCACATATGCTTATATCAGCTATCCCAAAGCAGCTTCGAATCGGTACTTGCAGCTAAGAACAAGGAGAGAAACCGAATAAATTTATCAGTGAGGGGGACAGAAAGTCTGCAGACAAGCCTACGCTGTATGAATGAACCTAAGAACAAAAAGGCACTTCTTAGCTTAGAGCCTGGTCTTTGAGAGTGATTTGATTCTTTCTGCAGGTAGAACAAAATTGAAAAGTCTTTTTCAACTTAGCAATTTAGTTTTGATTACAGAAGCTTTGGAGTAACTAAAGTTTTCACAATTTAGTTGCTGCAGTAGTTGCCGCCAACTGTGTTTCGAGGATTTATAAAATATCCTTTAGCTGTTTAGATGATATAGCTGAAGACCAAGAAAGGATTGGACATGAGCTGGGAAAATAGAGGAAAAAAAGCTACAAGGAAATGAATAAACATGTACTGATCTACTTCTTTACGCCAGAAACTCTGATGTCTGCTTTACATATGTGCTCCTTTTATTCCTCATGGTGATCCTTTGAGTAGCTGGAGAAACATCTTCAATTTCTTTCATTTATTCATTTGACAAATATTTATTATGTGCTTATTACACTCAAGGCATAGGACTAGTCCCTGAAATACAGTGTTGACCCAAACAGATATGGTCCTTGCTCTGAGGGAGCTTATATGCTAGAGGGGACATGCATATTAATCAAATAGCCATGAAAAGATGATAAATAATGGGAAGGAGAGGTAAATGATACTATGAGAATATTTAATAGTGAATCGGATAAGGCTTCTTTAAGAAATATACTTTAGCTGAGATCCTCAAAATGAAGAGGAAATAATTCATTCATGAAGTGAGAAGAAAGCATGTTCCAGGCAGTTGGAAGAAAACGTGCAAAGGTCCTGTGGCAGAAAGAAGTATAGTGATATGAGGGAATAAACTATAGCAAATCTATTGCTCAGGGTTCTTTTTTTTTTTTAACATTTCTTTTTAAAATATTTATTTATTTATTTATTTATTTGGGTATAATTGCTTTACAATATTATGTAAGCTTCAGGTGTACAACAGTGATTCACAATTTTTAAAGGTTACACTCCATTTATAGTTATTATAAAATATTGGCTATATTCCCTGTGCTGTACAATATTTCCTTGTAGCTTATTTATTTTATACTAGTTTATACCTCTTAATCCCCTACCCCTACCCCTACCCCTATCTTGCCCCTCCCCCCCTTCCCTCTCCCTACTGGTTTGTTCTCTGTGTCTGTGAGTTTGCTTTGTTTTTTGTTATATTCACTAGTTTGTTTTATTTTTTAGATTCCACATATAAGTGATATCATACAGTCTTTATCTTTCTCTGTCTGACTTATTTTGCACGGTATAATACCCTCCAAGTCCATCCATATTGTTGCAAATAGTAAAATTTCATTCTTTTTTTATGGCTGAGTAGTATTCCATTGTATGTATATACCACATCTTCTTTAGCCATTCATCTGTTGCATGGACACTTAGATTGCTTCCATAAATTGGCAATTGAAAATAATGCTGCTATGAACATTGGGGTGCACATATTTTTTCAAATTAATGTCTTTGTTTTCTTTTGACATATACCCAGGAGTGGAATTGCTGGATCATATGGTAGTTCTATTTTTAGTTTTTTGAGGAACCTCCATACTGTTTTCCACAGTGGCTGCACCAATTTACATTCCCACCAGCAGTGTACAATTGTTCCCTTTTCTCCACATCCTCACCAATGTTTGTTATTTGTGTTCTTTTTGATGACAACCATTCTGATAAGTGTGAGGTGATATCTCATTGTAGTTTTGATTTGCATTTCTTTGATTAGAGATGTTGAGCATCTTTTCATGTGCCTGTATGTCTTCTTTGGAAAAATGTCTATCTGTGTCTTCTACCCATTTTTTAATCAGGTTGTTTGTGGTTTTCTTTTTATATTGAGTTGTATGAGATGTTTATATATTTTGGATATTAACCCCTTATTGATCATATCATTTGCAAATATTTTCTCTCACTCAGTAAGTGGTCTTTTCATTTTGTCTATGGTTTCCTTTGCTGTGCAAAAGCTTTTAAGTTTAATTAGGTCCCATACTCAAGGTTCTTAATTGAAAATAATAGAGATCAATCCTAGAGTGCTGTAGAAGCAAGTCCAGTAACAATGTCCAAAATAATTCCATGGAGCTTGTGCCAAGAAGATACCACTTACACTGGCGTCACAGGTACCATCAATACTGGGCCCTGGACAATGTTGTAACCACTGGAAACTGGACATAGCCTTTCCTATTGCCACCACCTTCACAAGAATAGATTCCTGCTTTTTTTGCATTAGTTGTTGAGTAATATCCACTCTGGTATGTCTAATTGGCGGAGCCTGGTTTTACATGTCCATACTCTGGGCACAAGGCAGGCTTAGAAAGCAACGCAAACAATGAGATGCACAGCTTCAAGTTCTGCCTGTTATGAGGAATTCCCTTCTGTATTGACCTTAAAGCCCATTATGTCATTCCACTGGTGCCTACATAACATACAGAGTGTTCCGAAAATTCAAACTCTCTAGCAAACTCCCCATTTGTTGAGGGAGGGGTGTCACTGTGATGGATGTAAGCCCTTGGGAATGTGAGCTTCCTCATGACACTTACGTGTGACTTTAAGAGCTTTTCAAATACACTATGCTGTGTATCAGTTATCTATTGTTGCATAACAAACTACACCAAGACATAGCAACTTAAAACAGCAAACATTTATTATCACACGTAGTTTTTGAGGATCAGGAATCTGGGAGCATCTTAGCCGGGTGGTCCTGGCTCAGGGTTTCTCACAAAGCTGTGATCAGGGTGTCATTTGGGGCTGCAGTCATCTGAAGGCTGGACTGGGGCTGGAGGACCCACTTCCATGGTGGCTCCCTCCCACGGCAGAGGGCAGGGGGTCTCAGTTGTTACCTAGCTGTTGGCAGGAGGCTTCAGTCGCATGCCACGTGGGCTTCTCCATAGGCTACTTGAGTGTCTTCATGACGTGGCAGCTTAGTTGTCCCAGAGCAAGTGATCCAGGAAGGAAAACAAGGCATCAACCACAATGTCTTTTATAATCTAGCTTCATAGGTTACATACCATCATTTCTGCTGTATTCCATTGGTCATACAGACCAACCCTGACACCATGTGGGAGAGGACTACATAAGGCATGAATACCAGAGGTGGAATCATTGGGGTGAGACTGACTACCACATATTGCTTCTTCTTGCTAATGGAGTGCTACTGGGCACATCTGAATTTATTGCTTAGTATATCAGAAAACCCCCAGTTAATGAGGAGAAACTCACACTCTATGTCACATGGTGACCAGGTACTCAATCACTACCAGTGTCTAGTAGAAATCCAGGAACTGTTTCTCAAAAGTAGAATTCACTTTCTAAAGAGGGAGTGGTTTTACTTCAAAACCTTTCAGAGCTGTGGCTGAAATTGTCCACTGGGGGCTTGCTATAGGTTCCTTATGGCATGCCGATCGGCCATAGTCACTCAGATCTCCTTGGTCAAAAGTACCACATGGCAGAGCTGTTGATACAGCAGACTGAAGCAGCTGAAGAGACTTCTCTCGGTGTGGATTCCACTCAGAGCTGGAGCATATAAATGGGTCAGAGCAACACAGCTACAAGAAAACCATAGGACAAATCTGGAAAGTGCAACATTCTACAAAACTGTGAAGGTGTACTGCAGCCACTGACAGGAGAAAGAATTTTCTTCAGGCATTTTCTGGTTTTTTTAGGATAGATTTTTATATAACACCCAGTAGATCAACAGCTGCATACAAGTTTCTGGAGACTGTGTTAATATGTTTTGATAGAAACAGCATTTGGAACAGCAGTCACAGATGCTGTATCACTTGACTAAGCTAGTATCATTTTTCTAAGACTTAGCTGTCTTTTATACTAACCCAACATATGATTAAGAAGGTGATGCAATAGGAGTTTTTACCCCTGCACCTTTCAAAAGATCTTCAGTTCTTCTAGGGATGCAGTATTGGTTTTGGTTTATTATTTTAGGAGGACAGGGAGATCTAGGCACTTCCTCTGGTTTCTTCCTACCATAATGGCCCTTCTTCCTCAGATCAGGGAGTCAATGTGGAATTTCTGCCCATTGTAGAGTATATTTTTTCTAACTCTACCCTCGAGAATGGGGCAAAAACCTTGAATCAGTGTTGGAGTCCCACTAGAACCACCATGAGATGAACTTGGGCCAAATTTCACTCATCAACTGACCATCACAAGTTCCGTCTGTAATCGATGACCCACTGTAGTATTCTGGGACCTTAGGAACTACTGTTAGCTCAGAACCTGTGTTTGATAATCCCCAAGAAGTCTGGATAATTACCATTCCCCAAAGTCCATTTACCCTAGTAAGTTGCCACAGTTCCCTTTGGCCAAGACTAAAAGGAACAATTGGAGTGTATACTTGGGATGGTCAGCAGGATCTTTCCCTCACAATGCCCCTTCATTTAGGGCACTCTAAGTCTAAATTAACAAAGTCTGGGATGAGGTGCTTTAGTAGACATTCTGGGTCTACCCACATCCCCTTGGATCCCTTTTACCATTTCTGTGAAACCCTCCCCTGATTTGGGGGTTCTTCTGCTTCTGATGTCCATATCTGCAACTGTCTTCAGACACCTGCCCTTCGGCTTTTGGAGCCACTTTGGTCACATACACAGAGAGCCGGAAGTGCCTGGGAGCTTATGACCCCCTCCCTCCTGGGACTCCTAGTCAATGACTGATTGGAGCAAGAGTGTGAAAGCATAGCCTCCTTGCCTGGAGCTGGGACAAACTCTGAGATAATTTAAACTCCAGATTTCTTAGTGGGATCAGAGGCAGAGACTTTGCTGGAAATTGCACCTTGCTTGGTTTCTTTTCCTTTCCTATCATGCTTTCTCTGTCCTTACCAGTTTCTCCTGGGAGCACTTCCTTAGTAAATAAGTTGCATAGAAATCTTCATTTCAGGGTCTGCTTCCAAAGAACTTGACCTAAAACAGGAGTCATAACAATTTTGGTGGCTCAGGTCTCTGTTCATCAGAATTCGATTTTGTTTGTTCGTTTGTTATACTGAAGATGGAACTAAATGGACTGGCCATTTATTTCAGTTCTAAAGAGCTCATCATCAATGACCATTGCCAAAGGTCCCCATGGGTCAGACTATTCTATTACATTGGTCCCACATCCTATTCAATAACCACCTCTACCTTGTCTCTGGGAGTTAAACACTGCTCCTAGATTTTATCCACCCTGGAACCCCAGCATTGTCATTGAAATCAGGAAACTCATTTCCATTGCAGGGTCTCCCACCAGCATCCTCAGCCTGTAGAGAATAGGCCCTACCATTACTTTTGAAGATGATGGCAATACTTTCACCGATGTAATTCTCAAGAGCTTGGTAAAGGAAGTACACTATGGATTCTCTTGAGGTACATGGGAGATGGATGAGTGGGATGTCCATGATAATTCTACTTCAACATTCCTGTACCCCAAGGCATTGGATCCTTTCCCTGCATCCTCACAGCTCAAAGTGTATGAGGAGCAGGGACAATGGCATCACCTGGAGCCTGTTAGAAATCCAGAATCTTGGACTCTCTCCCAGACCTTACTGAGTCAGAATTTTAACAAGACCTCCATGCTGTTCGTGTGCACGTTAAAGCCTGAGAAGCACTAACTTGCAGTTATGCCAGCGGATTTCTGGCATCTCAGCATCTTGCAGTTAGGCCACCCCTGAGCCCAGGTATCAGTCACCTAACTGAAAACACAACGAAAATCATTTCCACCTGCTCGACCTGGCATATTGAATTCAGAGTTTCGGGTACACACAAACACCAGTAAATTCAGCCTGATGTAACATTATGTTTCCCTCTCCTTGGTCTAGACCCCTATTCTACAGGGTTTTGAAAATAAAAATTAGCAATATCTTACATATCTTTTGGTGTGGTTCATCTTCTCCTGGGTTTGTCTTTGTAATTACATCCCAGGCTGTGCAGGTACTGAAAACTGGAATCTAGTCAAAAGCCTGGAAACAAATAGGGGTGGCAGAACTGAATCACAAGGAGAATGGGCTCCCTCAGCAAGGTACCCACTGAGGAATGGAATATTGCCTGCCATATGCCATACATATCAGGAAACAAAGGATGTCACAGTCGTGAGCCATTGCAGCCACCACCTGCTGGTGAGCTGGCGAGCCCTGAGGAAACTCAGGATATGAAAACACGGGATACTGGCCCCAGATAGCTGAGGTACGTATCAGAGGAATGATTTCAGTGAGCTTAGACGCTTGCATTTTCCCATACATAAAAAAGTGCTAAATTTCTTAACTTGAGATGCCTGGTTTTCTTTAATTAACAATCATCTTTTGCCGTTCAGACTACCTGCCCTTTGTTGCAAAACTTCTATATATCCTGGCTTCCCTGTATCACCTCCTCGGAGCAGTTCTCTCTCAGGGTTACCTGAGATACTGCCTCCCGGGCTTGAAGTCCTAAACATTTCTGCTGAATAAAACCTAACTCTCAACTTTCAGGTTGGGAATATTTTTTTAGTCGATACCGCCTCAGCCATGATCTTTAGGGGTCCTTGGGCAAGGAAAGGATAACCTCATCAGAAGGGAAAGAAAAGGCTCCTTCTGAGGCTTTCAGATCCTCCCGTTATATCCGTTTCATTTTATGTGCCCAAATTTTTACATAAGAATGAATGAGGCTGTGAATTAAACCAATGCTGTAATTCAACAACCCAGAGCTATGGCCGTGTGACCTGATATCTGCCAACGAGAAATGAGAGGAGACCAGCTGTTGGGCTTTGGGGAGTTCCTCCTTGCTCCCAAGAGAGAACCAGAGGGAAAGATGGTTTCTGTCTTACTCTGGAAATCTGAGTCTAGATGTGTTACTTGGCACTGCTACAGCTCACTTGCTATCAGCCTGAGCATGTAGACATCACTGAGAGCGACAGAGAAAGAGAGATGCCAGGAACCTAGTGCCTTGGAGACATTGCTCAGTCTTTGATTCCACTAACCCTGGGGGCTGTTTACCTCTGTATTTCCTGTTATGTGAGAGGACATCTTTTATAATCTTTTTAGCCTATTTGAGTTGGGATATTTGTTACTGTGGGTAGAATCTAGGCAGAGGAGGACAAGGGTGCCCGTTTATACCAGATCCCACAGCAAATAAGTGAGAGGCCCGGGATTTAAGTTGGTCTGAAGGCAAAACCCGTATTCTCAGACTGTTGCCCTGCATACAGAAGGAACACTGGGACTTTTGTTAGTCGTCTCCTGGTGCTTCTAGGGCAGGTGATGCCAAGGGCCAGATAGTAAAGACTTTAGGCTTTGTGGGCCATATGGTCTCTGTCCCAATTACTCAACCCTGCCCTTGTAGCAAAAGTAGCCATAGACAATATGCAAATGAGTGGGTGTGGATGTGTGACAGTAAAACTTTATTTACCAAAACAGGTAGCGGACCTATGGGGTTGTAGTTTGCCCATCCCTCTAACAGAGTAAAATGTTCTGGAATTAGATCCTACGTTTTAATTACAAGTGTCATTGTATGAAATATTGACTGAGTCTAATTTAAGTGTTTGCGACAAAATGTAAAATTTCAACACACAGCCAAATCCCGTGTTGCATTTTTGAGAAGTTTTTATCTATATCCTTCAATAGCAGGATTTGGGCCAACATAACGTGAGTTGATTTCTAAATACTGAGTAAGTAAGAAAGGTTCGCAAACGAAGGGTTATGACCAAGGGCCCTAGGGTATTTGGAAAGGCAGCCCTGGGAGGCTGGAGGGATGTGGTGCCTGCCTGAGAATTCTGGGAGGTGAGGTTGTCTCGACCTCTGATTCCATCTACTGCCTCCCCTATCCCCCTAAGGCAGCAACTCAGACAGATACTCTCTAGCTGGGAGCGCTTAAGGGACAGGGCACTGTGGGTGCGGTTTAGAAGTGGGGGTGGGGAAGCAGATTAGGGATGTGTGGACCAAAAATGTCGCCTGCCATATCAGTAAACTAAAGGTGTTGCAGCCATCAAGCCATCATCACTGCAGTCACCCCCTGAGGGGGTTCAGGATGGAGAGAAGCAGGATACTGGCCTTAGATGGTTAAGGTGCATATCAAAGGAATGATTTCAATGAGCCCAGACTCTTGCATCTTCCCATACACAGAAACAGGCTAAATTCATTAACTTGAGATGTCTTGTTTTTCTTTAATTAACAATAATCTTTTGATGTTCTGACTACCTGGGTTTTTTGTTTGTTTGTTTGCAAAAACTCCTATATATCCTGGCTCCTTCCTTACCTCTTTGGAGCAGTCCCTCAGAGCTATCTGAGAGGCTGTGTGCTGGGCATAAATCCTCAGCAAGTCCACTGAATAAAACAATTCTCAACTTTTAGGTTGTGCTTTTTTTTTTCAGTTGACAGTGGGGATCCCTCCCATGTCTTTTCCCCAGAGAGTGTTCAGATAATCCTAGATAACCAGAGCTTTTGACTTGTTCTACCATGATTATCAGTGAATTAAATGGTCTTTGTTGGGAGCCTGTAAGGTTTTTGGTCTATGGGAAGAGGAACATTTATAGCCCTCTTTACTTGGTTTCTATCCTAGGGCTTACAACAGTAATTGAAGGGTGCATCAGTCAGGGTCTGGATCAGGGTGTTGGCCAGAGTTGGGAAAGAGAGAGGAGACTAGAAACTGAAACTAGAGATAAAGAACGGCGCTTAATGAGGTTGCAGTGGCTGAGGATAGAGAAAAATGATAATGCTTCCATTTTCTGCATAGTGGACATTCTCAGGAGAGGCATATTTTAAGACTGATTCTCTACAGAGCAGAGTATTTAATATGTCAGCCTAGCAGTAATACCGGCAAGAGTGCCACTTTTCTAACTGCCTTGATGAAGGCCAGCTCTGGCCTTGGCTCAGACAGTGCGTTTGTGCCTGACCCGTCCTCCTCAGCCTGGGAAGCATTGAAATCCTGGCTGCCGCCTCAGGCTGGCTTCCTGGCACTCCCTCTGACTTGGTTCATCTTGCCAGTTACTGCTGGAGAAAAGCCCCCTGGGGCTGCTGGCCTGAGCAGAGGGAACCCAAGACACAGTGGAGCTATTCCGGCTCCCCACCCGCTGGATGAGGTCCCCATCAGTGCTTGTTAATTTCAGCCACGGGGTCCTCTGCTCCTGGCTCAGAAGGGAGGGCCATAAAGCAAATGTGACAAGCATTTCATTTTACGGGTTACTTTCTGAAGCCCTTGCTAGAAGAAGAGATCTCAAAAGGCCAAACAATGAGCTGCATATCACAGGTGTTGACTAAGCAAAGCCACAGCCCGGAACCGCCACAGAGCTCAAAGCTCGGGGGCCCGGCCGGGAGCACAGAGCAGCTGCTTTCAAAGGAGATTCTTAGACAGAAAGTCATAACTTATTCATGCTTCATAAACACACACAGGCATTCGGGTCCCTTAAACACAGTATGCCACTTCACTTCAATGAACAGCAAAGTGGTGCCATTTGCAGCACAAATTCTGCCAGCTGCCAGTGTAGAGAGAGCTCCTGCAAGGAGGCGGCTAGCTGTCAGGCCCGAAGCTCTAGTGACCGATGTGAATACGGGAAATGCTGGCATCCTTGGCTACAGGAAAGACATTTGGGGCCATTTTGGGCTTTTCTTAATTTGGTGCAATTTGTTGTGATAAACTAGAAAGTCTTAGTATCTGAACTTTCTTGATAGCTAAGAAGAGGTACAAATTAGAAATAGCAAACCTACTAGAGAAGGTGAAGAAGCAGCAAACTTGTTATCTCGTAACTGGAAGTTCTGCCTGGTCGGAATCAAGAGCTGGGCTGTCAAGAGTAACCTTTTCCCGAGGCCTAGATGGCTTCAATTCAGCACTCTGTGCAACTATAGGCATTTGGATGGAACAAAACATCAACATTAAAACATCGAATACTCCAGCACACCTGACAACCAAGTAGGTCTTTATTGATAGCTCTTGCAAGCCCTGTTGACACAGCACACCTCGTATACTTCAGAGGAATAGCCTGGGGACAAGCCTCTATCCTAACATTTATCAACTAGAATCATGGCTGGAAGGCCCTTTTGGAGATCACTTAGTTCAGTGACTCTTAACTGGAGTAGTATTACCCCACTCTCCCCTACCCGCCCCCCACGGGGCATCTGGAAATGTTTGGAGGTGGTTTTGGTTTTCATGATGACTGTGGGTGCGGCCTTATAACTGGCAGTTAAGAGCCCAGGAATTCAGGGACCTTAAACATCCTGCCACAATGAGCAATTCTTCCCAAGAAGAATCGTCCCAACTAAAAGGTCAGTAGTGTTCAGCTTAGACTGATTGTCACATTTTACAGATGAGAAAGCTGAGGTTCCAGGATAGGAAGTCTTTTGTCCAAGATCATCCGGGTTAGTACCGGAGCTGGGTCCAAGGTCCCAGAGTAGGATGGGATGCTTCAGAGTACCCTTTGTTAAGTTTCCAGCAACCACGTTTCATAAAATTAAAAGTAGGAGCGTGTCTGACTAGTAGGAGAGCACCGTAGGACAGCAGGGTAGCATTCTAAACCAGGATCACCCTGGAAAGAGCCTCACAGCTCTGCATAAAACTGACATGGTGCCTGAGCTCAGGGGTCTCACCTGCTGAGATCTACCATTAAGAGGGCGGTCTTGGCAAGCAGGGCTAACAGTGGAGAGCCTCCTTTATCACCAGGAAAAGGAGATGCTGTAACTTCAGGTCATCTGGGCTAGACGCTATGGTGGCAGCAGACCCTGCTACCCAGAGGAAGAGCCTCCTGCCCACCAGTGGGGTAGAACTTGCTGGGTTCCACCCAAAAGAAGAAAGCATAAAGCGGCTGGTTCACTCACAATAGATCACGGGCATTTGACTTTCTACATGCATTTGTGTTAAAACACACACAAATAAAAACAAAAAAGGAAGCCCTGAGGTGGGTGGTGTCAGTTTTTCAGATAAGCAAAGTTGTTTATACAGCCTGCAATTTTCTGTTGGTCCCTCCAGCTCGAAATGCTTGACCTGCCCTGAATCTCCTGTACTTTGAATCTTCCATGCACTTATCACGTTCTGTTCCTCCTTTGTAATATTTCTACACATTTAGTGGCTCCTTTATTAGATGCAGGCTCTCCGAGTGCAGAGACTCTGTCGGGCCACTGCAGGCGCTAAAGATGCTGCCTACGGTTAAACACATGGTAGATTTTTCATAAATCCTTGTTGCAGGAGCAAGTGCAGGCTGACCAACTCAACCACGGGGTCTTTTTTCTTCTGCTGCTGCTATGCCGAGTGCTCACACGTATGGGGACCATCCCATTCTCCTTTCATTCTCTGAGGTATCGAAAAAGTTAGGAGTCAGACAGTGGGGTTTAATCCTGCCTACACCACTTATGGTGTGACCTTGGACAGTCACTCAAGGACATCTCTTTGAGCTTCGGGGTCCACATCTGTCTAATGAGTGTAATAATAGTACTGGCATCATAAGGCTGTTGTGAGGATTCAATATGGGATAATATGTGTGTCATTCTGGGGTGTTTTTCAACACCAACAACCAGTTCTCTGGACACCAACTGGGTACCCAATAATTCTTGAATTATGACACTAACTACCACAGATTTAGGAGTTTAGTCCTGAAGTGGAAATCTGGCCTCTATACACCAGTACTGAATTGAATCTCGGAGACAGAGTTGTGGGTGAAGTAGAAAAGAGTAGCTTTATTGCTTTGCCAGGCAAAGGGGGCCACAGCAGGCTAATGCCCTCAAAACTGTGTCCCAGGGGCTTCCCTGGTGGCGCAGTGGTTGAGAATCTGCCTGCCAATGCAGGGGACACGGGTTCGAGCCCTGGTCTGGGAGGATCCCACATGCTGCAGAGCAGCTGGGCCCGTGCGCCACAATTACTGAGCCTGCGCGTCTGGAGCTTGTGCTCCACAACAAGAGAGGCCGCGACAGTGAGAGGCCCGTGCACCGCGATGAAGAGTGGCCCCCACTTGCCGCAACTAGAGAAAGCCCTGGCACAGAAACGAAGACCCAACACAGCCATAAATAAATAAATAAAAATTAAAAACAACAACAACTGTGTCCCAACCCAGGGGGAGGGAGGCTGGTTTGTGAGGAGTGTTGTGGTCAGGATTGTTGAATAAGGATCAGGGTGCCTGCAGGGCCTGCATTCCTCCAATCCAGGGATCATCTGGCTTCTGTTGTTCTCAAGGTTATTGAACTGTGAACTTCTCCCTTTTCTCTGGAAAGAAGAAAGAAGTTAACATCAAGTGGTTAACATCTTCCATTTGGTGGGGGTTTTAGTTCTGCAGAAGAGCTCAAAGATATTGTTATGTGTATCCCTTGAGGAGGAGCCAGAACCCTGTCCCAAGGCTGCACTATTGTTTCTTGACTCCTCCTCCCTTGTCTGTGAATTCCCTCCCTTCCCTGATTAGCAACTGTTGGAACCTGCCCTTTGGAACTCAAGGAAGGTCATGGAGGCTAAATGAAGCCTATTTCCTACAAACAAAAAACTGGGGACACCAAAAGACTTTTGTGCCCAGGAGCCCCACAGGGTCCTGCTCAGGTTCAGTCCTATAAGACTGCCTCCACCTCAAACACTATTTGTAAGTCCCAGGGCACCCATACTTCTGACCAACTGGCTATAAATCAGGGGTTCCTGCAACCCCTTCCTCAGGTTCAATGATTCCCTAGAATGGCTCACAGAACTCAGGAAATACTTTACTTGTATATACTAGTTGATTTTAAAAGACACAGCTAAGGAATAGCCAAATGGAAGAGATACATAGGGTCAAGTAAGGAATGGGGTGGGAGACATAGCATGGAGCTTCCATGCCCTCTCTGGATATGCTACCCTGCCAGCACCTTGATGTGGTCACCAACATGGAAGCTCTCTGAATCTTGTTCAAGGGTTTTTATAGAGCTCAGTCTCCAGCCCCCTCCCACTTCTCAGAGGTTGATGAGTGGGGCTGAAAGTTCCCGCTCTCTAATCACTTGATCTTTCTGGTGACAAGCCCCATCCTGAGGTTATGTAGTGGCCCTGCCCTAAGCTCCCTCATTAGCATAAACTCAGGTGTGATGAAAGGGGTCCCTTAAAAGAACAAAAGACACTCCTATTGATGCTGAAAATTTGGCCTCTGTGCACCAGTGCCGAAATGAATCTTGGAAACAGAGTTTTGGGTGAAGTAGAAAAGAATAGGTTTAGTGCTTTGCCAGGCAAAGGGGGACACAGCAGGCTCTTGCCCTGAAAACCTGTGTGTCCCAACCTGGGAGGATTTGGTGAGGAGTTTTATAGCAATAGTTCAAGGATGGGGTTGCTGATAAAATTAGGGTGTGTGCAGGGTCTGAACTCCTTTAAGCTGGTCTCAGGTAATCTCTTGATGAGCTTCTCTGGTTCCTTTACTCTGGCCTCAGGTGGTCTTCTCTGGAATGAAGAATACTGACATCTTCCATTTATTGGGGGTTTTAGTTCTGTAAAGAGCTCAAAAGATATTGTTATGTGTATCCCTTGAGGTGGAACCAGGACCCTGACTCAAGGCTACACTATTGTGTCTTGGCTATTCCTCCCTTGTCTCTTCATCCCCTCCCTTCCCTGATCAGCAACTGTTTGAATCTGCCTTTTGGAACTCAGGGAAGGTCGTGGAGGCTGGAGTCTGTTCCCTACAAACAAGAAACGGGGGACATGGAAAGGCTTCCATGAGCCTTTCCAGGAGCCCCTCAGGGTCCTGCTAGATTTCACTATCATTCAGGAAATTGCAACTGTTTTAGGAGCTCTTTGCCAGGAACTGGGGACATAGACCACATATATTTCTTTCTTTCTTTTTTTAAATAAATTTTATTTATTTGTTTGTTTGTTTGTTTGTTTATTTTTGGCTGCATTCAATCTTCATTGCTGCGTGCGGGCCCTCTCTAGTTGAGGCAAGTGGAGGCTACTCTTTGTTGTGGTGTGCGGGCCTCTCATTGCAGTGGTCTCTCCCACTGTAGAGCATGGGCTCTTGGTGTGCAGGCTTCAGTATTTGTGGTATGCGGGTTCAGCAGTTGTGGCCTGCAGGCTCTTGAGCACAGGCTCAGTAGTTGTGGCGCACGGGCCTCGTTGCTCCGTGGAATGTGGGATCTTCCCAGACCAGGGCTCAAACCTGTGTCCCCTACACTGGCAGGCATATTCCCAACAGCTGCACCACCAGGGAAGCCCCATATATTTCCTCCTGTACCACAGTCATATTTAGCATAGTGCCTGGTGTGTCATCAACCCTCAGTAAATGTCATCTGTCATCATCATCAACATCACCATTATCTTCTTGAGTTAGGCCTATTCTCTTGCAAGTGAGGAAGGTTCCTGGGATGTAGAGTGAAGATACAAATTATTGTTTCTAATTAAAATAGGGAAGCAGTCAGAAAAATACAAGGGTCGGTACACTGAAACTTGACATTCAGAATCTCTTAATTCTAAACAGACTGTCTCGGCCTGAAAGGCCACACTCAGGGCAAAAGACCATATGGTGGCTTGGTTGGTGGCATCTGACAGAGGGCTGAAGAAGTACCCTTTGGCCCAACTCTTTTTAACTTAAATGATCTGGAAAAGAGAATAAATCACACATCATGGCCACCCAAAATTGTGTCAAGCATTATTAAAAACAACTCAGAAATAAGAAGTTGCACAATATTAGTCTCCAAGATGGAAAATATGATTTGATGAAGAATGTTGGCAATGTCAATCTATGTTAATTCACATAGGCTTCTGGGTCCCTGGCTTGATAGAAATAGTTTTCAGGCAGGCTAGGATTTTAATTAAAATGAAAAAAGCCTCACTGCACTCTCTCAAGTGATCATTATCAACCAAGCTCTCATAAGATTGGAAGAAACTGGTGAGGATTTGCAGGAGGAATAACTTTGCATAGAACTTTTGATGGTTGTAGGAGTCCTTAGAAATTATTTAATTTAACACCATTATTTTACAAGAAAAGAAACTGCAGCCTAAGGAGGTGATGTGACTTGTCCACATCCTACACAGTAAGTGACATAACTCAGCTCCACCAGCCTCCATCCAGGACTCCTCTCACTACACCATTTTAAGAAACTGTGTAGAAATTGGTGATTGTTCCTCCTATCTCTGTTTTTTTCTACTTCTAATCTTAAAAGGAGAAATTTTTCAGAGGCAGAGAATTTCTGATATGCTCATTATATAATATTTCCTCAGCTTTTTTATGCTTTGAACATTTATATATAATAAAATGATCTTCCTTCATGGGAAATGATGTCATGTTTTTCTCCCAGAATCTTCTCTGTGCAGCATTCTGGATAAGCACATTAACCTACAAAGGGAGAGTTGGTCAAGCCTAAGGCCAAGGTCCATTCCAGTCCCACAGCTGTTGTTCCACATTCACTTTCTTTAGAAGCCAGGCTCTGCTCTTGCAAGCTGACCAAACTGGCTGGTGTCAAATAGATTGTGCAGCTGAATGAAATGTGGAATAATCGCATTTTCCCATTAATCAATTATACAAGACTCAGAGTCATCTTTCCTCTAAAAGCCAATTACTTCAGTGGTGGAGATTTCTCCCCCTCCATTAAATGTCAGAAGTTAAGCTGGAAAGAAATCACATGGGCTCATATATCAGTGAAAGAGGAGTTCACTCATACAGGACGATGGGAGTGAGAACAACTTGAAACAGCTTGAATGCTCTGCAGAAAAGAAAACACAAATAATTCCCATTTATTGAGGATGGAAGAAAGAGCACAGTCAAGAGGCTTTCTTGGAGAAAATGCTCCAGGTCCTCTTGCATTCCCAAGATTAAGCTCTATCTTCATTTACTGTAATATTATTAATGACAATGATAATGGTTTGAATTTTTTCCATTAGGTAGGTCCAAATGCTTTTCAAATGTCAGGTCCTGTCACCATCATCATCATCATCATCATCACATAGTGTTCATCTCTGCATCCCATTCAATGATGTCTTAGTCCATTTGGGTCCTATAACAAAATACCACAGACTGGGTGGCTTATAAAAAACAGAAATTTATTTCTCATAGTTCTGGAGGCTGGAAGTCTGAGATCATGGTGAGGGCCCTCCAGTATATGAGGGTGCTAATTTCTCCACATCCTTGATTATAGCCACCCTAGTAGGTGTGAAGTGGTATCTCATGGTTTTAATTTGCATTTCCCTGATGTTAATAATGTTGAGCATCATTTCAGGTGCTTATTGGCATTTTGTGTATCTTCTTTGGAGAAATGTCTATTCAGATCCTTTGTCTATTTTTAATTAGGTTATTTAGACTTCTCGCTGTATCCTCACATGGTGGAAGGTGGTAGGGGGCTCTGCAGAGTCTCTTTTATAAGGACACTAATCCCATTCATGAGGTCTCTACCCTCATGACCTAAGCACCTCCCAAAGACCCCAACTCCTACTGCTATCACATTGGACATTAAGATTTCAACATATGAATTTTGTGGGGAGACAAACATTAAGACCATAAGAGATGGTGAGAACACTGTGCTTTTTACCTATCCTTGAATTAAAGGCCAGAGTGGTAAGTAGTGCGAGCTGTTTACGGCAATCAGATGGACTCTTGGTGTGAAAATTCAAGTCCACAAATTAGTTCAGAGATCTTCCTTTCCTCCGTAATGCTTCCCGATCAGCCAAGTGGGCACAGCTGAGTACACTTGGTGAGGTCAGACCCAAGACAAGCTGAGAAGTCTTCAGTCCTCTCAGAAACCTGCTGTCTCCATCCAACAAGCTGGAGTCTCCCTTCCTGGGAACATGTGGAGTGGCCTCTAGATCCACATGAGATTCTCTACTTTTCTGTTTCCAGTGACTTGGGACTTAAGCACACCCCAAAATGGATAGCGAGTGTCCCTAGGATCTGAGAGTAGGGGATCAACTCCAGGGATCCTCCTTTCTGAACAGGTTTTTAGTGGGAGGTTTCCAGGATTGTATTTAGTTCGGGAACTGTGGGCATCGTTTACTAACGTGTCTATTCTAAAATCTCTCAAAGTGGTGTGGGTAGCAGTAATATCAACAGTACCATAGAAGCCATTTATTGAATGTTTATTAAGTGCTTGGAACTATGTCAAACATTTCACGGTCTTTCTTATTTAATTCTTATAACAACCCAGTGAGGTGGGTATTATCCCTCTTTTACAAGTGAGGAACTTGAAACTCAGAGGGGTGAAATAATTTGCCCAAGGTCACACAAAGCGAATGACAAAGCTAAGACAGAAATCAGTCTGTCTCACTCTGAAGCTACTTGGCCACTACTTTCTGCTGCTCCCAAGCGTTCTAATTTAGAGATTCAAGACCCATCTTTGGAAATCAGTAGGAAAGACCCACAGGCACAAAATCTATCTCCCCTTAACCTGGCCAGCCTCAGGCAGGCTGGCTCCTAACATTTGTGGGGTTGCACAGGTTGCAAAGGGTGCCCACATGACTAAATGTCTAAATATTTTAAAGTTATAAATACAACTAACAAATTGTTAAAGAAGCTGTTATGTATTTATTTATTTATGAAGTATAGTTGATTTACAGTATTAGTCTCAGGTGTACAACATAGTGATTCAACATTTTTATAGATTTTTATAGATTATATTACAATATTTTTATAGGTTATATTACATTTAAAGTTATTACAAAATAATGGCTATATTTCCCTGTGCTGTGCAATATATCCTTGTTGCTTATCTATTTTATACATAGCAGTTTATATCTCTTAATTCTCTACCCCTATCATGCTCCTTCCCCCTTCCCTCTCTCCACTGGTAACTGTTAGTTTGTTCTCTATATCTGTGAGTCTGTTTCTGTTGTGTTCCATACATTTGTTTGTTTTATTTTTTAGATTCCACATATAAGTTATAACATAGAGTATTTTTCTTTCTCTATCTGACTTATTTCACTAAGCATAATAGTTTCTAGGTCCATCCTGATTGTTACAAATGGCAGAATTTCATTCTTTTTATATCTGAGTAATATTCCATTGTATAAATATATATACCACATCTTCTTTATCCATTCATCTGTTGATGGGTGCTTAGGTTGCTTCCATATCTTGGCAATTGTACTAATGCTGCTATGAACACTGGGAGCAGAGTGGAATTGCTGGATTATACAATAGTTCTATTTTTAGTTTTTTGAGGAAACTCCATACTGTTTCCACAGTGGCTGCACCAATTTACATTCTCACCAACAGTGTATGAGGGTTCCCTTCTCTCCATGTCCTCACCAATATTTGTTATTTGTGATCTTTTTGATGATTGCCATTGTGACAGGTGTGAAGTGATATCTCATTGTGGTTTTGATTTACATTTCTCTGATGATTAGCAATGTTGAGCATCTTTTCATGTGCCTGTTGGCCACCTGTATGTCTTTGGAAAAATGTCTATTCAGATTTTCTGCCCATTTTTTAATAGGGTTGTTTGTTTTTTTGATATTGAGTTGTATGAGCTGTTTATATATTTTGGATATTAAACCCTTATTGGTCAAATCATTTGTAAATATTTTTTCCCATTCAGTAGGTTGTCTTTTCTGTTTTGTTGATGGCCTCCTTTGTTGTACAAAAGCTTTACAGTTTAATTAGGTCCTATCTGTTTATTTTCTGCTTTTATTTCTTTTGCCTTAGGAGACAGATCCAAAAAAAATTGCTACAGTTTATGTAAAAAAAAAGTTTTGTTTCTGCCTTGACAAATATACCTTCATAAACCCTGAAACTGAATAATACATATGTGGTATAATAAAAAATAACTATTTGGTCTTTGTTCCCAGTTTCTGGCACAGAGCCCCTAAAAACCATGGAATATACCATCTTTTGTATGTTAATGAGATGGCTCCAGAGATGGGGGGGGAGGGGCTAGATACTTTGGGATAGAGACTGGTCATCAGGCCAAAAAGACCACACCATAATTAGAGAATGGAAACTTTCAGGCTTATCCCCTGACTTCTAGGTAGTGGAAAGGAGCTGGAGCTTGAGTTCGGTTTGTGGCCAATGATTCAATCAACTATGTCTATGTAATGAAACCTCCATAAAACCCCCTAAACTACAGGGTTCAAGGAGCTTCTTGGTTGGTGAACACCTCAAGATGCTGGGAGGATGATGTGTCCCATGATGGGAGATGGCATGTAATCTCTGAGGCCCTCTCCCTATGCCCTGCCCTGTGCATCTCTTCCATTTAGCTGTTCCTGAGTTTATCCTTTATAATAAACCCATAATAGTAAGCAAAGTGCTTTTCTGAGTTCTGTGAGTCACTCCAGAGAATTGTTGAACCTGAGAAGGGGGTTGTGGGAGCCCCCCAAATAGTAGCCTATCAGCCAGAAGTATAGGCCCCTGGGACTTGTCAGTGGCATCTGAAATGGGGGCTGTCTCGTGGGGCTGAGCCCTTAACTTTGAGGTCTGCACTTATTCAGGATAGTTAGTGAAAGAATTGAATTGAATTGTTGGACATCTGGTTATTCTTGGAGAATTGGAGAATTGGTTGTTGGTGTTGGAAAAACCCACACACATTTGGTGTTAGAAGTGGTATCAGAAAACACACCACAATATATAAAGCTATGTCTTTTAAATGACTAAGTTGAATGACTGAGGCACATAATTTTTTTTTTTTTTTTTACCTTGTCATACTTTTTTTTTTTTGGCATTAAAAAAAAAAAGACAATTAGGGGATGAGGAAAGTTTTAGTTTCTTTAGTACTGAGTTGGTGGCAGCAAAAGCTAAATAGGATTTGACTATCTCAGGAATAGACTTCCCCTAGGTGACTCAGGTACCTAAGGGAAGGTGCAGCCAAGGTGAGTGATGTCCTCTGGGGCTTACATGGCCTGGCCACAAGTGAGAGACCTTCTATAAAGGTCTACAAGACCCTGGGAACATAGGAGGGTACATTCTAAAGGACTGACACCTGCCTCACCTTGGGTGGGTAGGTGGGAGGAGTCAGCCAAGACCTCTATGAGCTGTACTGGGAGAGGTGAACCCATGTTTTGAAGCTCATCTCTTTGCCTTCTGGCACATTCCTTCTTCTGATAAGGAACCTCTGGTAATCACATGTCTCATTGGAACATTATCCTCATCTACTAATGTAAAATGATGGCTGACTGTCAACATTCAGAAGGTCCCTGGGGAGGCCAGGTGTCACGGGGAAGACTGAGGCACATAATTTTGATTGCGTGTGTGATGTGGGTCCTTGAAAGCACAGGCCCAAGGCTGGGGTCCCTCTTGTCCAGGCATAAGGGTGGTACTGGCCTCAAGGGGCATCAGGGATGGTCTAGCGTAAATCTAACTCTTTGACTGGAAAACATGGCTCAAACAGTATACTCTTTATAAAAGACAACTTACTGTGATTTGGGGATGATGAATTTGAATGAAGCCACCATAAAGCTTTAAATTGAGCTCTGTGATTTGATCTCATTTTTGCTGTAATAATTCAGTTTATGTATATATATATATATATATAATTAATTAATTTACCTTTGGCTGCATTTGGTTTTCGTTGATGCGTGCAGGCTTTCTTTAGTTGGGGCGAGCGGGGGTTACTCTTCGTTGCGGTTCGTGGGCTTCTCATTGCGGTGGCTTCTCTTGTTGCAGAGCATGGCCTCTAGGTGTGCGGGCTTCAGTAGTTGTGGCTCATGGGCTCTAGAGCACAGGCTCAGTAGTTATGGCACACAGGCTTAGTTGTTCCGCGGCATGTAAGATTCCTCCCAGACCAGGGCTCGAACCCGTGTCTCCTGCACTGGCCACCAGGGAAGCCCAATAATTCAGTTTTTAAATTACTGTTTGGCATGGAATTACTTATCCCTAAACTCAGAACGATTGAGTTTTCTTGTGTGTGTATTTAAACGCTATTAGGCAATCTAGGTTTGAGCTTTAAGACTTAACAGAAATACCGTTTTATCTTTGGAGAAATGTGTTAGTCACTTTTCAACTATGCAGAAACACCCCTCTGCCTTTTGAAAAGAACAGTTCCCCAAAGGGAAGTAGGATTTCTGATTTTAAACATTTCAGGTCAAAGACAAAAAGTTAAGATTCCTGATATATGTAGTGTTTTTCTTATAAGTAAGATAAAAATGGAAATGCAGTAGAAAAACAGGAAAAGGACACAAATCAACAATTCACCAAAGAAATATAAATGATGAACACGTGTTATGAAAAGATACTCAACCTCACTAATAATAATAAAAAAACACAAATCAAAACGATAGGCTGTTTTGTGGATTATCTTTTTTTTTTAACCTGTTAGACTCGGGGGGAAAGATGGATAATATGAGAAAACAGACTTTCTCAACCTTCAAGATGAAGTGTCAATTGGGTAGACTATTTTGGGGCATGGGGTCAGTGTAGCGTAATCTGCTATAATTGAAAATGTTCAAAAACATTGACTTGACAAGTAACTTCTAGGAATTTATCCTAAAGAAACATACCACTGTCCAAATATATATGAAGAAGGACGCTCCTTGCTACAGTGTTTATTAGAGTGCAAAACTGTATATTCAAGAGTCCCCGATTCCACCATCTGATCTGATACCAACTGCAGGTTTGGAGAGCCCCAAGATCACCTTCAGTTTCAATAATTTGCTGGAAGGACTTGCAGAACTCAGCAAAGCCATTACACTAACAGTTATATTTATCATAGCAGAAGAACACGGATTAAAATCAGCCAAGGGGAGAGGCACACAGGGCAGGGTTCGGGAGACACCGAGCACAGTCTCCAGTGCTCCCTCCTGATTCCTCAGTGGAGTCATGCAGGCAACACCAATATCTCCCAGCAACAGTATGTGACGATATGCGTGGCATTTTGCCAACCAATGAAGATCACTTGAGCCCTGGTGTTCAAAGATTTTGTTGGGGTTTGGTCACATAGACCTAGCTGACCACCTGCATGGCTGACTTTAGTCTCCAGGCCCTCCAGAGGTCGAGTTGCTACTGTGTGACCCAAGAACCCCCAACCATAAATCACATTGTTAGCAAAGGCTATCCAGCATGGCCCAAGGCCTCCAGGTAAACAAGGACACTCTTATCAGGCCAGAGAGTTAAACAGAAGGTGTCTAATTGAGGGCCCATGCCACACTAGGGAACTTAGATTTTATTCTGTAGATGGAGAAGATTCATTGAAGAATCTTAACAAGGGCCTACCGGGAAAAGATGTGTGCTGCAGACAGAACATTCTGGCAGCGTTAGTAATGAAGAATTGGAGTGGAATAAATCTGGAGGCCGGGAGGCCATTGTACTTATCTGGTTAAAGATGCCAACAGGATCTCAAAGTTTGTTAATTTCTGCCCCTGGCAGCACTGCTCCCAACTGAGGCCCAGCCTCACATGTAAATCTGAACTGGCTGCCATTATATTAAGACACTCCAGCTCCACTAATGAGCGGGGTCTGGGATGGGTCTAGTTGCCAAGAGCTTAGTGTCTGGGGTACTTAAGGTGAATCCAGGGAGCCCAAACCTTCCCCTGGGTGCATCTTTTTTTTTTTTTCTGCCTCATCTCCGTGATTGTGCCCACCTCTGTATCTGTTTCCTGATATGTGCTCCAGGTGTCCAAAGGTGAGCTGTCCTGAGCTATCTACTGTATGACCAGCTGCCTTTTCTAGGCCCACTCACTCTGGCGTGAAGGCCAGAACATACTTCCTCATCTTCACTTCTGGACATGATTCTGCTCCTCACAGAAGGATCTCCTGGAACCATGAATTCTGCCATTCACCCAACTCCCAGCACTGTCCAGAGAAGAATGGCTAATGCGTGCTCTCTCCCCACTCCCCTGGGCCCATGCAAGCAGTGCCAGCGAGCCCAGCAATCTTTCCCACTGTCATGGGACAGCTTCAAGATTTTTTCTATGCAATATTCCAGGAAACCACTCAAGAATTAGCACTGGCCATCAAGATGAAGGCCATTTGTCGTTCTTGATGGAGGGTTCTGCCCCCTTGGATGTTGATACTATCCAGGGTGACTTCCACTTCACCACAATCCTCCAGTTTGGGTTGCTGGCATTCCTGGGACCTCATCTGGTCTCAAGTCCACTTACTCCTGGTTTCTCTCTTCAACTTGGATGTCTTGAGGCCAAGTCTACCTGAGCCATAACAATTCCAAGATATGAATTATGGAGACAGTTTGTGCTTCTGGGAATTTGGAAATCTTTGGAGGCCCAATCAAGCCTTTGGTCAGCCAATATATTGAGAAGTCCTGCTCTCTTCACAGCACTGGGTGCAGCCCAGGTGACACAGGCTTGCTTCCCCAGGAGCTTACTAGCCAGTTGGAGAGATATCATATGGTGCCATTAGATGAACCTAAAACTCCGGGCGTCAGAAGCTAAATGCTAAATGAGCAGAGAGGATGACAAGTGCTGGAGGAATTGAAAACACACAGGAGCAGATATTTTCAGAGACAGCACACAGGGCTCCACCCCCGATTCATCAGCCAGTCACTGGCACGGGTCCCACAAGTGCCAGATGATGGGGAGGCAAAGCCAGATGCTGAGGAATGAGCAGGCAGGAGGAGATGGTGCCCTGCCAGCCCGGTGGGGCCCACAGGGCTTTGGTGATGCCTCCGGGTGCTGGCGGAGGTTGCAGGAGGCCGGCAGGAGTGGGCGACCAGAGGGAACGCCAGTCACCAGGAACATTCACGCGGTTCCCTGCCATTATCCGAAGTAAACTCAGCTGCACCCACAGGGCCCTGAAATCCCTGGGAAAGCAGCCGGCAGAGGAGCCATTTCCGGGTCGGGGAGGCTGGTACCTGCTCTGCGAGGTTTCCTGGTGGCTTCACAACCGCTGGGGCCTGTAGGCTTAGGAAAATGGAGAAGGACAGGGGCTGGGGCAGTGGGAGCAGAGCCCCGGCTTCCTGTACACTGGCCCCAACCGTGGACTCTTCTGGGGCTCGGGGCCTGAGCAGAGATATGTCCTTGCCTTACCATTTCCTGGGAATTGCCCAGGCCTCAGGGGGCCTCAGGACAGAAGCGGGCCTGGTTTTTAGTGGACTCCTAAGGATTTGCCCCTGACCAGTCTGGGCCAAGACCATTTTGGAGTGAAAGACAAAGATGCAAAGAGCCTGAGGTAAATCACGTTAGGTACAATTCTACCTTCCTCGCAATATTTGTATCTAGTGGTTAATCAGGCAAATATGAGACGAAGGAAAGATGGCCTGAGGAAGACACGCTGAGAAGTGGAAAGAGGCAACCTCACCTCTTCACCTTGGGGATCCCTCTCCTTCCCCCCAAAGAAGGCTCCCTGGTGCAAAGCCTGGAAAAGTGTCTGTCACTGGGCCCAGCAGGAAGGGCAGGTAAGAATCACGGGATTGGAGATACACGAAACAGTAGCCTATATTCAATTCATGAATCACTCAGTGTATTACACACAACACAGCTTAGTCAAAGCAGAGAAAAAGGAGTAACGGACCACTTTGAGGAGAAGTCCGGGAGGGAGGTGTCTCAGCCTGAGCAGTGATCTCTGGTCCGGCAAGGGGGTCTCATGACCAGCATGAGTGGAAAGTCGCCTTTTGCTCCAGCAGGGCTCTGGCAGCTCTCAGCAGTGTGGCATCGGGTCCTCCAGCAAAGACCCTTCAAGTCAGTCGGCTCCGTGCTCTCTTTTTAAGGAGCAAAAGTTACCCCAGGGGAGGGGGTCTTGGCTCAATCAGTTGCTCCTTCTGTTCCTGTGACATAACGTGGACCATCAAATTTCTTATCTAACGCTCTTAGTGTATCCATCTAAGACACTCACAATCCTACAGTGGACATTTCAAAACAACTACTATGGAAGTTCACCTTGATCACCATGACTCCATTTTGGACCACTTAACATGCTTTAACACAGCTTAAATCCCATACGTTTCACACAAGATGAGTAGGAATCATAACACAAAAGAAATCACATCATAACAAAAAGACTTAAGGAGAATGCAGAATATCCTCAGAGGAGGTAACTACAGAAAACCAGGAAAGCCACACCCACCTCCGGGAGCAAACTTATTAGAAGGCTTGTGTCCTTTATTTCCCGGCTCCCCTTCCCAACATTGTAATCATCTCCACGGCCTGTGGTCAGATGTTGAGGGGGCCCTGTCTGGGGCACCTTCTAAGCATCTGGCAAATCAGTCCCTTCTCCTCCATCTCTGTTGCCTGCCCTGATGGAGGCCATGGCCTTCCCTTGCCTGCACTGCCCCCTACCTGGGCTTCCTGATTCTAATCTTGCCCCGTAAACAAATAACCTGGATTTTATATTTCCTTTCTGGGAAGGTAATCTGTTAGAAATACAAAGCTGTTTGTGTCACTCTCTTGTTTAAATCCAAACTCTAGATCACAGCTTTCACACCTCTAATTGACCTGGCACATAGTTCCAGACACTCCCGGGACATGCCTCCTCTCTCCTGCCCCATTGCCCTTCACTCCATTCCTCAAGGGCACCTAGCTTTTGGGATTTTGCACATGCTCATCCCATTGTCAGGAATGTTTTTTCTCCTGTTCTGGGCACTGTGGACTCTTTCCCAGCCTCAGTACTTGGCTGAAATGAACAAAGGTCTTCCCTGACTGCCTTACCCACTCTGTATCATTGGTCATAAGATATCACCAACTATAAGACATACCATTATTGCATGTACCACTCAGAAAGTAAACATGCCACTCGTTATCATCTAAGGTCTCATCTATGATAAGGTGCATCTTGATTTCAGAAATATTAAAGTGTTAAATAAAAAAGCATGTCTAGAATCAATGATATATGGCCAGTAGGTTTTTCCTGTTATTGTCTATCATTGTACCTTGTTCACTCCCATCATAGCACTTAGCCCAATTTTTAATAATGTGTATTATTATAGATATATTATTCATTGGAGAGCTGGCTGTGAACTGAAAGGCCCATGATATCTGTCTTCTCATGACTTACAACCAGCTGCCACCACAGTTCCTGGTCCACAGCAGACACTTCATAAATGGCTGTTGACTAAGCAGATGAGAGTAAAGAGCACTGGCCTGGACACTGAGAGATGGGGACTCTACTCTGGTTCTGTCCTTAACTCTGACCCCGGCCAAACTCTCTGCTTCCCTGGGCTCCTCATGCATAAAATGAAAGGATTGAACTTGGAAATGCCCCATGGCCTCTCCCAGCTCTTACTAACATGCCATTGTCAACTGAAAAAAAAGTGCACAACCTAAAAGTTGAGAATTATGTTTTATTTGATGGACAAAACTGAGAACTTAAGCCCACGGGATGCAGCCTCTCAGATAGCTCGGAGGGACTGCTCCAAAGAGGGAAGGGAGGAGCCACGATATTTAGGAGTTTTTGCAGCAAAGACTAGGCAGTCAGACATCAAAAGATTACTGTTAATTAAAGAAAACCAAATAGCTCAAGTTAAGGAATTTAGCACTTTTCTATGTATGTGCAGATGCAAGAGTCTGGGCTCGCTGAAGTCATTCCTTTGACATGTACCTCAGCTCTCTGGGGCCAGTGTCCTGCTTTTCTCCATCCTGAATCCCCTCAGAGTGCACAGCTGGCGTGACTGCAGTGGCTGAGGGCTTGGCAACGGGCAGCCTGTTTGTCTCCATTGTTTGTCTCCATCCTGAGTTCCCTCAGGGCTGGTTGTAGTGGCCTGATGACTGCAACATCCATTGTTTACTGATACGGCAGGCAACATTTTTTTCACTCACACCGCGAACTAGTGAAGAAAGCTTTTCCCGTTGTTTAGGTCCCATGGAAAAAGTGTCTTATTCCCATAAACGCAAGAGGGACCCTTGCACACCTGCTCCCCTTCAGCCACTTTATCACGTTGGTTGATTTCTTCAAATCCAGAGAAATAAAACAGGAAAAAAAAATGCAGGGCAGCAGAGAAGACCACTGTCGTGCCGGCTGGGGCCGCCCTGTGCTGCTTGCACCCCCGCTCTGCAAGAGTATTAAGAATAAATGAGATTGTAGCAATCTTTTCTTAGGTCAGTCTCCCAAGGCAATAGACATAAAAGCAAAAATAAACAAATGGGACCTAATCAAACTTACAAGCTTTTGCACAGCAAAAGAAACCATAAACAAAACAAAAAGACAATCTATGGAATGGGAGAAAATATTTGTAAATGAAGCAACTGACAAGGGCTTAATTTCCAAAATATACAAACAACTCATTCAACTCAACAACAACAACAAAAAAACATCCCCGTTGAAAAATAGGCAGAAGACCTAAATAGACATTTCTCCAAAGAAGACATATAGATGGTCAATAGGCACATGAAATATGCTCAACATCGTTAATTATTAGAAAAATGCAAATCAAAACTACAATGAGGTATCACCTCACACCAGTCAGAATGGCCATCATCAAAAATTCTACAAACAATAAATGCTGGAGAGGGTGTGGAGAAAAGGGAACCTCCTACAATGTTGGTGGGAATGTTAAGTTGGTGCAGCCGCTATGGAAAACAGTATGGAGGTTCCTTAGAAAACTAAAAATAGAGTTACCATATGATCCAGCAATCCCACTCCTGGACATATATCCAGACAAAACTATAATTCAAAAAGATACATGCACCCCTATGTTCATAGCAGCACTATTCACAATATCCAAGACATGGAAATAACCTAAATGTCCATCAACAGATGAATGGATAAAGAAGATGTGGTACATATATATTGTACTATGGAATACTACTCAGCCATAAAAAAGAACGAAATAATGCCATTTGCAGCAACATGGATACAACTAGAGATTATCGTATTAAGGGAAGTAAGTCAGAAAGAGAAAGACAAATGCCATATGATATCACTTATATGTAGAATCTAAAAAATGACAGAAATTGAACCTATCTACAAAACAGAAACAGACTCACGGACATAGAGAACAGATCTGTGGTTGCCAACAGGGAGGGGGTTGGGGGAGGGATGGAGTGGGAGGTTGGGATTAGCAGATGTAAACTATTATATATAGAAAGGATAAACAACAAGGTCCTATTGTGTAGCACTGAGAACTATATTCAATATCCTGTGATAAACCATAATAGAAAAGAATATTAAAAAAAGAATGTATATATAGATATAACTGAATCACTTTACTGTACAGCAGAAATTAACACAACATTGTAAATCAACTATACTTCAGTAAAAATTTAAAAAATAAAAAATTTTAAAAAGAAGTAAATGAGGACCGTTCAGCAGGCAGGTGCCCCCCCTCTGCTCTGCGAGGCTGAGGGAGTGCGGGTTTCCTGTGGAAGGACGCTCCTTAGCTCTCCGTGGTGAGATGGTGCTCTTAGGTGGCGTCCTATTTCAAAAGCACTTGTTTAGTTATTCTCTGGACCATCCGAGGCTTTCTGATAAGGAAATGATATGTGGGGACTGGAATTCCAAGGTCAAAAGGAGTCAGGACATGAGTCTAGAACAGGGGGCAGGAACTCTTGTCTATAAAAGCCCGAATAGTAAATATTTCTGGCTAACTAGCGACCATGGGCCACACAGTCTCTGTAGCAACTACTCAACTCTGCCATTGCGACATGAAATAGTATGCAATCGATGGGCATGATGGTGTTCCAACAAAACGTATTTACAAAAACAGGTGGTGGGCTGGATTTGGTCTGTGGGCCATACTTTGCCAACCTCTGGTCTAGAATTTCACATTCAGAGATCCTTGGAGATTTTGTGTTGACTCGTTGGGCCACTTCTTGGATCACCCAGTAGCAAATGTGCATCGTGACTTTCTCAAGGTCACACAGCTGGTAAACAAGGCTGGGATGGCAGTCCAGGTCTCCTGACCCTTGTCCAGTGCAATTTTCACTGCAGGGGGCAATGCCACCTCATGCTGTTCTCCTAATGTACCTACTATACTGACAACCCCAGACAGTGGGAAAACATGTGCTCTTAGGCACAGAGAGAGGAAGAAGGATTGATTAAGATAAGCCCTTTCATCCCCGTTTAACCAGAAAGTTTAGAAAAAAAGATCTATCAGTCACTCTGAGTTGCCCTGCTTCTGTAAGTCCAGCACGTAGTGACTGAGCGGGGATGAGGGTCACCCTTTCCTTGCCTCCTGGATCCACTGGATACAGGGAACCAGTATTCTATGGGAAAAGTCTCTGCGGTTCACTTCTCAGTCCAGCTTTTCCTGGCAAGGACACTTTTGCTCTAATTAGTTGAACTGTTGCTCTAATCAGAGCAGAGCAGGCAGAACAAGTCTTGTTTTTGGGAAATTAACTAATCCCCCCATGGCCCATGAATGGTTCCATTTGCTTGGAGTTATTAACAATCACTTTTCTGGGATGAGCCTTCTGGAAACTTTATATTAACAATTGCCACAGAAACAGGAGTTAAAAAACAGCTTTAATCCCCAAAAAGCCAGGACCCCTTGGATCCATTACGTGGTAGTAATGGATTTCTATTCAAACCCATTTGAATTTCATGAAGCAAAACTGATTCCCATCAGGTGTGTTAAAGCTGGGCTTTAATTAATAAATGAAAACTGAAAGTGGGAAAAACCTAATAATGATACAGGATTTTGGGAAAGGGTACTAGAAGTAGCTCTATTTTCTCTTTTATTGCATCTCAGTTTTGTTTCCAGACACAAATTTTCTCAATGGAAGTGCCCACAGCTCAAAGGTCTGAGACTGGCCATGAATCTCTTTTTAGTGCCTTTTCATGGTTAAAAAAAAAAAAAAAAAAAAAAAAATCTGGTTTGTTTTCCTCAGCTGGCCTGGAAGGGGCTTCCCCCTTCCTTCCTCCTTCTTTGGAGCTGCATTTTAATGAGACCCCAAGGGATGGCTTTGGGGATGCAAGGAGCCAGCACTCAGTTTAATTTAAGAGACTGGCTCTTTTAATTTTATTTTTTTCTGTCTGGCTCTTGGGCAGTGCTGAGCGCTCCAGCTGAGCTTAGCTCTGCTTTCTGAAGCATCACTGCTGTGGTTCATTGAAAAGTCCTGAGAAGACTCAGGGACATAAGAATGATGTGTGTCCAGTGACCACAATGCTGTCTTTAAAAGAAGAACAGTTTTATAGAACAGGGAACTCTGCTCAATATTCTGTAATAACCTAAATGGGAAAAGAATTTGAAAAAGAGTAGATACATGTATATGTATAACTGAATCACTTTGCTGTACATCTGAAACTAACACACATTGTTAATCAACTATACTCCAATATAAAATAAAAATTAAAAAAAATAAAAGAACAGTTTGTCAGTGAGGAAAATTCCACCTCTTGCCACCTGCCCTGTGCCAACTTCAAGGCCCGTTCAAGTATTCATTCAGCAGCACTTTTATTAAGCATCGTTTTAGGTTCCAGAACTTCAAAGGTGAGCAAGCACAGAGCTCATTTCTATTGAGGCTTGCTGTCCAGTATACGATAAACACCCAAACAGACCACTGTAAGCAGACTGGAGGTGACCAAAGACCCATGATGAAGAGAAAAAAGCCAGGAGCAGACCAGCCTGACTAATACCCACTCCCATCTGAGTAACAAGAGTTATTTATACATATAGAGCGATATAAGACATATATGCTTATATATGCAGAGAACATTTCTGGAAGCGTAGAAGATAACTGGTTATTTCTGGAGGTTTGGCTTTGGGGAAATAGGCAAGGAGAGAGATTTTTACTTTCCACTTTATACTCTTCCATATGTTCAAAAAACATACTTTTTACAATGAGCATGCATTATTTATATAATAAAACAACAACAATACAAAGTGGCAGTGCCATCAAAGAGATATATATATACTGAGTACTGGAAGCAATGAAACAAGTTACCAGATCTAAACTGAGGAGTTTTCTTGATCACTGTTAACTGGGATCAATTTTTTTCTGTCTTCTGGACTCTCACAGGCTTTTGCTTATACATTTATCATACATGGCACCTACCATTCTGAACCAGTGCCTCCTTCCCTCTCCCCCTCCTCCCTCCCTTCCTTCCTTCCTTCCTTCCACAGGAGTTGATTGAGATTCTTTTATGTGAAAGGCAGATGATTCAGTACTGTGTTATGATCAAGTTTGGCTGAAAGTGACAGAAAGAAAAAAAAAATAGTGGCTTAAATACACAGAAGTTTATTTCTCTCACACATAAAAAGTAGTCCAGAGGTAAGCACTCCAGGACCTGTATGGTAGCTCCAGAGTCATCAGGAACCCAGGCTGCTTCTAGTTTGCTGGCCTATCATCCTTGGCATGGCAACTCAGGGTCTAAGATAGCTGCTGCAGCTCCAGCTCTAATGTCCAAATCCAAGCAAGCTGAAAGGAGGAATAGAGAGGGACTCATACTCTCCCTTTTTAGGAGACTTCCCTGAATTACCACAGCATGCTCTGCTTAAATCTAATTGGCCGAGCTTAGTCACATGGTCACATCTAGCTGCAAGGGAAGCTGGGACCTGAAAGAAAGTTGGAACATGTAGGGAAGCTGGAACATATAGCTGGGTGCATTGCTGCCTTCAATAAATCTAGGATTCTTTTTCTAATAGAAAAGTGGAGACCAGATATTGGGAGGTCATTAGCAATCTCTGCTACACATGGGAGTCAAAACAGAGAGTCCCTGTCCTTACGATGCTTATACTCTAGTAGGAGAATTAGACAGTAATCAAACAATCATGAAAATAACACTAAAATTGCACACTGCGATAAGTGAGGTAAAGAAAAAGTTCACTGGGTTCTAGAAATATATAATTAAAGGACCTGACCTACTCTTGGGAGAAGCCATCTCCAAGGAAGTATGTAATGGAGCTGGAGAAGTAGGCAGAAGTCAACCATGCAGGGCCTTGTTGTCTATGTCAAGGATTTTGCTCTTTATCCTAAAACAAAGATCAGCCATTGTGAGGTTTTGAGCAGGTTGTAGGGTTAAATTATTACCCTCCTATGGTTATGTTATGAAAGATCTTTTTGACAGCTCTGTGCAGAATGTGCTAAAGGGCAGGAAGAATGGATGTGAGGGGGGAGGTTGCGCATCAGCTGAGGGATGACTGTAGTCCAGTTCTGAGTGTCTTCCCTTTTTGGAAATTGGCAGTGGTCAGTGGTGGGGCCGCTCAGGGTTGTGCCATTTGTCTTGTCCTGTCCTATTGAAGCAGAGAAACAGAGGAGAGGGCCTACAACCACAAGAGAGGACAGTCTGCATTGAGTCATGTGGAGCCATATGTTATCTACACTTTCCCAGGGAGAGCATAGCCTGGTGAACTTGGTTGGTTGCCTACACAATAACTATTCCACTCACCTATTTCCTGCTGAGTGAACCCTGATTTACTCAATTGCATGGTAAACTCAGTAAGGTAGATCTCTCCTTCACTCCCGGGGATAACCCATGATTGGACAGATATGGTAATCCTATACCTCTTCCCAGATACTTTCCCAGCCTTCCTGTAGCTAGTGGTGAACTTATGACTCCATGAGATTAAAGACGGGAGTTTCTTGCCTAATTACCCTAGCTAGACCCTCCAGAACAATATGGGAAAAAATGTGGTGAAAGCGGGCATCTTGCCTTGTTACTAATCTTAGAGGGAAGGTATCCAGTCTTTCACTATTAAGTATGGTATCAGCTGTGGGTTTTTCATAGATGCCCTTTATGGAGTCAAGGAAGTTCTTTTCTATTCTTAGCTTGTTGAACAAAAAAGCACTGGATTTTGTCAGATGCTTTTTCTACATCGATTGAGATTTTCATGTGATTTCCCCCTCTTCATTCCATTAATGAGAATTACATTGTTTGATTTTCTAGTGTTGAGCCATCCTTGCATTCCTGGGATAAATCATAGCTGGTCACAGTTTATAATTCTTTTTATATATTGCCAGATTTGGTTTGTTGTCATTTTGTTGATGGTTTTTATATGCATATTCATAAGAGCTATTGATCTATAGTTTTCTTGTTATGTGTTTGCCTTGTTTTGATAAGACAGGGTTATACTAGCCTCATAGGATGAATTGAGAAGTGTTCTGTCCTCTTCTGCTTTTTGGAAGAGTTTGTGAAGAATTGGAATGAATTCTTCTTTAAATGTTTGGTAAAATTCACCAGAGAAGCCATCTGATCCTGTTTTTCTTTGTGGGCAGTTTAAAAAATATTTATTATTACTAATGCAGTCTCTTGTCTATTCAGATTGTCTGTTTCTTCTTGAGTTAGTTTGTGTCTTTCTAGGAATTTGTCCATTTCATCCAGTTTATCTAAATTTTTTTTTGCATATGACTATCCATTTTGCATACATTTCCTATATAATCTATATTATCTTTGTAAGTTTGGTAATAATGTCCCCTCTTTCACTTATAATTCTAGTAATTTGAATTTTCTCTCTTTTTTCTTGGTCAATCTAGCTCAAGATTTATTAATTTTATGGATTTTTTTCAAAGAATCTACTTTTGGTTTCATGGTTTTTTGTCTATTGTTTTCCTATTTCCTACTTCACTAATTTCTACTCTAATTTTTATTACTTCCTGCATTCTGCTGGCTTTAGGTTTTTTCCCAGTATCTTTAGATTATTGATTTGAGATCTTTCTTCTTAATATAGGCATTTACAGCTATAAATTTCCCTCTAAGCACTGCTTTTAGCTGCATCCCCTAAGTTTTGGTATGTTGTATCTTTGTTTTAATTCATCTCCAAAGTATTTTCTGATTTCCCTTTTGATTTTTTCTTTACCAATTTTTTATTTAGGAGTATATTGTTTTTCCACATATTTTTGAATTTCCTAAAGTCTTTCATATTCTAATGAATAGAATATGGCAAAATTGAGACAATATCACCGTTGGGATTAGATTTTTTAAAAAAACTGGTACTTCCATCTTGTTTGCAAAAACTCTTTTTGGTTCGCCCCTCTTGCTTTTTCTAGTGAAACAAGCTGCCATGTTATACACTGCTAGAGAGGCCCAACTGTCAAGAACTGAGGGCAGCCTCTGACCAACAAGCCAGAAACCTCACAAACAGAAATGAATAGAATAAAATTTCTGCTCTTAGAGCTATTAGTCCAGAACTATTACCTGTATGGGATAAGTTTGTCTTTATAGACCATCTCATAATTTGAAGTTCAGTTGCTAAGAATCCACTAATTTTTTTTCTCCACACTTTCCCCAACCCATCCTCCTAAATGATAATGTCAGGAAGTCTATATTTTTTCATTTTAGCTTCAGTCTTGGTGATGGGCCTCTTCTGAGACCATCCATCTGGATATCTCCTTGGCTACTAGTCCTGGAACAGAGGCCTGCCCAAAAGGAACTCTGGGAAGCCCTCTACCAGCCAACATGGTAACTTGGTGCAAATTAGAAAAAAGCTCCTGAACATCAAGTCACTTCACAGCAATTGGTCTCAAAATGTTCACAATAATGATACAACTCTATGACCTCTGTGAGGTGAATTGTTCCCCACGGTTGTATAGTATACGCTTGCACAACCGTGAGTGGTGTACAACTTGTATTGAGTGGGCCAAAAGTTTCATTCAGCTTTTTCCATAAGATGGCTCTAGTAGCACTTAGTTGTCTTTAACTTCATTCAAAACAATTTTGTTAGATTGTATGTGACAGCTGTCATATCAGCGTGCATTTAAAAAAAGACATCAAAATTGGTGAATTTTTGTGTAGCCATTTTAATATTGAAGATGGAAGAAAAAAAGCAACATTTTCAGCATATTATGCTTTATTATTTCAAGAAAGGTAAAAACACAACTGAAACGCAAAAAAAGATTTGTGCAGTGTATGGAGAAGGTGTTGTGACTGATTGAATGTGTCAAAAGTGGTTTGTGAAGTTTTGTGCTGGAGATTTCTTGCTGGACAATGCTCCACAGTCGGGTAGACCAGTTTAAGTTGATAACGATCAAATAGAAACAATAATTGAGAACAATCAACGTTATACCACATGGGAGATAGCTTACATACTCAAAATATCCAAATCAAGTGTTGAAAATCATTTGCACGAGCTTGGTTATGTTAATCGCTTTGACGTTTAGGTTCCACATAAGTTAAGTGAAAACCTTCTTGACCATATTTCCGCATGCGATTCTCTACTGAAACGTAATGAAAACGTTCCGTTTTTAAAACAAATTGTGATGGCGATGAAAAGTGGATACTGTACAACAATGTGGAACGGAGGAGATCGTGGGGCAGGTGAAATGAACCACCGCCAACCGCACCGAAGGCCAGTCTTCATCCAAAGAAGGTTATGTTGTGTATATGGTGAGATTGGAAGGGAATCCTCTGTTATGAGCTCCTTCTGGCCAAACGATTAATTCCAAGTACTGCTCCCAATTAGACCAGCTGAAAGTGGCACTCGACAAAAAGCATTCAGAATTAGTCAACAGAAAACGCATAACCTTCCATCAGAATAATGCAAGACCACATGTTTCTTTGATGACCAGGCAAAAACTGTTACAACTTGGTTGGGAAGTTCTGATTCACCTGCCGTCACTGGACATTGCACCTTCGGATTTCCATTTATTTTGGTCTTTACAAAATTCTCTTAATGGAAAAAATTTCAATTCCCTGGAAGACTGTAAAAGACAGCCGGAACAGTTCTTTGCTTGAAAAGATAAGAAGTTTTGGGAAGATGGAATTATGAAGCTGCCTGAAAAACAGCAGAAGGTAGTGGAACAAAATGGTGAATACGTTGTTCAAGAAAGTTCTTGGTAAAAATGAAAAATGTGTCTTTTATTTTTACTTTAAAAACCGAAGGCACTTTTTGGCCCACCCAATACAATTGTAGGGAGCAGGAGTGCTACGGGGAAATGATCTGCTTGATGTGGAAGCAGGAATCCAGGGATGCTGGAGAGAGATGGAGCATCTCAGAGGAGGAGGACTGAGAGGATGGCCTCTTCCCGGGCCTCCCCACCACGTGGGCACATGATGCTGACCTTAACACAGGAATTTGCTAGCTTACAGTTGCCACCTTTACAACCGCAGGATTTTCAACGTCCCCTAGTTAATTCTGCTCTCAGATACATCCCAGACCAGGTTGGCTCTTGCCTCCTCATTGAGCGCCCCAGCCCTCCAGCCACTTGAGGGCAGTATCTCACCACTGAAGCTGCTGCTGGGCCTGCACTCAGACAAACGACTGCCCCTTGCTTAGGCTGCAGCTTCCTGGGCAAAGCACAGCAGAGCACTTCAGATGCCAACACTCCAGTCTGTGTTCCCTCTCGTCTCTGTCCATCGAGAGCCACACTGCATCCCAGGAAGAAATCTACAACCCAGACCTACCCTGGTCCTGGCTCCCAGGCCCTTCGGCAACAATGCTTGTGCCCCAGACTTCATGCTTCGCCTCGTGCAAACAGCGCCCCGAGGTCTTCTCTCCTCTAACATTTCCTTCCTTGAACGTATACTTCCAACTTCTTCTCCACAGACTAACAATTGCCTCCAAGCATATCAACTGGTGCAAAAGGATGTCTGGGTATCACTGTTCCACCAGTTTGTTAGATACAACCAGATTCTGAGTACCTGTCATGGGGTGTCAGAGACACTCAGAACTTCCTATTACAGTAATTCTGGGAAACAGACCTTTACTTCAGGGAAGGGATCTCCAAACTTTTTGGGAGTTAGAATAGCACTGTTTCCCCCCTACAGCCATATTACTACTGGTACAAGAGGTGCATATAGGGTGAAGAGGGCTAAAATCCTTGAGCAAGTTGTGTTTTACGTGACCGTGTGTGTGAGATGTTGACCCACATAAACCTTAATGCAAGATTAGAAGATTAGAATGGAAGCCCCTGCCAGCTTCACTCTTTTCCCTACCGGAAATCCCAGCACACCTCTGGGTCCAGGTTGGGGATGAATCACAGCAAGATGGCTAAGGATGGTAACCGGTTTCCAGAGCAACTGGGTGGAGCTTTGGAATCTGCCCTGAAGGGGTTTCTGTGCTGGACACATAAGCTGTGTCCGGGAGACTAGCTTCCAACCAGAAGAAAACTCAAAGTTCAGTTTTCGGGTGAGTAAATCACTATGTTTGGACAAATACGTCAGTCAGATGCTTGACTGAAAATTTCCTGGGTTTTTCCTAGTCTTCTAAATACCTCCAGATCTTTCCTTGAACTTTTCTAGGAGGTGATTGCTTCTATTCTCACAATGAGTCAACTCAATTAAAAAATTAATGAATGTTAAAAAAAAAATTAATGAATGAGCCTGCATGGGGGGAGGGGAAGGATGGAAGAAAAGAAAACTGAACAAGCATTGGAAGACCATGGCTACAGGCTTTGTCATTAACTATTTGGGTGACACTGTGTCTTAATGATCTCACCATTAAAATAATGGTTAAATTAGCTGTTCTTTAAGGCAACTTGCAATGCAAGTATTCTCTGAGGACACCCTCTCCCTCCCTTTCTGCCTTTCCTCCCGCATTTCTCCCTTCTTGCCCTCTTTCCCCTGTGCTGTCTCCTTTCACTCTTCCTTTTCCTTTTCTCTTATGTCTGTTGTTTTTATTCCCAGACCTTTACACAGGCTCTTTCATTTTCATCACCAGGAGATTTGTGCCAATGAGTGTGATGCAAATAAAGTTAGACAGGATTTTGGTTCTGCCTGAATAAGAATTACTCCACTTGAATTTTAAAAAACCAACCCAGTCCCTGTCAGCTGATTCTATTGAAAGTTTCTTGGCTCCTGGATTGTCCGATCCACCCCCTTCCCCATGAGTGACCTACACACAAAATGCATCCCTGGAAGAGTGAGCAAACTCGGAACAGTCTTCCGAAGTGAAGACTTTCCTCTCACCTACCAGATCAGAGAACCCAAGTTCAAAATTTAAAAATTCTATGAAGCCAAGTCTATCTAACGATAATGAGTTGAGGATTCTCAGGAACATTTAGTATTTTCTGGCACACACACACACCAGGCTTGGACCACTGCTGTCAAAACAGACTGGAATTAGCAACTTCGACTTTCTAAATGATCTCTCTTGCTTATAGAAACAAGTGGCCATGGTGAGGTAGTGAAATCAGGAGGAATAAGAAGAGCCACAAAAAGATGAAGCATCTTGAACTTCCTAGTTATGAGTTAGGGGGAGAATAGGATCCAGCTGCTTGAGGGGGATCACATAATATGAACAAATCATGGGAATAAGACATAATTCTACTCTTTTTCACCATTTTTATCAAGGAGATGGAAAAAGCAAATTGAATCAAATGGAATAAACAATACCTTTGTGCCTAAAGCCCAAGATAGGTGAGAAGAAATTAAGAGAGCTCCTAGTTGCCCAGATGAATTACCTCCCAGGCAGTTAAGATGGACATACCATCTTAGCAGATGTTTCGATGCCTTGTCCCATATCTCTGGGACCCACCTGAGTTTGCAGCTAAGGTGAACAGTTCCTGCATGTGCCAGCCTCCCAACTCAAGCACCCAACCCTCTCTTCTTCTCTGTGTGATGGGTTTCTCTGTTACCGCCAGGCATCATTTGACTGCCCCCAGACACAACCCAGAAAGCAAGAGGGGCGTTAATGCCCACAGAGGCAAATATCAGACCAATGGGGAATAGGATAGCTGCTGTAACCTTCCCATCCTCCAGGGAGATGCTCTTAAGTCACGGTCCACCTGGTACTCAGGATCAGGCAACAGTTACCCACAGATGCAGGCTGCTCCTTAACGCTTCCTTGCATGGGCATTTTGCTTTCTCTGTCACACTTTCCCTGTTTCCTCACTTGAGCTTCCTGGCTTCACTTCCCAAACAACCTAAACCCAAGTCCTTGTCTCAGAATCTGCTTTTCTGGGAACCCAAACTGAGGGTCCACTATGTAATTTTTTGAAACTGTGGTAAAAAATACAGAATATAACATTTACCATTTCAACAATTTTTAAGTGTATATTCAAGGTTAAGTGGCCTCAAGTTTCATCCCTGTTGTGGCATGTGTCAGAATTGCTTTCCCTTTTTAAAAATATTCAAATTTATTGAGGTACATATAGAAACATTCACCCTTTTGAGGTATACAGTTCAATGGGTTTTGACAAATGGACACAGTTGTGGAACTGCCACCATAAATCAAGATATAGAACATTTTCATCACCTTAATGTACAGTGGCATTAAGTACATTCACATTGCTGTGCAACTATCATCACCATCCATCTTCAGAATTTTTTCACCTTCTCAGACTGAAACTCTGCACCCATTAAATAACAACTGCTAATTCTCCACCTCCTCCCAGCCCCTGGTAGCCACCATTCTACCTTCTGTCTCTATGTATTTGACTACTCCAGGTACCTTGTATGAGTGGAATCATACATTTATTTGTCTTTTTGTGGCTGGCTTATTTCACTTAGCATGATGCCTTCAAGGTTCAGCCATGTTGTAGCATGTGTCAGAATTAAATTCCTTTTTAAGGATTTATTGAGGTACAAGTTGCATATAGTAACATTCACCCTTTTGAGGTATACAGTTTAATGGGTTTTGACAAATGGACACAGTTGTGGAATGGTCACCATAAATCAAGATATAAAATATTTTCATCACCTCAAAAAGTCCCAGTGTGTTCAAATAGCCAACACACACATAAAAAGATGCTCAACATCACTAATCATCAGGAAAACGCAAATCAAAGCCACAAGGAGATATCACTTCACACCTGTTAGGATGGCTCTTATCAAAAAGAATTTCTTTCCTTTTTAAGGATGGATAATATTCCATTGTATGTATATACTATTTGTAATCTTTAAGAATTCATGTTAAACACTAGAAATGTTGAAAGGCTCCGGAGGGACTAGTTTTCAAAAAGGAAAGCATATTAGTTTTTGCTGCACAGCAGGCAACCTCAGACTCTCAGTGGCTTACAACAACAAACATTTATTTTTCTCACTCCCAGGTGTGCAGGTCAGCTGGGGCAGCTCTGCGTCAGGCTGTGGGTCTGGTTCAGATCAGCAATATGTCTCTCATTCTTTGTGGACCAGCAATCACTGGGACAGGTGATTTTCATGGTGAATGGCAGGAGCACCTGAGGAGTGAGTGAGTAACGCATCTTGTATGTTTTACATGCCTGCATCTACCCCAGTCTCTTCTGCTGCCTTCCTCCAATTGGCCAAAGCAACCACATGGCAACGGCAACGTCAGTGCTGGGGGAAAATAGAATCTTCCAGCTCCTGTGGGAATCTTGAAACATCACACAGAAAAAGACTTGGGTACATTATTTTAATACAGGAGAGTGGAGAATTAGTAGCAATAATCCAAGCTACAACAGAGTTGATTATGGAAAATATAGGGGAGTAAACCTGATATTGATTCCCAGTAAATTTCAAATGGGGTTATTTAATGGGTGGTTCTTGAGTATTTAAAAAGGAGAATGATGGCTATAAGGATTCAGCACAACTTCATTAAGAATATATCAGGTCAATCTAATTTCTGATCTTTTTTCTCCCTAAGATTTGCTTTACAACCAAATCAAGGGAATATGGCAGTTTCACTTAACTTGGATTTTAGAAAGGCACTCTAAAAATTTTTTTTCTGCTATATTCTGCATGTTGTATAATACATCCCTATGGCCTATCTTACACCCAATAGTTTGTACCTCCTACTCCCCCACCCCTATATTGCCCCTCCCCACCCTCGTAACCACTAGTTTGTTCTCTGTATCTGAATCTGCATTGTTTTTGTTATACTCACTAGTTTGTTGTATTTTATAGATTCCACACATAAGTGATATCATACAGTATTTGTCTTTCTATGTCTGACTCATTTCACTTTGCATAATGCCCTCCAAGTCCGTCCATATTGCTGCAAATGGCAAAGTTTCTTTCTTTTTTATGGCTGGGTAGTATTCCATTGTGTATATATACCACATCTTCTTTATTCATTCATCTGTTGATGGACACTTAGGTTGCTTCCATATCTTGGTAATTGTAAATAATGCTGCTTTGAATATTGAGGTATATGTTATGCATCTTTTCAAATTAGTGTTTTCATTTTTTCCAGATATATACCCAGGAGCGGGATTGCTGGGTAATATGATAGTTTTATTTTCAGCTTTTTGAGAAACATCCATACCATTTTCCACGGTGGCTGCACTAATTTACATTCCCACCAACAGTGTATGAAGGTTCCCTTTTCTCCATATTCACCATTTGTTGTTTGTGTTCTTTTTGATGATAGCCATTCTGACAGGTGTGAGGTGATATCTCATTGTGGTTTTGATTTGCATTTCCCTGATGATTAGCAATGTTGAGTATCTTTTCATGTGCTTGTTGGCCACCTGCATTTCCTCTTTGGAAAAATGTCTATTTAGTTCTGTCCACTTTTTAATTGAGTAGTTTGTTTTTTTGATGTTAAATTGTATGGGCTGTTTATCTATGTTGGATATTAATCTCTTATCAGTCATATCACCTGCAAATATTTTCTCCCATTCAGTAGGTTGTATTTTTATTTTGTTGATGGTTTCCTTTGCTGTGCAAATGCTTTTAAGTTTAATTAGGTCCCATTTGTTTATTTTTGCTTTTATTTCCTTTACTTTAGGAAATGGATCTAAAAAAATATTGTTGTGGTTTATGTCAAAGAGTGTTCCGCCTGTTTTCCTCTAGGAGTTTTATAGTATCTGGTCTTACATTTAGGTCTGTAATCCATTTTGAGCTTATTTTTGTATATGGTGTTAGAGAATGTTCTAATTTCATTCTTTTATATGTAGCTATTCAGTTTTCCCAGCAACAGTTATTGAAAGACTATCTTTTTTCCATTGTGTAGTCTTGCCTTTGTTGTTGTATATTAATTGACTATAAGTGCGTGGGTTTATTTCTGGGCTCTCTATCCTGTTCCATCGGTCTATGTGTCTTTTTTTGGTGCCAGTACCGTACTGTTTTGATTACTGTAGCTTTGTAGTATAGTCTGAAGTCAGGGAGTGTGACTCCTCCAGCTCTGTTCTTCTTTCTCAGGATTGTTTCGGCTATTCAGGGTCTTCTGTCTTTCCATACAAATTTAAAAATTACTTGTTCTAGTTCTGTGAAAAATGCCATTGGCATTTCAATAGGGATTGCATTGAATCTGTAGATTGTTTTGGGTAGTGTGATCATTTTAACAATATTGATTCTTCCAGTCCAAGGACACATCTGTTTGTGTTGTCTTCAATTGGCAGTTATACTTTATTTGGACTTTAGAAAGGCATTCTAAATTTTTTCCATAATATTCTTGAAGATAAAATGGAGACATACAGATTATATAACAGTATGGTTGGACAAAGCTACAGATGTTTATACAACTATTCTTAAATTTTTGACTAATGGGTCATGTGTCATTCTGGGAGGGAATCTTTTATGGCATACTACAGAGATAAAGTTCTGTCCAGGCCACCATTTTTTATCAGTGATTTGTGTGAAGATAGGCATGTGAGTGAAGCAAGCACAGACTGGAATTACAGATAAAAACCAAGAGCTTGAAATTTAACAGGAATAAATGCCAACTATTCTACTTATACATTTTTAAAAACACCAAACAAACAAAAATCAACTACAGGAACAGGAAGCCCATGAGAATGACACGAGGGAATGAAGAAAACTTTAAAACTCTACTGGGGACCATAAAGGAAGACTTGATTAAAGGGAAAATATAACTAATTCTTACACAGGAAGACTCAATGTTATAATGATGTCAATACCCCCTCAATTGAAATACATTTTAATAAATGAGTTTAACTCATTCATATTTTGGGGAATTACTGATACGTTTGGAATTCTTTCTCCTGGGTCTTTTAATCAGGGCAGCGAGCACATGTGAACTTCCAGGGTACTGGCAATGTTCTATTTATGGACCTGGGTGGTGCTATATAAACGGGAAGCCTGCTTGTATCTCTTCTTTACACCCATACCACTACCAACGCTTCACTTCATTCTGACACAAGATGACACTATCTTATCTCTTAGAGACACACACTGAAGTATTTAGAGATGAAATGATATGATGTCTGGGATCTACTTTAAAATAATTCATTAAATTATTTTGGGGGGAATGCATGAAGAAAGAATAACAGAAATTTGATGATTTGGCATAAGGGGGTGTTCAACGTTTGTGTGCGTTTGAAATTTTCCATAATGAAAAGTTAAAAAATAAAGACAGCCTTTGTAAAGCATCCACGTCTGCTCCTAGGAAGCACTCAAACCTGTTAGCTAAAATCACAATAACCACAAGCATAGAATGTTAGAAAATATTCTACCAATTTTTACTGACAAAGTTTATAAAAGACATTGAAACTGATAATATTGATGTGATTTGTGTTAATGTATATTTTAACTGGGAGAAACAGACTGGATTAAGAAAGGGCTCTGACTTCCAACTTAATATATTTACTTAATGTCTTGAATACTGCATATAAATAAGTTCTTGGACTGTGATTAAGAAACTTAAAAAAATAAAATTCTTAAGTTAGCAGTTTAAGTTTCCTTGTTTTAATATTTCTGGGCGACAGTTTATTCCTGGAATTTCCTGCTTAAATAATTTCTTCCTTTTTCTCATTAATATTCTCACATTTTCAAAACTCAGCATAAAGCAAGTTAACAGGAATCTTCTTTTCATATTACCGTTATGAGATAAGAAGCAAAATGTCTTGCGTGATAAATGGATATGAGGTCTAATTTTTTCACACTTTTGGGCTCATTTCATACATACTCTCTCAGTGCACAATTAACCCAATTAACTTCTGATTAGTCCCTAATAGGTTGGGAGGGTTCATTACATTTTGAGGGCCATTTGCCAAACAAGGCAAAAAGAAACGTCCCTGTAATCTTCCTCCTCATGTGTAGGTACTATAACAAAGTAAGGATAAAGAAGGCATGTTGAGATAACCCTATGGTCCAGGGATCCCAGATGCAGTCTCTGGAAATCCCTTCAATGGGCCATGTCCTGGGGGGTCATATGTGAACCTGACAACCTTAGAGAAGCTCAGGGTAATCATTAACTTCCAACTTTTTGAGTCCAACACCTTCTGGTGCTCCTTGATATTTTGAGAAGATAATATTATAAAGAAGGGGAAAATGCTCTTCAAAATCACAACTGCCTTCAAGGTCAGACATAGCAGAGTCTCTGTCAGGCTTCTGTGCTAATATGCTAATGAGCCCTATTTTTCAACTGATGACTCTTGATATGGGCCTGGTGCTGGGTTAAGGACTAGGGGCTGAAGAGAATTGAAGTATAGGTCTTAATAAACAGCAAGAATTTGTAGTTCCTGGGGACAGGATTGGGGGAGGAGGGGTAAGGAAAAGAGACTGAGGGGTAAGGAAAAGAGGCAACCAGCTAGTTGGCATAAGGCCTTGAATGTAGGGAGTCCTGCCAGTGAAACATCTGGTAGCATTAGTGGCCAAAATGACCTTTAGGAAGAGGGAGGTCTAATACACAATTTAAAACTGTTTGTATTTCTGCAATGCAAATAACTTTGGTTTCCCCAAACCCTGCTATACAAACAAAGGCCTTTATGATCAGACTACATTTATTTCTTGTTTGGTTGGTAGGAGAAGGGTAAAGAAAGTCAAAGAAACAGCTTAAGTTTCCTATCAGGATGGATCCAGCGTAGAATAATGTGAAGTTCATAAACTCAAGTAATTCATCTGGAGAAAGAAATTAGAGAGAGATGTGACTATGAAAACCCATAGTCTTCTGAGAATTTGCAAAAATTGGAGGTAAGAGCTTAGACTTTTTACAAGTTGTGGTGTGGGCGTTTGAGCAAACCTTCTCTAGCTCTTAAGAGGCAGGGCTCCCTTGGCTGATAATGAACCACACTGTTAGGGGAAACACTGACTGAAACCGCCCGCCCTGGCCAGGCAAAGACAGTAACAATTTGCACTGAGTTATTTTATGACAGGAGATCCTAGTAAGGAACATGGAACTAACAAGCCACCACCAAATGGAAGAAAACGGGAAAGGTCAAAAGGAGAGAGGAGACGCCAGTCAACATGTCCTACCAAACTCCCAGAATCCTCCTCGCTAGAATCCATCTTGGCTGAGTGATGCGTGCGTCACCAGCAAGGACTCTCAGTCAGAATGATTGGCCAGAGGCAACCTAGAAACTAATCCCATCACCATAAAACCCGAGACTGCGAGCCATGTGGCAGAGCAGTTTTCCTGGGTTCCCTTACCCTCCTGCTCTCCACCCGGGTGCCCCTTCCCAATAAATTCTCTTGTTTTGTCAGCACATGTGTCTCCTCAGACAATTCATTTCTGAGTGTTAGACAAGAGCCCGCTCTCGGGCCCCGGAAGGGATCCCCCTTCCTGCAACAACATGACCCTACTGTTTGTGCTCATCCTAAAACAACATTGCCCAACCTTCAAGGAAGTCATGCCTAGTTTCTACTGTTGAAATGAAAGCTAAGTTCCTTTCAACAGTCCCCTTCAATCTGTTCCCATTTGAAGCCGAATCTGGCCTCTGTACCCCAACACTAAATTAAATCTTGGAGACAGAGTTTTGGGTGAAGTAGAAAAGAATAGCTTTATTGCTTTGCCAGGCAAAGAGGGTCACAGAGGGCTAATGACCCCAAAACTGTGTGTCCCCACCTAGAGAGCGTAGTGAGAAATTTTCTATTAATGGTTCAAAGAGGGCATGATCAGCTTGGACATTCTTCTGATTGATTGGTGGTGAGGTAAGTAGGAGTCAGCATCATCAACTTTCTGGTTCCAACTGGTCTGGGGTCTTCCTACTTGTGGGCAGCATACTGTCGTTAATTGTTAACTTCTCCCAGCTGGTGGGGGTTTCAAACAAAACAGCTGGAAGATATTGTTGTGTGTACCCCTTGATGGGGAACCAGGACCCTGCCCCAAGGCTGCACTATTGTTTCTCTTGACTGCTCCTCCCTTGTCTCACATCCCCTCCCTTCCCTGATTAGCAACTGTTAGAACCTGCCCCTAGAACTCAGGGAAGGTCATCGAGGCTGAAGGAAGCCTATTTCCTAATCAAAGAAGTGGGGAACACAGGAAGGCTTTTGTGCCCAGGAGCCCCACAGGGTCCTGCTCGGTATTACTTTGAGCCTAAGTAGTTGTAATCATTTCAGTCTATCTTTGAGCGAAAATGGTTCAATCTCTATAAGCATTTTAGTTGAATGTCTCTGACTCATTTCTATTATGATGTATTTCTTGTGTAAGGCTCTGTTTAAAACAAATATTATCCAAGTTCAATGTTTCTAACCATTGCCACTGGATCACGAGGGTTGAGTGTGCCCTGGATTTGATCATCTCAGAGATGCAGAGGACTCCAGACCAGGAATATAAAGTTCCATGTTTGGGTCTCAGCTCTGCCACTTAACTCACAGTGTGACCTTGAGCCCTCGATTTCCTTATCTGCAAAATAGGGTGACAAACCTTCACTGCTCACCTCATAAGACCATTGGAAAAAGTAAAAGAGATCATTTATATCAATGATCTTTTTCAGCATACAGTGTTATGTAAATAAAGGTGAATAATTGAGCTGATGATATTTAGATAATAAAGACAAATGTATTTCTTTTGCTAAGGACGATTTGGTTTAGCAATGTACATGAGAAGAATTACTGAACCCTGAATGTTCTTTATTGCTCAGTGGGTGATCTGGTGACAGTCTAAACAAACACAAGTTTGGGAACTCCTTTAAGCCTTTCTGGTTGTTAATTTCCCTTCGAGCATTCAAGCTGGCCAACAACCCAACTAACTTCCAGTTTCTCTCTGTGAACAAACTCTGCATGGAGAACTTCAGCCAAACTTACTTTAGTGGTTACTACCCTGAGGCTCTTGATGTTACTGAGGACTTCCTCAGTAAACCAAGAATCGGATCTTTAGAGAGGGCCAGTCTCAGATAAATAGCCTCAGGGCTGTAGTGCTTCAACTGAGAAGAGAAACACCTTCCCCAGTAGCATCCTCTGGGTTTCCTACTGCTTCACACCCCTTCAGCTGCCCTTCTCTGCTGTCATCACTATGGATGAATTCTCTTCCTAGCTCCAGGGAACAAGATTGAAGAACCTCCAGGTCTCAACCATGTGCATGTTTTTTAGACTTAGGTAACTGGGGCAGATCTTTTTATGGTAGGGTGAGAAAGTCACTATTGTAACACAGGAAAAATAGAAACGAATTCGGACAATGAGAATTCTTGGTATGAGATTTTCATGAGGGATAGATGTCATTATACATTTATCCAAACCCATGGAATGGGTACACACTAGGGTAAATTATAGGCTTTCGTTGATTAGGATGTGTCAGTGTAGGTTCGTCAGTTGTAACAAATACACCACTTAGGGATGTTGATAACTGGGGGGGTCAATGCATGCATAAGGGCAGAGGGTATATGGGAAATCTCTGTACCTTCCTCTCAATTTTGCTGTGAACCTAAAACTGTTCTAAAAAATTAAAGTCTTTACAAAAGAAATGCAACAAAACTATAATAATCTAAACAAATATACTCTTAATGCTAGTATTAATACATCCTTTCACAATCTAAGCCTTAAAGTTCTTGATATATCTCACACACACACACACACACACACACAGAAGCAAAGTAATTACAAAGCAAGCTCCTTACCCACCTGTCAAGGCACTCACTGGTTCTGCGTGAATGGCTAAGTCTGGGGGCCACATGCTGGCTCTTGGCTCCACCTTGGTTTCCCAGTCTCTCATTCTTGAACATCCAACAGTTATCACCTAACATTTATGGCCAAGCACTCGCCAAGAACCAAGACCTACTCTTTGTTCCTCCTCTATTTTTTTCTTAGATGTGTCCTTTCCTTGGGCTTACCCCTTTTCTCCTCTTCTTCCCATTCCTAAGAAGAACAAGTATGACCTATTTATACATTTCTTTATCTTTGTTGTCTAAATATCAGTAGCCCAATTATTAATAACATACTCCATCTGTTACACAAAGCAAGTCGATCAAAGAGCAATGGATTGGTTATACCAAAAATGTATAGTTGGGAAAATGAACAGTTGGGAATAATTATAAGGCTTTTTAAAAATAATGACTTTTCCTTTTTATAAAATAATAAATGTTCGCTATAGAACTTGGCAAAACATATGAATAGCCCTAAAACGCTTCGTTGGAGATATCTGATTGTGCATTTGGTTGTAGGACCCAGATGCAAATGAATGTTGTCTTAGCCTAGAACACCTTCCTCTTTACATGGTACCCACAAAGGAAGCAAGATCAGGAAGGGTGACTCCTTACTACTAGGAGGAGTTCTGGATCCACGTCCGATACTAGACCTGCACTGGAACACATGGAGTCCTCCTTTTTCTGAAAATAATTGGGCTTAAATGGCTTTGAACCAAAGTAGACTATAAACTGCTCCATCTGGAGCCTCCGGTCTTGAGCCCAAGGGGAGTGATGTCTTATTGGAGCCAAGGGGAGAGAGGAGTCAGGACAGGGGCCACCTAGGCCCTGGACTAGCCCTGCTCTGGTGGGCAGTAGCCCTGGGCCCAGCTGTAGGCGGGAATTGCATGGCATCCCACCCCAGCCACCTGTGCTGGCCCAGAAAACAAGGCCCCTTGGTGACCTGGGATCTGATGGATGCAGATCCCTCTTGACCTCTTGGGAATGGGGTAAGGGGAGAATGGGGGAGGGGTGGGGAGAGACGAGGAGAAGTAGTCTTCCCCCAGAGACCGTCACCTTTGACCCTACAACCCCACTCCAGGGATTGTGTCTAATGAAATAATCAGGTGCACGTGAAAGCTTTGGCTATAACAATGGCCATTACAGCCTTACTCATGATATTTAAAGTAGTTCAGATGTTAAATGTTAAGTAAATTATGACAACTAAATTATGAGGCTCTTCAAGGGTCCCTCAGCCTATCAAAACCATTTTCAAGGAGTTCAGCTCATAGCTCAAGAATACTTACTTTTCTAAATGTCACATGATTAATCTGTTTTCCCCACAAGTAAAACATCAGAAAAAAAAAAAAAAGTGAAATGCCTTTCACAGATCCAAAGAGTAGTGAAAAAGCCAAAAATAATACTGACATTTGGAGCTGGACAGCACTTTAGAGATAATTTAGTCCAATACCTCTCACTGTGCAGATGATAAAATTGAGCCCTGTGAGGGGACATGACTTACTTGAGATGGGGTCAGGAGCAGAATCCTGTTTCTTGGACTCCCCCCAACCCAGGGCTCCTTCTGCTGCCCCTCCGAGGCTGCAGGGCCCTTTGCATTCTGGGAGAGATTTGGATCAGACCCTTCCAACTGACGTAAACTCTGATTAAATTTGGCATTCAAATAGAGTTGCTCAATTCAGCAAATAGGAATAAGGACACCCAGTAAAATTCGAATTTCAGATACACAACAAACGTTTTTTAGTATAAGTATGTCTCATGCATATGTGTACAAATAAATATGTATACATATATACTAAAAATGTATTTTTATATATTTATAAACATATATGTTAGTATATACCTATATATATATTTAGTATATATATGTACACTAAAATTATTTATCTAACATTCAGATTTTACTGGACATATATTTTTAAAAACTGGATATATTTTTATTTGCTAAATCTGGCAACCCCACGTTGCAAAAAGAGATAGGAGTAAAAGGTTGTTAACGTAAGAAAGTATGATCCATTTCAATCTCCTGGTTTTTACAGATGAGAAAACTGATGAGCAGAGAGAAGCTGTGACTTAAGGTTCCAAAGCTGTAGGAGGACCAAGTTGAGACCAGAAATCAGAGTGATGACTCCCAACCTGTGAATCTCTTAAGAATAAAATTCCAAGGAGGTGGTCTCATGTTCAGTCAATCCTCCTCCACACCTCTCTTAGGCTATGGCCTCACAGTGAGGGCTTTCCATATTGCCAACACAACTTAGTCCAGCAGAGCATGCTGGGAAGATCTTTTAGAGCAGTGGTTCTCAGACTCCACCATGTATCAGAATCACCGGGAGGGTTTCACAAATTGCTGGGTCCCACCTCCAGTGTTTCTGATGCTGGAGGTCTGGGGTGGCGCCCTAGACTTTGCATTTCCAACAAGTTTGCGGGTGATGATGACGCTGCTGGTCCGGGAACCACAGCGGAGAATCAGTGGTTTAGCTGATGCAGTCATGCCTATCTATATGAGTTCCCCGATTAAACAAGAAAAAGTAAAATCCTCGTGTTGGGTAATCTCGTATGTCAGTCATATAAAATCTTATCATGTGTGTTATGAAAGACATTGCTTTTAGGGGCAGAACCGGTCTAAAGTAGTTTGCTGAGCTGAGACCAGTAAGATTGGACTACAGCAATGAATTACACGATTATGAGACAAATTTAGCTGGCAAGGGAAAGAGGGAATAGGGAACAATAATTAGTTTCAGGAATGGGGAACCACGTGAACAATTTGAGAATGCACTGTAGTCAAAATGTTCTGTGACTGTTTCATACCTTTTGTTTTCTCCCCCAAACTTAACTATCCAGTTACGTAACAAATTGCAGCTGAATGAGACATTTTGTTAAGATTGTCAGGGCCCAGATGCAAAGTTTTGAGACTTTTGTTCAATCACTTTTGTGGGAACTCAGCACTCTATTTTCACTCATCCAGGCTACAGCGTCCAGTATAGTTTCTTGCTCTCCTTTCCTCCTCCTCACCTGTCATGGGGCCTCCTGGACTGTCCCCTGAACAATGACTTCATTGTCACACCTCTTTTGGCTACTGAAAGGAACCATCAAACCAAAGTTTCCAAATATCTCCTTCTCATCCTTGTCCTCCTTCAAATGGCCGCACCACAGCCCTGAGCTCCAAGGCTGAGAAGTCAAGTCCATGGTCAGCATCTTGCCTTGTTCCCCTGCATGTACTAAGGCACATATGCAATGATTATTTGACCTTGCATCAAATGGCATAGCTCAATTCTAAAATTACTAGAAAATGCTATTTCAAAAAATCACATTGTATCTTGAAACTGAAGGGTCTGATAGATACTCATGGGAAGAGCAGTCTTTTCTGGGAAACTCAGGTGGCCATGGTGGAATTCCATGGATGAAGCTTAATTGGGAAATATCCATGGCAATAACTAAAAAACAAAGGGGGAAAAGCTCCACCAGCCAGTAGGTGAGCTGGAGAGTGGCAGTCCTCAAAGCTAATGGATCCCGGGAGCTCATTCCCAGCTCACCTGAAGGCAGAGGCCTGTTGTCCCATGAAGTTGGAAGCTAAAAACAAAGGGAAATGGTTCCCTAAATGTAACTGCAGCCCAGAAGCTCTCCCAGGTAACAAGAATGGCACCTCACCTCCATGGAAAGTGCAATAAAAGCAGATTTCAAATTCTGGCTGGATAGTAAGGAAACAGAAATTAGAATGAACTCCTTCAAGGATAGACGTGTGGTAGGCAATTTAATACAGGGTTCTGGTTTCCTCTCTACCTCTCAAATACCATGCCTGTGACTCCCTACAGGGAACCCAATGGAGGTCAGGAATAAACACTTGTAATACATCCTAATAAATGAGACCACAGCGAAAAGCAGCATTGGTGTGCAGGATTACAGCAGTGAAATGCAAGGCAGGTGTGTCCCTCAGACTTTCTCGCTGCCAGGTTTCAGAGGCTTCAGGGAGCTGGGTGGTTACATTCCTGGGAAGGGGTTGGACAAAGACATGCTATTCAGAAGACCACTATTAATCATTGGTCAAATTGATCTGCAAGAATCAACTCAGCAGAAAGCCTGAGCAACCAGTCACGTGGTAATGAGATATTTTTACTTTTCCCTGAGTTCAGAGGTTGAGGAAATTAAATAGCTTACCCAAGATCCAGTAGCTCTAAGTGGCAGGTCTCAGACCTGGACTGAGGTCTTCTGTCTCACCATCCCATCTGTTGTCCACGCCAGCCCACTCTCACGTAGGAAAAGTAGTTTGATACAGAAAAAGATAGGCAAGAGACGGGAGTTTATCTTTGCATTCACAATTAATGAAGAGGATCAGAGTCAAGTCTTTCCAACTGTAATTGGGCTGAAGATACTATGGATAGAGTAGGTGAATGAGAGAGCATAAGAAGAAGGAAATAGAGTGGCCTAGAACAGAAGGCATGGAGGGTGGTAAGGCAAAGGGGAGAAATGATGAATAAAAATTGTAGGAAATACATACATATATATATATATATGGGTGTACGTGTGTGTGTGAATGTGCTATGTGACAGGCACTCTTCTAAGTGCTTTACCTACAAAAGGTATTTATACTTCATAATCCTACAAGGTAGGTAGGTGGTCAGTTATTAGATAGGTGGTCAATTATTATTGTCATTCTACAAATGAGGAAACCAAAGCACAGAGGTGGCAATTAGCTTGTCCAAGGTCACATTGCTCAGTCACATTGCCAGTAAATAGTAGAGCTTGTATTTGAACCTATGGAGTTTGAGTCCACCCTCTGTGCACTTACCTCTATGCTACCCAAGCCTTCCCAATGAGTAAGTCACTCTGAGAATACCACGGACATGGAAGGAACACTGACTTTCATGAGGTCCAGGTAAAAATGGTCCAGATGGGACTGGTTGTCAAAGGGTAGTGGTGCAGGATGAGCTCAGCTGGTGGAAGAGCAGAGTGATGCCTCCCCATAACCGAGGTTTTGAGCCAGTGTGTCCGAGTAGAAGGAGTGTGGATTTGGACCCTGCTCTGCCTGACGTGAGCTGGGTCATCTTGGATAAATCACGTAGGATCTTTAGACCTGGATTCTTTATCTAAGTGAGGAATCCAATAGAACCCTTATAATATTAGATAAGTAGTAATTAAACAGTATTGCCCTATTGCTACCCCTAGGGATATTTAATGGTGTTTCACAGAAAGTATCTTGGAATTGAGTACCTGGGGATCGAATTTTGGATCCCTCTCCAATCCAGTTAATTCTTCTCCCCAAGAGAGATTTTGAACACTCATCCCATTACTACCACATGCAGAAAAACGCTGGCCCTGCAGAAAGGAAGCAGCCAGCAGAGAACACAGAGATCCAAATCATCCATAGTAGACGATCAGAGAGGCACTATTTTATTATGGGAGCAGCCAGCCAGCATCTCCCAGAAGGTATTGGTGCGAACAGCCTTTATAGAAACCACTTGGTAAAGGTTGAGCTTAAAGGGATGTTTACTCACATGTCTTGGTGGGAAACTTACTATTGAGGGCTAAGCCTAAAGCATGAGATAGGCATCTCAATATAGCAGATTGAGCAGACACACATATATAACAGTTGTCTCAGACTGTCCTGTCCAACAGGACATGGTTTTGGCTGCACTGATTAAGGCTTATCAACAGTGCCTTGTGAGAGAGCTGCAGGATGGTATCAGAACTCATGGTTCCCTTCATAATGCCTTTGTATGTAGACATATCAAAATCTATATATCAATCCATCTGTAAGTATATGATCTTCAAAGAGTATGATGCTCAGTTCTTTTGATGTCAAGCCTCAAGTTAAAGAAATGTTTAACTTGGAATGTTTGTGTGTAGCTGTCTAGACTTGATGAACACTATTACATGTACAATTCTGTGCCTGGAGTAGATAAAACAGGCAAGTGGCACCCTTTAAAAATTCTATATTGGTAAGATTCATTTATTTGTGTGCACATATATACATATATATATATACATTAAAATATTATATGACAAGCTCTTATAGTAGTGTTTTGTCCAGAACAGGTAACTTCTACAAGAAAATCTCTCAGACAGCATCATTTTCTAAGTACCTTAGGTCTTTAGATGACTATATTTGACTTGACGGAGATTACAAAGGGAAATTGGACAGACTAACCAAAGCTGATCACACATCTGCATAATTATCAATGGCTTGCTAGGGTGATCAGAAAGGGAGAGCCCAGTGAAACCCATCAAGGACACTCTGTCAATGAAGTGTGGGTGGAAGGCTATGAACTGATGGAAAGGGAGGGACTAGGTTAGGAGAATAGGATACGTTTCCATTCAGGACACACATCCTGAATTCCCAAAGAGGAGGAGTTAGTTAGAATAAAACATGAACACAGTGTCAGCTGAATAAGAAAAGGATATCATTGGAGAAGTAGTTAGAACACACAGTTGGGGCATGTGGTCAGGTAATATACTGAGAAGGCCTCCAGCAGGATCAGGAATAATCTGTGCCTTAAACAGTGCAGGAAGATGGGCTTCCTGCCAAGGCTGTGATAGGCGGGAGGATGACAAACATCTTCCTGGGAGAAAGGAGGACAAGTCAGAGGAGGAGCAGAGTAAGAACTCCTAGAAGTCTCCGCAGTAGAATGGAGTGGTCTTGGGGCAGATGGTGTATTCCTGGCTATGGGAAAGCATAGTGTGCTGTGACCAGATGATGTCACAGAAAAAGAGAGCCAAGTGTATGTGTGATGTGTGCTCCTGCTGGATGTTCTAGATGCAGGACATTGGGTTTTTACACTGGAACACCAGTATCCAGCCAGGGAGCTTTGGCCATGAGAGCCAAGACAGACAAACACATAGAGGAAGAAGAAAAGGCAATACCATGCAGGATCAAATCCAGTGAGTGGTGCACGGAGGATGTGGCCAAAGGAAGCAAGCAGAACAAGAGGCAAGAGGAAGCAGCATGTGACCTGGCTTTTGAAGGAAGGGGCAGGAAAATGGGTAAAGAAAAGAATGACATTCTGCTTGATGTTTCAATTCTCTAAATCAGTGGGTCTCAAACTTGAACATGCATCAGAATCACCTGGATGACTTGTTAAAACACAGATTCGTGGGCTCCAAACCCAGAATTTCCTATTTAGTAGATCGGGGATGGGGCCTGAGGATTTGCATTTCTAGCCTGTTCCCAGATGACAATGATGTCGCTGGTTTGGGGATGACACTTTGAGGACCATGGATCTAAAACAATGGCGAGGAAGAGTTTGAAGTTTTATTTTGCAGACTTGGTCATCAGTGCCCTTCAAAAAGACCAGAGTTGGGCTTTGTTAGGGTCAAGAATAAGAAAAGGTCACACAAGGATGGTCCTGGGGATGAAGGTGCCAAGGGTGACAAACCCCAAACTAGCTCAAGAAGCAGAGAGCTTGGTCAGCCAGGGAGACCAGACAGATTCAGAGGGTCTGCTTATGCATTTGGAGCCAAGGGACACTCAAGAAATGTCCCCTGAGACCAGAGATTTCTTCCATTGCCTTGTCATAGCTGTCTGAAATACCAGTGTTAATGTTCCATCTAAAGCAACAACAACAAGACCTCTGGGAACTTCCTTCTGAACTTATAAAGAATTCAACCAGGGAAGAAGGAGGGGAAACTTGCCAAAAATCTACCACATGGGGAGGACAGATAGCACTTGGAAAACTGCGGCATCCGCATTCTGCTTTCTTCTTGGTATCCCCAGTTGCGTGTTCCTTGAAGAGCCCAGACTATACTATCCACAGGCTTCTAATGTTTTTTTTCATGTTGATTACATTAATCATTACATTTTTTTAAAACATCTTTATAGGAGCATAATTGCTTCACAATGGTGTGTTAGTTTCTGCTTTATAACAAAGTGAATCAGGCTTCTAATTTTTAAGGAAACAATGTGGAGGGCCGATTTCAGAGAACGGTAAAAAACTGTGTGGCTGACAGGGTCTTGGTGCTCTGGCTGATGTCAGGCCTGAGCCTTCTGAGGTGGGAGAGCCAAGTTCAGGACACTGGACCACCAAAGACCTCCGGGCCCCATGCAATATCAATCAGCAAGAGCTCTCCCAAAGATCTGCATCTCAATGCTAAGACCCAGCTCCACTCAATGGTCAGCAAGTTCCAGTGCTGGACGTCCCATGCCAAACAACTAGCAAAACAGGAACACAACCCCGTCCATTAACAGAGAGGCTGCCTAAAATCATAATAAGTTCACAGACACCCCAAAACACACCACTGGACGTGGTCCTGCCCACCAGAAAGACAAGATCCAGCCTTATCCACCAGAACACAGGCACAAGTCCCCTCCATCACGAGGCCTACACAACCCACTGAACCAACCTTACCCACTGGGGGCAGACACCAAAAACAATGGGAACTCTTAACCTGTAGCCTGTGAAAAGGAGACCCCAAACACAGTAAGTTAAGCAAAATGAGAAGACAGAGAAATACACAGCAGATGAAGGAACAAAGTAAAAACCCACCAGACCAAGCAAATGAAGAGGAAATAGGCAGTCTACCTGAAAAAGAATTCAGAGTAATGATAGTAAAGATGATCCAAAATCTTGGAAATAGAATGGAGAAAATACAAGAAACGTTTAACAAGGACCTAGAAGAAATAAAGAGCAAACAAACAATGATGAACAGCACAATAAATGAAATTAAAAATTCTCTAGAAGGAATCAATAGCAGAATAATTGAGGTAGAAGAATGGATAAGTGGCCTGGAAGATAAAATAGTGGAAGTAACTGCCTCAGAGCAGAATAAAGAAAAAAGAATGAAAAGAATTGAGGACAGTCTCAGAGACCTCTGGGACAACATTAAATGCACCAACATTTGAATTATAGGGGTCCCAGAAGAAGAAGAGAAAAAGAAAGGGACTGAGAAAATATTTGAAGAGATTATAGTTGAAAACTTCCCTAATACGGGAAAGGAAATAGTCAATCAAGTCCAGGAAGCACACAGAGTCCCACGCAGGATAAATCCAAGGAGAAACACGCCAAGACACATATTAATCAAACTATCAAAACTTAAATACAAAGAAAAAATATTAAAAGAAGCAAGGGAAAAGCAACAAATAACATACAAGGGAATCCCCATACGGTTAACAGCTGATCTTTCAGCAGAAACTCTGCAAGTCAGAAGGGAGTGGCAGGACATATTTAAAGAGATGAAAGGGAAAAACCTACAACCAAGATTACTCTACCCAGCAAGGATCTCATTCAGTTTCAACGGAGAAATTAAAACCTTTACAGACAAGCAAAAGCTAAGAGAATTCAACACCACCAAACCAGCTTTACAACAAATGCCAAAGGAACTTCTCTAGGCAGGAAACACAAGAGAAGGAAAAGACCTACAATAACAAACCCAAAACAATCAAGAAAATGGTAACAGGAACACACATATCAATAATTACCTTAAATGTAAATGGATTGAATGCTCCAACCAAAATACAAAGACTGGCTGAATGGATACAAAAACAAGACCCATATATATGCTGTCTACAAGAGATCCATGTCAGACGTAAGGACACAAACAGACTGAAAGTGAGGCGATGGGAAAAGATATTCCATGCAAGTGGAAATCAAAAGAAAGCTGGAGTAGCAATTCTCATAATAGAAAAAATAGCCTTTAAAATAAAGATTATTACAAGAGACAAAGAAGGACACTACAGAATGATCAAGGGATCAATCCAAGAAGAAGACATACAATTGTAAATATTTATGCATCCAAAATAAGAGGACCTCAATACATGAGGCAAATGCTAACAGCCGTAAAAGGGGAAAACGACAATAATACTGGGGGACTTTAACACTCCACTTTCACCAATGGACAGATCATCCAAAATGAAAATAAATAAGGAAACACAAGCTTTAAATGACACATTAAACAAGATGGACTTAATTGATATTTATAAGACATTCCATCCAAAAACAACACAATACACTGTCTTCTCAAGTGCTCATGGAACATTCTCCAGGATAGATCATATCTTGGGTCACAAATCAAGCCTTGGTAAATTTAAGAAAATTGAAATCGTATGAAGTATCGTTTCCAACCACAACGCTATGAGACTAGATATCAATTAGAGGAAAAAATCTGTAAAAAATACAAACACATGGAGGCTAAACAATACACTAGTAAATAACCAAGAGATCACTGGAGAAATCAAAGAGGAAATCAAAAAATACCTAGAAACAAATGACAATGAAAACACGACGACCCAAAACCTATGGGATGCAGCAAAAGCAGTTCTAAGAGGGAAGTTTATAGCAATACAATCCTACCTCAAGAAACAAGAAACATCTCAAATAAACAACCTAACCTTACACCTAAAGCAATTAGAGAAAGAAGAAGAAGAACAACAACAACAAAAAAAACCAAAGTTAGCAGAAGGAAGGAAATCATAAAAATCAGATCAGAAATAAATGAAAAAGAAATGAAGAAGACAATGGCAAAGATCAATAAAACTAAAAGCTGTTTCTTTGAGAAGATAAACAGAATTGATAAACCATTAGCCAGACTCATCAGGAAAAAAAAGAGAAAAGACTCAAATCAACAGAATTAGAAATGAAAAAGGAGAAGTAACAACTGACACTGCAGAAATACAAAGGATCATGAGAGATTACTACAAGCAATTATATGCCAACAAAATGGACAATCTGGAAGAAATGGACACATTCTTAGAAAAGCACAACCTTCTGAGACTGAACCAGGAAGAAATAGAAAATATGAACAGACCAAACACAAGCACTGAAATTGAAACTGTGATTAAAAATCTTCCAACAAACAAAAGCCCAGGACAAGATGGCTTCACAGGCGATCTCTATCAAACATTTAGAGAAGAGCTAACACCGATCCTTCTCAAACTCTTCCAAAATACAGCAGAGAGAGGAACACTCCAAAACTCATTCTATGAGGCCACCATCACCCTGATACCAAAACCAGACAAAGATGTCACAAAAAAAGAAAACTACAGGCCAATATCACTGATGAACATTGATGCAAAAATCCTCAACAAAATACTAGCAAACAGAACCCAACAGCACATTAAAAGGATCATACACCATGATCAAGTGGGGTTTATCCCAGGAATGCAAGGATTCTTCAGTATACTCAAATCAATCAATGTGATACAGCATATTAACAAATTGAAGGATAAAAACCATATGATCATCTCAATAGATGTAGAAAAATCTTTCGACAAAATTCAACACCCATTTATGATAAAAACCCTCCAGAGAGTAGGCATAAAGGGAATTTACCTCAACATAATAAAGGCCATATATGACAAACCCACAGCCAACATTGTCCTCAATGGTGAGAAACTGAAACTATTTCCACTAAGATCAGGAACAAGACAAGGTTGCCCACTCTCACCACTATTATTCAACATAGTTTTGGAAGTTTTAGCCACAGCAATCAGAGAAGAAAAAGAAATAAAAGGAACCCAAATTGGAAAAGAAGAAGTAAATCTGTCACTGTTTGCAGATGACATGATACATTCATAGAGAATCCCAAAGATGCTACTAGAAAACTACTAGAGCTAATCAATGAATTTGGTAAAGTAGCAGGATGCAAAATTAAGGCACAGGAGTCTTTTGCATTCTTATACACTAATGATGAAAAATCTGAAAGAGAAATGAAGGAAACACTCTCATTTACCATTGAAACAAAAAGAATAAAATACCTAGAAATAAACCTACCTAAGGAGACAAAAGACCTGTATGCAGAAAACTATAAGACCCTGATGAAAGAAATGAAAGATGATACAAGCAGATGGAGAGATATACCATGTTCTTGGATTGGAAGAATCAACACTGCAAAAATGACTATACTACCCATAGCAATCTACAGATTCAATGCAATCCTTATCAAATTACCAATGGCATTTTTCACAGAACTAGAACAAAAAAAATCACAATTTGTATGGAAACACAAAGACCCTGAATAGCCAATGCGATCTTGAGAAAGAAAAATGGAGCTGGAGAAATCAACCTCCCTGACTTCAGACTATACTACAAAGCTACAGTAATCAAGACAGTATGGTACTGGCACAAAAACAGAAATATAGATCAATGGAACAGGATAGAAAGCCCAGAGATAAACCCACACACATATGGTTGCCTTATCTTTGATAAAGGAGGCAAGAATATACAATGGAGAAAAGACAGCCTCTTCAGTAAGTGGTGCTGCGAAAACTAGACAGCTACATGTAAAAGAATGAAATTAGAACACTCCCTAATACCATACACAAAAATCAACTCAAAATGGATTAAAGACCTAAATGTAAGGCCAGACACTATCAAACTCTTAGAGGAAAACATAGGCAGAACACTCAATGACATAAATCACAGCAAGATCCTTTTTGACCCACGTCCTAGAGAAATGGAAATAAAAACAAAAATAAACAAATGAGACCTAATGAAACTTACAAGCTTTTGCACAGCAAAGGACACCATAAACAAGATGAAAAGACAACCCTCAGAATGGGAGAAAATATTTGCAAATGAAGCAACTGACAAAGGATTAATCTCCAAAATATACAAGCAGCTCATGCAGCTCAATATCAAAATAACAAGCAACCGAATCCAAAAATGGGCAGAAGATCTAAATAGACATTTCTCCAAAGAAGATATACAGATTGCCAACAAACACATGAAAGGTTGCTCAACATCACTAATCACTAGCAAAATGCACATCACAACTACAATGAGGTATCACCGCACACCAGTGAGAATGGCCATTATCAAAAAATCTACACACAATAAATGCTGGAGAGGGTGTGGAGAAAAGGGAACCCTCTTGCACTGTTGGTGGGAATGTAAATTGATACAGCCACTATGGAGAACAGTATGGAAAGTCCTTAAAAAACTAAAAATAGAACTACCATACGACCCAGCAATCCCACTACTGGGCATATACCCTGAGAAAACCATAATTCAAAAAGAGTCATGTACCACAGTGTTTATTGCAGCTGTATTTACAATAGCCAGCACACGGAAGCAACCTAAGTGTCCATCGACAGATGAATGGATAAAGAAGAGGTGGCACATATATACAATGGAGTATTACTCAGCCATAAAAAGGAACGAAATTGAGTTATTTGTAGTGAGGTGGATGGACCTAGAGTCTGTCATACAGAGTGAAGTAAGTCAGAAAGACAAAAACAGACACCGTATGCTAACACATATATATGGAATCTAAAAAAAAAGGTTCTGAAGAACCTAGGGGCAGGACAGGAATAAAGACGCAGACATAGAGAATGGACTTGAGGACACGGGGAGGGGGAAGGGTAAGCTGGGACAAAGTGAGAGAGTGGCATGGACATACATACACTATGAAATGTAAAACAGATAGCTAGTGGGAAGAAGCCGCATAGCACAGGGAGCTCAGCTCCGTGATTTTTGACCATGTAGAGGGGTGGAATAGGGAGGGTGGGAGGGCGATTCAAGAGGGAGGGGATATGGGGATATATGTATACATATAACTGATTCACTTCGTTATACAGCAGAAACTAACACAACATTGCAAAGCAACTATACTCCAATAAAGATGTTAAAAAAAAAGAGAATTCAACCAGAGTAGATAATATCTATAAAGTTTTGTCCAACCCTAATTCTACCATGCACGGGCAAACTCTGGTCTCTGCCAGCTCACAGCCTCCACTCAGGACCCGGCAAGTTTATCATCTGTGCTCCAGACACCTGAGGGCCTTTGAGGCTGAGGTTCCATCTACTCCTTTTCTTGCACCTCCCCCACCGAGGAGCAGTGATTGACAATAATAGGTTCTTATAAATAGCTAACAGTTGTTAAATATGAATAATTAATAGCTTTCAAAGTAAACAAATACACAGGGAATGCTTTCATAAGATCTGATTTTAAACTGTCTTTATTTTTATAGTATTTTTTTGTTGAAGTATAGTTGATTAACAATGTTGTGTTAGTTTCAGGTATATAGCAAAGTGATTCAGTTTTTTGTATATATACATATACATGTATATGTATATATATATTCTTTTTCAAATTCTTTTCCATTATAGGTTATTACAAGATACTGAATACAGTTCCCTGTGCTGTACAGTAGTCCTTATTGTTTATCTATTTTATACATAGTAGTGTGTATCTGTTAACCCAAAACTCCTAATTTATCCCTACCCCCCTTCCCCTTTGTAGCCATAAGATTGTTTTCTATGTCCGTGAGTCTGTTTCTGTTTTGTAAATAAGTTCTTAACTATTTCTGTTTATGCACACATACATGTGGTACAGTTTCATTTGTAGTGAGCTGAACTTGGTGTTGTCACTTGGCTCCCAGGCCCACTTCTGATGCTGAGAAGCTGGAGAGCCTTTGCCTCTCTCAGGCTATTTGATCCCCCATCAGTCAGCTGGAGACACCTGGTTGGCTTATCTCACAGGATTGTGCAGAGGAGGCTCAAGTGAGATGGGTGTACTTTGAAGCTCTTAGGAAAGGTACAAATACAAGGGGCTTAATTAGATGTGACTTCTCTCCATTGTTCCCTCTGGTGTGATTCTTGGCTGTTTAACTTTGATCCAGTCGTTGGATGACAAAATGCAAAAGACAGAGGTACTCCTGCCCTGTCCTTGAGAAAGGAAATCAACTCACTTTGAAGCTCTTCAGGGAAACACTTTGTACATGAATGGAGAGCAGGTTGCAGATCCCTTGATGATACCTGATGATAAATTTAATAGATACTTATTGGAGGGGGAGCAGAGGTCACGCAACATTGAGAAGTCATCCAACAGTAGCACTTGCTGTGAGGATCCTTTCGGAATGAGGCAAATCATCATTAACTCTCAAGAGGTTTAAAGAGCCACTCTAGCTAAATCACATCTCTCTTGTGTTATAGATGTGCAGTTGATATTTCAGACCAAAGTATAGGACCTTATATTCATCCTATAATTTTATCCTGTTTTGTCCTTTGGGAAATATAAACAAATATGGGCTCAGTGCAAGGATAGCTAAATTTCATGGCGACAGTTTGGGGACAGGAGCAGGCTGAAGCAAGAGCCCTGAGGAATGTCTCTGGAACTCTATCTCCAGGTGGGGACGGTGCAGATGTTTTTGCGTGGATGCTCTCGGGTGTTCATAGTGTCCAATACTTTGCAGAAACCCAGATGCATCACCAGTTGTGTTATCCTGTTTCCCAGCCCAGAATCCCTGCTAAGGAAGAAAATGAGGTTAGGGTTTCTATTCATGTCCTGCGATCACTCCTTCCTTTACACTCAATGACCACAAACCATGCCTTTAACAGTCTGAACTGACATCAAACTCAGCCTGTTTCTAGTCTTCTAGCACGTCTCCCCTGCTCAGACGTCCTCAGAAGTTATGGCTGGGGCTGATCCATCTCGTTCATGGGTTCTTTTATTTCCCCAGGAGGGAGCCCACCTAGGCTGGGAGGCTCGAGGTGCTTGGACCAGCTCGTTACTTTCCAGACATGTTCTTTACTCATCTCTGACTACCTGGCCTCACCCATGTTTGTTCTGCCCTTTGCAGTCCAAGGCTTGTTCTCTTTGATGGAGAAAACCAAAGTGAATGAGGAAGGATTAGGGGTCTATTTGCTCAATGCCATTCCCTGCACATCATTTTTAATTTCAGACAGCTTATGGAAACAATTCTGCAGTACCCCTCCTTGATACCTGTTTTCTGCAAGAAAACCAGAATTATGTCAAACTCTCAGAAAACCTGTGAGGTTGTCTGTAGCTGCCCTCCATCTCCTGTATTAGCTCCCACTTCCCCTCACTGTGGCCACTCCTTCTGGTGCCTGGTCTTTGTAGGTTTTCTATCCCACTTTTGGGGACCCTGCCTGGCACATACTGAAGCTGAAGTAACAGAGAGGTCTTTCGTAAGAGAACTAGAGGCGGGTAGAAACCAAACATTCTCTTTAGTATTATAATGTCCAGGAAATAAACTGGCAGGGGGTTCACCTTGGTAGGATGATCTGACTGCTTACCCATATCTCTCCCTGAGGTTAGATCATGATGAGGGTTTGTCACCTCTCCCCTCCCCTCTCTACCTCTCTCATCTGCTGGACCCCACCTGGTAGTGATCGTGGATGAAGCTGAATGATTGACAGCTGACACTGGCAACCAACCCCGAGAGGACATGGGGATCCAGAGTGGACTGGGGATGGATGGGGACTATAGGAGGAACAAAGGAATTTAAAATGACTCAGAGGCTGTGGGAAAGGAGTTACGAGAGAAACAGGGAGGATTCCAGGACCAGATGTTTCTCTGCCCCTGGCAAGGGGGTGGCCACCTGGGGAACCTGAGAATCTAGAGAAAAGTCTCTGAGTTGATTGAACAGTCTGGGAGGTCAAGCTGAACAGAATGGATAATCCACTCCCTAAATTCCTCTGTCCTGGGAAGGCTGTGTGTGCTGTAATAGGACACTGAAATGAAATGAGGAGTGAAGGACCGCTCATACGTACCTTCCTCTAGGATCCTGAATGTGCTTGGCTGGCTCAGAATAGGGTTCCTTGGTGATGGATGCCCCATCCCAATTCCCATGGCCCCACCCTGGTCCTACGATAAGTAGCATAGAGCTAGCAGCACACCTGGTCTACATTCTTTCCCTGGCAGGCTGTCAACTCATTCTTACTAAGGTGCCAACTGATTAGTAAGGTGCTATTGGTAAGACCTAATTGCATTCCATAATATTAAGTCCACAAATACATATGAACCCCCTGCCGTACACATGGCACTGTGATTGGTACTGGGGCTACAGCATTGAATAAGACACTACCTGTCCTCATGGGTCTCATATTTAGTGGGGGGTCAGATATTGAGCACTTGATCGCAGGAATGGTAAGAGTAAGATGTACAATAGAAGAGGACCCCTGGGCACTTAGCCCTCACAGGGGGACTTCCCCCAAGCCTGGGAGGGCCAGGCAGACTTCCTTCAGGAAGTGACCTTTCATCTGAGCTCTGAAAATGAGTAGGACTGGGTAAGTGCAGAAAGGAGAGGACACAGAATGTTCTAGAAAGACACCAGCATGTATATGATTGCCCTGAGGTAGTGGGAAACAGAGAGAAGTTTCCATGAGTGGAGTGCAGTGACTCAGTGGGGAGGCTGGTGAGGTGGGCAAGAGCCAGGTCACACAGGACTTCACAGACCATTGCAACACTTGAGGATTTTATTCTAAGAGCAATGGGAAGCCAATTAAAGGCTTTAAATGGGGGAGTGAAAAAATTAGATTAGCATTTTAAAAATGCAAATGAATAGAGTAGGGGAAACAGACTGAATAGGGTCAAGAGAACATGTGGTGAGGCCAGCTGGGTGTCTGTTATTAAACAGTGCAGATAAGGAATGGGGACATATTGAATGAAGGTGGTGGTAGTGGTGATGAAGAGAAGTAAATCAATTTGAAAGCCATTTAGGAGGTTAAATATCTGACGTGGGGGTTAACTGGATAAGGTGTAAGCAAGCTGTCCCAAATGGCATGGGGAAATGTCCTTTGCTGATGTAGGGTGATGGAGGAGGACAAGTATGGGAAGAAATCGGGGCTGGGTTTTGGACATGTTGCATTTGGGAGATGGAAAAAATCATGCATTTCATGTGACAGTCTGAATCCACCATCAGGGCCCATGGGCAAATGCCACCCAGAAATAGGCCTCCAACTACAGACCAGTTTATATAGCGATCCTGGCTGACCTGGGATTACTGAGGTGTGTGTCTAAAGACAAAAGAGGAATAACTGAGGAAATTTACAAAAATGACTTCATTAAACTGTATCAAAGCAAAGTCCCAGCATACTGCTTAAGAATCCATTTTGCTATGAGCCTTTTATTTATTTCTTTTTTGAGGTAAAATTCATATAACAGTCATCATTTTAACCATTTTAAAATGTACAATACCGTGGTTTCCAGTATAATCAAAATGCTGTGTAACCATCACCACTATCTAATCCCAGAACATTTCATCATCCTGTACCCTTTAAGTAGTCACTCCCTATTTCCTCTTCCCCATGTTTATTTGCATGCTTCATAATTTTTTGTTGAAAACTAGACATCTTGAATGTCATAATGGGCCAACTCTAGAAATCGGATTCTCTTCCTTCCTCAGGGTTTCGTATTGATGCTTGTGCCTACTGTTTGTTTTGTGACTTTTCTAATTAAAAAAAAAAATCCCTATTGTTTGTCATGTGTGGCCACTGAAATTTGATTAGCTTAATTGTCAGCTAGTGATTCGACAGATTTCCCGAAATGCCCAGAATTAAACACAGAAAAATATCCAGGTCTCTGCAGATGTGTCTGTGTGTGTGTGTGTGTGTGTGTGTGTGTGTGTGTGTGTGTGTGTGTGTGTGTTGGGGCATGCCACCCACTGTACACTGGGCAGTTTACAACCCTGCCTTAGCCTTCACTTCCTGCTTCTGCAGAACCTGAAGGTCAACCAGAGGTGAAAGCTTAAAGCCTTCTCAGGTCTTTTCTGAGCATATGCCCTGCCCTGGGCATGTGTGTGGCCTTCGATTCCCAGGAATATGTGGGAGCTTTTCAAAGTCCTTATTCCTAAAGTATCTCACTCTCCATCCTTTCCTCCCAAGCTCTTTGGTATGTGTATTGTGTGCCAACTGTTACCCCTTCCTCTGACAGCAGTGGCTAATACATTTGCCTTTAAATGTTTCTGACAAATACCCCTTAGCTGCCTCTCCACTCTTTGAGAGTTCCAATACAGGCAAAAAAAAAGCAAGCCTTTTGTGCCAGTTCAGGGAGTCACCATTCAGGTCAAACCAAACAACCACAGTTATTTGAGCACAACATCTGCTCTATATCCAGCACCAGGAGCCCACACTGGCAATGAGGGCTCCATTTTCAAGACTGCAGCCGATCCAGGGAGGGGGGGATGGAGCCAGGATAAGCTAAAATGTCACAAAGATTTCCTACCAAGATTCAGCCACCTTCTTCTTGTTTAAACATTCAGCTGGCTGCTATAAACCTTTGACTAGTCCCCAGAGTTCCAAAAAAATTGATTTTGACAATTTTCCCCAGTTTATTCACTGTTTTTGTAGAGAGATTGTCTCTTGGAATTTCCTACTGCACCAATTCACAGGCATCTTAACAGTGTGTCTTTGCCTAAAATTATGATAGGTTTTGAGTGTTGGCAGAGTTCATGATGGTTGATGAGAAACACAGAGACAGAGAAGCTAAATATTGTCATTAGCTTGCTTAGGACTGGAAATGTCCATGGGGTATGACCAGGGCACAGAGGAGGAGCAGATTCATTGAGTACACACATAATGGATGGGGTAAAGAAATAAGGATAGGAAGATCCAACTTTGTTTGTTCTTCTTTCTCTAGTTCCTTTAGGTGTAAGGTTAGATTGTTTACTTGAGATTTTTCTTGTTTCTTTAGGTAGGCTTGTATAGCTATAAACTTCCCTCTTAGAACTGCTTTTGCTGCATCCCATAGGTTTTGGATTGTCGTGTTTTCATTGTCATTTGTCTCTAGGTATTTTTTGATTTCCTCTTTGATTTCTTCAGTGATCTCTTGGTTATTTAGTAATGTATTGTTTTGCCTCCATGTGTTTGTGCTTTTAATGTTTTTTTCCCTGTAATTCATTTCTAATCTCATAACGTTGTGGTCAGAAAAGATGCTTGATATGATTTCAATTTTCTTAAAATTACTGAGGCTTGATTTGTGACCCAAGATGTGATCTATCCTGGAGAATGTTCCGTGCGCACTTGAGAAGAAAGTGCTGCTGTTTTTGGATGGAATGTCCTATAAATATCAATTAAATCTCTCTGGTCTATTGTGTCATTTAAAGCTTCTGTTTCCTTATTTATTGTCATTTTGGATGATCTGTCCATTGGTGTAAGTGAGGTGTTAAAGTCCCCCACTATTATTGTGTTACTGTCGATTTCCTCTTTTATAGCTGTTAGCAGTTGCCTTATGTATTGAGGTGCTCCTATGTTGGGTGCATATATATTTATAATTGTTATATCTTCTTCTTGGATTGATCCCTTGATCATTATGTAGTGTCCTTCCTTGTCTGTTTTAACATTCTTTATTTTAAAGTCTATTTTATCTGATATGAGTATAGCTACTCCAGCTTTCTTTTGATTACCATTTGCATGGAATATCTTTTTCCATCCCCTCACTTTCAGTCTGTATGTGTCCCTAGGTCTGAAGTGGGTCTCTTGTAGACAGCATATATATAGGTCTTGTTTTTGTATCCATTCAGCAAGCCTGTGTCTTTTGGTTGGAGCATTTAATCCATTCACATTTAAGGTAATTATCGATATGTATGTTCCTATGACCATTTTCTTAATTGTTTTGGGTTTGTTTTTGTAGGTCCTTTTCTTCTCTTGTGTTTCCCACTTAGAGAAGTTCCTTTAGCATTTGTTGTAGAGCTGGTTTGGTGGTGCTGAATTCTCTTAGCTTTTGCTTGTCTGTAAAGCTTTTGATTTCTCCATCAAATCTAAATGAGATCCTTGCTGGGTAGAGTAATCTTGGTTGTAGGTTCTTCCCTTTCATCACTTTAAGTATATCATGCCACTCCCTTCTGGCTTGTAGAGTTTCTGCTGAGAAATCAGCTGTTAACCTTATGGGAGTTCCCTTGTATGTTATTTGTTGTTTTTCCCTTGCTGCTTTCAATAATTTTTCTTTGTCTTTAATTTTTGCCACTTTGATTACTATGTGTCTCGGCGTGTTTCTCCTTGGGTTTATCCTGTATGGGACTCTCTGCACTTCCTGGACTTGGGTGGCTATTTCCTTTCCCATGTTAGGGAAGTTTTTGACTATAATCTCTTCAAATATTTTCTCTGGTCCTTTCTCTCTCTCTTCTCCTTCTGGGACCCCTATAATGCGAATGTTGTTGCATTTAATGTTGTCCCAGAGGTCTCTTAGGCTGTCTTCATTTCTTTTCATTCTTTTTTCTTTAGTCTGTTCCACAGCAGTGAATTCCACCATTCTGTCTTCCAGGTCACTTATCCGTTCTTCTGCCTCAGTTATTCTGCTATTGATTCCTTCTAGTGTAGTTTTCATTTCAGTTATTGTATTGTTCACTTCTGTTTGTTTGTTCTTTAATTCTTCTAGGTCTTTGTTAAACATTTCTTGCATCTTCTCGATCTTTGCCTCCATTCTTATTCCGAGGTCCTGGATCATCTTCACTATCATTATTCTGAATTCTTTTTCTGGAAGGTTGCCTATCTCCACTTCATTTAGTTGTTTTTCTGGGGTTTTATCTTGTTCCTTCATCTGGTATATAGCCCTCTGCCTTTTCATCTTGTCTATCTTTCTGTGAATGTGGTTTTTGTTCCACAGGCTGCAGGATTGTAGTTTTTCTTGCTTCTGCTGTCTGCCCTCTGGTCGGAAGATCCAACTTTGATCAACTGTTTTCTCTCACTTCTCCCTCACATCATCTGCCTTAATAATAATTGTTAAATATTATGTGGCTTAACTCTTGTGCTAGGCACTGTTTAGGAGACCAAAGAAAAGGAAACTACATCCGGGCTCAGAGGACATGTTTAATTTTGCTGATGAGATGTCATTCATTTGCCTTAAATGGTTCTGGAACTGATGCAGTGGGGTGGACGTAGGTTGCTGTCACGTGATTAACATTAGGATTTGCAGGGACTTCTTCAGGATTTGAAAGGACTTGACCTGTGCTCTCCAATCTGGAAGTCACGTTCCTGCCTGCAGTTGCTCCTGTGGCGTTGGCTGTTCCCACCGACCACAGCTGCAAACACCCACCTGGTGCTCCCGGGCTGCCCCAAAGGCTGCTTCTCACATGTGGTCCGCAGAGTGGACGCAGTGGCCCAGAGACGGGCACCATGTCCGTGCTCCACGTGCTTGAATGCTCAGGGTTAGCTGCCGTGGCATTTCAAAACACTTTCCAGGAGGCAATCAAGATCTCAGTTATTTCTCTGACCTTGATGTCCATTGTTTCCCTACTCAAAGCCTCTCGGAGAGTAAAGGTTACCCCTTCCGCTGCCTCCACATCCCAGAGTCGTTCCTGCTTCCTTGCCTTTGCTTGTGCTCTCCCTGTCCCCTACGTCTGGACTATCCCTCTCTTCTGACTGCTTAATTTTGGTGCATTTTTCAAGTTTGAGGTCAGCTTGCATCTCCCGAACAAAAGCTTCCCCTGACCTCTAGCCCCAAATCATCTCTTCCTCTTTCAACTTCTAGCGCTTTTGTTGAGACCTCACCTGTCATTTGTCTCCTACTGCCTTGTGACCTCATCATTCTGCTGTGTCAAACCATTTAACTTTTCTACTGACTTCTGAGTCCCTTCTTGGTGAAACCATGAACGGAAGATCACTTTATTATTTTCACCCCTGTGTCTAGAATTTACTATGTACATAGCAAGGGTCCAGGAAATACCTGTGGAATGAATGAGCAACTAACTCTTGCTCTTTTCAAGATGTGGTGGTCATTTTAGTGAACACAGAAGGTCACTGTCACACAGTTTTGACTCCAAGCAAGGCTTTTTTGCATTGTTTCCTCACCACATGGCTTCAGAATATCCCTGATTCACTCATGTCCAAGCAGCATTTGGAGCCCATTTGCTCTTTTTCATTACCCATCCCCCTTTCGGCGATGGCGGCTCTAGGACAGCGCTGTTGTTCCTGCACTCAGCCACCATGGCCCACCGTCCAGAGTGGCTCACTCTCCCCTGCTTCTCCTCTCAGATACCCAGGTTCCAGGATCAGTTCTTTACTTAAGGAGTTTCTCAATGGCTTGGAGTCAAGAAAAGTGAAATGGGACAGAGTATCCACTTTAGACTTTGGCTTCTCTGTAGAGCAATAATAACAACAATGACCTACACTCGTACAGCTTCTCATGGTTCACAAATACTCCGCATATTAATAATTTCATTTGACCCCCCATAACCACCCTGTGACTTGCACCTGGAAATGTTTGTCATGGGAGGGAGTGGAGAGACCTCCAGGCTTGGCGTTGGGTTCCTTCCCTTGCTGCAGGGAATATCACACCTGGCCCAAGTGTGCCTATAGAAGAATTAGATTTAAATACTATAATAGGATGGCTGACAGCCGAATAACATGTTCCTCATTTGTTCTTAAGGAAAGCCAGAGAATGTTCTACAATGAAATCTATTCAGAGGAAAATAACTTTTATCATTCATGAGCCTTGAGGGCCCAAATAACTTAACCTAAGGCATAAGAACCTGGGCTTGGGGGGCTGCTGGGAAGATGGGCAGGGAACAAGGGCTACATAACAAAGAAATGCTAATTTTGAAACGTAGAGGAAAGTATAAATTTAAGAGGTTCTCCCATAACTTTTGATATTTTAATGTATTTCTTTCTTGCCTTTCTCTTTGCATATAAATATTACACACAACAAATTTATAATTGTATTTTTTACTTGATTCATTATGAATATTATTCCAACTTGTTAAAAAATTCTTTCAAAATATCACATATATTGGCTGGAACAATATTCCAAGATGAAGACATATCATAATTTATTTCACAATTTTCCAATTTTGTGATATTTACATTGCTGTCAACATTTCTCTATTATAGATAAAACTGCAATTATCCTTATGCCTAAATCTTTGCTGTGTCTCTAATTATTTCCTTTGAATAGATCTCTAGAAGTGAAAAATATAGGTCAAAGCTCAGCAACATTCTCAAAGGCTCTTGGTACATACATAGTCAAAACCTCTTGAAAGAACGGTCTACATTTGATGTATCCATCCTTGAGTTCTTTTTGTCTTGGCCCACTGAAATCTGGCTTTTGCCCCATCAGCCTCTCTGAAACGGCTCTCATGTAGTTCACCAGTGATTTCTTACTTGACATGCACGTTTTCCAGTCTCATCTTCCTTTTGATTCCTCTGTAGCATTTGTACTGTCAGCCACTACCTCCTCCTCAAACTATGCCCTTGACTTCTGAATCTTTGTCTTTATGGTTCCTCCATCACATCTTCCTATGCTCAGGAGTGATTTTTGCTATAACAGAAAACCCTACTAACAGTGGCTGAAATAAATAAGCCCTTAGTTTTCCTGCACACAAAAAGATGAAGTACAGCAGCTGACATTGGCTTAGTAGCTCAGCGATGCTAAGATCAACATCCCTGAGATTCTCTTGGCCTTCTTCCCATGCTTGTTGCCTCAAGATCACAATACCGTTGCTGTGGCACCAGGCATCACATCTATCAATACATTCAAGACAGGAAGAACGAGGCAACCTCTGTCTCTTTGCAATCTTTTAATTCAGGAAAGGAGTTCTCTTTAGCAGACTTCCTGCTGTGTTTCATTAGCCAGAACTGGGTCACATGTTGGTCTTTAAATCAATCATGATTCATCCTCTGGAGGCCTGGGAAGGTATTAAGCTCCTGAGATCAAGGGATCTCAACCTCCTATCTGAACAAATCAGTGTTGTTTTAGTAGGAAAAAGGGAGACGGAAAGGTGGAGAATGGCTTTGCATGGGCAATAGAGTTGCTGCACTTGGTGATTTAGAGTCTCTCTTCGACCCTCTGTCCACTTGACTTGCTTCTTGGGAACCTGAAACACAAATACAGATTCTTTCCTACCCACATTTTGATGGCAAGTTCAAATCCTGTCTCTCCAGCCCAGAGTCCAGCTACCCTCTTGGTTTTTCTCCTAAGATTCCTCAGGCAGTAGTGTTCCCTGCAGGTGCATTCAGAACCTTCCATGAAACTCATGTCCCCTCTGTAATGACTTCTCCCAAATGTGCCCCAACATTAAATAGTCCAAGAGCTTTCAAATGTGTTTTAATGTCTGAACTTTTTTGTTTTAAATGAACCTCACGTGGAAAGACATATGAAACAGAAGACTTGCCTTGCAGTCCTCCTCTGCCTTCACAGGGTGGGTGGGAGTGGGGGCTAGACTCCTTTGAGAATCTTTAGGACACTGAGAAAGAGTTTGTCTTAGTGTCTTAGCTTGGGATCCCCAAAGCAGATTCCAAGACGAAAGCTGATATGCCACTACTTTATTAGGAAGTGCAGCCCTGCCTGGGAAGCTGGAGTGAAGGAAAAGGGAGCAGGGCAGAGAGGAGAGGAGAGAAAATAAGCAAGCATATTCAGGAGTCAGCTGCCACTCATGATCAAGTGCAACTGACTGCCTGATCTTTTCTGAGAGGCCACATGAGCTGTTGCACCTCAGAATGATCTGTCTTGGGGAGAAGGTGAAAAGAATTTATCTGCTGGCTCCCAGAACCCATTGGTGAAAACTGTACCCAAGTGCCTTAACATTTCCTGTCCATTATATGCAAGGGCACCCAGTGGGTCTTGTGACATCTCACAGCTCAGAGGCAGCAGGTGAGCCCCAGGGCAGGAAGTGAGAGGCCCACAGCATGAATGGGAGGTGAGATTCTGTCAGAGGTCCCTGAACAAGGACAGTCCCTGAGGTGGCCAGCCAAAATAAGATGAGGCCACAAGGATCTGAGGCGGTGCCCAAGGAGTGTTTGATATAGTGGGTGAGCACTCCCATTTTACAGATGAGAAAACTATAACCCAGCAAGGGGAGAAGCCTTGCCCAGTGTTATACAGCTAGTAAGTGGCAGGAGCTGCACACCAGACTCTCAATCCAGTCCTCTTTTATCATGCTCTGTGTCATTAAATGGTTTTGGGGGCTCCTCTTCCTCCTGATGTCTCAAGAAAATGTAATCAAAGCCCTGACCCTTCTCATTTGAATTTCTTAAGTGACTCTGGCACCAACTCCATCCATCACAGACTGTGTGCACATCTTAATTGGAACATTATTTTTTTTGTCAGCCAGTTTTCTTTATAATAGTTAGGAGAAAGCAACTCTGTAAAATCTAAGTGGAAGTCTATTCTTATCAGCCACATCTGCCAGTATTAGTCAGGGGCTTTCCTCATCTTTGCCAGAATTGAATAGCAGCAGTCTTTATTTAATAAAATACTGAGAATAATTGTAAACCAAGACTGATGTACCAAAACTCAGAAGAGTGTTTTATAGCTTCATATGTTTTATAATATTGCAAAGTGCCTCCTATCCCTTTCTGTAATCAACAGGTTATAAATCAGGCATAACTATAATAATCATAAATAGATTTTCTTCCAGAAGACAAAACCAAACTGGAGGGCAGGTATTAATAATTCATAAATCCACTGTGTGCTTTTTTCAGCACTATCAAGCAATTCTGCAATTCTCAGCAGACACTGACTGGGTGTCCTGCAACTTAACTCAATCCTGACACTGTCTACCTGGGGATAGTGTCAGATCCCACACGTTAAGGGCTCAGTCCCACAAAACTGCACCCCCTACAGGCCCCTTCAGACGCCAATCGCAAGTCCAGGTTGTCACCTGTGTTTATGACAGAACAGCTATAGATCAGAAGTTCCCACGACCCTCTCCTCAGGTTTGATTAATTTGCTAGAGTGGCCCATAGAACTCAGAGAAACATTTACTTATGTTTACCAGTTTATTAGAAAGGATACAGATGAACAGCCAGGTGAAGAGGTATGTAGGGCAAAGTCTGGAAGGGTCCTGAGTGCAGGAACTTCTGTTCCATAGAACGGGGGTGTGCCACCCTCCTGGCATGTGGATATGGTCACCTACCCAGCAGCCCATCTAATCTCATCATTCATGAGTTTCATCTGTAACCATTCCCCCTGCCCCTTCCCAGAGGTCGTGGCTGGGGCTGAATTTCCGCTCCTCTTATCACTTGGTCTTTCTGTTGAACAACCCCAGCCTGAGGTTATGAAGTAGCCTCACCTTAAGTCCCCTCATTAACATAACCTCAGGTGTGATGAATGGGTCTCCTTATGAAGAACAAAAGACACTCCTATCACTCAGGAAATTCCGAGGGTTTGAGGAGCTTTGTGCCAGGAACTGGGGACAAAGATCAACTATTTCTTATTATACCACAATAAATGAGTCACATTTTTAGTTTTACAGAGAAAAATGGTCATTTGTTACCTCATTTGAGACCCTGGACCTTACTGAGACCTGTTTTTCTGTTGTCTAAGTCTGTTCAGGCTGCTCTAACAGAATACCAGAGACTGGGTGGCTTATGAACAACAGAAATTTATACCTCACATTCTGGAGGCTGGGAAGTCCAAGATCAAGGCGCTGGCAGATTCAGTGTCTGGTGAGAGCTACTTCCTGATTTATAGATGTCTGTCTTCTCACTGTGTCCACATCTGGTGGAATGGATGAGGGAGCTTTCTGGGGCTTCTTTTTCTTTTTTTTTAAATTTATTTATTTTATTTATTTATTTTTTTAGCTGCGGTGGGTCTTCGTTTCTGTGCGAGGGCTTTCTCTAGCTGCGGCGAGCGGGGGCCACTCTTCATCGCGGTGCGCGGGCCTCTCACTGTCGCGGTCTCTCTCTCGTTGCAGAGCACAGGCTCCAGATGTGCAGGTTCAGTAGTTGTGGCTCACGGGCCCAGTTGCTCCGCGGCATGTGGGATCTTCCCAGACCAGGGCTCGAACCCGTGTCCCCTGCAGGCAGATTCCCAACCACTGCACCACCAGGGAACTGGGGCTTCTTTTATAAGGGCACAAATCCCATTCCTGAGAGCACCACCTTCATGACCTAATCACCTCCCAAAGGCCCCACCTCCCAATACCATCACTTTGGGAGATTAGGCTGCAGCTTATGAATTTGGGGGAGACAAAAACATTTAGTCTGTAGCATCTGTGAAATGATTTCCTGAGGTTAGGTGCCTCCTAGGAAATGATATTTAAGTAAGTCACTCATTTTTAGAGAATTCAAGCACAATCCCCGTAACTGACAGGCAACAAGTAACGGACACATCAGAACTTCTGTAAAAACAAAGGGCAGTAGTTACCAACATGCAAGCACACATTCCTAATAAATCCACTAACCTTTGCTTTCCTTTCTGGTAAACATATATCCTGACCACGAGATACCCTTTATGTGGACTCGGGTTTGTGCTGCAAATTGTACTCACAAAATAATGGCACTTCCTGAGAGATTTAGGTTGTTATATTCTTGACTTAGTTGAATAGAATGTGTGTTCTGGTCTTTGATAATTGACTGATTGCCCTGGAGAAATAACTGGAATTCATTATGCTTTCACTGGAGACTTGTGTGACTGTGTGTGCTATTTATATTAAAAGTATTGTTATTAGAAACACATTTGTGTTTAATCTACTCAGCCACAATTTTCTTTTTCCATGAAAATTACTCACACAAGCTGGGCTGCTCAACTCTCATTACGAGTAAAATTCCTGCTGCCGAGGCAGAGGTTGGGTTGGAGGTATGCTGGGGTCATAGAAACTACAGTCTCCTCTTGCGTATACATTTTATGATGGTCTTCATAGAGCCAGAGACAATTTCTAATGAAGCAAATATTATTTCAGCACTTAGAAAGAAACCTCCTAAATGTCTCTTGAGATTCTTTTCATTTATGTAAACAACAACAACAACTACAAAACCATTTGGGGCTCGTTTGCAGTATAGTCGTGTGTACCTCATCCTGGCATTGGGAGATAGGGATTTGGGGGTTAGAGATCCAATTCCACAATTACTAAGTGCTTACAGAGATGGCAAGAGGCTTTTCCCCCCATAACTGTCAAGTCCATAATCATGTTCAGAAAAACTGGGGCCATGATAATACCAACCTGAGGGAGGAGAGGGAGAGGGGCAGGAAGAGAATAAAGGCATCACGTTTTTAAAGTTAGGCAACTCACAGTCTTTGTTCAGTGGGTTATAACTATCAGAGTTTAAATACAGAACACTATTCTAAGTGTGTAGGAAGCACTCGGTAATTGATTGAGGCAAATATTAGATCAACTGTTTTCTAGACTCCTGGATGCTAGGGACCTTACTTGGCATAATGTCTGTTCAGGAATCTAGCACAATAATGTATACCTAATGAAGGCTTTTGGGATCGAAGGATGAAGTTTATGGACCATTCTGGGGCTGGCAAGCTCAATTAGGTGCCAACAAGGCACAGGTGATGAGTTTTCTGTCCTTATGGGTGTGAGCTACTCATCAAATCATGGGTCACTTTGATAAGCATAAGCCACTGTTGGTGACGAGGAGAAAAACTCAAGCACCATGATTAGAGGATAAATTCCAATATGTTATATTAACAGTGTATTGTTTGTATGAGATAAATAGGATATTTTAACAGGTTAGGAGGTGAATAAAAATGACTTGGAGAAATGAAATGAGGTGAGGCAGAAGAGTCAAATCTCAGTGAGTTCAAATGTCTACACAGAGCAGAAGAGGGGAGGAAGTAGAGTAATGAATCTCAAACTTTTTTTGATCACGACCTATAATTAAGAAAACCATTTAGTGGTGTGACCCACGGTGTGTGTGCTCACACTCACATCCTCATCCCCATACAAACATATCTATCTGAAACTAAAATGTCACCAAGTGATACTCTTATCACAGTGAACTGTGATGTTTTCTATTCTATTTCATTGTTCCAAAAATGCTGGCGGGATCTGCTAAATTGATTTCACAGCTCATAATTATTGGGTTATGTCCTATAGTTTGAAAAAACACATGACTGGGTGAAGTAAGGACAGAGCAGGGAACACGCAGTTAGAATTTCAGTGAGGTCTTATTGCAGGCTGAAAGAAGAGAATGCTGGGATGGTCCAAGCCAGTCAAGAAACTTGTGGGAAGTTAGCAGGCTGAGAGGTTGGCCCTGCCTGTGTGAATCAGGCCAGTGTCAAGATCTGCCCAAATCACTTGATACCTCATACCTGGGCTGACCTGCCTTGAAGGCACTGCAGGATTTCCATGAAACCTCTAAGATAGGGAGTTTGTAGGGGATATTGGTGGCCAGTATCACTGAGTGATGCTAGGGACAAAGGATTGGTGGTAAGTGCTGCCCTGCTTCATGGTTATAATCTTTGCAGACCTTACAGATGACATAACTTACATAGTAGGGACTCAACTCTTCCCAGTTTAAAATGCCAGAAGAGCATTCCATGACACTTAGGATTAAGACCAAAATTTTTGCTATGGGTCATACAGCCTTGATGATTTGTGCCCTGACCCTCTCTCTGGCTGCTCTTCCTTCCACCCACCCTGCCTTGAAGCCTGTGACAATTTCAAATGCTCTTACTTTTTCCTCGGCCTTCCCTCACACTGTTCCCTCTGCTCAAGCCACTTTTCTTGTTCCACATACAACTTAATTTTTGCTCCCCCATGAAGCCTTTCTTGACCACTCCTCACCCAATGAGATTAGATCTGCCAGTTAGAACTTTCAAACAAGGAAATTCAATTATTTGCATAAGCATGTATTTAATATATATCTCCCCACTAGACCGTGAGCTCCACGAAAGCAAGAACAGTATCTGATTTTAAAAAAAGGCTAAAACAATGAATTTAAATTAAATGTCTTACTAGAGAACTGCACTCAATTTTCTTTGATCATTTAAAAAATATCTCTTCAATCTATGTTTATGTTACCTTTCTCATTATATTTTTTTTCTTTCTTTTTTCCTTAATTCTTCTGAAATGTTTACATATTTTATTGTCCTTCTCAAAGAACAAGTTTTTGGTTTTATTTACTTTTTTCTACTATTTCTAGTCACTGTACCACATACTCATTAATTCTAGTAGTTTTATTTAAAAAACAGCTAGAGTCCTGAGGTTTTTCATTTATAGTTACAGCATCTACAAATAAAGACTTTTTTTTGTATTTTTCTTTTGAAGAGTTGTATCTACTATTTCATTTTCATGTCTTGTTGCTTTATTTTAGCCACCTAAACAATGTTAATAATAGTGATGATAGCAAACATCTCTATCTTGTTCCTGAATTTGGTGGAAATGGCTTTAGTACTTTTCCATTTTTTATGCTGTTTGCTGTGCTGTTTTCAGTAGCTAGCATTTATTGTTCCCTGAGGGGTCAGTAAGGTTGAATGAAAACCAGAAGTGTCCTGGGAGCCAAGTGAAAACAAAAAGTATTTCAAGAAGACAGGCATGATTAACTATGTCAAATGCTGGGTAGGGCAAGTAAGATAAAGCCTGAGAATTGATCAGTAGATTTAAAATCATGGAGGTCATTGATGAACTTGACAAGAGCATTTTCCATAGAGTAGTGGCTAGAATTGGTTAAAGAAAGAATGGAGGAGAAGAAATAGAGACACTGAGCAGATGTAAGTTTTGTTTTGCCAAGATTTGTTATAAAGGAGGGAAGAGATTTGTTATAAAGAGGGAAGAGATCAGGGAGAGCTGCTAAAGCGGAATAGAGTCAAAAGAGTTTCTATTTTGTTTTGAGATTCAAGACATTAAACCATATGGGAAAGCTGCTGCTTACGACCTCATGAGGAAAAACTAATGATCAAAGAGAGAAGGGAGCATTTATAAAGTAATATCCTTAAATAAGTGAGAGAATGGGTCTTACACATAAGTGGGAGGTGACTTCAGATACAGTCACCAGGGACTGTTTACTGCAGGGACAGTTTATCTACAATCAGAGGAGGGAATGCAGAATATGACAAATGGGGACCGACATTAGTGAGTGGGTCACTGTAGTCACCTATTACTTCTTTTTCTCAGTGTATTTAAAGATTTTCCAGGTGATTCTAGTGGATTGGAGTCACTGGCCTATAGTTAAAACCAAGCAACCCAAAGGGCCTATTGCTTTCTCCTCCAACTCTATTCCTGTGTCTCATTTTTCTGCTGGTGAGAAAAGACATTTCCAGAGCATCCTGGGGTGATGGTGAAGAGAGAGTTGCCTCTAATCTGTCAACCTTAAGTCCCAGCCTGTGAGAACAGCCCCAGGCCTGTCTCACCTTCCTAGCTGTACAAGCTGCACATATGAGCAAAGAGAAAGGAGTTAGATAGATAGTTAGATATATAGATAGATAGTCTATAGGTCAGATCTCTCCCAAAAGAGGGAGTAGGACACCTGGCACAGCACAGGCTTATTTATATGCCCCTGCTACTGGGACTCCACCTTCTAGAAGTCATGGTCCAGTTGGTTCCTTAAACATGGAGAGGCCACATGCAAAGTCATGGGCCCTGATGCCACGTTCTTGACATAGAAGGAGTGGGGTGGGGAAAAACTGCTTGATAAATCTAAATTGGCTCCCTTCCTCCACCTAGGACCAAGTCAAAAATGGGTGTCAGAAGAGATTAATTTGGCTAGCACAATTGTCTTGGTCCATTTGGCCTGTTTAACAAAAAATACCATAGACTGAGTGGCTTATGCAAACATTTATTTCTCACAGTTCTGGAGGTTGGGAAGTCCAAGATCAGGGTGCTGGCAGATTTGGCGTCTGATGAGAGCCAGCTTCCTGGTTCTTAAACCACTGTCTTCAACCTGTGCCCTTTTATAAAGGCACTAATCCCATTGCTGAGGGCTCCACCCCTCATGACCTAACCACCTCCCAAAGTCCCTAAACACCATCACATTGGGGATTAGATTTCAACATAAGAATTTTGGGGAGACTCAAACATTCAGTCTATAGCCACAATATTTTTAAAAATTATATCTATTCACCCTCAGCAAGGCAGGCATGGCATTTTCCTGATCGATGCGGCTACTCCCTGCCTGTGTCCTCCAGGACCACCGCAGACATTGGCACCCTGGCTTAGCCACCTAGGTACAACTTGTAGTATCTAGTCACAGGCAGTGTAGAAATGCTGGTACATTCTCCCCCCCCAGAAAAAAAGAAGTCCAAAATGACCTGGTGACCTTCCCAACCCCTAAGCTCTGTATGGTTATTTTCTGCTGATTTACCCCTACCTAGGCCAGCTGTTTCTTTAGGAGTCTTCTCTTGGGGTAAAAATAAGGAACAACCTGTTTCTTGATAGCAGCATCCACAGGAGAATGACACCATGTGATATAAATGTGATGGAGGGTTCCTAGTTCCCACTCATTCCCCTGGCATTGTGCAGTAATGGACTCTAATATTAAAATGCATATTTCACACCCTTGTCCCACGATTTGGAGGATGGCGATTCACTATGCATGAGCCATTCACTCATGCTCATCACACAGAGAAAATTACATTTTCCCAGTTGCCAAATGGAGGAGATAAATTATCTCATGTGGACAAGCGCATTGCTCCCAGAGCAGTTTCACAGACCCAAGACACTGATCTAAAACACCCAGGAGGGAGACTGAGCTTTCCTGGGGTCAACCTGGTCAGCCTCTTCAGGCCCACCAGGCCCTCGCCCCAGTGGGTTTACTGTGGTGGGACTTTTGCCCTTCCAGCTTTTTGGGATAAAATGAGCATCCTTGAGGCCTCTTATTCTTCCTTCCTAGGAAACATGTTATAAAAATGAATAAATCAACACAAGAACATTTCATACTTATGCATACCCACTCAGTTGATAATACTTATTTGTAATGAACATTAAAGAAGCAAAATGTTAAAATGTTCTCCTTGGGGAAGATACATTGGAATGTCTTACCACTGACGTACACACATCTGCTTGTTACACACTCTCTCCTTATCCTGATGTTAATGAAGGTCCAGATTACTGCTGTCTCTAATTTAGCATCTAATCCTAAACCTATTACCTACATACATATAATTAATACCAATTGTATCTACACAATAATCACAGCTACCATTTATTACCCTTCACATCACTGTTCTAACCACTTAATGCATTTTCCAATATGATCCCACAACTGAAAATTTTTATGTTTTTGCCCACGTTACAATGAGCACAGTTATATGATTCACACATTAATTCTTTCAACAGTTATTCAGTGACTATTACAAACCTGGAATTGTATGAGGCCCTGGAAGTAGAGGTGGGTGTGAAGCAGAAATAACCAGAGTACATAGCAGACCCTACGAAGTGTCAAAGTGGAGTTCTCGCACTGAATGCTTTGGGAGTTGGGAGAAGGGAGGGCTCATGGGCAGCTAAAGCCACTAGTGACCTCATTATACAATATTTAGGTTATATTTTTCTCTGCCTAGAAAATCGGCTCTCAACCATTCCACTGCGGTGCACGCATTAAGTGACGCCCCTAATCGGTGTGGACGACTTTGGATTTGCCAGAAGGCATCACCTAAACACTAATTATTACCAGTGAGTGTTATGGGTCTAGTGGCTTCTGCTTTCCTTTTCTCTGGCTTCCTAAGTGTTGCTTCCCTTCTGTTAGTTTTATCTCGGCCGTGCAAATGAGCACAGATTCACACCCCGGGCGCCAGGCTCTGCACCCGTGCACGTGCGCTCTGCGCCCCCTCGACCTTCGGCAGTTCCCCCCTCCCGCGCCACCCGGTCCCCGCCGGCCACTTCTCCTCCCTGGCGTCCGCGCCTCCGGCCGCTGCAGCAGAGCGGGGCGGACCCGGCAGAGGCCGGGGTTTCGGCCGGGGCGCAGGAGCACTCCGCTTCCCGCCGCCCCATCCCTCCCGGGCAGAGCCTGAAGGGTCCCCTCCCGTGGGCAGGAGTGAGGACGAGCTTCAAAGGTGAGGGAGGACTCTGGGAGCCTGCGCCCAGGCTGGAAGGCCAGGCTACCCCGGGACCTGGGCTAGACTCAGAAAACGCGGGCGCCCGGCACCCCAGGTGAGGTTGCCTCCGAGGGGGCTGGGACGGAGAAGGCCCGTCTACACTGCACGCGCTCGGCTCCGGAAGAGCGCGGCCGAGCGGCCCCGGGGCTGCAGGAGAAGGAAGCGGGGCGCGCGGGGGAGGCAGCCCCACCCCTGCCGCCAAAGGCCGGGCTCCCCCGCGCCCGCCGCCGCAGCAGGTGGGGGCCCGGCGGGCCGGGGGCGGGGCCCGGCTCGGGGCGGAGCCTCAGCGGCGAGCACTGGGCGGTGCGGGCGCGGGTTGGGGCCGGAGCCGCAGCCGGAGCCGGAGCAGGAGCCGCGAGCCGGGCTGTCCCGGCGGCCGCCGGAGCTTGCAGCGCGCCGGGGCTGGGACCGGCCGAGCCGAGCGCGCCGGCGCCGCGACCGCAGACAAAGGCGCCGCTCGCTCCCGGGCCGCCGCGCTCTCGGGCTCTGCTTTGGGTAAGTGGCTCCCCCTTTGCTTTCTTTCTTCTCCCGGCTGCCTGCTCCTCTCGGAGTTCCACGGGCTCCGGAGAAGCTGGAGAGAAAGGAAGAAATGATACTTCCCCTCTCTCTCTGCAGCCCCATTTCACCTTAAAAAAAAAAAAAAATCCTAAACAAAACCCCCAGCAAATTTCACACTAGCGAGTTTCCGAGCGGTGGGACGTCTCCCGTGGGATCGACTCGGCCGCCCTCTGTGACCCCTTGCTCCGCCGACTGCGCGCGCCTGTGTAGACCCTGGATCGGCGATTTGGATGTGAATGTTACCGCTGGGCTCCCCCGGGGCGGGAGGTGTAGGGGAAGAGGCTACAGGGACCGGACGCCGCGAGGGGACCCCATCCCCAAGGACAGTTTGGTGCGTTTTGGGGAGCCGAGGGGCTGTTCGCACTGCCAGTTCAGATTCGGATCTCGGTGATGGGGTCTGCCCCAGTCCTCTAGCATCCTCCCCTCCAGCCTCCTTCCCGTCTTTTTCAAGGGTTAATATAGCGCCCCCTACGCCCCACCCCACCGAGGCTCACACTCTGCCCCTTCGCGGCCCCAGGGAGGAGGCTCGGGGAGCCCGAGAGAGCGGGGAGGGAGGGAGCTCCGCCGCTTTTCCCGCTGGGTAACCTCAAACCCGAATCTGCGGGGAGAGCGGGCGGCTACGGGCGGAGAATCGGGTTTGACATCACAGCGCGGTCCCGGGCGGGCTCCCCCAGCCTCTTCCCCGGCTGCTCTCCATCAGAAAAGCAATCGGAAGCCCGGCTGGCTTTTTTGCTTTTGTTCTGCCCGTAACTCTCCGGAATCCGGGGAGAAGCCGGGGCGGGCGGATTCCCCGGGAAGGGGACCCTGGCGGAAGCTCCAGGTGCAACCCCAAAGTGACAATTGGAGGCGGCGGCTGTTTCCCGCCCCTGGGTGGGGAAGATATTCCGATCGCTAATCAATGCTCGGGATCTGGCAGCGGGTCCGCTGCTTGCTAAAGAGCGGGGTGTCCGCCGCGGCCGCGCGCCGTCACGCGCCTCTCCAGCACTCTCGAAAACGCTACCTCGAGACGCGCATTTCCATTCATGGATCTGTGCCTGGGACTTGATTAATGTCACCTCTGCCCAGGTTCTCTAAGGAGTGAGTGTCTGCTTCTATTCAATTTAATAGCCATTTATAGGGGCCTACTATGTGCAAGGCAGCAACCCTACGATTATCTTAATTTAAAAGATATTTATGGAGCACCTACCCTGTGCAAAACAGATGTGTTACAAACTTTTCAGTTTAGAGGATTTTTATTGAGTACTTACAGTGTTCAAGGTACCTGTGCTCTGACCTTATTTTAATAGATATTTACTGAGCATCTACTGAGTACAAGCTGGGTTTTTTTCCCCGCTTTTTTTCTGAAGGTTTGCCCAGTGTATCTTTTGAGAGAGGGGATATGGAGGCAAGGAAGCCAGAATATGTCTTCGAACCCTTCAATTCCTTTAGTAACCTGCATTTTAACCTTTCCAGACAGCTTGTTGTGTGGTTTAGGAAGTGCTGGTCTTCTACACTACAGCTTGAGGGTTTCTCACAGGGGAGCAGGGCAGAATAATGAAAAGGCTACTCTGGGACCTCTTTCCAATTCAGTTTCCTCACATTGAAAAAAAAAAAAAGGGAAGCAGTTTCTTTGTGCAAAGCACCATGCTAGTTATTGCAGGGAATCAAAGGTTAATGAGGCAAAGCCTTGACACTCAAAGGGTGGAGAGTCTGTGGTAGGGACAGAAAGACAGACAAAAGACAATCAATTAAACCAGGAGGGCGGGGGGTTGGGGACATGAAGATAGGGCCCGCATGGACCTGCCAGCCGCTAGCTCCAAACTGGTGACTGGGTTGAGAGTGGCTTTAAAATCCCATCATTGTGGTGTCTGGGGACCTACAGGCAAAATCAAATGGTCTGAGGGTCCTACCTACTAAGAGATTAGATGACTCTATTACTCTGATACTCCTGGGATCCTGAGACATGCTGGAATATCCAGATTGGCAAGAAAACCATGGGTCCTCAGCCTCTTGACAAATAGTTGTTATATATAGGCTGTTATCAAGGAAATGTAGTCTAGTTGGTAGGATTGTAGTCTAGTAGGAGTTCTTCAGATAAACCCGTAAACTGACTGCTTGGGCAGCATACATGAAAAGCCAGGAGCAAATTCCTCCCAGAATTGAATGTCGAAAACAAAATTCTGTCCTCATGGAATTGTGCCTTTCCTTTCATCAGACGGCGAGAACTTGCTCTATGTCTAGTATGGTTATCTTTTTAACTTGGCCTCCATCAATTCCTAGTAAGTGCTTTATCCTAGCTTCTTGGTACAACGATCTTTTTCTTCCCAATTTATTTCTGATCTCCCTTAAATTTTTTTTTTCTTTTAAATTCTGCACTGTGTTATTTTTTTTGTTACGAACCTGAAAGCTCCCCTCAAGTCTTTTCTGGAAGTAGCCCCATTATGAAAGATACCTAGGAAATATGGTAAGCACTAGATGAATGACTTGGAGGCCCTGTACGTATAAGAAGAGGGAGGAAAAAAAGGCCAAAATCAGGAATGTACAGAGAAAACATAAAGTGGCCTTGCAAGATGGAACAGGATTCAGATAGGAAAAGAAGACGAACAAAGACCTCCCTCCCAAATTGAGGGAAAGGTTGTAAGAGAAAGTGTGATGGAAAACAAACCATCTTTAGAACACTTTAGGAATTTGATAGCTATTCATCTGGAAGAGTTTCCATTCATTCAACAAAGAAGCACTGCCCGAGCATTTAACTCTGTGTCCACGACTTTGCTAGGTGTCAGGTAGGGGCTTCACCCAGCACAGTCTGGGGTTCACTGTGATTCCCACAGCTGGTGAGGACCCTTGTCTCCTGTTCCAGCTGCAGGGATAGCACCGCATCCCTACCATTCTTTGAAACGTTCCTAGAGTTTTTTCACCTGAGCTGAACTGTATTGTAATCTTCTTCAAGGCCAAGAATGTGACTTTGGTTTTTTTCCCTGCATCCTTCCCTGCCTACAGGATCCTACATAGTCTGTAGAGTAGGTGACGTTTATTCCAGAGCCCTGGATTGCCCATTCCTTCCCCCTTTCCCTACCTCGTCAGGGCCTGGCCTCTCTTCCTCTCCACCACTTTCAACTGCCCAAAGCCTTTCACTGTATAAAAACGAGGGGCAAAACCAATCTGTCATCAGTCACTTTCTATTGAATATGAATGTAGGTCACTGTTCTCTCTTCCAGGGGTCCTTGCACTTTAAGCCTCATTATGGAAGGGAAGGCTTTGTCCACCATGAGAAGATTTCAAGCATAGACAAGTGGGTATTGGAGGTACCTGGGTAGGCGAAGCGCCTTTCTTGGTGCTCCTGAAATTATGCTAGCACCTCCTCACGTTAGGCCCTCTTGACAAGGGTCTCTGCAGTGCCACAATCCATAAAAGTCTGGAGCCTTCATTGCTTCTTACCGTAGCATGGTGGTTGAGGTCAGAGAGCAGCTCTGCCTGAGCTCCCTGTCAACCTGGCCTTCACTCGCTCTGTTCTTTAAACATTAATCATTTTCTAGACGGAATCCTTGCTTTCTTCCCTACAGGTGCCATTATTTTAAGGCTGGGATTCTCAACCTGGGGCACTCTTGGTGTTGTGGGCTGGATAATTCTTCGTCGTGGGGAGCTGACCTGTGCATTGTAGAATGTTTAGCAGCAGCCCTGGCCTCTACCCACTAGATGCCAGTAGCACCCCACACCCCCTCCCCAAGTTGTGACAATGAGAAGTGCCCCAGTTATTGCCAGATGTCCGCTGGGGAGCAGAGTCACCCCTGATTGTGAACAGCTGTTCTGAGGGGTTCTGGTTGCTCTGTATCGTGCTGTGTAACCATTCCCACTTTTCTGGGAGAGGGCTTCTCTGATGTAACTTGGTTGGCAAGACAGGTGACTTGGTAAGTGTGTACTATACATTGTGGAATTTCCGTATGAATAATTTCATAAATCAGAATAAACATCCTTTGTCAGGACACATATCCTAATCTGGTCATCACAATAAGTCAATCTTTGGAGGCAAAACAACAATCACCACCACAAACCCCCCCCCAAAAAAAAACAAACCTCTCAAATTCATCCCCTAGCATGTGTTTGATTTATATACTAGGAATGCAGGTAGTAGGACCACCATTGGCAACCAGGATTACCCACAGGGTCATGCCCAGCCCACTGGGCAGCAGTGGGGGAGGGAAGTAGGCCAGGATCCGGTTCTGAGGAGTCCTCTTTAAGAAAAAGACAAAATAACCAGGTGAACGTGTGGATGCTAGAGCCCCTCCCCAGCGTTGGGAGGGGTTCTGAGGTTTCAGTTTCACTTGCTTCAGGTGAAGCTGCCTCTGGGCATCGTTTTGAGGAGTGACAGCACAGCTGTGGCTGCAGGAATGGGAAAGTGGAGGCTTTCTTCTACCCATGACTGGCAAGAGCTGAGAGAAGCTTCTCAAAGACTTGACTTCAGTAGAGCGCAGGGATCAAAATAGAATCGTTAAATACAGGGTAGCTGGTACTTCTGTTAATATCTGCCTTCAGAAGTAGAACTTTCATAGCGCCAGCATCATCACCTTCTTCGCAGGATGGAACGAGGGGCATGGTTAGTTCAAGTTTAGCAGCAGGATCCTTGAGTTCTTCTAGTGGATGGAAGTAACTTAATGAACCTTGTAAGAGTGATGTTGGCCTAGTGCCCAAGTTATTGCTTCCAAAAGCGAGTGAAACTCTTTTTCAAGTCACTGTAATGGTATTGGAAAAGTTTACAGATTTCACTGATTCAAACTTCTATTTTGGAATACCCAAGCGTGGGGTGAGACTTTTCCTTTCATTGAAACAGGCCAGATAGGAAATACCTTTTGCGGGCAGGGTGGGCAACTAACTCAAGTACTCAAAAACCTAAAATAATGAAACAACCAAACAAAAGGCCTCTATATTTCAGACTTTTCATTCATTCACAATCTTTTTCCTTAGTCTAAATGGACCTATTTTCAAGGAGGAAGAGAAGGTGCTATGATTAGTATCTAAATGTGCCTGCTGTGCGTGAAACTGATCGGCCAATATGCCATTGTCTAGATTTAACAAAAATAAAGACTCTCTATTGGAAAATTTGCTGTAGGAGGGATTCTTTAAAAAATTAGTAGTTTTCCATTTGTCTTTAGAGTGATTTGATTTTTATAAAACTTTTCAAGAGTCAAGATCAATTTGGAGATTTGGGATCAAATCTACATGTCATCACAGAGCTTAGACCTGCAAGGGATCTTGGGAATCAGTGACCAGCTCTCCTTGCCCCATTGTGTAAATGGGGAAACTGAGGCTGAGAGAAGTTAGGTGGTTTGCACAGAGGTCAGTGCTGAGGCTGGGCTCGGAGTCCGGAGTTTGTCCTGTTCCCTTTGATACTCATGCCACCGGGGTACCTTTCCATCTTTCCAGGTGAATATTGGTGGAGGAAGAGCCAGAAGGAAAAAGAATTTGATAACTTGTCTCCTTTCCAGGTCATCTAATCCTGATAGAACTAATCATTGATTCAGACTGATTACATCTATGCCCAAGGTGTGTGTGCATACAGGTAGCACTGAGGGAAAACTGGGACAGTTAGATTAGTGGCATGAGATTATTTTATAAAACTTTCTATGTACAGCACAGTGACTATAGTTACCAATACTGTATTGTATATTTGAAAGTTGCTAAGAGAGTAGATCTTAAAAGTTCTCATCACAAGAAGAAAATTGTAACTATGTATGGCGATGACTTACTGTGGTGATCATTTTGCGATATACATACAAATATAGAATCATTGTTTTTTACCTGAAACTAATATAATGTAATATGTCAGTTATATCTCAATAAAAATTTTGAAAAAATTATTTTAACTTCCTTTAATGTTCTTTTATATTGTTTTTACAGTAAATAGTTAGAATGAAACATTTATTTCCCTATTTGGGAAAGTAATACAGATTCATTATGGAAAATAGCAAGATGAATGAAAATAATCATTCTACCTGTGACTGATCTGATCATATTGTGCTATGTTTATTTTTAGTGTTTTTGTCTCAGCTCATTTTAAAACACAATTCAGATCATACTGTACATATAATTTTAACTTTTTATCTTGCTTTTTTCAGCTAATATTATAACAAACAATTTCCATGTTATTACAAACTCTTTGTAAACATAATTTTTAATGACTACATAATTCAGTACTTTGGAAGCCTGTTAACTTATCACAATATTTTGTTACTAGTGGACATTATTTGCTCCCAATTTCTGACTACTGTGTCATTGCAGTGCGTAGTTTTGTGCCTATACTCTTCTACAATTCGGATTGTTTTCTTAGTAAACATTCCCAGATAGTGAAATTACTCTACCAAGTGTGGAAAGCACCATGTTAATAAATCGCTTTCTAGAACTGGAAATGATTTCACCACATCATTGACAACATAGGGTCTTTTATTTTTTTAATTATTTATTTAAGATAGAAAATATGTCATGGTTGTTTTCATTTTGGTTACCAACATGGCTAAACATTTCTCTGTAGGATTGTTACCCTGTTTGTATTTTTTGTTAATTATCTATTTACCCTCCCTCCCCCACATGGATATTTTATGAAGAGTTCCATCTAACCCTACTGTTCCACAATTCCAATACTTCAAGGTCTGTGTTTCAGGCTGAGCTCTTTTTGTCGCAGTGATGGAGCTGCCTGTTCCGTTCCTGAAGCGAGCTCGGGTGGACGGGGAGCTCCATCCCCTTGGTACCAGGCAGCATACAGTGAGTACTTATTCAGTGCTTCCCAGGCATTAATTCTCAATCCTTACCTTGTGAAGTGGGTACTGTTTTACTATATGAGGAGAGTGAAGCACAGAAAGGTAAAATAACCATAGTCACATATACTTTTAAAAGGGTTCTGATCACCAGTTCCAGTGTATGTGGGGTTTTCCCCACACATCTGAGCAATTCTCTGTGACACCTGCTGGGTGTCCTACGATTCAACCCAATTCTGACACTCTGTACCTGAGATAGAGTCAGATCCCACAGGTTAAGGGCTCAGAACCACAAGGCTGTCCTCCAGCTCCAGTCGCAAGCTGGGTTGTCACCTGTGCTTCTGTCCAACTGGCTATAAATCATGACTCCCTCCTTGAGTTCAATTAATTTGCTGGAGTGGTCACAGACTCAGGAAAACCCATTTACTCACTAGATTGCTGGTTTATGACAAAGGATATTAAAGGATACAAATCGATAGTCAGATGTAGAGATACCCAGGGCGAGGACCTGAACAAAGGAGGTTCTGTCCTCGTGGAGTTTGGGGCCCAGCACGGTGGCATGTGGAAGCGTTCTTTTTCTCCAACCTGGAAGCTCTCTGAACTCCTTCTTTTGGATTTTTATGGAGGCTTCATTACAAAGGCATGATTGATCAAATCATTGGCCATTGGCAATTGATTCAACCTCCAACTCCTTGCCCCAACCTGGAAATCAGGGGGTGGGACTGAAAAAGTTCCATCCCTCTTTCCATGGTTGGTTCCCCTGGCAACCAACCCCCATCCCTATGTACTTTCCAAAAGCCACTTCATTAATATAAACCCAGGTGTGGTGGAGTGGGGCTTGTTATGGATACCAAGACACCCATTTCACCTTTTCGGCTCTAGAGCAATTTCAGGAACTGAGGACGAGAGACCAAATATTATAACAAAAGATATTGCCATTGCACTTATCGCTTAGGAAATTCCAAGGGTTTTGGGAGCTGTGATGTGAAGACCATATATATGAGAAACATATTTTGTTCATCTGAATGGCCAAATACATATTTCTTATAAATCACAATATTGCAACTTTTAACCACTGTCGTACTACCTCTGGATCTTTGCTAAAGTGACCTGCCTCAGTTGTGTAGTTGGTCTTCGAGGGAGCTGGGCTTAGGAAAATTAGCAACTTCCTTTGAACTCTATTGCCTGTTACTGGGAGAACTTTGGGGTATAAGGTAATTTTGCTACCTTAAACTTATTGCTAACTTTTATATCTCTTAGCCTCTCTTCTGTTTTTCCATCCTTTTTATATCTCCTAGCTACATCTGGTCGTTTTTCTGACCTATCTTCTAAGTCCCACCATGTCTCTTCAACTGTATGTAATCTGCAGTTAAATCCATCTGTTTCTTTCTTAATTTCAGTTACTGAATTTCAGTTCTAGAATTTTTAGCTCTTTTTCAAATCTTTAATGTTACTTTATATAGTCCTGGTTCCTTGTTCTGAAATTTTTAAGCCCAACTTCTATCTCCATAAGCATAGCAACTATAGTTGTCTTACATTCTGTGTCTGATAATTTTTCCATCTCGGATGTGTCTGTTTCTTCTGTTTGTTGTTTGTCCAGATTCTCATGTTGGTTCATATTTATGTCATCATATGTCCTCGTGTGCCTTGTTGTCTTTGAATGTGTGTTAGATATTGTTTTGAAAAAAAATTTGTATAAATGCCATGTCTCATCAGTTAAGAAATACATTTTTTCACATTTTAATCTCTGAAGTTCAGATATGGTTTACAATTGATCGAGACGTACACTTATAGTTGGTAGCATTTTTCTCTTTTAATTGGCTTGTACCTAAAAAAAAATAGTGCATAATACAATTAGCAATACTGAAGGTTGATGAAATGAAATAATTTGAGGCTTTGAAGGATGATAAATATGACAAGAGTTCTAGAGAGCCTCTTAAATAGCCTCTGCGGGCCTTTTGGATACCAGCAATCCCAGATCAATTTGAGCACTTGAGATTTTCTAGCCCATCCAGATGACAGGAAGCCAGACTAGTTTATTTTTTGTTTTCTCTTACTAAAAACAGGGCCTAGCTCTTTGAGGTCCCAACCACAGGTGTGAAGTGGCTTACCAGGCTTTAACCTTAGGGATGCCTTGGGTCCCTGACCCCGTCAGGCTGTGCAAAGTGCTACTCAGCTTCCCAACTTTCTCCTCCTGGTTGACAGATTCCCCCCAACTGGGTAAGCGTGGCTCCTAAGACCTAGGGCCACATCTAGGGATCTTCTCCCAGATCTTAAGCCTGAATCCCCCTCCCTCATAAGCTCTTTGGTGCTTTTAGGAAGAAGTTTTAAAAATATTTCATCTGGGTTTCTTTGTTGTGTTTGCTGGGAAAGTTGGTTCTAATTATGCAATTTATCACTGCCGGAAGGAGGCAGTAGTGAATCTGATCTATCTTAGAGCCCGACAGAAGAGCGTGAAATACCAGCAGCTCTTTGCCAGCTCATGACTAGAGAACTTTCTCCCTCCACTCCTCATATGTCATCCGGGTTGCAGCCGGAAAGTGGAAGTTGGGATGAATACATTTCTACAAACTGGACACAGCTAAATATAGATATATTTCCCTATATAAAAGAGACTAATTCCTCAGGTTTTTCCTAATAAGGCGGGTGACGTAGCAGAGAGAGCAGTTGCAGGAGTGGTATCTGGAGCCCCATCCATCATCCGTCTCCATCTGGTCTCTTCCTTCTCATCTGTGCTGTCCTGCAGAAAGATGGGGATTTAGGACCAAGGAACCTGATGAGGGAGCAAGGTGCTCTTTATTCCAGCAACCGTTGAGAAGTAAAGAAAAGTAGACCATATTTTAGCTAGGTAAGATTTCTTCCATTCATTGTGGGCCCCCGAAATTTCCACTGGGAGAGCTGAATTTCTCACCCATGGCCGAGGCTATTCCTTGTGGAGACTAAACTATTGTGTCCACAAGCCTCAGGGTGGCCTTTCCAGGGGACTCTTCTTAAATCTTATTTTTCAAAAGAAGATTCCTTTCTGGCTTTTCAAAGACATATGATTACCTATGTGTTCTCAAAATCAGCAGCCAAATGTATTTTCCCCCTACCTTGTTCCAACTCTCATAGATGTTTTCCCACCAGCTTTCATGAAGCCAGAGAAATTTACAATGAGAAAAAGGTTGAGTGTTGAGTTTGAAAAGGTTGGGCAAAGGGGCACAGAATGGCGGGAAGCCCTCCCTCCCACCTTACCAGAGCCTCCATTGGATTTTTTTTTTGGTGGGGGGGGCCCTTATTTTTATTTGGGGCTCTTATTTTTATTTTCTCCCTGGAAACCTCAGAGCTGTCCTCTCAGAAAATTGCTATCTGCCCAGGGAACTGCAGATCCACTATCACCCTTCAGGAGTGTAGCCACTGGGTAAAGTGAAGGAAGGTATGGTAGCAAGGATCTCTCTCTCTAGAAAGGGCTTGTTTGGGAGGGATATCCCCACCAACTTTTTGGAGACCACCTCATACCTTTTATGTATTCCATGATGATTTATCCATCTTATTTTTATTTTTATTTAATTTTACGATATTTCACACATAGGAAAGACTACATATAACTTAGTCCATCTATTGCTAGAAATGGAAATCCTCCAATTAGGTTTTAATAATTGTCCTTAAAGGAACAAATCTGTCATTCCACTCCCAGGTGATTCTAGTTTGTGACTGATACCTTTGGAAGAAATGATTAATGACTTAATTTTGAAGAAGCAAATTTTCTATTCTCCCAGAAAATGTACCTTTCCATGATTATTTTTGGAGGCAGAATTACTAGAAAGCCCCACCAGCCATAAGAATTTATGAACCATGATGTCTGAAAACTCTTCAGCCTGAAAGGAAGTAAATTAATTCCTCCAGTGTGATTCACTTTAGGTACAAGCCAAATTCCTCAATTTATCCATAAGTTAGGCTCTTAAGCTGATTTTTCTAAAGAGGCATAATTATTTTGACATCAAGGCCATTTTCTATATTTCTATCATCAAATTTTCCATTGATTTGAATTTGAGGTTTTTCCCAGCCATTGTGAGACCATTTTGTCTGCTAATAAGAGATAATATGCTGTGATTTCACTAACATGTGTGAGAACCACAGGGAGTTCAGACAAGGTTAGCTGAGCAATTTCTGTACTTGTCATAGAGACCAGGGCATTGCATTCAGGATGTGGTGGCAATGGCACTTTTCACCAAATAGTCAGAACTTTTTAGAAGACTCGCAACTGTAAAGTATGGTAGCTCTTTCAACAGAAATAAAAGGGAGAGAGAAATTCAGAAATCTGAAATGATTTTATTTGTAGGAGGAGGATAAGGAAGGTGATTGCAGTAAACCACTTAGAAGAGGAGGTGAGAACTATATAACAATGGAGTAACCACAGTGACTCTTTGAACTTTCCAGATCCGAGGAGAGACAATGAAAAATGTCTTGATCAATTACTATAACAACCCACCCATCTGCTGTGTAATAAAGCCAGTGAAATATGGGCCATCAAAATGACAGGGAGAACTTTAGGATATACAGAGTAAGGAGAGAGACAGTTTTTTTTACATTGTGAGTGAGAATACGTCTGGTAAATAGTTCTGGGCATGTCGTGACCTGAATAACTGTCATTTTCCTATACTTTACCATTTTCTTGAGCTGAATGGAGACTAAAGACAAATAAAAGGCTTAGGTCCTTATTAATTTTGTTAGGTCTCCAGATGAAGGATGATAGGGAATATGAGTCCAATAGGAAAATGCTCTTAGTTTATGAAAGTATTTTAGTTACAAACTTGATGTCTCATTTCTAAATTTTTGTGCATGCTTTCATTCTTCAAGAGTTATTCAGTGAGTTTGTTAATCCTGTAAACCCCTTTTTTATGAGCAGTCTTTGAAAGTGAACCTGAAATACATTTATGGAACAAGAGGAGGTAAAAAAAATCCTTTGACTTTTCTCTTCAATTTATTCAGAAGCAGATCCCCAGAACCAAAGATTTATCTATAGATTTATCTATATTTAACAGCTGACTTTTCTTTTTATTTCACCAACAAACAATACAGTGTTTTTGCTTTGCACTCCTGAATTGAGGATTTGGCTTCCATAATGTATTAAATAATTTAACCTTCTTGTCTTCTGTTCCACCTTTCCTATTGGTAAGAAATAATAAGAACATTATTATTTAATTATCACCACTAGAAGCAACGTCAGATTTCAGTAATCTAAAACTATATTGCCTTAAACTGAGATTATTTGAAATAAGATCTTTCCTCTTCAGTAATGGATACCTAGAAAAGGAGGGGTATAGCTGTAGACACTGGGGGTAGATACAGGAACATATACACATACAGTTGTGATTATGGGGTAACCATAAGCTTTGTTTCTGGAAGGACACATAAGACATTGTGAGTGGTGGTAAAGTAAGAAGTAACTGGTTACTGAGACGAGGGAAAGGATTTTTTATTTTATACCTTTCCATACTATTTCATTTTTAAAATAAGCACATATTTTTATTTAATAAGTAAATAAGGGGAAAAATTAAGTTCAGAACTAGAAGCCAAGTTCAGTGTTCCTTGAACCCTGATAGAATGAACTTTACCATTTATTTTGGACATTAAAAAAAATACTCCAAGCTGCCTCCTCACTGGTTTCATGCTGTAGCATCTATCATTCTGTCTTAAATCATGGTTAGATGTATAACTGTTTTCCTCATTAATTTTTATCACCATAGGCTGTCTCTCTTCTTTCTGTAGCCTTACTGTGTCTAGTCCATTATGGTGCATATATTAGTTCCTTAATCTTTGTTTTATGGAATTGGATACTCAAGGTACTTTCTCCCAAATAATCATTTCTAGGAAAACAAAGTAATAAACATAGCCATTTCCACAAGACTAATATCATTGTCCTCAAGAGGATTCAAACCACATAATGTCTGAGCTGGAAGAAAACCATCTTTGCGTGTATTTATTCTCTTGTTTTAGAAATGAGGAGGCTGAAGATCAAATCACTTGCTCAAGATCACACGGGGAATGAGAGGTGACTTGATACTCAGAGCCCAGATCTCTTCCAGCCCAGCCCTCCTCCTGCTGCAACAATCATTAGAGACAATCATTCTGTTGGTCAGCAGGCATTTAGATGAATGGTCAATGCTGGCAAAAGATAGGTCACACTCAATTAAAACAGCAACTGTGAAGAGGTAACTTCAAAAAGAAGAGGAGGTATTGAGCTGATTTTTTTCCAAGTTTTAATGAACGATTTTGCAGATTTACCTCCTTTTAAAGCAAATTTGCTATATAAACGTCAGCATTTCCACAAAATGATTGACAGTAGGAATCTTTTAGATGACAAGTATCCTAACTATGAGCGTCCGATAGAGTCAAATCGCCCTCACTTGTTGGGCAAATCTAGGTGCAGAGTATCAAAGCTGTGAAATGAGGAATTAATAGTGTTTTCTATCTTACCTGTTGGCTTTTTAAAATGGGAGCCATGTCTGGCCTGGTGAATAAGCCACCTGTCAGCAAGGAGCGATGAGCCCTCCAATTCCTAAATTCACCCCTGGGCACCTGAGCACTCAAAAGCCATTCCCAGTTTTCCAACATGCTGAGAAGGGAGCTGGAAAGACTTTTTTTTTGTCTGACACTACGCAAAGGAGAAACAGAAGGAGAAATTCCAAAGAGGGAGACAGTACCAAAAGTGTAAGGACTGGGGGAGCCCTGAGCATCGGATTCACTAATGAGGAGGCAGAATGCCATTTTTCTGAAATATGTTCTTTTTGTGCCACTTCCTATTGGATTCATACCATCCTAGAAGGCACTAGCTCCAATAGGCATAGCTGTAAAAGGCACATCTTTTAAAAATTTAATTCAGTTCAACAAATATTTAAGGTAGGTGCTGTAGGAGAGTTACAGTAAAAATAGCAGAAGCCCGGCCCAGTTCTTCTGGAGCTTGGAGTCTGTGCTGCGCTTTCCAAACTTGTCTGCATGTTGGAATCATCTAGGGACCTTCAAAAAACACTGCTGTCTGTGTCCAGGCCACCATCCCTGAGCGAGCTTGTGATCCAGTTGGTTTGGGATGTGGCCTGAGGTTTGGAATAGTTTAAAAGATAATTCTAAAGTGCAGACAAATTTGGGAACCAATGGTCTATGGAGTGGTTCTCAACCTTGACTGTATTAGAATCACCTAGACTGTATATGTATGTGTGCAAGTATGTGTATATATGTGCATATGTATATGTATGTATATACACATAAGTATGCATGTGTATATAAGCATAAGCACATATGTGTATACAAATGCATGTGTGTATTATGCATGTATATGCATGTGCATATACTCACATGCATAATATACATATGCATATACATACATGCCCAGCCTCCAGCCTTAGAGACTCTGATCTACGTGGTTTGAGGTGGGGTAGTCCCCACCTCAATACTATTTCAATACTATTTAAAACCATGGTTCCCCAAATTGGAGTTTTAAAAATGCTGATGCCTGAGTCCCGCTCCAGACATTCTGGTTTAATTGGTCTGGGGTCTGGTCTAGGCATCAGAATCTTTTCAAAGCCCCCCGTGTGATTCTAATATGCAGCCAAAGTTGTGATCCACTGGGTTAGTGAGCGAGACCGGGCTACCTTGTGCATAGTAGGTTCTCCAGAAAAATGATTAACTATGAAATGAAAACTAGGTAGAAGAACTTATAAGAAAAGTCAGTACTAAAAAATTGTACATTCCTGGTTCTTTGGGCCTTTCCCTAGGCTTGAATATGTTATGCAGTGATTTGGGGATGGAGGGGGTGTCAAAACCTAATAAATTCAGCTCACAACCATAGCCTTTGTTGTGGCTACCAGTGAAACTTTCAGCTGAAAGTGACAGCCAAGATCTTCCTAACTGCTCTGTTCCATTATATCTGCTTGTGATGGGCGTGGCAGATCTGCCTGTCATACTCCTGATGTGTCTAATGTTGTGTTTGGGAGAAAAATAACCAGAAACTTGCTTCTGTGAGATCTCGGTGCTCCAGCCCTGCATTTAGCCTGAGGTGAACTCTGTCCCGTGCAGCAAGCATCTGTGAGGGCCCGCCCCCTGCCTGGGGTTTGGGAGAGCTCCCTGGAGCATAGAGCAGAGAGTTGCCTGTTTCCTTTGTTCCCTAGGTGATTCTTTTTTTTTTTTTTGGAATTTGATGTTTTATTTATTTATTTATTTATTTATTTTAAACATCTTTATTGAAGTATAATTGCCTTACAATGGTTAGCTTCTGCTTTATAACAAAGTGAATCAGTTATACATATACAATATGTTCCCATATCTCTTCCCTCTTGCATCTCCCTCCCTCCCACCCTCCCCATCCCACCCCTCTAGGTGGTCACAAAGCACCGAGCTGATCTCCCTGTGCTATGCGGCTGCTTCCCACTAGCTATCTATTTTACATTTGGTAGTGTATATATGTCCATGACACTCTCTCACCCTGTCACATCTCACCCCACCCCCTCCCCATATCCTCAAGTCCATTCTCTAGTAGGTCTGTGTCTTTATTCCCGTCTTGCCACTAGGTTCTTCATGGCCTTTTTTTTTTTTTTTTTTTTCCTTAGATTCCATATATATGTGTTAGCATATTCTTGATTAGTCCAAGTGGTTCAAGGAGGGGAAGTATTTCCGCATCTGGCCCCAGTGAATGCAGCTGCTTTCCGCCTTGGAGAGGCTCCACCATCCTGGAAAGGGGAAAACTGCCAGGCCACCACAGCTGCTTACTGGGCAAAATCTGAACTGCTCCTGTTGGTCTTTGAAGACTCTAGGGCACTGGTTCTGAAACTTGAGTGGATCAGAACCCCCTGGAGTCATGTTAAACTACATATCTCTGGGGCAGCCCCCAGATTTTCTGATTCGGTAGGACTGGGGTGGGACCCAAGAACTTTGCATGTCTAATACCTTCTGGGCAGTACTAACCTGGCTGGTCTGGGGACTATCCCTTGAACACCACTGCTCTAGAAGGAAGGACACAGATGGCACCTGTGTTGTTTAGTAAAAGGGTATTACTTGATTGCTGCAAATTTACCTGATGGTCACAAGATCAAGAATTGAAACAACCTCCAACTATAAGATTGATAGATTAATTGATTGTTTAAATTATGAAACACCTGCTACATGCTAGGTGTCGTGCAAGCTTTGTTGCTCTAAGGAAGAGGAAGATGCGGCTACTCACTAAGCAGCTAGTCTGGGGGGGTAGGTGATGCATCACTAAAGGGACCCCTTTGTGCTCTGTAGAGGGAGTGCCCGGGCTTCCATGGGACATACGTGGGCAGGAGGAGTGTGGCTCAGAGCTGGCTTCCAGGAGTAGGTGATTCTGGGGTGGGATCTCGGGGGATGACTAGGGGTTCGGCAGGTGAAGAAGGTGGGGCTGTGTTCCGGGGCAGCATGAGTGAAGATGAGTGAGCCTGGCACGGGGAGCCACACGTGGTTTAGGGTGACTGATAGGGAGAGAGAGCTTAGTCTGGACAGGCAGGCAGATGCCGGATCCCAGGGGCCTGTCCTCCACATGGAGGAGCCTGGGCTGATCCAAAACCCAGGGAGGTCATTGAAGGGTTTTAAGTAGGTGAGTGACACAATCAGATTTGCCTGCAGTTTGGAAAACAGGCTGGAGGGAGCATGTACCTTCAGGAGGCACGGGAGACTATCATGGGAGTCCCCTGGGAGGTGATGAGGTCACAGGGGTCATGACCTTTCCATCACATTGTCCTTGCATTACCCTCTGCCTCTGCTCAGTATTTCAAACTTTTCAAAGCCATTTCCAATGGGCGCATTAACTGGCTTTTTGAGCGTCTGCTGTGTGTGCTTTTGGAGTGGAACCAGGCAATGAGTCTTGTGGCTCCCCGTAAAGATGCTGTGTTTCAAGGAAAATTAAGTTAAAGTGAACGTCAAGGGCAACCTTGGAACAGGTGAACCTCAAAAGTGCAACCGCATGAGGGGCCTGTGTGGAAGGGATTGGGCGTTTCAAACCATTTAGCCTGGGTGAGGTCGGGGAGGGATGGTCTCTCTGCGTGTTGTGTGTCTTTTGTGGAGCTCTGAGTTTTTCCTTTTTGGTTCTAACTGGGAGTCACACTTCCCTCTCCTGCTTTTACCTTGAGCACAGATTACAAATCCCGGCATAGTCCAGCCCCCTGCTGGCAGCCGCCTTCCCCCACCTCCCCGCCCTTCCATTTGAGGGCTTACCCAGAGCAGTCTCCTAAATTCCTAGTACCCCAAGGTGGCTTGAGTGCTGGGCATTATGGAGAGAAAGGGATTTCCAAAACAGATAAGACCAGTCCATGCCCACCGCAGTTGTGAATGAGTTGTGCGTGTAGAAAACCATGAAGAGGGCTGCAGTGAGCTAGCCCTTGGGTAGAGACAAGTGCAAAAGGGGTTGGGGAGAGGAAGTTCTCATCTGTCCCTGACCCATCTTAAACAAAATCAACACGGATGGATTCCACTTGTGGTCGGTACTTCGCACTTCATCTGGTAATGAAAATTTGATTTGTGGTTCCCTCTCATAGGGCTCTTCATCACAGCATAATCGATCCATCTCCAACAAGTGGCTCTTGAGGAAATCTATTCCGACAGGTCTCATCAGGACCCAGAGAGCCTCCCGGGGGTGTTGGAGGCTCCGTCTCTCCTGTCGTGCCCCTTCCTCCTGCAGGCTGTGGGGTTTCACCATCGGCTGAGTTAGGGGCTCCTTCAGAAGCCTTGAGTGGGCTGCTGCTGGGAGAGGCAGGGGTCACACTGAATAGACTGATGACCAGCGTCAGTGAGCAGTCTGTGCTCTGAGGTAATGGCATCAAGATTTATAGGTCACAGACACTAAGGTAGATTTGCTGCTTCAAACCAACGCAGTGGGTGTGAGAGTCGATTGCAGAATGAGTTGCTGGCGGCCCAACTCAGATTGCAAGAGTGAGTAAGAGCAGAAAGGAATGGGCATGACCCTCTGTTGATGTTTGCCCTCGTTGCTGGACGCTGTCCAGAGACACAACCTGAATGCCTCCGTGACGACTGTCCCAGGCATTTTGCTAGTGACATGTCTGACAGATTCTCTTGCTAGAGGGTTGCTAGAAAGGTTTGCCAAATGTCCAAGGGAACTTTCCTCCACCTTTGGCTAGTTAAAACAGAGCTGCTTTTATCCTGATTCCACCTGCTGTTTGTCTCTGAATGAAGCTCGCCATGCAGTGGGTACCATCTTGGAAGGCTATTCTTGGGTCATTTGAGGGGGCTCTGCCTTCTCTCTCTCTCTCTCTTTCATGTTGTTTACTGCTGACCCTGTTCAATGGACCAGAACTAGAATACAAATTGTTTTATTCTCTAATGACATTGATTGTGCTAGTCAGATGTTTAAGTAAACCTTCAAGGCAGGAACATAAACCGATTACCGAACTTCTTTTCTACCACCCTCTTGCTTTCTATTTTGCCTACCATCACACAATAGCTGTTGTGTAACTGGATGCTTGATTGAGGTGGCTGAATTCCCATTGGCTCTGAGTCAATTCATTATCCAAACATGTCCGCCTTTATACTGCTCGTGGGGCCTTTAGCCTTATATTGGCCCAGTAGGAATGCTTGATGCATTTATTTTTCACTCTGTGACCAATAAGGGTCATAGTTTGCATATTCATTCTGGGTTCTCTTGTTGTACCAAAATACACTAGTGCTTTTACTTAAAAAGTGAGGAAACAAGATGTATTAATTATCCATTGCTGTGCAACAAATGATTCCACAATTTGAAAGCCTAAAACAGCAAACATTTATTATCTTACAGTTGCTATGGGTCAGGAATTTGGAAGCGGTGTGGCTGGGTGGTTCTAGATTAGGGTCTCTCATGAGGTTGAAGTCAAGATGTTGGCTGGGGTTACAGACATCTGAAGACTTACCTTGGGCGGGAGGGTCTGCTTCCAAGTTCACTCATGGCTGTTGGCTAGCGGCCTCAGTTCCTCTCTGGAGAGGTCCACACAACATCGCACCTGCCTACCCCAGAGCAAGTGATCCAAGAGAGAGCAGCCAGGAAGCTGCATTGCCTTTTATGACTTAGACTGAAATTGCATAGTGTCATTCCCATTTTCTTCCTATTCATTAGAAGTAAGTCACTAGGTCCAGCCTACACCCAAGGGGAAGGGGAATTATGCTCTACCTTTTGAAGGGAGTGTCAGATAACTTTTGAACATGTTTTAAATCCATCACATAAAGTATGGTTCCTGGGTCTGACCAAATGGATGAGCAGAAATGGCTGAGTCCATCCTCTGCTAAGAACTCACTTCTTCCTGTGGGTGACTTGGCACCTGCTCTAGGGAACTCCATGAGCTGTTGAGGGTGGAAGATGGTTGGGATGCCCAGGTGTAGAATTTAGAGTTACTCTGATAACAGTTATTGACTAGGAGATATATCAGTACAGTCACTGCAGGCAAGTATACTTCTATATATTCTTGGGAATAGGAAACTCATTTTTCATTTTTTATTTAATCTACTTTTGGGATTGTGGCCGGGGTGGTGGTGGGGGTTCTGTTTATATGTCATTGCCACCTGGTGGTGAAACCCTCAAATTGCAGGTTTTTTTTGAGATACACATATATCTTTTTAAATATTTCAATTTGAAAAGATAAAGCTACGAAATGACCGCTGGTAGAAAATTTGCATCATACCTTTCAAAGCTCATTTAACATACTCTACCTCATTTGGTTACTACAAGAAGTCTGTAAAGTAAGTAGAACAGATGTTATTATTTATCTCCATGTTACAGATGGGAATCAGGCAGAAGAGACTGAATGCCTTGCCCAAAGTATGGACTAAGTCAGAAGTGAGAGCTGGAACTTAGGCCTCCAAGTCTACACCAGCAGAACTTTCCTGGCATCCCATTAGGTGTAGCCCCTACATGAAGGTGGTAGATGCTTCCAAAGAGTGTTTATCAAGTGAAGTGGGAAGTAGAGCACATGAAAGACATTGAACTTCCCAAGACTGCTGCTGAATACAAGACTTCAGCTATTTGCTGCACAGGAAGGTTTGCAATTTTCTTGTCTACATGGCTGATGATGTCATTTGTGCCAGTATTTCTGAGTGTTCTTTTCTGTGGTAGAATGAAGAGACACTGCTGTTTCTGTTATTTACTGCTGTATAACAAACCACCCCAAAACTTGGTGTCTTAACACAACGGTGACTTATTATTTCTCATAGTTGTGTAATTTGGGCAGCGCTTGGCTGGGTGATGCTTCTGCTCCGTGTGGCATCATATGGGATCACTCATTTGGCTGCTCTCAGCTGCTGACTGAGTTGGGCTGGGCCGGAAGGTCCAAGAAGGCTTTCCTCACATGTCTCACACCTCGTGTTCCTCCGTGTGATCGCTGTATCTGGCTTGGGCTTCCTCACAGCATGGTGGTCTCAAGGCAGCCAGACTTCTTATGTAGAGGCTGGCTTCTGAGGGAGTAAGCAACAGTTGCCAGTTCTCTTAAGATCCAGGCTCTAGAGTCCCAGAATGAGCATCATTTCTACCACTTCCTGTTGGTCAGAGCAGCTCCCAAGGCCAACCCAGACTCACAGCAAGGAGGAATAGACTCCACTTCTTGGTGTGCAGGGCGACATGTACAAACAATTATGGGAGGAGATGTTGGTGGCTAAATTAGGAATTTATCTATTACAGTAACATTCATGTGTCCACTTGCTGAGAGAAACTCAGATATTTTTACTACTATGTACCATCCATAGGTATGAAGAAAACTATCTGCTAAATCCACCACGTATGCATAAGGCATTTGTGAAAATTCAGGAACAGCAAGTTCAGCCCAATGCGAAGATAAGGTGGAGGAAGAGCCCTGGCACCTGGGTCCTCTCTCTGCCTTTTGGCAGACCAGGTCCCCATTTGGGCTCTTTTCTGGGACTGCCCGTAGCTCCAGGAATTATGGCCTTGGTCTTAAAGATTACGTTATGCATCTAACCCAAACTCAATTCAGACAGATATTTATGAATAGAGGAAAAAACTTGGACATATGGCCTAAAAGTTAGCCAGTTAGATGGTAGAAAATATGAACTCTAAATGTCATGATAATGGTATGTCTAAAGCCTTTTACTTGGATTTGAATTATGGTTCAAATCCAAATAATATGCTCAAATATGCACTTCTCCAATCGTTTATGTCTAGAAAATGGTCCTCTCTTTTAGTTTCACTCCATCCACCCACCCAACCACATCCTTACTTCCTGAGCAAGCTTTTGTTAGGTCTTAATTGCATTGAGAGAATAGGGTACAGAAGTTCAAATTGCAATTAACAGAATTCACAGCTGGAGCTTCTATTGTTCCGTGTGGTTGTTCTCTCACCTGCAGATTTTCACTGCCAATATATTTGTAAAGCTCTTAATTTTTTCGAAGAGCTTTCAGACACATTATTACATTTAATTTTCATGGTAATGCCATAAGATAACACTGAGTAAGATTGCTCCCTTGGCGAAAGAAGGAAATATATAGAAGTCCAGGGATGTTAAGAATTTGGTCAAGGAGTGGCAAAGCCAGACTTACGTTCTCTTTTTCAGTGTTTTTTCCTCTGTTCCACACATCCAGCTTATAATATGCCTACCCTACTGCCCAGAGCATGGTGACCAGTCATGATGAAGGAGCAAGTCTTAGACTAAAACATCTGTTAGGGGCTTAATAACGACCTTGGTCATGAAGTTAAGCTGCAAAGATATGCATCTTTAACTTGAATTTCAGTTAGTGGTGTAAAAACTTGCTTTTGGCAGTCAGTGGAGGGACCAGCAGGAAACATGCTTTTACCAAGCCCTGATGGAGGCTTTCTCTTTGGAGGGGGATTTGCGCTCATTCCCTTGTGGACCTGAGCATCCTGTAGGAGAGGGATCAGGGCAGCACTTGCATCAGCTGCTGGAGCACTTCCACTTTGCCACTCGGTTCAGAGCTGCCCAGGAGGTGGACGGTTTAGGGCCCCATTGGCAGTCCCGTGGTGCCATCGCCAGCTCAGAGCACCGCACACAAATTAAGGAGGAAACTTTCTTGATAGCAATGAATGGGCTTTCCTGCTGTGCTAAAATTAGAGCTGAAAGATAAACACAGATATATCATTGGAGTGGAATAATAATGTTATGCCATATGGGAATATTCTAGTGCGGATTAGTGATCCTGTTGTCCTTGGAGTTCTTCAAAACTTTGTTATGAGCTTTGCAGAGATGGGGGGACAATGCATTCTGGTTTGCCGGGGACAGTCTCAGTACAGTTTCTCGTCCTTGCATAATTGTCATGTAGTATGTTTCCTCTTACTCTCAGAAGTGTTCAGGTTTGGGTGATAAGTTATATGGTTCCCCGAAGCATAGAGCCCAGCACTGAGTAGGCGCTCAGGGAAGGTTAGTCCCTTTCCTTGACAAGCCAATAACATCTGCAGGGAAGTAACCACACAGTGTGTATTTTGTGCTTTTAATGAACTTATTCTTGACACTAGAGGTTGAAATCAGGGCTTTTCCCTTGATTGAGCTCTTCTCTGTAAAAGTGAAAATGCTGATTCGAATTCCTATTGGTACAATAATTGGCCTGACCTCTGCTGGCTTTGGATTTGGTTGAGCACATAGGAAAAGCCGTCTCTGGTTCTTCATAGATGAAGTAACACCCTCATAATAATCTTGTCCATTGTATTTATAACTTGGTAAATTATTTCTCATGCATGACTGTATCTCATAGCAACCCTATTCAGTGGAACTAGATACAGAGAGGATCCCACACCTAATTAATTATACCACCAAAACTGGAACCGAGGCTTTTCCCACCTTTTGATTCTACATCCTTCCCTTAATCCTGCCCCTTGCAGCTGTTCCCAACAGCGATGTCTGGCCATAGCCATGTTGGCTTAAGATGTCTCTTTTAACACCCAGTAGAACTTAGGACCCAGTGAAGTGGGTGAAGATGTAGCGTGCTGACCTAGGTGACAGTGCAGAATTTGGTTACTCTGGAACATGCATTGTTGTTGCTAGTTCATCCATCTAGTGTGGCCAAGGGGCACCCTCATTAAACAAGCCTTCTATTTGTTTAGTGCTTTTATGGTTCACAAGGCATTTGTTTCTGCAGTGTCTGTTTGCATCATCTGTTTGATGCATCAGAAACATAAGGCGCAGGTTAGAGGTCTTGCGATAACTTTTTTCCCTAACAGAGGAGGAAGGAGGCTCAGAAAGATGAAGTGGATTGCTCAAGGTGACACAGCAAGTAAATGGCAGCGCTTGGCCCAGAGCTCAAGTATTTCTGACAGTTGACCCCCTACTGGCCCCTCATTCCTGATTTCAAGGAGCTTTTCCAGCATGTTGTTAAACTTGGGAGAGATGGTTTGATTCTAGGGCCACAGGGCTCAGAATGAGCACCTCATGAAAGGCTGAGGTAGATTCTCCACTATGAAGGACAAGTATGGTCTCTCTGACACCACAGTGGTGAGAAATGCAGTGGCCTCTTCCAGGACATGGATGATTTTAATCAACCAAAAAGGCCTGAGAAGTTAATTAGGCAGCTCATTTTCAAATGGAGCCAGTGGACAGAAGGCAAGCAGAGAAAGGCAAAGGACTTAGGAAGGAGAGGGTTTTTAAGGCTTGCAGACCCTGCCTGTCATGAGTGAGAAATGGGGTTAAGAAAATGCTAGAGGCCCACAAAGGTTGGAGAACACAAAAGAGAAAGGCCCAGAAAAGGGTTCAAGGGCAGGCCAGTGGCTCCTTCCACAGGGAAATTGTGTTTGGTTCCTCATTTGGATGAGGGAGGACTCAAGGGCAAGGAATTTTAGACAAATACAAATCGATAAAGACCAGAGCTGGAGGGGCTTCCCTGGTGGTGCAGTGGTTAAGAATCCATCTGCCAACACAGGGAACACGGGTTCGAGCCCTGGTCTGGGAAGATCCCACGTGCTGCGGAGCAACTAAGCCTGTGCGCCACAACTACTGAGCCTGCACTCTAGAGCCCGCGAGCCACAACTACTGAGCCCGCATGCTACAACTGCTGAAGTCCGCGTGCCTAGAGCCCCTGCTCTGCAACAAGAGAAGCCTCTGCAATGAGATGCCTGCGCACCGCAACAAAGAGTAGCCCCCACTCACTGCAACTAGAGAAAGCCCGCGTGCAGCAACGAAGACCCAATGGAGCCAAAAATAAATAAATAAAATAAATTAAAAAAAAAGAAAAAATACCAGAGCTGGAGAAGAAACAGTCCCCAGTGTGGAACTGAGGACTGAAATACTCACTTGCTCTGAGTTAGAATAATGCCATTCCCCCTCACCATGGACTTCAAAAGGTCTCAGTAAGAGATTCAAAGACACACCAGAGGAAGCCACCAACTCATGTTGTGAGCAAATTAATTATAACTCCTCCTCTTGCTGTCCGTCTTTTCTTTCTATTTTATTTTCTGTCTCCCTTGTGTGACCGAGGGCACAGACTGATTTAGGTTTTCTCATACCAGTTAGAGGCTTTTGTTTCCAAGCAAGCTGGCAATTTATCGATGGAGTGAAGGGAGAATGAGCTGATTGGATGAGGTGAGAGGGCGGTCATGCCTGTTGTTTACTTCCTAACTTTTGAAGGCGTTAACTTAGAATCATTGGATGTTAGAACTCAAAAAAGGAACCCTAGAAACTGTGTAGTTCAACTTTTCATCTAATGCAGGTACATTGAACTTTTCTGCAGCTATGTAAATAGATGGCAATTCAGACATTTTCGGAACACTTTTCAGAGAGTCAATTTACAGGCATACCTCATTTTCTTACACTTTATTGCACCTCACAGATATGCTTTTTTTTTAATTAATTAATTATTTATTTTTGGCTGTGTTGGGTCTTCGTTTCTGTGCGAGGGCTTTCTCTAGTTGTGGCGAGTGGGGGCCACTCTTCATTGCCGTGCGCGGGCCTCTCACTGTCGCGGCCTCTCCTGTTGCGGAGCACAGGCTCCAGATGCGCAGGCTCAGTAGTTGTGGCTCACGGGCCTAGTTGCTCCGTGGCATGTGGGATCTTCCCAGACCAGGGCTCGAACCTGTGTCCCCTGCATTGGCAGGCAGATTCTCAACCACTGCGCCACTAGGGAAGCCCCCAAATATGCGTTTTTTACAAATCAGAGGTTTGTGGCAACCCTACATTGTCAGATGATGGTTAGCACTTTTTAACCATAAAGTATTTTTTAATTAAGGTAATTACATTTTTTTTTTAGTGATAATGATATTGCATACTTAATAGGCTACAGTATAGTGTAAATATAACTTGTATGCGCTGGGAAACCAAAAAAAAATTCATACTTTATTGTGATATTCACTTTATCGCTATGGTCTGGAACTGAACCTGCAGCATCTTCAATGTATGCCTGTACTGTCTCAGCAGATTGTCCATTCCATTTCTAAATTTTTTAACCTATTAACCTTGACATAGCATCTGTTATGTACCAGACACTGACTGGGGTGAGTCCTTTACATTTACGAAGTCATGGAGCTAACACAACTTTTATCCCTATTTTATAAATGAAGAAATTGAGACAGAGACGTTAAGTAACTTACCCAAGGTCACACAGCTAGTAAGTGACAGAGATGGTTTTGGAACACAGGCAGCCTGACTCCACAGGCTGTGCACTTAACCACCAATTTTGTTACCTCTCTGATAAGACATCTTGAGTGATTACTGTTTTTTTCTTATTTTGCATCAAATTGGCCCCTTGCATTTTCTATTCCAGGGTCTTTCATGTGATTTACATGCTCCTGGTGCTTCTTCTGGTTGCATGCAATTTCCTGCATGCAAGAGCCTGGTGAAAAGCACCTGAGATTTAAGATCAGACTCACTCAGGCAGGAATCTCAGCCTCCTTACTTGCTAGCTGTATATACTTGCACAGATATTTTATCAGTCTTTCAGAGCAGAGGGACCTCCATTTGTGAAGCTGGACTAATTCTAAGATTCCTGGGTCATCGTAAAGATGAGCAAAGGATAGGACTCATAGTGTGAGCTCCATCAAGGGCATCTGTTACTTTGTTGTAACTATATAGCTATAATGACATCTGTATTCATTCCCCCAAAATTGATCTGTAGATTCATACAATCTCAATCAAAACCTTAGCAGACTCATTTGAAGAAACTGACAAGCTGATCTAAAATTTATATGAAAATGCAAAGGATCTAAAATAGCAAAACAATATTGAAAAAGGACAAAGTTGGTGAATGTCCAGCAGTAAGTAATCCACCTGATTTCAAGATTTACTATAAAGTTATAGTAACAAAGATAGTCTGATTCTGACATAGGAAAAACAAGTAGATCAATGAAATAGAATAGAGACTAGAAATAGACCCACACATCTACAATTAATTGATTTTTGACAAAGATGCAATGCAAAGTCAAGTCAAGAAGGGCCGTTTAACAGATGGTGCTGGAAAAAATAGGTATCTATCTATAAATAAAATGAACCTTGATCCTGGCTCCAGTGTACACATCAAAACTAATATTAGATCATAGACTTAATGTGAAAGCTAGACATAAAACTTCAAGGAGAAAACACAGGAGATTATCTTTAAGATTTTTGATTAGTCAGAGATTGGGACACAAAAAACACTAACCATAAAAGAAAGGATATATTGGACTTAATCGAAATTGGATATTTCTGTTCATTAAGAGATGTTATTAAGAAAATGAATAGGCAATCTACAGACTAGGAGGAAATATTTGCAACACATATAAATAAGACTTAATTAAAATGCAATAAAGAACTCCTACAAATCAATAATAAGACAAATAACCCGATGAAAAACATGGGCAAAAGACTTGGACAGATATTTGACAAAAGAAGATATACAAAGGCCAGTAAAGAGTTTGCATCATTTGTCATAAGGAAAGTGCAGATTAAATGAGATGCTATTCATGACTGCATGAATAACTAAAATCAGAAAGGCTGGCAATATCAAATGTTGGCAAGAATATGGAGCAACTGAGATGCTTGGACAATACTGGTGGGTATGTAAATGATGTAACCATCTTGGAGAACTGTTTGACAGTTCGTATAAAGTTAAACACACCCTATGGCCCAGCTATTTCACTCTTAAATCTTTACACAAGAGAAAGGAAAACATATGTCTATAAAAAACTCATATGAGAATATTTGTAGCAGCTTTATTCATAATAGTCCCAAACTGGAATCAACCCAGGAGCTCATCAACAGGGAATGACATGTGGTATGATAATGGAAAAGGGAATAATACTCAACAATAAAAAAGAATGAAATACTGATACACGCAACAGAATCTCAAAAACAAAATAGTGAGTGGGGAAAAAAAAAAGCCAGAAAAAAAACAGTACTTCCTAAATGATTTATTTACATGAAGTTCAGGAACAGACAAAACTAATTCATGGTGATAGAAATCAAAACAGTGGTTGCCTTTGTCAGGAGTGGGTGGGAATTGACTGGAAGGGGCTGTGAGGAAATTTTCTGGGGTTACAGAAACATTCTGTTTCTTGATTGGGGGGGTGATTATACAGGTGGACATGGTCATCAAAACTCATTATGTTAAATACTTAAGATCTGTGTAAATTCTACCTCCATGTTAAAAAACAATAATGATATCTGAAATTGAATATGTTACAATTTAAACAGTAACAACTGCATTGGGGCTGTTATTTCCATGATTTAAACTTTCTGCTTCTATTAATGTGGTCTGAGATTGCATTCGCTTTTTTTTTTTTTTTTTTTAAGCGGCAACTTCATTACACTCTTGTCATTTATGGAATTTGTGGCTAATGAAAACTGCCAAGTCTCTCTTCCTTTTAAGCATGAATTGCTACCAAGCAGTGCTCCTTTCTGAAATACTTCCTTTGTTTATCTAAGTGGGTCTATATGTAGCCCTTGAAGGAATGAATAGAACTTAGATAAACAAAGGAGGTATTTCAGAAGAGAGTAATACTGTAAATAATAACGATCGCTTAAAATGAATGCAGCAGTGCTTACTGCTGGATACCCTTCTAGGGCTTTACACATATTTGCCAATTTAACTCTCAGAACGACTCTATGGGAGAGATGCTACTATTATGCCCATTTCATGGATGAGCTGATCTGAGGCACAGTGAGAATAAATGACTTCTTGTCCAAGGTCACATGGTCAGTAAGGGATGGTGCTGGAATTCAAATCCTGGTTGATCTGATGCCCAAAACTGTGCTCTTAGGTCCTGTGCTACACTCTGCCTGATCCCTAGTTTGCTTCTGCTTGATGTTTTGACTTGTTGACCTGTTCTGTCTCTGGCTAATCCTCTTAGAATAGCTCAACTTAGGTCACTCCCCTAAGGAACATCATACCAAGAGCACTTCATGAATTCCTTACGTGACTCTTGTGGGAGAACCTGTCTATGAAGGGGCAGTGAGGGGAAATGTCACTCATGATCTCCAGACCTTATTCCAAGCCCAGCCTTCGCAATCTCTCTCCATACACCAAAGTTCCAAGGAATTCCTTAAATACCGTCCATTAGCCTTGAGGTGCATCCTGCTGTTCTACATATCTAGCCAAATAGACATCCGTTACATAAAGTTAGATCCGGATGTGCTGCCTGGTAGAAACTCATGCCTGAAAGGAAGAAAGACTTGGCAGTTATCCTCAGCCACAAATTCCGTAAATGGCAAAAGTGTGATGACGCTGCTAAAAAAAAAAAAGTGAGATCAAACTCAAGCCACATTAATAGAAATAGAATGTTCAGATTATGGAATAACAGCCCCAAAGCACTCGTCATGGTTTAGAGTAAATCTTAGCATGTTCAATTTCAGATGTCTTTATTATTATTTTTAAACATTTAAGTAGATTTTACACACATCTTAAGTGTTCAGTTTAATGACTATGTCCACCCATGTGACCATCACCCCAATCAAGATACGGATGTTTCTATTACCCCCAAAAGTTTCATTTCCCCTCTACTCAATTCCCATCCATCCTCACCAAAAACATATTTTGATCCAGAGAGAAGAGGTCTTCTGGATCAGATTGGGATTTTTGTTTACTAATCTTTACCAAGCACTCTGTACACGTCACAGACCCAGAGGAAGGGTCCATCGGAAGGGGGTGGCATAGGCTGGAAATAGCTTGTTGCAGAGGCAGATTTGGTCTTACCGACTGGGAACACTGCTGTCCCTCCCTCACAGCCAGTTCTGCAGGATGCTCTCCTGTGCTGAAATCATGACTCTGTCCTGCTCATTTTCTTTCTAGGCCAGTGGTCCCAGTGAGTCTTGCTAGATCAAAGCATAAGTTTCTGGTTTCGCATGCCCAAGGAAGCTGTCATGGAGCATTTAATTAACTAGAAAGTTCCAGGTGGTGAGTTATAAGTCTTATTTAGACCTTTTAATGATCTACGTTCTTCATAGGCTATGTCAAATTGGCCTTAAAGTCAGACAGAAAGAAGACATGAGAAGATGTCGGACCAGGAGGCACCCACAGGACACAGGGTGATGTTATATTTGGGAGATATGCCTAGTGCGTGTACTTGATTGACAAGGCATACCTAGGTTTTCCCTGGAGCTCTATCGTAGTTCAGCTCTGCATACACACTTACTTTCTTTGGGCTTCAAAGTCCTCAACTGAAAATTGAGATTAATGCGGTTTTTCTATCTCAAGGTTATCAGTAAAGGTTAAATGAGATATGAAGTAGCTAGAGGTCTGAAAATGTATAAAAGTGGTGTGACATTAGGGAGCATTGCCTGTCAAAGCCATCAGTATGGCTCCTTGAAGAAGCTGAGCTAGTGGAAAAACAAAACAATACAGTAGTTGGGTTTGGGACCATCAATCAAACAACTTTTTCAGTCCCTCTGTGTTTGAAAATTCACCCTTAGTCATTCATTCTTCAAGGCTCCCTCCCCTCCCAGCTAAAACCTCCTGAGAGGTTAGACTCTGAAACTGGATCTTCTAAATCGAATCAACGGATGTTAATATTAAATATCTACTGCATGCCAAGCACTGTGAAGGTTATAAAAATGAGTAAGAAATAGCTCCTGCCCTCCAAGAATTTACAACTTGGTCACATCCCTTACATCAGGAGAAGAATCCCAAACAAATCATGCCCTCCTGTTTCATTCACTAACCAACACTACTGGTCTTCTTACTAGTTTGTCTTGATTTGTCCGAGTCTCAGCTTTTTCACACATTAAATAATTCCTGAGTTTCCTTTCTACAGTGAGTAATGGCCTAGCCAAGAAAAAAATCCTATCCTGAACTTCTAAGACAAGACCAAAAAAAAAAAAAATTTACTATATCTTTTGAAAGAGACGTAAGTAAACTTAATATTGTTGTGTTCTCAATTTATGGATGGTTTTTGTTTTAAAAATTTCCATATACCTTTATCTTCATCATTCCTGCCTTGAGCTGACTCTTTTTTTTTTTTTTTTTTTTAACTAAACACTGTACTTTATTTGGATTTCACCAGCTTTTCCATTAATGTCCTCTTCCTGTTCCAGGAGCCAGTCCAAAGTAAGGCATCATACTTAGTTGTCATGTCTCCCCAGCCTCCCCTGGTCTGTGATAATTGCTCAGTCTTTCCTTGTTTGTTCATGACCTTAGCAGTCTTGAGGAGTACTGGCTCAGTATCATGTCCCCCCGTCTGGGTTTGTCTGATGTTCTTCTCATGATCAGACTAGGGTTGTAGGGTTTTGGAAGGAACACCACAGAGGTGAAGTGCCCTTCTTGTCACATCATCTCGGGTGCAGGACATCCACAGACATCACTGATGATGTTAACCTTGATCATGTAATTAAGGAGAGGTTTCCCACATTTTCTCCACCATAAAAAGCTACTCTTTTCCCCTTTCTATGCTCCCTTTTTTGGAAGTGGACCACTTAGTCCAGCACACCCTAAGAGTCACCTCCTGCAGCAGAAAGTATCTACATATATTAGTTGGGTGAATGTTTCCCGAATGGAATTAATATTCAGCCTCTTTACAGTAGTACGATTCAACCTTGTACTACATTTCATCCTTGCTCTGTGCTTTGAGAACATTAGCTAATTAATCCTAATTAGGTATTATAGCAGAATCTCACTAATTCTCACTTCACTGATCTGTAAATAGAACAGTTTTTCTAAAGACCATCTGTCTTTACTTCACTTCTAAGCTGAGATGTATATCAATGAAGTCTGTATCTATGAATGTATTTCTAAAGAGCTTATCTACAGTCTCAGCATGAGTAACTTTCCACAGATATTTTACTTGTTATTTTCTGCTTTCCTGTGGAGCTTTATCCTTAAGTCATTTAAAAGAATATGTTTGTGAAAATAGCCTTGGATTTTAATCTCTTTATTATATTACAAACTCGAAATGGAACACCTTTCTTTAAGGAGTGCAAAGCCGATTATGATATATAATTAGGTAATATCTTCACTCTCAGAAAAACCCAGTCTCCTTATGACTTGGTTTCTAATAGAACACAGTTTGGTTTAGGATGAATCTGTCTTGGATTCTGTCCAGTAGAATGCATTGTATTTGGTACTTAAATACATTGCCTTGTGTATTATAATTATTTTCCATTTATATGCATCTGTGCTTTAACTCAACCATAACCTAAATGTTTTGAGAGTAGTCTGTGACTTATAATTTTGTCTCCTGTAGTGACTAGCTTGTGGCATTTGTAGGAGATGTTGTTGGTTGCCTATCCAACAACCATTTGTGCCTTTCCTTCCAGTTTATTCAGGTACCCTCTCCCCTTCCGCAACCAGGCATCTCAGGAGAAACGGACGCACCCTTAGCTCCAAGAGCAGATCTGATTGGTTTAAGGGCATGCATCTTCCAGGCTTATGATCGCCTTAGGATGTGCTGACCCCAAATAGACCGTGACAGGGCTTGCTGGGAGCTTCTGATAAAAGTTTCCTCCAATTAAAAAAAAAAAAAGCTACAGGGAGATGTGGGTTGGTCCCTCTGCTTATGGACATCGTCGTGTGTAACTATGAACATCAGAGCTGCAGAAGCCACCCACCTCCAGTGGGAGCAGGAAGCCAGGAGAATCTCAGGGCAAGGGCTGAGGCCTGTGCCATGCTGTGGCTTCTAGTTTTGTGAAACGATAAATGTACTTACTGTTTAAGCCACTTTGAGATAAGTTTCTCATTATTTGCAGCCAAAGGCATCCTGAATGATACCGAATTATCCATAAATATTTTTATTTGATTGACTTTGGTTCCACAGGTCCTCTTTGGAAGAAGAGATTAAAATTGAACAAGAAGCACCAGTTCACTTTGGGAAAGTAATTTCATACCAGTTAGAAAATTTTAAAGAATATGTAGTTTTTGTTCTTATTCAGTCCTTTTTCATAAATGTATTTATTACATGATATTTTAAACTTGGTATTGTTCGTGGTTTGATGCTATAAAATAAAATAGTTGGGGTGGAGTGGATTGGTCTGTTTTGTTCCAGTGTACTAGTAGCGTGGGTCTGGGGTCACGAAGCAGACTTGATTGTCACCTCCTCTGAATCCCATGCAACTCTCTCCTCCAAAAGTTGTTTGGTGTCAATCTCTTCCGCCCTTCCACTCGGCATCCCTTCTATTTCCCCTTCCTTGGGCCAGGCCCATGTGGGTAGATGCCCACGGAGCTTTCTCCCCTGATGCAGGGTTGGCCTCAGCCCCTCTGTCTTGGGAATAGGATGCAACCTCCCCTAGAGTCCACCCTTGCTCTCCCCCCACGATTTCTTGGAGATCCTGTTTGCTGCTTCATGGCATTAACTTATGACTTTTATTTATCGAGGCTCTGCAAGCTGACACCTATAGGAAGTCAAGCCCAGGAATATTGTTTCTCACCTTTACCCGTATTTGCTTGATCACCAGGCACATCCTACACTCTACTCATCTTCCTTTGCCTTACCTGCTGCTTCCACAGCAACTCACTGTGAGGGGGCTTACGAGCAAAGTTCTCTCCATCTCCAGGGACACATCAGTTTGTTTTCCTTCCGTCCTCAGGAAAAGACCCATTAATTTGGTATCTTAAACCTTAGCCCAGTAAGTAAATTTCTTTTTTCTCTCCAGCCAGCAGCCCGATATTTCCCAGCTGGGATGAGGCAGCCCTAGCCCCTATATTTTTTATACTGTGTTTCTTGCATTATCTTCCTCAGAGTGTAGTCCCTTAAGGTGCGCTGTAGAAAAATGGTTCCATAGACTAAGTAATTTGAGAAATGCTGCAGACCTTCCCAGCGAGTCCCCGGACATATTAGCACATTATAGGTCCCGATAATCCCGTATAAAGACAAAAGACAACTGCTTAACTTATTTGACTGCAACTCCCCTCAACCTCTTCTTCCCTTGGTACCTCCCCTCCCCAGTTTATTCAGTAGCCTGTGGATCCCACTGTGTAGAAGTTAAGACTTCTCTGAACCCATTTGCGCTTTGCCACCTCTTAAGCCTCTGCTTTGGGGGTTCCTTACCTGGGACATCCTCACTCCCTCTGTCTCCAGATGGCCAGCCCTGACCCAGAGCCTAGTGCAAGTGAGTGTCTGTGTGATAGTTTACTCTAAAATATTTCCATATAAAAGGTGCAGCAGGAGTGTGGACACGATTTAACTCCAGTCCGCATCCCAGGGGTAAGTGAGTAGAGTTCAAGGTACCCTAATCAGGAACTAACATTCCAGAGATAGTTACCCAGCATTCCAGCATCCCTGATAGCTATACCTGGGGGTTAATTAGCATAAGGTATGTGGGAAATGATTTTTCACTGGTGTACTGAATGCTGTTTGGGATCAGTGATTAGTTAGAAAGATTGTCTAGGCCATGCCTCCTGCATGAAAGAGGTAGAATCTGTGGGCCCAGGTGTTGGATGCCCTGGGGGTCCTGAGGTCCCTGCTTCATGGAGGACCCCTGCTGCCTGTGTTCAAAACAGCCTCCTGAGAAGCAAGGTGCTGGCTGAATTGTCAAAGGGCCAAGATGGGGACTTTTCTGAGCTACCGGCGCTGTTCATGTGGCTGTGTTTGCAGACGGGGCTGAGAAATGTTAAACAATTGGCTGAATTTCATCTAAGATTTGCTTCAGTCGTATCCTACTAGCCGGTACTAGCTCTTGTGTTCAGTCTTATCTTTGCTGTACCTCAGAGTCTGTACCTGCAAAATGGGTATTTATTTATTTTTTTGGCTGAAAATGTTAAAAATGATGTTGGTAATCTGAATAAAAATATGACAACGTGTTTAGAATTATTCCACTAGACAAAGATGTATAAGGGTGGGGACCAACAGGATGCAGAAAAGGCAGACTGAAAGAGTGAAAGGATGAGGAAAAGTATCAGGTAAATGTCATTATTAAAATCATCACGGGACAGTGAATACTAAGTACTGCTTTTTAATACCAACTTAGGGTGCATGTTTTAAAGCTAAAATGACAAAAGGGGGTTAAAAGTTCCATGAATAATTCTTAAAAGACTTTGTATTATGATTTTCCTGGGGCTAAAGTCTTCCACTTATTTGCATCTCTTTAAACAAAAAGCTAAACCAGAGGCTACTGAGAGTTACCAGAAGAGCCTCATAGACGGGTTGGCTAGTCAGCAGAGGGGTCAGTCCCCGGAGGTCGTGACAGCAGGCTCAGTCCCCCCCCCCCCCTCTGGTGCTCAAGGTGATGCTGAGCAGGGCAGAGAGTCATCAGCCCCCCCAGAGCTCTGCCAGCTCAGTGGGCTTTCGTTTCCCATCTCTCCTTCGTCCCACGGAGTAAACACGGCTACATCAGGGACCTCTGAGCAACTGAGACACTCACTTAAGGGACACCCACATCTCCTCTTCCCCTGTGACCACCACGAAGAGGGGACCTTTGCACTAGGCAACCACACACAACTGTTCCCTGCCGGTGTCCTGCCCTCCTCATCTGCCTACTCCGTCCGCCACCACGTTCTTGGGGTTCTTGCAGGAGCCTGTACCAGGAGATGGCACACCGTCATGCCTCCAGAACCCAATCTTCCACTCTAGGCCCTTGTGCTCATCTTATCTTTGCTGTGCCTCAGAGTCCATACCTGCAAAATGGGTATAATAATAGTATCCCCTTCATGGGCCTGTTGTGTGGGAAGCTAGCTCGTATATGCAAAGGCCCTAGAACATTGTACATTAGTACCTGTTCATTCTTCCTCTCCTTTCCCTCCCTCCCTTCCTCCCTCCTTCCTTCCTTCTTTCTTTCCTTCCCTTCTTTCTCTCTCCCCCCTCCCTTCTTTCCTTCCTTCCTTCTTTCTTCTTAATTATCAAAGCTTCATCTTAACAGGCGGGCTCTTTACACTGGTGAGGAATAGGTGAACTTCGTTCCTCCATGGAAGTTTGGATCAGATTTCTATTAGCCAAGATAGATGTCACAACGACCGTGTACTAACCTTCAGTTCTTTATTCAGAAACGAGTCCCTTCAGCCTTACTTAGAGCTTATTTACTCTTGGTTTACATGGAGTTCTAATAAGCTTAATTTGCTTTCCGACTTCATAGAAGATTAGAAATGGCACATTAGAAGGAATTTGTGGCAGGCATACTCAAAGCAGCAAGAAGTGACTGCTGATAGTGAAGGAAGAGGCGTATACATATAAAAAGCAGACAAAAGAGCTTCTAAACTCTGGGATCTTTAGGGATAGAAAAAAGACACAATAGTCCCATACCTCAGTAGTTCTTGAATAGTGTCATTGTTTTAAAGCCCCCTGGAATAGTTGATGTTTATAGTGATGGCCCTGGGTTATTGGGATGATTAATGATTGTTAGCGTGCTTTGTTTAGTGAGGCTGAAAAGTATGTGACAAGCTTTAGAACTTCCAGCAAAGTGGTAAATGTTAGTTTTGATGCTGGTAGTGATAAGTCATCCTTTTATTTGTTAAGGCAATTTATATAACATACCCAGTGCCCAGATCATACTGGGTAAATGGGGTATCACTTTACATAGTTACAGCAGTTAAGGTTTATAAAATATCCCCTAATTCATGAGACACAGCTCGGTTACTTTATTAGAGAAACAACTCCCAGATCTGACTCCTGCCAGATCTGAAGGAGTTTTACAGACACACGTGAGAATACACAGAGTGTGGAGGATAATGGATCTGAAGAAGAGACTGTTGCCTGTAAATAAAGCAGCCCTTTTCTAACTTCTATTTTTAACTTCTGCTTTCTGTCTTGCCCTAGAAGGCCTTATCCACTGTTATGTTTTGCTAAGTTGGGAGCAGATATATTTTAGAGGTACCAGGGAAAGGCCTGTGGAATCTTTTGCTTTGGGCTGCAAAGACCTTCCTGGTCACTGTGCTCAAGTTTGCCTTGGCCTTTTGGGAGCAGCTAGTCTCAAGGGTAGAAGGCCTGGAGCAGGGGTTTTGCCCCACCAGTGGCTCAGATGTGACCCAGTCTGGATTCTGATTTGTGTCTGCTACAGAGATACGTAAGTTGGTAAGTAGGTAAGGGATTTGAAGGTCTGTGACAAGTGATATAGCAAGAGGCAGAGACTTAAATTACTGAATATGCTTCCCCATTAAGGAGGAGGATGGTAATTATGGCCCGACATTACTGCCATGGCCATTGCCATGTATTAAGCTTTTCCACCATACCAGGCACCATGCACAAATCAGTGCTTCAGTTCAGCTGCTCTCAACCCTCCAAGGCAGGTACTTTGTCGAATGAGAAGATTGAGGCTCAGGGAGGTTAAGTGACTTAGCCAAAGTCACACAGCTAACTAGAGAAGGAACTGAAGTTGAAATCCAGATCTGTCTGCCTCCAAGGGTCATGCTTTTAACCATGAGGCAAGCACCTGGGGACCTTCCCTTCCCCCGGGACCAGCCCAACCTTGGTCTCTGTGTAGAGGAAGGAGCCAGAGAGGGCTCCCAGGAGGACGCAAGTACCACTCTGAGGGAGAAATGCCAGGGACAAAGATGTGGAGCCACTTGGATGGGGCCTTGGTGGAGCACTTCCTGGGCATAACACTCCTCCCGGAGAGGGCCCTGTGTTCTAGGAGCCAGAACAGAGCACAGCAGCAGCAGGAGTGTACCCACCCACCGCATAGGGAAGCTCTCTGTGCCCCTGCTCCCATGGCCAACGTGTCCTTACTCAGGGGCTTGTTCGGGGTCACCTCTGCCTGGGCAGTTTCATTGCTGATCTCCTTAGGTTCTTCAGTTCAGGCTTCACGTTGTTCTCACGTGGGTTGTCTCTCAGGGCAGCTGAGCTGCCATCTCTCCCAGGAGGTGGAGAGGAAAGGGACCAGCAACCCAAGCTTCCTTCTGGAGGCTGGGCCATCGAGACAGGATGCCTGCTCTCCTGGGGGGGCCCGGGCCCTCCGTTCCTTTTCTTTCCAGCTGACTCAGCTGCTGCTCTGCTTCCCTGAGTAACATGGCAGCTTCTGTCATTGCCTCAGCCTGGCACCAGTTCCTCCAGATCCTCTTGTTTGTTAGGTAAGCGGCAGTCAGAGGGAAAGGTCAGAGGGTGGTTTAGGGCCATGATCTCAAAGGGAAAGAGAGGTGTGGGCAGACCATCGCTTCATCCAGTGCTCTATAAGGCATTCTGGGCTGCAGCAGAAAATGGAGGCTTGTGTTTCTCATGGGTCCAAGAAAAAGGAAGGAAGGGAGGGAGGGAGGAAAGAAAGAGAGAAGAAAGAAAGAGAGAGAGAGAAAGAAAGGAAGAAAGAAAGAGGGGAAGTAACAGGTATCATGGTAACATAAGAGTACTTGGAGAGGACAGGCCTCTGCCCAGGAGTCAGACAGACATGGGGATAATGCCACCTGTCCCTGACTATGTGGCCATGGACATTTTCTTAGTTTCTGAGAGAGCTTAGATAGATAGAAGCAAAGGAATCCTGGTTGGGAATAGTGGGGAATATTATAGGATGGGTAATATATATATGCCAGATTTTTGAGGATCTTGAGTGTCAAGCAGAGGGGTTGGAATTTTATCTTTTACACATTAGGGATCCAGTCAACGTTCCTGAGCAAGGACATCACCCGATGAAACAGTGCTCCAGTGAGATTAGCTCAGCAGTATTAGTTCCATTCAAATCCATGCCTGCTCCTGGAAAAAGAATGGCTGCCATTTCAAAAATGCTGCCCTGTTGGTGGCTTGGTAAGTCACTAATGATAGACGATACTGTTGTCCACCAAGTATTTCCAGTTCTCTGTTTTCCGGGACCATAGTAGGATTATGTTTTCCTACTTCAAAGTGAGGTGTGACTGAGTGACTTGCTGAGACCAATGCTGAGGTCAGTAAACTTTTTCTTGAAGGACCAGAGAGTAAATACGTATTGTCAGCTTATGGGCCCTATAGTCTCTGTTGCAACTGCTCAGCTCTGCTGTCGTCGTGTGGAAGCAGCTGCAGAGAGTATGCACAAGAGCAGGTGCAGCCATATTCCTATGAAACTTTGTGTAGAAAAACAGCCAGCCGGCTGACCCCTGGGCCGTAGTTTGTGACCCCTGGATCAGTGCATTGTGACCGGGAATGACACTTTTGGACAGAAGCTCTGATCGTGGCACGCGGTGACCGTGGAAGCACATGTGCAAGTGAAGCCTCTGCCCACCTGGGACCCTAAGGGAGCACATGGTGTGAATGAGACATAAACTTGGCAGTGTGAAGCCGTGGAGATTTTGGTGTTGCTTCTTACTGTAGCATAACCTGTCTCTGCCGAGTGATACCGCATCATCTTTGCATACAAAGTATCACCATCATCAATCAGCATCTTCGTTCTCCTAGTCCTCACTATCACAGCTAATGTTCACAAGCTCTATGGGGAGGTCTTTACCAACTTTGTTTCAGTAATTCCTTCCCACAGCATGCGACATGGGTACTGTTATTATACTCATTTTTACAGAAACAGGAAAGGGAAGTTTAGAGAGGTGAAATAACTTGCCCACGATCTCACAAACGGTTAAGTGTGGGAACTGGGATTTGAGCCCCAGTCTTCTAATTCTAAATCCTAAATTCTTAACCTCTGTGTATCCTGCCTCGGGTTCAGATCTTTGGATTATTAATTTTTTTTCTTTTATCCCTTCACCTCTTTGATCACTGCTTTTGGCAGTGTGTGCTATTTGACATGACCCACAGTGGCTCTGGCAGCAGGGTGAGAGGGAAGAGACTTGCTTACAGAAAAGTGCTGGTCTGAGCAGTTGGAAGAGGTAGATGGAAATAGCCAGAGGGATGGATTGGGTTGGCAGCTCAGACGCTCACAGGAAGAGAACCATTTTGGGGACTGACACATTTGAGGAATCGCTCTCAGTCGTGTATTCCTGTATTTCCATCAGTCATCTCGAAGGCATGCTGTCCTCTTTCCATTCTCAGCCATGTTCTTGTCTTTCTTTGAAGGGAAAAAGTAATTTATATTCTGGAACGGTCTTGAGAAATTGTGTTACTCTCCTTCTGGGCCTGACAAAGCCTTGAACAAGCTATCAAGCTATGATTGTCATCTTTGATGGTTTTTCAGATAATTTACCAATCTGGTGTTGCAAAGACCTAGCTCTATTTGATCAAGTAATAAGAAGCTGTGTAATGAGTTCTTGTAACTTCTGAAGAGCTACCACTGAAGATACTACCCGTGTGTTATTCAATATTTCTTATTTAAAGTCCCACTTACTTAAATTTCTCTATTTAGTGTCATGGAAAATTTTCTCTCATTAAAATGATCGCTTTCCCTAATCAAAAATGAGGATTACATAAGCGATTATGTTTCCCTTTTTACATTGGCTGTTGGGAAACAGGATTTATTTGATACTTGGATATAATACCCATTTGGACTCAGGATCAGAGTAGATTATCTGCCCATTTCCCCCTCCTCCTTCACCTCTGGGTCCAGGTCTCTGGTTCTGACTTTAAGTTTTAAGTCGTGGTTGGTTGTTTGGCCTGAGGCAACCCAACACTGGAGCCTACCTGAGCTCCTTGGTGGGGCTAGTGGCGGACTCTGGGAGGGCTCACGCCAAGGAGTACTTCCCAGAACTTCTGCTGCCAGTGTCCTTGTCCCCATGGTGAAACAGAGCCACCCCCCGCCTCTGCAGGAGACCCCCCAACACTAGCAGCTTTTGGGATCTCAGTTCCGCCACCAGGGATTGAACCCAGGCCACGGCAGTGAAAGTGCCGGATCCTAACCACTAGACCACCAGGCTCTTGGTGCTCCAGCCAGGCGTCAGGGCTGTGCCACTGACATGGGAGAACCAAGTTCAGGACACTGGTCCACAAGAGACCTCCCAGCTCCATGTGATATCAAATGGCGAAAATCTCCCAGAGATCTCCATCTCAATGCCAAGACCCAGCTCCACTCAACGACCAGCAAGCTACAGTGCTGGACACCCTATGCCAAACAACTAGCAAGACAGGAACAAAACCCCATCCATTAGCACAGAGGCTGCCTAAAATCATAATAAGGCCACAGACACCCAAAACACACCACCAGACGTGGACCTGCCCACCAGAAAGACAAGATCCAGCCTCATCCACCAGAACACAGGCACTAGTCCCCTCCACAAGGAAGCCTACACAACCCACTGAACCAACCTTAGCCACTGGGGACAGACATCAAAAACAACAGGAACTACGAACCTGCAGCCTGCGAAAAGGAGACCCCAAACACAGTAAGTTAAGCAAAATGAGAAGACAGAGAAACACACAGCAGAGGAAGGAGCAAGGCAAAAACCCACCAGACCTAACAAATGAAGAGGAAATAGGCAGTCTACCTGAAAAAGAATTCAGAATAATGATAGTAAAGATGATCCAAAATCTCGGAAATAGAATGGAGAAAATACAAGAAACGTTTAACAAGGACCTAGAAGAACTAAAGAGCAAACAAACAGTGATGAACAACACAATAAATGAAATTAAAAATTCTCTAGAAGGGATCAATAGCAGAATAACTGAGGCAGAAGAACGGATACGTGACCTGGAAGATAAAATAGTGGAAATAACTACCACAGAGCAGAATAAAGAAAAAAGAATGAAAAGAATTGAGGACAGTCTCAGAGACCTCTGGGACAACATTAAATGCACCAACATTTGAATTATAGGGGTCCCAGAAGAAGAAGAGAAAAAGAAAGGGACTGAGAAAATATTTGAAGAGATTATAGGTGAAAACTTCCCTAATATGGGAAAGGAAATAGTTAATCAAGTCCAGGAAGCACAGAGAGTCCCATACAGGACAAATCCAAGGAGAAACACGCCAAGACACATATTAATCAAACTATCAAAAATTAAATACAAAGAACAAATATTAAAAGCAGCAAGGGAAAAACAACAAATAACACATAAGGGAATCCCCATCAGGTTAACAGCTGATCTTTCGGCAGAAACCCTGCAAGCCAGAAGGCAGTGGCAGGACATATTTAAAGTGATGAAGGAGAAAAACCTACAACCAAGATTACTCTACCCAGAAAGGATCTCATTCAGATTTGACGGAGAAATTAAAACCTTTACAGACAAGCAAAAGCTAAGAGAATTCAGCACCACCAAACCAGCTTTACAACAAATGCTAAAGGAATTTCTCTAGGCAGGAAACACAAGAGAAGGAAAAGACCTACAATAACAAACCCAAAACAATTAAGAAAATGGTAATAGGAACATACGTATCGATAATTACCTTAAATGTAAATGGATTAAATGCTCCAACCAAAAGACATAGATTGGCTGAATGGATACAAAGACAAGACTCATATATATGCTGTCTACAAGAGACCCACTTCAGACCTAGGGACACATACAGACTAAAAGTGAGGAGATGGAAAAAGATATTCCATACAAAAGGAAATCAAAAGAAAGCTGGAGTATCAATTCTCATATCAGACAAAATAGACTTTAAAACAAAGAGTATTACAAGAGACAAAGAAGGACACTACATAGTGATCAAGGGATCCATCCAAGAAGAAGATATAACAATTGTAAATCTTTATGCACCCAACATAGGAGCACCTCAATACATAAGGCAAATACTAACAGCCATAAAAGGGGAAATCGACAGTAACACAATCATACTACGGGACTTTAACACCCCACTTTCACCAATGGACAGATCATCCAAAATGAAAATAAATAAGGAAACACAAGCTTTAGATGATACATTAAACAAGATGGACTTAATTGATATTTATAGGACATTCCAGCCAAAAACAACAGAATACACATTCTTCTCAAGTGCTCATGGAACATTCTCCAGGATAGATCATATCTTGGGTCACAAATCAAGCCTTGGTAAATTTAAGAAAATTGAAATCGTATCAAGTATCGTTTCCGACCACAACGCTATGAGACTAGATATCAATTACAGGAAAAAATCTGTTAGGAATACAAACACATGGAGGCTAAACAACACACTACTTAATAACCAAGAGATCACTGAAGAAATCAAAGAGGAAATAAAAAAATACCTAGAAACAACTGACAATGAAAACACGACGACCCAAAACCTATGGGATGCAGCAAAAGCAGTTCTAAGAGGGACGTTTATAGCAATACAATCCTACCTTAAGAAACAAGAAACATCTCAAATAAACAACCTAACCTTACACCTAAAGCAATTAGAGAAAGAAGAACAAAAAACCCCCAAAGTTAGCAGAAGGAAAGAAATCATAAAGGTCAGATCAGAAATAAATGAAAAAGAAATGAAGGAAACGATAGCAAAGATCAATAAAACTAAAAGCTGGTTCTTTGAGAAGATAAACAAAATTGATAAACCATTAACCAGGCTTATCAAGAAAAAAAGGGAGAAGACTCAAATCAAGAGAATTAGAAAGGAAAAAGGAGAAGTAACAACTGACACTGCAGAAATACAAAGGATCATGTGAGATTACTACAAGCAACTGTATGCCAATAACATGGAAAACCTGGAAGAAATGGACAAATTCTTAGAAATGCACAACCTTCTGAGACTGAACCAGGAAGAAATAGAAAATATGAACAGGCCAATCACAAGCACTGAAATTGAAACTGTGATTAAAAATCTTCCAACAAACAGAAGCCCAGGACCAGATGGCTTCACAGGCAAATTCTATCAAACATTGAGAGAAGAGCTAACACCGATCCTTCTCAAACTCTTCCAAAATATAGCAGAGGGAGGAACACTCCCAAACTCATTCTACGAGGCCACCATCACTCTGGTACCAAAACCAGACAAAGATGTCACAAAGAAAGAAAACTACAGACCAATATCACTGATGAACATAGATGCAAAAATCCTCAACAAAATACTAGCAAACAGAATCCAACAGCACATTAAAAGGATCATACACCATGATTAAGTGGGGTTTATCCCAGGAATGCAAGAATTCTTCAATATACGCAAATCAATCAATGTGATACACCATATTAACAAATTGAAGGAGAAAAACCATATGATCATCTCAATAGATGCAGAGAAAGCTTTCGACAATATTCAACACCCATTTATGATAAAAACCCTCCAGAAAGTAGGCATAGAGGGAACTTTCCTCAACATAATAAAGGCCATATATGACAAACCCACAGCCAACATCATCCTCAATGATGAAAAACTGAAACCATTTCCACTAAGATCAGGAACAAGACAAGGTTGCCCACTCTCACCACTATTATTCAACATAGCTTTGGAAGTTTTAGCCACAGCAATCAGAGAAGAAAAAGAAATAAAAGGAACCCAAATTGGAAAAGAAGAAGTAAATCTGTCACTGTTTGCAGATGACATGATACATTCATAGAGAATCCTAAAGATGCTACCAGAAAACTACTAGAGCTAATCAATGAATTTGGTAAAGTAGCAGGATACAAATTTAATGCACAGAAATCTCTTGCATTCCTATACACTAATGATGAAAAATCTGAAAGTGAAATTAAGAAAACACTCCCATTTACCATGGCAACAAAAATAATAAAATATCTAGGAATAAACCTACCTACGGAGACAAAAGACCTGTATGCAGAAAATTATAAGACACTGATGAAAGAAATTAAAGATGATACCAATAGATGGAGAGATATACCATGTTCTTGGATTGGAAGAATCAACATTGCAAAATGACTATACTACCCAAAGCAATCTACAGATTCAATGCAATCCCTATCAAACTACCACTGGTATTTTTCACAGAACTAGAACAAAAAATTTGTATGGAAACACAAAAGACCCCGAATAAGCAAAGCAATCTTGAGAAAGAAAAATGGAGCTGGAGGAATCAGGCTCCCTGACTTCAGACTATACTACAAAGCTACAGTAATCAAGACAGTATGGTACTGGCACAGAAACAGAAATATAGATCAATGGAACAGGATAGAAAGCCCAGAGATAAACCTATGCACATATGGTCACCTTATATTTGATAAAGGAGGCAAGCATATACAGTGGAGAAAAGATAGCCTCTTCAATAAGTGGTGCTGGGAAAACTGGACAGCTACATGTAAAAGAATGAAATTAGAACACTCCCTGACACCATACACAAAAATCAACTCAAAATGGATTAAAGACCTAAATGTAAGGGCAGACACCATCCAACTCTTAGAGGAAAACATAGGCAGAACACTGTATGACATAAATCACAGCAAGATCCTTTTTGACCCATCTCCTAGAGAAATGGAAATAAAACCAAAAGTAAACAAATGGGACCTAATGAAACTTCAAAGCTTTTGCACAGCAAAGGAAACCATAGACAAGATGAAAAGACAACCCTCAGAATGGGAGAAAATATTTTCAAATGAAGCAACTGACAAAGGATTAATCTCCAAAATTTACAAGCAACTCATGCAGCTCAACATTAAAAAAACAAACAACCCAATCCAAAAATGGGCAGAAGACCTAAATAGACATTTCTCCAAAGAAGATATACAGATTGCTGATAGACACATGAAAGAATGCTCAACATCATTAATCATTAGAGAAATGCAAATCAAAACTACAATGCGATATCATCTCACACCAGTCAGAATGGCCATCATGAAAAAATCTGCAAACAATAAATTCTGGAGAGGGTGTGGAGAAAAGGGAACCCTCTTGCACTGTTGATGGGAATGTAAATTGATACAGCCACTATGGAGAGCAGTATGGATGTTCCTTAAAAAACAAAAAATAGAACTACCATATGACCCAGCAATCCCATTACTGGGCATATACCCTGAGAAAACCATAATTCAAAAAGAGCCATGTACCAAAATGTTCATTGCAGCTCTATTTACAATAGCCAGGACATGGAAGCAACCGAAGTGTCCATCAACAGACAAATGGGTAAAGAAGATGTGGCACATATATACAATGGAATATTACTCAGCCATACAAAGGAATGAAACTGAGTTATTTGTAGTGAGGTGGATAGACCTAGAGACTGTCATACAGAGTGAAGTAAGTCAGAAAGAGAAAAACAAATACCGTATGCTAGCACATATATGGAATCTAAAAAAAAAAAAAAAAAGACAAAAGTGGTCATGAAGAACCTAGTGGCAAGATGGGAATAAAGATGCAGACCTACTAGAGAATGGACTTGAGGATACAGGGAGGGGCAAGGGTAAGCTGGGACAAAGTGAGAGAGTGGCATGGACTTATATACACTACCAAACGTAAAATAGATAGCTAGTGAGAAGCAGCCACATAGTACAGGGAGATCAGTTCGGTGCTTTGTGACCACCTAGAGGGGTGGCATAGGGAGGGTGGGAGGGAAGGAGATGCAAGAGGAAAGAGCTATGGGGACATATGTATATGTATAACTGATTCACTTTGTTATAAAGCAGAAACTAACACAGCACTGTAAAGCAATTATACTCCAATAAAGATGTTAAAAAAAAAGTTTTAAGTCGTATAGCATTCTATTGTAGGTTACTGAAAATCCTTCTTGGAAGTAGATGGGATATAAATTATAATGGAGACTTCACATGGCCCTGTCGTAGCAAGTCAGTGAGTTAAATTGAGAGCCACTGATCACCTCATCCTAGAAGGAAGTTCTTGTTGTGAATCATCTAAGATGGTGGTCAATCAGAATTTGAGATAGGGCAGGTTCACTTCCTTTTCCACAATGACAACTCAAGGTATCCTTGTTCTAAACTCATTGCGTGCATGTACCAGTGATCTAGATGGAGGTTTGGGTCCAGCAGACTGGATAAAATTAGTAACAGGAGAGAAACCTTTTACTCAGCACTTGCTTGCTGGACACAGCGTTTTACATGTTTTGTCACATTTCCTTCTCAGACTGAGAGAACTGGCTTATGATGGGGATGAGGAAACAGGCTCAGATAGGTGAAGTAACTTGCCAAGGACACACAGTGAATAAGGGGCAGAGCCAAGATTTAAACACAGACCTTTGTGACTAAGAACTACATTGTTTTTACTATGCTGCTTCTTGATGGTGATGACAGTGATACTAGGTACTTTTCTTCTACATGCCAGGTACTATTTTAAGTGCTTGATACCCATTAATGCATCACGATATACTTATGATAGGTTCTGTTACCACTTAGGTTTTACTGATGGGGAGACTGAGGCACAGAGAAGTTAAGTGACTTGCCATAGGTCACATAGCTAGTAATTGGAGGCAGGATTTGAATCTAGGCAGTTTGGCTTTGAAACCCACTTGATCGTTATGCTGTACTATCTTTGATCCTATTGGTCTATAGATGTGGTAGTTACAGTGGGGAGAAAATTAGGATTTGGGATCATGAAATCTGGTTCCTGGTACCAGTTATGCCACTGAGTGGCCAAGAAATATTGTGCAGGTGACCTCCTTTCTGTACCAGCCAACATCCTGTGAGAAGAGCAGAACCCCACCAGTTATCTTAACAGAGAGAGTTTAGTAGAGGGAATTGGTTATACAGGTGTGAGAGGTCTGCAAAGGCAAAGCGAACCTGGAGGAAACACACAGAGGTAACCACAGGGAGCACCCCCCCAGGACAGTGGAAGTAAAGGAAAGAAGCTTGGGGAGGGGGCCTCATGGAACAGGGGCTCAGACTTCAGAGGATGGTCCCCCACTCCACTGGTCTGGGTATCGTAGGTCCTTGGAGAAGGGCCTCTCAGGGCTGACTCTGACCTTGGAGAAGCGGGCCCTGCCCACATGCTGCTGGTGCCTCCGAAGGGTATGATGAGGCTGGTTCTGGGAGTGTGGGACAATGAGCACCAACTTCCAGTGCCTGGGTGAAGGGCCTTTGCTGGGGCCAAGCTGCCAGGAATAGCCCTCCTCCCGCCTTGCAGTTTCGTTTCCCTCTAGTGCCCCCTGTTGGCGGAAACTGACGGGGCACCTGCTGTCAGAGGAGCCTTGTGATTTGCATTTTGCTGATCCCCAGCCCAGCACCACTGAGCAGAGTATTGACATGTGGTTCACAGCTAAGAGACAAGCGCTTCACTGTAACAGGTACACTCTCTCTGCCCCTACTTCTTTATTTATAAAATGATGAGATTGAACACATGATGTGCAGGGGGGCGAATGGCACTCTATTGACCCCTCTCCTAGGCCTTGATCACAGTGAAAGATGTAGCCAATCAAGTTTTCATCCTCCCCTCCTCCCCTCTCTACTCTTAGCAGTGAGCATTTTGAGGTCTCATATGTCTTTTTTCCCCGGTACTTGCCTAGTGCCAAGGACAGTGCTTGCAGGGGACACTCATTATATGCTTGAAATATTGAATTATTGGATTTTTATATGTATGTAAGTCACCAAGTATTCAATAACCACAGACTGTGTACCCAGCCTGGAGCCAAAGACTGTGGGGAGCAGGCCATGCATGAGGCATGACTTGGCCATGAATGAGCTTACAGTCTTGTTATAAAGTGAGATAAACCCAATAAGCAGAGAGCAGGTTTTTTTACCTTTATGATGAAAAGTCTCAAGTTTTATTAGATTCAGGTGGAGTCTGAGTTCACGGAAGGGAAAGGGATCCACATTGCTTGGAGTAGGAGGTTTTCAAGAGGACATGGTTTCTTACCCATCTCCCATGTACTAACCTGGAGACATAATTTCTCCAAAAACATGTGTGCTTGGGAGAAGGTATTGATTCCACCACCTCTGTCATCTGGCATCGCTGATGTTGTGCTTTTCCTCAGCATCATCTTCCCACAGTGAACCCAGTAGTTTGCGACTTCCTACATTAAAAAAAATGAATGTTTGAGATATCAAGAGAACATCCAGCATAGTTACTTATTCATGGCTGCTGAAAATCTGCAACAGAGAAATCCCCTTGGGAGTAGCCCTGGATTCATCCTTGCATACCTCTACCAAATAAGTGAGCAGAGCAGACCTTTTGCTGAAAGGTGTCACAGAGCTCCTCATCCAGGTCTGGGCCAGAGTGTAACCTTGCAGATGTCACCCCAGGGAGAGCTGCACACCTCTCTTGACAGCTGGGGCATTGTTCCCTGGCCTCAAGGGAAGGCTTCAGGGACTCACTTAATGAAGCAGCACTTGATCTTCAAGGTCTACAGAGAAGGATAAACGGCCCAGAGGAAATGGTAGCATTCCTTCAGTGGCACCTTTCCACGTCAGCAAGATGTGGGAACAAACACTGAGTTAAGCAACTAAGGAGGAATCTGATGCTGCATCCCTTTGAGATGATCACACTGTTGACACCACTTTTCCCGACTCCTTGTACAGGAATGGGGCTGTGCTCTTTACACAGAGCGCTCAGGCACACTCCTCTCTCTCCTCTTTTTAATTTAGCTTTTTAAAGATTGAAGTATGTTGCATAAAGTAAAGCTCATGAATCTTCAACGTACAGCTTGATGAATTTTTTACATGCATATACACTATGCAAGCAGATAAGACTATAGACTATTTCTACTACCCTAAAAATCTTCTTCCTGCCCCTGCCCAGGCAGTTCTCTCCACTAAAGATTAGCTTTGTCTGGCTTTGAACCTCATATAAATGGAATCATAGAAAAAATATTCAGTTATGTCTTTTTCTTTTGCTGAATGTTGTACAATTCTTTTTTTTTTTTTTTTTTTTTACTAATGGGAAAGCTAGAAACAAGTTCAGAGAAGTGGCATGGCTTTAACAAAGTTTGACACTTTCAGTCCTATTCTGTTTACCATTGCACAGCTCATTACCATCCATCCATCCATCCATCCATCCAACCATCCATCCAACCATCCATCCATCCATCCATCCTTCCACCCATCCATGCAAACTCATGTTGAAAGATAGCTCTATGTCAGGGATGGTTCCAGGTACTGGACATGTAGATATGAGTAAATCACCCTGCCCTCAAAGATCTCCCAGTGTAATGGTAGTGAGATATTTTAGGAGGATAATTAAGGTTTAGAGGGTGTAGAACTCTGTACAAGGAGCTGTGTATTTATGTGGATGCCTGGAGGAGGAGAAGGAGGGGGAGGAGAAGGAGGAGGGGGAGGAGGAAGAGGAGGGAAGGAAGAGGAAGAGGCAGTGACTATTGCTGGAGAGCTCAGGGAGAAGGAAATGACATTAGAACAGAATTTCATTTCTCCTGTTTTCTCATCAACAGGGCTGCAAAATTTAAGAAGACAGGTAGGGTTGGGGTCATCTTCTATGTGTATCTTATAGGGCCTTGTGTTCATGCAGCTAGCAGGCATTTATGACCCACAATCTCCAAACATTACAAAATGTCTTCTCTAAGGGCATGAGTAGTACACCTAGAACTTTCTAACTAGGCAGAGAGCAGAAAGCAATCGGTTACCGTCTTGATTTGATTAGACACCTAGAGATCTATGGCAAACAACAATGACAGTTTCAGCAGAGTTCCTGGAGTGGAACTTTCTAGCTAGGGTAGACATAGGGCCCTGTATGAATTTCTGAAAATTATATATATCAACTTGCTTCTCTAGGTATGTAGGTAGGAACTTTTTCAAGATCTCTCCCTTCTGTCAGAACATAAGAATACACACTGTGGCAGACATGTGGTAAGGTGACCCCCAGTGAGTATAACCCCTTTATAATACCCCTGTATAATCCCCTCCTCCTGAGCATGGCAGAACCTATGACTTACATCTAACCAACAGAATATGGCAAAGGTGATTGAGGGTCATTCTCTTGATTAGGCTACATTTTATGGAAAGATGATAGGATGTCTCTCCCATAATTATGTTGTGTTATATAAGACTCTGCCTTAGCAGATTAGAGAGAGAGAGAGAGAGAGAGAGAGAGAGTATCTTGTTGGCCTTGAAAAGGCATACAGCCATATTGTAAGAAGGCCTGTGAAGAGGGCCACATGGCAAGAAACTGTAGGTGGGGTGGCCTCTAGGACCTGAGTGGCCTCCAGCCAACAGCTGGTAAGAAGCTGGGGCCCTAAGTCATACAGCTGCAAGGAAATGAATTCTACTAACAACCAGAATGAGCTTGGATTCTTCCCCAGTCAAGCGTCCAGATGAGAATGCAGCCCATTCAATACCTTGAGATCTGAGCAGAGGACCCAGCTAAACTGTGTCTAGACTCCTGACCTACAGAAACTGTGAGATGATAAACATGTGTTACTTTAAGCTGCTAACTTTGTGGTAATTTGTTACACAGCAATAGATAACTAATACACATACTTATCTACAAAGGTTGGTTGTATCAAAATAACCCCTCAGTGACACATGGCTCTGCAGACACTCTGAGTCCTATATGCTGTACAGAGGATGTAGAAGTGGATGCAATGAATTCCTTTAAGGATTGCCATTTAGCATTTTACTTTGATACTATTATGGGCTCTGACTTATCTAAGAAGTGAACAAGGGCATTGCATAGGACATAAGTTTAGTTGTTCTGAGAGAGACCCTAAATCAGCCCCTTTTCTAACATTTGTAGGGCCCGGGGCAAGAATACAAATGGATGATATGCCATATGTCTAAAGAATGGAAAGTTATAAATCACTATTATGTATAATATGTTCTGCTATGTTGACAAATATGCTTTCATAATAACAATGTATATGTAAAGGTCTTTATATCACTGAAAAATGGCAAAATATTAAAGATAATGGAGTATAATGATTATTTTGCATGCTTGGCTATTCTGCTGATGGAAAATATTTGAATAGAGTAATAAAATAGACATTTGATTCATATATTATTATATATTCCATAAAATATATTTCCTTGCTTTCATTTCAGGAAAAACTCACTAATTATTTTGTTTAACATAGTGGGTGCTCAATTGACAGTAAGAATCTAAAGGACTGAAAAATAAAATGTGTGCCAAATTTGAACATTATATTTTCATCAAAATATAAATTTAAAGTAGTCGAAAATTTCAAGTTTAAATGAAAGTTTTCAAAAAGTTTTTTCCAAAATATTCAAAAATCTATTAAAACTAAACAGAAAACATACAAATTATAAATAATAAAAAACTTAAATTTTAAATTTGTTATTTAAATAAGGCTGAATTGTTAGTTTCTTGAACATTTAGCTCAAGATCCTATTAAACATTCTTATAAAAATAAAACTACTTGTAATTGTAGCTTTTAAAGTCCATCTAGGTGCCAGTGTAAAGAATCAGGGTCGCATTTCACATATATTATCTCTAGACTCTCATAGATGTGTGTAAATTTAAGAGTTATATGAATTATTTAATATTGCAAACTATTGCTCCACTTTCCATATGGAACTCCTGTAAATCCCACACCAATCCAGTGGTACTGATGGAATCAAGAACTAGAAGATGAAGAGAAGCAAAAAAACAGATATTCTGCCCTTCTGGGAAACAATACTTCTTCATCAAGCAGAAATCTGTTGCATTGGTGCTATCAGCGAAGAAGGATTTGATGAGTTAATACCCCAGTGCTGGCACTGTTCAAATTCTCCACGTACTCTGAAGCTGCATCTGTCCCAGATCCTGGCAATGGCAAAGTCCCCAGTCTTTCACAACATTTGGACACAGTGGCCTTTTGATTGAGCACTAGGGTACGAGATGTGGAGAAATGTTTCCCTGGGGCTTGAATGATGTTAGTCATGCCAGCGGATGTTTAAGGTACCGATCGTGCTGTGTCAGCACTGAGTCCTGAGTGACTGGAGCACCCACGTGTTCTTTAGTGTGTGTGTGTGTGTGTGTGTGTGTGTGTGAGACAGAGAGAGAGAGAGATAGAGAGAGAGAGAGAGAGAGAGAGAGAATTGACCCAGGGCTTTCAGAAGGGCAGGGCCCCATGCAGACACCCTTCTTGTCAGAGTCCAAGGGGGTGCTTGCTGCCCCAAATATTTTTTAAACAATATAGCAGTTGGTTTCCTTCTCACATTAGCTTGCAAGCATAATAGTCCTTGGTGGGACGGCAGCTCCACAGTCTCGAGGACCCAGGCTTGCTCTCTCTGATTGTTCCCCTTTCCCTAAGATGTTGCCCTCATCTGCATGGCTCAGCGTGGTTCCGCCTGTGTCTACAATCCAGCCAGAAGGAAGAAGAAAGGAGAGAAGCAGGGCATGCCCCTCTTTAAGGGTCTGAACCTGAAGTTGCACACACCAGTTCTGCACATATCCCACTGTCCACAGATGGCTGAGAAATGTAATCTTCCACTGGGTGTTCTTGTGCCCAACTAAAAATTTTATGTTTCTATGAGAGAGGGAGAGGACACAATTTGGGTGACAGCCGGTAATCTCTGCCACAGGTGTATATTTTCTTATATAAGTTTGGAAGGAATGATGATAATTTAGAGTCATGGATACAAGGTTGCCCAAGTCAGTTATATTTCATCAAAACAACAGATATATAAGAAAGAGCTTTGGGTGGTTTTAAGCACATTGCAAGCCAGGTGCTACCTGAAATGTTAAGCTGAGTGGGTGGAAAACTGAACTGGGTTCAGACCCACAAACAGCCACAAACTACTAAAGTGACCTTGATCCAGTTACATTACATCTCTTGGCCCTAGTTTGCTCTTCAGTAAAATGAGGGCTTTGGATTAGACTACTGGGTTTACAAACTGGTTTCCATGGAAACTTACGGTTCCTCAGTGTTGCTTCAGGTGCTGGGGGTTGGCTCTGAACTTTTCTACCCTATGTATTAGTCATAGCAGCTCCATTTTTATTGGTTGTGTGATAAAAAAAAAAAAAAAAGAAGGAAGAGGGCTTCTATTGCTAAAATGAAAGTTTGAAAATGCCTGGACACTGGGGTGACTGGTGGAGGTAGCAAGCTATGGGGTCAGCCTACCTGCATTTATTTATTTATTTATTTATTTAACATCTTTATTGGAGTGTAATTGCTCTACAATGGTGTGTTGTTAGTTTCTGCTTTATAACAAAGTGAATCAGCTATACATACACATATATCCCCATATCTCCTTCTTGCGTCTCCCTCCTACCCTCCCTATCCCACCCCTCTAGGTGGTCACAAAGCACCGAGCTGATCTCCCTGTGCTATGCGGCTGCTTCCCACTAGCTATCTATTTTACGTTTGGTAGTGTATATATGTCCATGCCACTCTCTCACTTCGTCCCGGCTTCCCCCTGGGAAGCTTCTACCGTTCCCCCTCCCCGTGTCCTCAAGTCCATTCTCTACGTCTGTGTCTTTATTCCTGTCCTGCCCCTAGGTTCTTCATAACCATTTTTTTGTTTTGTTTTTTTAGATTCCATATATATGTGTTAGCATACGGTATTTGTTTTTCTCTTTCTGACTTACTTCACTCTGGGAGAAATCATAAAGATCAGATCAGAAATAAATGAAAAAGAAATGAAGGAAACAATAGCAAAGATCAATAAAACTAAAAGCTGGTTCTTTGAGAAGATAAATAAAATTGATAAACCATTAGCCAGACTCATCAAGAAAAAAAGGGAGAAGACTCAAATCAATAGAATTAGAAGTGCCTACGTTTAAACCCCATCTTTGCCACTTACTCTCTGGGATATCTCAGGCTGAGGTATTTACCTTCCCTGAGCCTCATCTCGAAAATGTTGTCTCCTCATCTATAAAATATTGTTACTATTATTTGCCTCTTGGGATTGTCTTGGGCTTAAATGAGATAATATGTTTGAGAGGGCTTATTTTTGAGGGTCTGGTGTAAAGGACATGTTTAATAAATGGGAACCATTGTTATCATTGTTACCATCACCAACCTCATCTCTAAGGCTTCCACTTTGGGCTCTAAGGCTTCGTGTTTCTGTGAATTGTTGTACAAAACTAAGGACCTTTTTATGAAATGAATTAACTATCAGTGGGCATTTCTCTTTACTCCTGGATTTTCACAGGTTTTCTCCAAATGATGCACATTAGAGTTAGCCCATCCTGGGTAAAACAATTTAAACATAAGTAAGATGTAGGGTTCTGTAATTTCAGAGACAATATTAAAATAACTCTTTTGCGACAGAGAAAACAATTTCAGTCTTTTAATTCAAGGAGAAAATGATTCAATTTTTTGAGGCTGCACATGGCAGGAAATAACATGCAGAGTTTATCCACTTGAAATAGTTAACAAGAAGGATAAGCAGGAAAATCCCATGATATGACTTTTTGTCAAACTTGACTTTCCAGGGATTAAAGCTGCTTTGAGTTTAGACCCATGCTTATTCCAGTTTGTTTAACCCTTGACAGCTCCAGTCTGTTCCACTCAGTAGTTCCACATGAGGGGGTCATATTACAGAGCCGATGAAGCGACAATACAGAACTGTGTGATCCTGGAACTGAGAGGACAATCGATGTTCTACCCAGAATCGAATGGAAGGAATGTAACAGGGCTTTGGATCCACCCACCCATCTTATGATTTAAAATCCTCTCTAGCAAATTCCTGTTAAAGCTTTACTCCGACTTGTAACCATAAGACCTTTGAGATCTATCTTGTTTTCTAGCTCTGTAATGATTCTTGTTTATAGAACCTGAAAATCTTAGCACTGAAGTGATGCTCAGAGTTTATGCAACGCCAGAGTCTTCTTCACCTCATCCTTGACAGATTGTTACTGCTCCTTCCTGACCATGTCCCATGATGGGGAGCTCACGGCTTTGTTAGGAGGCAGCCATTCCTTTGGAGGAAAGAACCAACTTACTTGAAAACTTTTTCTTTTGCCCTGAAACTTGCTTTTCTGATATATATGTATTGTACATGTGTGTATATACCTGACAGCCTTTTTTACCTTCCAGATCAACACCATATAAATTTGATCCCTCTTTGCATGTGGTCTTTGAAATATTTGAAGCCAACCCACCTCCATCTTCAGCCTTAACACGCTCCGGTCTCTCAGCGTCCCTCATATGTCATGATGCCCTTTACCGTCCTGGTCACTGCCCTCTGGGCTTCTTTGGTTTTGATGAAAGTATATTTGTTGAAGTGAGTGAACCAAACCTGTTATCATACCCTGCACCTACTCTCATTCTTCTTTTTCCATTTCTCCCCATTTCACTTTAAAAGCTGTATGTGATACCCCCAATAATGGCTTGATTAATGTTGGGGAACATAAGAGGAGGAATATATACAGGCTCTTAAGTTCTGTTTCTCTGCATACATTTCTGTATCAAGATGGCTTCTAAAAATAGTTTTGTCATAATAATTCAGACGTAAATCTGGGGTCTGCAAAGTCTCTCAGGCCTTTTCCAATGGCCATTCCTGTATTTCAGATCTTTATAATAAACCTGGGGGTAAATGCTGCATCTTTTATTTATCCTTACCACATTTCCCTTGGTTTTGAGGATGCTTGTGCTTGTGTTTTTTAATTACCTCTAAAATGTATTAAGGTTCTTTAAAAATCTATTTCTATCTTTAGAAATGTTAGAGATCATAAGCAATTAGGCACCATCTATAAGCCTGATGAGAAAGCATTTGCTTTGTTGATAACAGTGTCACCATCGAAATGGAGTGAGCCCCATGTGGGACAGGTGTTTGAAGGGATGGATCAGGGTAAATAAGACCATCCCAAACCTCGAGTGAAAATGCAAAGACTATACTCTACAAAATACTGTCTAAAAGTCAGTGTGTGGGACATTTGACCCTTCTGAGATTCAGGCTCCTGGCTTGGGTAACTGCCTTTCTATAGCATGTCTTTCTATGACCCAAGCGGGTCAAGGTCATTACATGTTGTGTTTAAAAAAAAAAAAAAAAGAAGAAGGTGAATGGAAACTGAGCTTAGAAGTGCAAAATGTATCATTTTAATTAGGACATTCCCCTGCAAAAAGAAAGACCTATATGAAGGTCTTTCTTTTGTGAAGACTCGTCTTTCTGTAAACCTGGATTAACGTGACCCGGCTAGAGATTCCTAGCCTAAGGTGTATGAGATGCTATATTATATACCCATTAGTCTGTAATTATATCTGAAAAAATGGTGAAAAATATTCATCAGAAAAAAATGAAATGATCAGCCATGATGTGTTTTCTTTTTAAAATTATTATTAATTAATTTATTTATTTTTGGCTGTGTTGGGTCTTCGTTTCTGTGCGAGGGCTGTCTCTAGTTGCGGCAAGCGGGGGCCCCTCTTCATCGCGGTGCGCGGGCCTCTCACTATCGCGGCCTCTCTTGTTGCCGAGCACAGGCTCCAGACGCGCAGGCTCAGTAGTTGTGGCTCACGGGCCTCGTCGCTCTGCGGCACGTGGGATCTTCCCAGACCAGGGCTCGAACCCGTGTCCCCTGCGTTGGCAGGCAGATTCTCAACCGCTGCGCCACCAGGGAAGCCCCATGATGTGTTTTTTAGTGAGTTATTATATTTACATGAACTGCCTCATCAAAATTCAGGAGTTTACATTAAACTGGACCTAGAATCCTTGACTCACCCAATGAGACAAGCAAATCTGAATTGTCATTGATGACTGCCCCTCTCCTGCTGTGTCTTCTGAGTAATCCTTCCTTCCCCAAGCAGTGAGCACACTTACACTCAGGGAAATCTTCTTTTAGACATTATTTTTAACTACTTCATCCTTTTACCCAAACTGAGAACCACAAGCCAAATTGGTTTCTCTTCCTTCTCCACCGCAGGCCTTTCTCTCTGCACTGTTGGTGAGATAGGAAGCACAGCCTCAGGCCGGTACCCGGGGGCTTGGCCTAAGTAGGGATGCTGGATGCTGCAGAGTCGCCAGCCATGAAACAGAACCAGGGGCCTGGCTCTCCCGAGGAAATGCAGGCCGTGCAACTTCTCTGTTTGGGTTGGCAACAGGAGTCATGTGCTTCACTCTTGCCGAGGCCTGATCACTTGCTGAATATTTATTTGTCCCCAAGATTATTTAGTTATCCTCAGGAATCCAGGCTCTCCGGCCAACTTTTCTCCTTTGGCATGGGTTCCCAGTGGGGAATGTGATTGACCCCTTCTCCTTTCAGAAGGGGCCTTAATGCTCATCAGGTTGGAAGCATTTTGGTAGAAAAGCAAAAGGGGACCCAGGAGGACACATGACTTTCTAAAAGTTAGCAGCAGTATTAAGACTAGAGCTTGGATCTTCTGATCCCAAATCCAGAGTTCTTTCTAGAATCTCTCAAACTCCGGGGAGCATGTAAGTGCCTGAAGAACTTATTTAATAAAATGCAGATTCTTAGATCTCCTCTTTAGAAATTCTGACATGGAATCTGCCTGTTGAACACGAATCTCCGTGATCCGAGATGGCTTGTGTGCACTAGGTCACACTGGCTTATCAGTGTTTACCTTCTACTTGCATTCACCGTGTGAGGCTACTCAGTTAAATATCAAGATTGTTGTATTCCCTTACTTATTAAAAAGAAAATACAGCACAAAGAACATGGTAAAAACATTAAAATAACTTACAGAAAGAAAACAACCTACCCATCAGTCTATCTATCTGCCTACCCTTTCATCTTTGGAGATGTTATCTATCAACCCAATAATTCTGTTATCTTATTGTTACTTCTTTTGAGCCAAGTAGCCTGTGTTATTTGACTTCCTAGGAAACAGGGTCCTCAAAATCTATTAAAGTGGAAAAATACTATTAATTTTATTGAGCATATGCTACATTACTGGGTACCGTGCTCAGTGTTTTACATGCATTCACTCATTTAATCACATTGACCTTATGAAGAAAGTCCTATTATTCCCATTTTCCAGATAAGAAAACTGAAGCTTGGAGAGGCTAATTAGCTTATGCTAAGTTTTCTGGTTAGGAAGCAATAAAGCTGAGATTCAAACCCTCTGACTCCAAAGCCTATACTCTTCCTCACCACACTGCTTTCCAGGTGTGCAGACGAAAGTCAGAGATGCCTGAACTTCAGGTCCTCACCTCCATTAAGAAAGGAGACATTCCTAAACAGAAAACAATCAGAGGACAAAAATAACAAGTGTACTTAATTTCTCAAATGTGTGCTAAAGATATATGGTGCTATAGGGGGTAAGAGTACGGACGTATCCACTGGGCTGGAAGCTTTGAATGCAAGGGAGGAAAATGGCACTTTATCCTAATGGCAGAGGGTGCTATGATAGGCTTGGGGGGCAGGGAGTAACTCAGTGAAATGAAAAGTCCCAGAGAGCCCCAGTCTGCCACGAAGCCATCCATTTTGGCTGACTCTCCAAGCAGACCCTTTGCCAGAGCCACTAAAGATTTGGGATTTGACTCTTTTCTTCTCTCTAGAGCTGTTAATCAGCACAGACAGGACCCCAAATGAGAGGAAAGAGGGATGACCAGCTGGAGGTTTGAGCTCTTAATTCAGGATATAGTGCTACCAGGAGAAAAATTTCCCCCAGAAATGAAATCTCCATTGTCCCCAGTGAGTTAAGTATTATAAAAGTTTTTCTTATGATTTCCTTGGAGTTTCTTCAATCTCTCCCTCCTCTAAGTATCCACTATGCTTTCATTTGGCTTTAGCTTTAGACACGCCATCGTTTCATGTGCTACTCATCACTGCCAGTGATGTCAACTGACATTTACTGTCTTTTTATGAAATTGAAGTATAATTCACTTACAATATTATATTAGTTTCAGCTGTACAACATAATGATTTGATAATTTTATATATTACAAAATGATCATCACAATAAATCTAGTTACCATCTGTCACCACCATTACAATATTATTGACTGTATTCCCTATGCTGTATATTTCATCCCTAGACTCATTTATTTTGTAACTGGAAGTTTGTACCTCTTAATTCCCTTCACCTATTTCACTCATCCACCCCCCTCCCCTCTGGCAACCTCTGTATCTCTGAGTCTGTTTCTGTTTTGTTTGTTTGTTTTTTAGATTCCACGTATAAGTGAAATCATACGGTATTTGTCTTTCTCTGACTTATTTTACTCAGCGTAATACCCTCTAGGTCCATCCCTGTCACAAATGGCAGGATTTTGTTTTTTACATGGATGAATAATATTCCACTGTATATACATACCATGTTTCCTTTATCTGTTCATCTATTGATAGACACTTAACTTGCTTCCATATCTTGGCTATTGTAAATAATGTTGCAATTAACACAGGGATGCATATGTCTTTTCGAATTCGTGTTTTCGTTTTCTTTAGAAAAATACCCAGGAGTGGAATTGCTGGATTGTATGGTATTTTTAATATTTTGAGGGACTGCCATACTGTTCTCCACAGTGGCTGCCCCAATTTACATTCCCACTAACAGTGCACGAGGGTTCCCTTTTCTCCACGTCCTCGCCAACACTTGTTATGTGTTGTCTTTTTCATAATGGCCATTGCGACAGGTGTGAGGTGATGTCTCATTGTGGTTTTGATTTGCATGTCCCTGATGGTGAGCGATGCTGAGCATCTTTCCACGCGTGACAGTTACTGTCTTGTGCGCTGCTCTGTGCCAGGCACGGAAGGTACTTAAGTCCCTGCCATTGGGTGTTTAAGGCCTGTCTGGGGAGATAGGACCCGTCCATAGTACCAATTAGCAGCCCTTAGAGTTCACTGTGATCTCAGTGGACTTTATTATAAAGGGAGGAAGATGTAGGCCACAAATTAAGAGGACAGACGAAAAGTGAGCCAGAGAGTAGGAGGACGGAGAGGCCCTGAGACCTGGCATGGCCTGGGGTGGGAGGAACTCATCTTCTAGAGAAGGCAAGCCTCAACAGGGGGCTCCGCAGGTAGGACTGGAGTTATACACGAGGCTACAGTGAGGGTCCTTCCAGCAGCTCTGTCTCCCTGCCTAGACCACAGCCGCTGGGAGGGGTCCGTGGTGCCACCGCATCTCCCCAGGGGGCCTGCCCCATGCGTTATACATCAGAGGCAGTGGCCATTGAGGTCCACTGGGAAGCAGGCTCTATGACAAAGATTTGTGTAAAGGGCGTTTGTTAGGGAGGGCTCTTGGGAAAGAAGAAAGAGGGAAGCAGAGTTGAGGATAAGTCGGGCTGTGAGGCCTTCCCAGTGACAGCCTCGTCTGACGCCCCGGGGACTTCTGCAGCTGAAATGTCCTTCAGAGTTGCCCCAACTCGGATGCCTTTATACTCTCCTGTCATCTTGTCCTTGGATGTGGGCTGCCCCGGGAGGGAGCATGACCTCGGCTCTATTCAGCAGAGACAGTTCTGAATGGGGGCCGCACCCCCTGCAGCCAGTGCGGTAAGTCCTCTGTTCCTGAAGGGGGCACTGGGCAGCGGGGCAGATCGATCCCATGGGCTCCCCAAGAGCACTGGACGCCTTGACTGAGAACAGCTCTCTCAGTAGCGCTGGGTCTCTGACGGCACTTGGTCCCCGACTTGTGGCTGCGACACAGACGGGGTAGGGTTGGAATTGCAGCATTGGTTTAAAGAATAATAACTTTCCAGGCCAAGAAAGACCATTTTGCAAAGGGTTGACTAGCAGCCGCCACAAATGGCCAAGTGTCTGGGTTTCAGGCTTCAAAATGCCATCATCATTTGTGATGAGAGGAAATGGTAGTGTTCCCAAGCCAATGAGTGATGGTTGGGGAGGAATTAGTGACCTGTAAAGTCAGGCAAATGGTATCATTTCAGATACTGTTCCCCAAAGATTTTTTTTGAGAGACAGAGAGGCCTTGGAGTAAGATAAACATCTCCGTGTACACAACCGTTAGTTAATTCAGGAGCCAGCCTAGGAGACAAAATAATTTATGGTGAGTCTCCTTTCCAGGAGTTGAAATACTTTGGGTATCATTTCTCAGCCTTTAAGAGAGCTGTAGGAATTAGGAAGGGGGCACTCACTCTTATTTATTTTGTTGGAGATGGGGAATCTCCACAAAGTGAGGTAGATTCCCTGAAGTCTCAGGTGAGGAAGTGGCCCATTCTGAGGCAGAACTTGGATCAGCTGGGTCTCAGTGCTTGAAGCACCAAGTTCCTTGGAGGCAGGGGGAGAATGGATCTAAAAAGATTGATAAACATTGCGCAGCAGGGTAGAGTTTTCCACAAACTCATTTAGACTCCAAATCTGCATGTCCCCCAGACTTTCCCATTTGTGTAAATGGTACCATAAACACCCAGTCAGTCAAGGAAAATCATTAGGAATCTTTCTTAAGTTCTCCCTGTCCTCATTCCTTACAGCTAACCTGTCAGCACATCTTATTAGTTCCATGTTCAGAATGTACCTTGCATCTCTCTCCACCTGCCACCTGCACCCTGACATCCAAGTCACCATCATCGCCCACCTGGACCACCTCAGTGGCCTCCTTGCTGGTCTCCCTGTTTTCATGCTAACCTCCCCCTAATACATTCTTCACATTTCAGGAATCAGCCAGAAGGAACTTATAAGTATGCAAATTAGATCACATCACTCCCCTATTGAACACTTTGTGGCTTCCTGGTACACTGGAATAAAGTTGAAACTGCATATTATACAAGACCCTGTGGGACCCTCCTCTTCAACCTTGTCCCACACTGCTCTTCTTGCTTCAGCCCCACCAGTCTCTTTCCTGAATATACCAACCTCTTTCCTGCCCCAGGGCCTTTGCACTTGCTGTTTTCTCTGTGTTGCTTGCTCTTCCTCCAGCTGTTTACGTGGATGACTCCTTCTTCTCTTTCAGGACTCAGCCCAAATGATATCTTTTCAGAAAGGCCTTCTAGCTAAAATAACCCTCTCCCCTGAGATAGTTGTTACATCACCTGTCTCTATTTCCTTCATGGCCCTTATCACAATCTGATTTTTTTTTTTTTTTTTACTGAATCGCTGTTTCCTTATGTGTTGTCTGTCTTCTCTCACTGCAATGTAAGTTCCATCAGAGCAGGGACCTGTTTACTGGTTTACTGTTGTATCTCATTGCTAACACAACGATGGAACATAGTAGGCACGTAATCAGCATAGGGTGAAAGAATGAATGAATAAGTAAATATATGAGTTTTCTAGGGCCTGTTGTACAAATGAAAGCAGAATACAGGAGCACCAGCCAAACTGTGATTTCCTAATTACATTACTAGAGGTCTGTACATTAAGCTATAATTTGCAAATATTTTATTTTATTATTAATTTTTATTGGCGTATAGTTACTTTACAATGTTGTGTTAGTTTCTGCTGTACAGCAAAGTGAATCAGCTATACATATACGTATATCCGAGTATTTTATTTAAGGTTCTAGAAGGATACACTATCTAAGGGAAACCAACACATGAGTAAATTGTAGTACTCCATACTGTTGCCGTGGAGCTATTGGATGATGCAGTATCTCCTCTTATATTTTCTTGTAGTATGTTGCTTATAAGGTAGGATATACTGTATGATCCTATTTTCCTTTTTAAAAGAACGTGTTATTATAATCTATACAGCAAAGGCTAGAAGGACGTTACCAAAGTGTTAGCCAGGATCATCCGGAGTGTTCTGGTTATTCTTTGTTTTGTTTTTCTTATCTTTCTTATCTTATCTTTATATGGTGAATTTATAATCTTTTTTAAAAGCAGCGACTGTTTTTGTCGCTTTTCTTCCTGAACATAGGACTGGCGAATCCTTTTGTGGAGTAAAGAATGAGCATCATCTTTGTCTTTTTCCTAAATCCAGCTTTTCATACCTTGGTTCACTTGCTTTTCATTGAATAAGCTGTGAACTAGGAGTTTTGTGGAGGTGGTAGTGGTGGTGTCATTGGTGACAATGTTGTTTTAAGAAAAAGCCCTTCTCAGATGTGCGCTTCCTCCCTGGAGGGTCCTGTCTGGTACACTCTCCTGGTGCGGCCTGCTGGGAAGTTATGGCTGCCTTGGGGCCTCCGGAGAACCTGCTGTGTTCAGAAAATAACTCTTGAGAGCGCCCGGCGTCCTGCTGAAGGAGTGCTGAGTCAGCCGTAGGTTCTGTCAAAGCACACAGTGGAGCCAGAGCCGCATCCTCTGTGGCTCTGAATTCCATCTGGATTCCCTCTCCAGGGTACCAGCGAGAGAAGCTGAAGCTCAGGCCGCCCTAAACACAAGCAGCTCTGTTCCTCCCTGAGCGGACTCGAGCGCAGGGGAAGGTGAGGAACGGGTGCAGTTCAGGAGCAACTGACACTGGCCCTGGAAAGGCATCGTCCGCATCGGGGAGGCCTGGCCTCTGTGACCTCAGGAGACCAAGCCTCGGGTGACCAGAGTCCTGGGATGCCAAGGGAGAGCAAAGGTGCTGGGCGTGAAACGCCGTGAGGTTTTTCTCCTTCCTCCCTTTGCCCTTGCCTCCTATCTTGATCTTTCTCCTTTCCTGGGCCCCCGGCATCATTCTCTGAGAGCCCCTACCTAGCTCCTCCCTCCACAGACCCACAGGAGTCGAGAACCAACATTCTGTAAATAAACGCGCATCAGACGCTTAGCAGATGAAAGGGCTGTGACACACACAGCAGATGAGGCCAAGGGGCAGAATTGTCCCTTCGTCAGGGAGCTTCCACTCGAAGGAGAGAGGACAGACGTGCTCGTGCGGGCAAGACAAAGTGTAAGGCACGGACACCAGGGTAGAAGTGAGGCAATAAATGCCCACATCAAAGGCCAGGCTGGATCCAGGATTGGGGAGGGCTGAGGCTTATACCACGTTGGAGGCCTTCTCAGAAAGAGGAGAGATGAACTGCTAGGCCCCCTCCCAGGACTCTGAAAGGGGCCCTTGCAAGTGAGGAGCCCTTGGCTTAAGCTTTGTTAGTTTCCTGGTGTGATAGGGTTCTCCAGAGAAACAGAACCTACAGAATGTGTGTGTGTATATAAATAAAAGTATATTTAGAGAGAGAGAGAGAAATATATATATATATGTGTGTATATATACATACACACATATATATAAAGAGATTTATTTTAAGGAACTGGCTCACTTGATTTTGGAGGCTGACAAGTTCAAAATCTGCAGGGTGGGCCAGCAGACTGGAGACCCAGAAAGAGCCAATGTTGCAGTTGAAGTCCAAAGGCCGTCTGCCAGCAGAATTCCCTCTTGCTCGGGAGAGGTCAGCATTTTGTTCTGTTGGATGAGACCTGCCCATATTATGGAGGGCAATCTGCCTTACTCAGTGTCCCCTGATTTAAATGTAAATCTCATCCAAAACACCGTCACAGAAACTTCCAGAATAGTGTTTACCCTAATATCTGGGCACCATGGCCCAGCCAAGTTAACATAAAATTAACCATCACACCTGGTAAATCCATCTCTGAATGTGAGGTCAGCAGAGGGAAGCAACACTGTGGACCGAGCCATCGGAGAAGGCTTCTTGGGAGAGGCGGACTTGAACCAGCCTTAGTGGACGAATTGGCTTCATGGGGCCGGCTGTCCTTGCGTATTAAACCACAGGAGCGACTGGGGGGGGTCTGTATTGCATGACCCTCTACCAGACACCTCACCAGAGGCTGCAAGGATTCTGGGATGGCTAAAGGGGTTGGTGGCCTTTGGCTCAAGTGGTCGTCAAGGCCGTTTCTTACAGCCTACTTGTCCCTATACCGTCCCACCATGGGAACCTGTTTTTCCTTTTTCTTGTCCTCTTTCCCCTCTTTTGTCTTTCTCACCTTTTCTTCCTGTCTTTGCCCTCCTCCCTCAGGTTAAACCTCAGACAAGACAAGGCCTGTCTGGCTCACCAGACGTCACGAGAGGCTCTAGCAAGTGAGCTTCAGTCCAAATCCTTAGAATGAGCCACAGCCTTGGTCCGTGGTGTCACTCATGCACCCGGGTCTCCTTGATGTTCAGAGAAAGCCTTCTTTGGTATTCCCCCACCCGGTGCCCGAGAGGCTCTTTGCTGACTTAATCGGTGTGTGATGTCATTCATCAAGTAGGTGTAATTTAAGGGAGCCTCTCTGTGTTCCCTGTACAGGGAAGCCAGCCTCCTGGCGCTCCCAAGCCCCCCCATCAATCCGCAAGACAAATGGGTGTTTTCATTAAGCCCTTTACCTACAGGAGGGCAAAGCATTCCAGCTCGGCACTTTTGTATTCCCCCCTCTAGTCTTGGCCAAGTGGCTTCTATTTCAGCTCCTGTTGTATTTCCGCAGCTGTATCCTGCCCGGACCTCCCTCTGGGGGGAGGTTCTAGAAGCAGAAAGCTGACAAAAATCATCTGAGGAGGGTACAATGGATAGCAATGGCCCAGTGAGGAAGAAGGCACTCCCTTCCAGAACATTCCTTCCTGCTCCTTGCCACCAGCTTCAGAGTCAGCCTGGGGTCCGGAGGAAGGAGGGGCTTCAGCCACACTTTCTCCTTCTTCCAAAACCCAGCCTTGAGATCCTTCTGATTTGAAAACGAAGTCAAAACACTCCACCGCCAGGGTGCATTCAAAGCAAAGTCGTCTGGCTGTAATGGTCCCTTGCCTGCATTTTGTACTGACAGCGTTCACCACTCTTCTTCACAGCACCCTGATGAGGAGGACAGGGCATGTTATCACCCCTATTCTGGGGAGCTGAGGTGAGGCCCATGAGTGCCAGGACTTGAACCAGATCCCGTGGCCAGTACTGCCTGCCCAGGAATGACGCAAAGGGCAGGGTGTCCCTTGGCCGTGACTTTGGATGGTGTTTACGGGCTGCTCCGGAGTCCTGGCTGCACAGGGTGATATCTCCTAATTTCTTGGGGCCTGATGGAAGAATCTTTGTGAAGTCAGTGAGACAAGTCTGGCGACGGCAGCATCCCCCCTGAGGTATTAGACTCTGAGTGTGAGCCTCAGGGCCCGGAATGAGCCTCCACCAGGCCACCTCCATGCATCTGTCCCCTGTGATGACTTGTGACTCTCACGCTGAGCTGCGGTTCCTGGGGGATGGGGTCCGGGGAGGAGGGAGGGCTGGTTTCCATTGTAACTCTCCCCAAATGCCAAGTTGCAGCTAGCTCAGCTAATTGGCAAGAGGAGGAGAAGCAAAAAGAGTGAAAATCTGTGAATTAATAAAACAGCCTTGGAGCAACCGCCAAAATGTGTACAAATCATGAAGTAATTAGAAGTGTGAAGAATTCTATCGGGTTGGCTGTTTCCAAATCCAGCATCTGATTGCTTTAGGAGGCCAAGGGCTGGCAGGCCAGGGGAGTAGAAATTCTTTCCATTGCATTCTGATCTTGCCTCCTTGGAGCCTGGGTTTCTTGAAACCCTTTTGGGGTCCGGGCAGTTGCTCGAATCAAATGTGTGCCTTCTGAAGGCCCATTAGCACATGCAAGACCTAGTAACTCCAGTAACATCTTATAGTTTAGAATAAAACTTTAAGGTTTCACGAAGTAGTTGTTGCATCAGTGGTCTTATTTAATCTCACTATCACGAAATATTTTTACGTCAGTGTTTTTCAGAGGGGGAAACCTAGGTCCACAGAGTGAAGTGATATAAACCCAACTCCAAGAGCTAACTAGTAGCAGAACTAGGGCCAGATCCAGGGTCTCCTGACAACCCCGCCAACCTTTCCCTCTCCCACCCACATTCTTCCTTTGGACCCTGCTGTGTCTCCCAGAAGTGCTAGATATTTGTATCTCACAATTCTCATGGCTAACAGCTAACTGCAGTTCTGTTTGGCCATGGTATTAAATTTAGATAAGTTGCTCAACCCATTTGTTTGATTAATAAACTAAGGCTCAGGCACAGTTAGCTATTTGTTGATTTTAGTTTCATTTTATACCCAGATTAGAGCAGGGAGGAGAAAAGGATCCATTTTTCTTATCTTTTTGGAAACACTTTATGGAGAGAGGTTTCAGGTCTTAAGTCTTGTCATATACCCTGTGAGGAGGGATAGAAACAGTATGTGCTTCGAGTTTCTTTGGGCTTGTTCTTTCTGATCCGTGGGGACTTTAAGAGTAGGTGCTCACATTCAGTAATCCAAGGGCGGGCTCACTCAGGGTTGAAATGTGGCCTGCTCAGAGTTAGAGGTTCTGAGAGCAAAAATCAGAGCAGAACCCTGAGAGAGTCATGTAACGAGCTTGACGTGAGTTGTTAATTCCCCAAGCGGCAGCGAAAGCTCCCGGGAGGATGGGGTTTACATTGTTTACAGCCAGACTGAGCAAACAACAGTGTGATTAAGTTACATGCATTAGTTGGCTCCATAATCAGAATAGAAATGTATGTGTTAATTTGGGATGGAAAGTTTTCCACAAAGCAGCGGCCGCTTGCACAGACTTGTGGGAGAGGAAATGGGGAGTCAGGAGCGGTACCGGCTCTGGAATTTGAGGCACCCAGTGCAGAAGGAAGATGTGGCCCCTTGTTTGAAAATTAAGAATTTCAAGACAGCCACAGCAGACGTTAAACCAAGTGCAAGGTCCTTCCAAGCGTGGGTGGGGTATTGCAGGGCTGCATAGGTCCGAAGCCCTGGAAGCCACAGGAGAAGGGAGGTTATGAGCCGGGGCAGGAGGGTTCTGCGTGCACCGAATGGCACTGCTTAGAAGGCCAGAGATGAAAGTTGTTCAGCGTATATTTCTGGAGTCACTCGGATGCCCCGACTCGGTTCCAAGCTGCAGGGATTCTGTAGGGAGCAAGCAAGAGCTGCCAGGAGTGTGGGTGTTTCTGCGGACTCTGGCATCAGACCGTCAGCCCACAGAGCTTCAACCTAAGCTTGTTCCTTTCCTATCTGTAAATGGGCTGAATGATAAAACACCCATCTCTGCTGTGAGGACTAAACACATTACCAGTTATCGTGTGCAAGTGTGTGGACACATCAAGGGCTTTAATGAATGTCGGCAAAGAAGACAGGCAGGTACACAGCCATGATGCCTGATGGGGAGCTATGGGAGCACACAGGAGCGAGCCGGAGGATGGAGTTGGGGAAGGCCGCCCTTCCGGGCATTCCGTCTGCCTGGATCCTGGCTTGTTCCCTTTGGATGGATACTGAGACTTGGGGGTCTGACACCACAAGCTATTTCCTCCTCTCCCTCCCTCTAGACCAGCCTCTCCTTGCCATCCTGGGGATCCAGGGGTGCTCTGGTGCCGGCCAGACCTGGCCTCTGCGTCCACGGAGGCACCCTCTCCTGACTCATCCTTCAAGGTCCTAAAATTATCCTCTTTTCTAGTCCTACACTTGCCAGGTTCTCTGTGATCTCCTGGATAAAGGTTTATTCCTTATCCTAATCTTCACAGCCCTCCCCCATCTGACCACACCTGTCTTGTCGGCCATGCCCCCCCCTCCCATCACTACATTATGCAGAATCAGCTTCTCACCCTCACTTCATCAGCTTCAATCATTTCTTCACCTGAGAGCCTCCCTCACCTGTGTTTGCAGTCAAATTCAATTCCGCATAAGTGGACTGAGTGCCTCTCCTACGTGCCTTCGGTAACAGAGTACAGCTGGTCCTCATTATTCACAGATTCTGTATTTGCCAGTTCGCCTACCCACCAACATTTATTTGTAAACCTCAACTCAGTATTCCTGGTGCTTTCACTACTATTCACGGTCACGTGCAGAGCAGAAAGGCAAAAATTTGAGTCGCCTGACGTGCATGTTCCCAGCTGAGATCCAGCAAGGTAACACTGCCTTCTTGTTTCAGCTCTCAGACTGTAAACAAGCATCCTTTCTGTGTCTATTTAATGCCACTTTTGTGCATGTTGGTGCTTTTTTGTCGATGATTTCACTGTTTAAGTGCTCCTAAGTGTAGAGCTCAAGGTCTGTCTGCTGTTCCTATGGGCAAGAAGACTGTGATGTGCCCTAAGGAGGAGATACATGTAGCACACATATGATGGGCGTCCTTCAGGCATGCGTTATGGTGTTGCTGACCCTGAGTTCAGTGTTAATGAATCCACAATATGGTACATCCAGAAAAAGGAAGAGGAAATTCAGCAAAATGTATGTAAGGCCGCTCCATTGTTTTGACCAGAGGCTCCAAGGGGCCCGACCCTGTATTTCCCCTGGGAGCCATGGTTCCGTAGTAACTAATTCAGTGTCTGTGGAGACGTTGTACAACATAACTACCACGAATAAAGGGAGTCAACCTTGCTGCCCCCTCCCTCCCCTGCAAAAATGTTGCGTTTCTACTAAGTATCAGACATCATTCAAACCCCTCTGGTACTTTGTAGCTTCTTGCTTGATCCAGACCAGTGCTTTCTCTGTCCTGTGAGCTGATTTTGCATCAGAGTCTGTGTATTTTATTTAATACTCACTCAAACTCTGCCTTCTGATGCCCCATCATTGTTATTTTAACTCTCCAGGTATGGCCCCCAGGTGAACAGTAAGTCCCTTTAGGGCAAAAAACCATGGACCCTCATACTGTCCTTCTCGGGGACGTGGGCACTGAAGATGTGCTGATGCCACAGGTGGAAAAATCGTTAGAGTGGACTGTGCTTGCAGAGAGATACCAGACACAGCGGGGAATAATACAACAGAGACTTTAGCTGCAAGAAAAACCTCAGAGCGCCTGCCCTCCCCCCCCCCAGGGATGTGTGAGAATCAGAGATGTTTGTAAAAGCACAAAGTGAACTTTGAAAGTGCCTCGTGAGTGTTCTTTGCTGTTGACATCTGTGGGTGGCCATAGGAAGGGATCACTGGGAGTGGGGGACTGCCTGTGATCTCCAGGCCAACAGGGCACTCGTGGGGCCTGGGTGGCTGGCTCGGCACTTTTCCAGCCGGGACCCCACCAGATACTTGGCAAACCCGCCGAGTATCCCGTGCTGCTGAGGGGAGAAAGAGGTTTCAGATGGCCCCGAGCTGGACGTCCCCAGGCTGCTGCCTGCCGGAACTGCTGCCTTCCCTCTGGCAGAGGCCACGTGTTTCCTGTGCACCTTCACGTGGCCTGGAGTGGTCACAGGTAGGGGCTCGGCGCGCAGTCCCTGCAGGGATCCTTGGGAGCCTGTAGGCTGCTGTGGTGGGCGGCACATATGCCGGTGTTTCTTCTGCTCTTCATTTGAGAGAGGTCACTTTTTCTTCTTGTTTGATTTTCACATAATTAGATTTGCAAGGTTTTTCTCTGTGTTTTGTCACAGTCTACTGTCCTGATCTTTCCCTTTCCACTTTGCGGTGCCCTCTGCCCGTGGTATTTCCCTCTACTGGTTCTCTTGGATTCTTTCACGTTCTGTCATGTGCTGTCTCTCGTGATGGATCTTTGTGAATGATATTAAGCACCTTCTGGTCTTTAATCATTCCTTGAGGACAGAGACTGGGTCTGGTACAATACCAAGACAGTCGTAGATTTATTACTGTTATCTATTGAACTGATGGAGTCATTTAATGAAAACCTTAACAAAGGTTAAGGCTCTACACCTGGGTCCCTGGGGCGATAAGGAAGTGGACTGTCATGTTCCTCACCTGTCCCAGGTGTCTGCGGCAGGGAAGCCTCAGCTTAGCTCTTTTCTGCCCTGTGGTGAGGGGAGAGGCTGCTTGTGGCATGAGAGAGGTGGGAGGGACACAAGGAAGTCCCTGCCGAGTCTAGAAGACCCTCGAGGGCACTGGGGGAATCCCTTCCATCGGGAATCTTTAGGAAAAAGAGACATCCATCTGCCTGGAATGGTTGCCTGGAAACAGGGACCTGCCTGGGAAAGGACAGCTGTTCCCAGGCAGCCTTGGCTGGGCCCCGTGGCCTGAGCTATTGTGGCAGGAGGGGTTGGGAGGTCCTGCGTCCCAGAGCAGTGAGCAGGTGTCCTAGTTGACTGAAATGTCATAACACGCACTGGCTCAGAGAATGTTCTAGTGCATCTCTAGGACACTTGACAACACTTGGTCTTCTGAGGGTTTGATTCTTGTCGCCGGCTTCCCTTTGTGCAGTGGCTTACCGGGCCAAGCCACTTGGGCACGGTGCTGCCAGGCTAATCTCACTAACACACCTTGATCGTATCACTCAGAAACCCTCAGTGACTTCACACTGACGAAGGGAAGAAATCACAGCTCCTTTCATCTTACTCTAGAATCCGTGAGGTCAGGGCCTCCCTCTGGTGCTCCTTACTGGTGTCCTCAGGACAGTGGATATGGCCGGTGATGAAATGCTGAGTGAGTGTTGGTTTGATTTGATCTGTGATCACTTCTGGAGAATGGCTGGACTCTAGAATGTTCTGTCAGCCGGCTCTCCATCCTAAGGTAGAAAGCACAGTCCAGCACGGTCAGGGTTTCACTGTGCCATGTTGCTTTGCTTATAATCAGGTGTGGGTGTTAGGAAGAATTCAGGGAACCTTGTGCACTAAGCAGACAGTGTGAAGTTAGGGCAGATGGTGGGGAACAGCAGTTTTGTTGGAGGTTGAAGTTCAGGTTTGTTTTTTCTGGGTCCCTGCCGCTCCCGCCTCTTCATATCTCCCAGGTGCATCATTTCTTTCCTTTGCCAACAGGCCTAATGAAACCTGGTGCCTCCCTTCCCATCAGCCTGCAGCAAAGATGAGCGGGAAAGTTCTGAGCAGTGCTGGGTGCTGCTCCTGGAGAGGGTGGGATGTGAGCCCCTGGCACCATCACTGACGTGGGGTTTGTCTGACACATGCTACTTCTTTTCAACCTGGCTGTCAGGTTTTTTTCTCTTCAAGAAAATTGAGGAATGTGTGCTTTCAGAGTGAGTTCAAGGGCAAGGTGAGTTCAGTTCAATCTGAGTGGTCCATTGTAGTGACTTGGAAAGAGGAGTACAACACGAGAAGTCCGATATTCCTTGGCATTTATTTTATTCCTAGATATTGGCATGGATCACATCCTGCCTTATGTTATAGTTGACTTACGTCTTGTGTTAGAGCATCAGCTCTTTTAGACAAGGGATTATCTGTCATCCATCTTTTATTCCACCATAAGCCTAAGAGGTGTTTCTATGTGTCGTGGAAGAAGCTCTATGATCTGACATAACCAGGCTCAGTTCCTTAATAAGGGAGCCAGGGAACAACTAGGAACCAGGAATTACTAAGGATAAAAATATATTGGCTCAATATCCAAAGAATATTATCCCTATTACACCCATGTGCTTTAGTATTTCTGTTCTAAATCCTTAAGGCCTAAGTTCTTGGGTCATTTTGCTACTTCCCCTTCCTATGTGACTGGACTCAGGCCATTCTGGATCTTGCATACTCCAGAGAGGTGGTTCTCAACCCTGACTCCATAATAGAATCACCTGGGGACCACTCCTAAACACCCTGAGGCCCAATTAACTGAGACTCCCTGGGTGGGATCCGAGCATCGGTAGCTGTCAGACTCCCAGGTGATTCCAGCATGCGGCCAAGGCTGAGCACGAGCTATTTGAGGGAGGGGAATCTGTTTTATTAAATCATTTTATCTCCAGGGCCTCCTAGAGTGCTTGGCAGAGAGTGAGTATTCAGCAGATGTCAGTGCCTCCTGTCACCATCTCCTCATGGATGTCACATGACTTCAAACAACGTGATCCTAAGACCAAGCTCATCCCTCTTCCGGGGCTCCCTTGTCTCAGTATTCGCATCCCTGTCTGTCTAGTAGTACAAGCCAGAAGCTTGGGGTTCATCTTTGATGCCCCTCTGTCTCCTTCCGCCACCTCCCAATCCTTTACTATGTTTGGGGATTTTGCACACTAAATCTGTCTCACAGCTGTGCATTTGTCTCCGTCCTCACCAGCATATCCTCATCCACGGTCCTATCATCGATCCCCTGAACTATCTCAGAAGCTCCCCAGCCAGCTTCCTGAGTGCAGCCCGGCCCCACCAATCCACTCTCCACACCACAGTCAGAATCAACTTTACAAAACGCAAATATGATCTTGTGGCCTGTTGATTAAAGCCCTTCAGTGACTTCCCACTGCTGTTGGGGACCAAACACTTTAATCCTGTTAACAAGGCCCTGTGGTCTGGTCCTCATGTCTCCGTGGTCTGGTCCTCAGGTCTCCATGGTCTGGTCCTCAGGTCTCCATGGTCTGGTGCTCAGGTCTCTGTGGTCTGGTCCTCAGGTCTCTGTGGTCTGGTCCACTAGACCCCAGGGTCTGACCTACTTTCTCAGTCTCAGTTCACTCCACTCTCTGCCACAGCTTTGCACTCCAGCCACTCTCGCTTTCTTTCACTTCTTTGAATCCCCCGCTCCCTCCAGCCTTGGGGCCTTTGCACATGCCTTTAAGGAAACGCTTTCCCCATCTCCCTCTCCCTCCTTGCCTTGTTAATTGCCCCTGATCCTTCAGTTCTCAGCTTAAGAGCCCTTATCTCAGTGAAGCCTTCTCAGGCCCCAGCCCGAAACTTCTTTGTCCTGTGGTCTTGTGGCCTCAGGCTCGCTTCTCCATAAGTGGTTACCTTAATTTGTAGCTCACCTTCCATCTGGGTGATTTTATGACCCATGTCTCTCTGCCCTGCCAGACTGCAGCCCCACGAGGGGCAGGGCTGTGTCTGATTTTGCTCATTCTACCCCTCAGTGCCAAGCAAAGGGCAGAACACCTAGAACGTGCTCTGTAAACCCTTGCTGACTGAACGCCTGGACACTCTTGCAGAGCAGCCCTAGGCATCTTTGGTCCCAGAGCTCCATGCCCAGAAGTAGCTGCTGGCTTCTCTTGTCGCCTCTTCTCTTAGGCCGGGGCTGCCTCTCCTGCCTGAGACCCTGTGCTGGTTCCTAACCGCACAGTCATAAGAAAGATTCCACATGACGTGTCTGCTTTGCCCTATTTTCAGCAACCTCCTAAAGATCAATGAATATCCATGCCCATCAATTGCCTTTCTATGGGAATCTTTTGATATTTCTTAACCTTCTTAGAACTTTCCCAAATCTTAATTTTTAGGATTTAAGATGTATCTCCTGTCCTGCCCTTTGGCTCACAAGGGATTTCAGGAGTTGCTCTTTTTAGTTTTGAATCCCGTCGCACAGTGTCTTATGTCATCCAGGTGCTTTCACATATTAGTGTTTGTGGCCTCTCAGTGATGCTCGGGGGGCTGGGTGGGACGCGTGAGAGGATCTCTGTTTATAGGTGAGAACACGAGGTCCAGGACCGCAGCCTCCCAGTTCCCATCACAGCCTCCTGATTGCCTTTAATCCACTGCGCACCCTCCCCTCACTTTAAAAGCCACTAGAAACTAAACCCTGCATCCAAACATTTGTTTCTCTGAATCTCCCCACAACAGTGGATAGAACATTAGACTCCTGATTACCCGGTTTTGTGACCTTCTAAGACATTTCCCATCTCGGGACCTCACTTTACTGATTTTGAAAAATGAGAAGTTTGGATCAGATTATTAAGGATTCTTCAGTAATAATAATGGTGATGGTAATAATCATGGTGAAAATTAATTAGCTAATATTTATCGGGCACTTACCATGTGTCAAGTACTAAGTATTTTACACTGTCTAGGGAAAATGCTGTGTTTTTCCTTTATTCTTTCTCACAACACTTTTGACAGCAGATTGTATGGGGTTTTCTCTGACACCGACCAATTCTGTGACACCAGCTGGGTGTGCTACAATTCAATTTAGTTCTGACACTGTCTACCTGGAGTTAACATCAGATTCTACAGGTGAAGGGCTCAGTCCCACAAGACTGCACCCATTTCAGACACCAATTGCAAGTCCAGGTTGTCACCTGTGCTTCTGACCAGCTGGGTATCAATCAGAAGTTCCCTTGACTCTCTACTTAGATTCAATTAATTTGCTAGCACAGCCCACAGAACTCCAGAAAACGGTTTATGTACTAGGTTTCTGGTCTATTACAGAAGATATTAAAGGATACATAGGGTGAGGTCCAGAAGGGTCCTGAACACAGGAACTTCTGTCCCTGTGGAGTTTGGGTTGCACCACCTTCCAACACCGGGATGCATTCTTATTCAACAACCTGGAAACTTTTCAAACCCATACTTTTGGGATTTATGGAGGCTTTACCACAGAGGCATGATTGATTATTAACTTCTCTTCTAACCCCTGTCTCCTCTCCGGAACATGGCAGGTGGAGCTGAAAGTTCCAGGCATAGCAAGGCTTAGTCTTGTTGGTGACCAGCCCCCATCCAGGAGCCCACCAAGAGTCACCTCATTAGAACAAAAGATGCTCTTATCACTCAAGAAATCCCGAGGGGTATAGGAGCTCTGTGTCAGGAACCAGGATCAAAGACCAAATATTAGCAGGAACCAGGTGCAGAGACCAATATATATATATACATTTTTTCTATTACATATATTATTTATATATATATAATTAATATATATTATTTCACATACATGTATAGCTCAGTTTTAAATTTTTTAATCCCCTCTACAAGCAACCAAGTAGGGACTTCTGTGGCTCAATTTTACAGATGTTGAAACTCAGAATTTAAGCAACTCACTCAAAGCCACAGAGCCGGGAAATGACAGAGCTAGGATGTGAACCCAGGATCACTGGCTCCAAAGCCCCCATTCTTCACCAGCTAAAGTAGAAGGCAGAGACCAGGCTTTGGGGTCAAACAGATCTGGTACTGAGGACTGACTCTGCCACTCACCAGCTGTGTGATCCCAGCCAGGGTACTTCTGTACATCGGTTTTCCCATATGTAAAATGGGAATAATACCTGTAGCAGGTGTATCAGGTTGCTTGGGCTGCTATAACAAAATACTACAGACGTTTATTTTCTCACCGTTCTGGAAGCTAGAAGTCCAAGATCAACGTGTTGGCAGCTTTGGTTTCTCCTGAGGCCTCTCCCCTTGGCTTGCAGGTGGCACTTCTCACTATGTCCTCACATGGTCTTCCCTCTGTGCTCATGCATGTCTGTGTCCTAATCTCCTCTTCTAATAAGGACATCAGTCATATTGGATTAAGACCTACCCATATGATTTTGTTTTATTTTAATCACCTCTTTAAAGGTCCTGTCTCCAGATACAGTCATATTCTGCCATCCTGGGGGTTAGGGCTTCAACATATGAATTTAGGGGGTGTGCAATCCAGCCCGTAACAAGAGAGTTTTGTGCACCTTCAAGGACATCATGTTGGACAGAGTGCCTGACACACGTAGGCACTCGGTTAATGCAGGGTCCTTCCCCTCTCCTCTCACTGCCAGTTCTGACTGCACATCTGTCCCTTTTTTTTCCTGTGTAATGATGAGACATGATGCTCTGTTGGCAGCATGCAAGTGAGCATGGGGTGGAATCTGTCTGTTTGGCAGCCATTTCTAGGGTGGAAAAAAAATCTCTCCCTCCTTTTAGATTGTTTAGGGCAGGGTTTACAGCCCTAGAATTAACACCAGAAGCCTTGAAGTCTTAGAAAAATGTTAAGAGAAAACACAAACCTTCAACGTTGCAGGACCTCCTTTATCCAGGGATGGTTGCTTACCTTTCACATGTGAATTTCTCCTTTTCCTCCAGTAAGGCAGCACCTCCCTCCTCTTGCAGCTGAATAGCTGAGGCATTAACACTTTGCATACAAACAGCAACAAGCATCTTGGAGCTGCCCACCGCTGTAACCTGGTGGTTCCTGTGTTTGCTTCCGGCCTCCTTTCCCTCCTGAGAGCCCACCTTTCCGAAGTCACAGAACGTTGGAGGTGAGCTGCCCAAGAGGAGCCAGGAGAGCGGAAACATTAATTTAGTGCTGCTGACTTAATGAAGATGCTCTAGCATGGTGACGTGGACATGAAAAGAGATGTGGGAGCCTTTAGAGAAAGACCAGATTCTTCCCTGGAAGGAAGAACCGAGAAGCAGCAGCAACAGTATCGTAAAAAATAGCAGCCACTGTTGATGGCCTGAGAGCCTGTTACGGGCCAAGCACCAAGCAAAACTGCTTAGGTGAATTATCTCCGCCCTCAGAGTAGGTTTAATGATCCCTTTTCTTCAGACAAGGGACTGAGGCCTGGGGAGGCCAAACAACTCATCTGAGGTGTCACAGCTCATAAGGAGCAGAGCCAGGATCCAAATCCAAGCCTGCTTATCTGCAAGAGCTCAGCAGAGGAGGAAACCTGCTCAGGGAGTCCCCAGGGCACAACCTGGGAAGGTCACGTAGATGACCAGATGGATGGGGCAGAACAGCTGCCTCCTAAGTCAGGAGGGAGTACCTGGTGCCCAGAGCTGAAATGACCTTGTCCCTTCAGATATCCAGGGGATGGCGAAAAAGCTCAACCTCTGCCTGTGGGGGAGAGTAAGAAGCAAGCAATCTTGAAGAAACTAAAGTAATTCCTTCAGGGCTGGTGCCAAGCTTGATGACTGGAAATGGGAGTAAACCTGGAAAGCAGAAGTTCTTACATTTGAGCCAAATTATCTAAATTCTAAAATAGCAGTTTGTTCTCTGCCTTTTCTGTGTGTACAGTCGTCCCTTGGTATCCTCAGGGGATTGGTTCCAGGACCCCAGCGGATCCAGAATTCACAGATGCTCAAGTCCCGTAGTCGGTCCTTGGTATCTGCGGATGCAGAACCTACGTATATGAAGGGGCAACTGCAGTTTGCACCCTGAAAAAACTCTATTCTCTAGTTGCTGATTTGAGTGGGCTCGAAGAGCTTGGTATTTTATTAAGAGAGGTTGGGAAGAAATGGAGAAAATCTGTAGTCTCAATGTCAAACCACTTTTGCTTTATTTTTTCTGGTTGTAAAATTATGGTTATTGCAGGAAATTAGAGAGAAAAACACAGGAAATTATAAAGGAAAAAAATTTCTGTAATCTACCACTTGCAGATAACCATCAAAAATTTTAAAGACTATCTTTCCAGTCTCTTTTCTATACAATTTTAAAACAACGAAAAAAGAGATCATACTTTGCATCATTTATTAAACTTTTATCACTTAGTGCTATACCATGCACATTTTCTAATATCTTTAAATGTTCTTTTTGAACAGATGATTTTCTCCCCCAGTGGGTGGTATACCATAATCTAATTAGTCCTTCCTTGTTGGTTGAGAGTTTCTTCCCTCAATTTGCTCACCTGGTAGGTGACCATTAGGGACCTCCCAATAGCAGAACAAGGTGGGAAATCTATGCTATTTATATACAGTTCACTCTGTTAATAATTGACCTTGCCTTAGGAATAGGACTTGTGACTGCTTTCAACTCTTCCATTGGCCTTCACACACACACACACACACACACACACACACACACATACACATACCTATGTGTTAGTGGCTGAGCAACCAGGGGAGGAGAAAAGGGGACAACTTACAGACCTATAGATGGAGCAGCCTTCTATGAATGTATCTAAAAAAAGAAGGAAAAGGCAAATGTCAGCATACAAAAATTATTTGCAAATTTACAAATCAGTATTTTTATTTTTACTTTGTTATTGCCCAAGATTATTATTTGTCAATTTCAGGAGAATCATCTGAGCTGCAATCTGAAAAAAATGTTGGTTGAGTGAGAAATCCAATTGGTGACACAAAATCAGGCTCCATTCTTTTTCCTTTCGCTAGTTCACTGAAGACCCTGGAGGAGCCACTTTCCAAAAAATAATCTCTCTCAAGCGTTCCCTCTCTGAAACATGGAACATAAAAAGTGGCCTGGACATGTTGTCAGGAGAAGTTGGTTCTAATCTCACCCTGTCACTAAATCCCTCTGTGGGGTTTGGGCAAGTCTTTCTTGCCCCTGATTTCCTCATCTGTAAAAAAAGAAGTTCATATAGATTGTAGCTTTTGTGTTTGAAGGTGCTTTGGTGTTGCATAGATGTTTGACTTGAACTTCTTTTAAAATATAGTTTTAATTTCTTTTAAGAATCATAGGGACTTCCCTGGTGGTGCAGTGGATAAGACTCCGTGCTCCCAATGCAGGGGGCCCAGGTTTGATCCGTGGTCAGGGAACTAGATCCCACATGCATGCTGCAACTAAGAGTTCGTGTGCCACAACTAAGGAGCCTGTGAGCCACAACTAAGGAGCCCACCTGCTGTAACTAAGATGTGGCACAACCAAATAAATAAATATTAAAAAAAAATTATAACTCCCAAACCACACTCAAAAGTGTTGTTTATAATACAGTCAATATGTTAATTTGAATTTTAGCTCACCTGAAAGTTTATTCTGCCATCTCTTTTTAACTTAAAAATAATTTGAGGTTGTTAGTGTGAACTGTATTTTTTTTAAAGCTATTACACATTTACTATAACTTATCTCTATGAATCAGGATTTTTCAATAATATAAATTTAACAAAATTTAGAAATAAACTGGGTATTACATAAGAATCAGGTTCAGTGTTCTCATTGATTGTCTTTATAATTAAATGATTAGAATTTATACTAAAAATGGGGTAAATTAAATAGCATAGTCCAGAGTCTGTCTTGCAGTAGGTGTTGTTAGCAGTTAGCAATTCTCCACTGTATGTATTTGGTTTCCTGTAAGATCTTGTCTTTTGTGTTTTTTTTTAAAGTTCTGCAACATTACCTCTGAGAACCCCTCAGACCTGACATTCTATATAAATTACATTTTTACATGTAAAACAAAATGTACTTGTTGCCCTCCAAACGTAATAGTATATACTAATGACCTATAGTGGTTTTAGTGGAAGGCAGGGCATTAAAATAATTAAATGATAACCATTATAAAAGAAGTGTAAGCAATATCCTAATTAATGAATTTTCTAATTATTTTCCCCACTGCTTGGCTGCTATTTGGTTGTCAGCTGAAGCACATTATTGTATATTTGGGAAGAGGAAATTTACTTGAAGATTACAAAGACTAGCCTACGGAACCAGAGCTAAAGATTTCCACCGCAGGGGATTTTAGGGAATAGGTTTTGGACAATTGCCCAATTGATCATTCTAAATTAAATTACTAAGTACTGACTCCAGATTTGGTTTAGAGAAACTTGGCTGGTATATGCATTTTGTCTTCCTTCCCTTATTTTATAAGTAAAGAATACTCCAAGAAATTGACTAAATTTGAGTAGTCAGGACTATCAGGAAGTTTTTTTCGGGAGCAACTTTGCCCTTTAATATAAATTCAGTGAAGCATTAAGTAGAACTCCTTTTTAAGGCTGGTGTCCCTGGACAGAATGGATGCCCCTCGTTTAATTACTATTTTAAGGGGTTAAATGATGCTGGGCGTGAGCTCTAATGTGGCATATCTGAACAGAGAACGCTGTAGCCAGGTTCATCATACAGTGTTCAAAGCCCAAATGGTCCTTCTGTGATTAGTACCCTGCAAGGTGTTGTTGGTAATCAATCAGCCTCAGTCTTGAGCCTTCAAAGTGAGACTAGAGGGGCTATTTTGCCATCAACCTCTTGATGGCTCCCTTTTGCCTTGGGAAAGGGGTTTCTGCACCTACTCTCCCTCCTCCAAGTCCCCCTAAGTCAGTGGTTCTCAAAGGCTGGTCTTGAGACCAGTAACATCAGCATCACCTGGGAACTTGTTAGAAAAGCAAATTATCCAGTTTCACCCCAGACCTCCTGAATAGGACACTCTGGGGGTGGGACCAGTCATCTGTGTTTGAAAGATCCTTTGAGGTGATTCTGATGCTCACTCAAATTTAAGCACCGCTGCTCTGGGTCATGGCTCACCCAGGCAGGGTGCCCATTCAGGAGTCGGGTCTGGGGACTTCTGCTGATGTCATACCAACTGACCTGAGAGGAAGCTTGGGCTTACACCCTAACATCATTTGGCTGTGGTTCCAAACAGTCCTCTTCTTGCTCACAAAAAATGATATGGATGGTCTTGCCAAAGGAGCAGGAATGGTGGCTGCTTTCATTCCTTCCATTGGCCTTAACGCACATAGACACACACAGGCACACACGGACACACACGCATCTACCACAGCACTCTACAATCGCCTATAGTAGTGAAAGACCAGTTCCTCTCAGCTGTGTGCTACTTGGCAGGGTAGCCGTTTTGCAAATCAGTCTTCATCTTCTGCTGTGGTCCTCCAACATGGCTGCACGTTGGAATCACCTGGGGATTCCCCGTCCCTGCACTAGAAATTCTGGTTTAATGGTCAGAGTGAAGCCTGGATATTGATATTTCTTTTCATTTTTATCTTTTTAGAGAAGTTGTAGGTTCACAGCAAAATTGAGAGAAAGGTACAGAGGTTTCCTGTATACCCCTGCCTCCATATATTCACAGCCTCCCTCGTTACCAGCATCCTCCACCAGAGTGGTACATTTGTTACAATCGATGCATCTACACTGACACATCATAGTCACCCAAAGTCAAGAGTTTTCATTAAAGCTTACTTTTTTTTAAACAGCAAATGTTTCTTTCACACAGTTCTGGAGGCTGGGAAGTCCAAGATCAAGGTGCCAGCAGTGTCTGGTGAGGGACAGCTTCCTGGCTTGTAGATGGCTGTCTTCTCAGTGTATCCTCACATGGTGGAGAGCAGAGAGGAAGTAAACTCTCTCACGTCCCTTTTTATAAGGACACTAATCCCATCATAAGGGCTCCACCTTCCTGACCTAATTACCCCCCAAAGACCCACCTCCAAATGCTGTCATATTATCATAGTTTATTCTTGACATTGTACATTCTGTAGGTTTGGACAAATGTATAATGACATGTATCCATCATTATGGTATCATACAGAGTATTTTCACTGCCCTAAAAATTATCTGTGCTCTGGCTATTCATTCCTCCCCCATTTCCCCAATGCCAGGCAACCACTGTTTTTTTTTACTGTCTGCATAATTTTGCTGTTTACAGAATGTCATACAGTTGGAATCATACAGTATGTAGCCTTTCAAATTGGCTTCTTTTACTTAGTAATATGCATTTAAGGTTCCTCCATGTGTTTTCTTGACTTGATACCTTATTTCTTTTTAACGCTGAATAATATTCCATTGTGTGGCCCTACCACAGTTTATTCATTCACCTACTGAAGGACATCTTGGTTGCTTCCAAGTTTTGGCAGCCATGAATAAGCTGCAATAAACATCCATGTGCAGGTTTTTGTGTGGATATGAGTTTTCAACTTCTTTGGATGAATACCAAGAAGCACAATTGCTGGATCATATGATAAGATTATGTTTAGTTTTGTAAGAAACTACCAAACTCTTCCAAAGTGGCTGTACCATTTTACATTCCCACCTGCAATGTATGAGAGTTCCTGTTGCTCCATATCCTCGACAGCATTTGGTGTTGTCAGTGTTCCAGATTTTGGCCATTCTGATTGGTGTATAGCGGCTGTTTTAACTTGCATTTCCAAGATGACGTATGAGGTGGAACATCTCTTCATATCCTTATTTGCCATCTGTATATCTTCTTTGGTGAGGTGTCCGTTGAGGTCTTTGGCCCATTTTTTAATGGGGTTGTTTGTTTTCTTATTGTTGAGTTTTAAGAGTTCTTTGAATATTTTAGATAACAGTCCTTTATCAGATATGTCTTTTGCAAATATTGTTTCCCAGCCTGTGGCTTATCTTCTCATTCTCTTGAAGCATCAGGATGTTAAAAGCCTCCCAAGTGGTTCTAATATGCTGCGGAGCTTGAGAATCAATCGGTTAAAATGTCAAGGCGCCTGATGAAGGTGAGGAGGAGGATGGGATAGGCAGTGAGGGAAAAGCCCAGTCACTGACAAGAGGCACAAGCTCTCAAAAGCTGGTTCTCCAGGCAGCTCTCACAGCCCTCTCTTCTTCCCAAAAGCAAGACTTGAACTGGGTCCTTCCCAACATCTTGTCCCATGGGACCAAAACAGCTTTGCGTCTTCCCACGTTGTCCTTGTGACCATGAAGTTGACAGTAAGTGGGTGACTCCCTGGTCTTTCTCACTTTAATCAATGCAAGCCATGGTTTTTTTTTTTAAGGTTCAAAAGGGACTCATAATGGAAAGCTACCATCATCTTTCCCATCCCTGACCCCAAACTTTCAAGCATTTCTTTCTTTAGTTGTTTTGTTGTTTAGTTTCATATCTTTAAATAATATACTTTACCTGCTTTGTTGTGTTTTTTTGTTTGTTTTTGCTCATTTTTGTTGTTGTTTAAGAAAAAAAGAACAAGGCAGAGAAAGGAGTAATTTAAATAGGGAGGGAAAATCTCCTTGTCTGCCCATGAAATAATCTGATAGCATGTTATGTATTTGTTTTTTGATGAATCCTTAATTCCTCCGTCACTAGAAAATAAGCATTGTGGTCAGCGTCTTTACTTGATTTTGATAGTAATTATCACTTTTTAAAGAGCTTATATTTATCCTTTAACTTCAAGTCCTTATATTATAGTCACTATCTTTAACTTCCTTTCTCTTTCCATCAGATTTCAGCAGTAGCTCTCAACTTGGAATGAGAATATATTCCTTTTCCTTCCCTCCTTTTTCCTTTCCACCTTCCAAACTTTTTTTTTCTACTGGGTCTTTTTTTTACATGTCAAAGGTGATGACACTTACATTTTGTGGCCTATTCACCTGTAGATTGATTCTAAAAGTTGAAAACCAGTAAATGTCAGATTCATTTGTATTATGAAAAAAATGTGAAAAAAAAATGTCCACCCACCCCGCCCTCAGTAACTCTCATCCCATCCCTGATTCTGCATTGCAAACGACAATGGCCCCTCAGAACTTGGGGTTTAAGAAGAGGATGGGAAGAGGAGGAAGGCAGGAACTACTTGCTTTTCTACACACAGCAGTTGTGGTGGTGGGGGAGGGCGTCCAGTGGTTTCACAGGCAAACCTTCACGGAATTCCACAGTCTCAGGAATTACTTCCCACCTGCCTTTTGACCTCAACCTGGGGCCTCTCCAGGTGTCAGTGGAGCTGGAGAGCATCCTTCTCAGCTGACCCTGCTCCTGCCCCACCCCCAGTGTGCATTCTGAGCTGAGACTTCCAAATTCTCAACTTTTCAGGAATGTGTTAAAATCCCTTGTCTTCTGGTCTTTCCCCTTCTGTTCTCTTCACTTTTATGGGTTTATATTGATTTAAAGACCCCCTTCCTAGCATTTTAATGCCATCTGAGTGGAAAAGGAGACAAAAGCCTGCTTGGTCCACATCTAGTACAGCATCTGAGTTGCCTCCCCCTCTCTCTGCAGCTGCCTCCCAGCAGGACTTGAGTGCAAGAAGATTTGGGGTTTCTGCTTTGGAGAGGAGACCTTGCTTAGATAACTTTTCATTTGGGTGGGGGGAAGAGGGACGGGAAGAACAGAATATGATAGTGTAAAATAATGGCCACGTTCGGTTGCCTTGGTAACAGCCTCCCTCTGTAAATAACACCTGGGACGTTGAGGGAGAAGGGGAGAGCTAATGTCAGCAGGTCTGGCAGGGGGATTGATAGGGGTGGGAGAAGGGAAGGTAATCACCAGATTGGAACCACTCAGTGGCTAGGATCGGCTTGATGGCTGGGAACAACATCACACCTGTCATTGGTATCTGGAGGGCCCCAAACCTGTTCAGTCATGCAAGCAAAAGACTCAGGAGTTGTTTGAACAGGGAGAACGGGCAGCTGTGCTTTGGGGGGTGGGGCACTACTACACTATCTTCCACCCCTCTGCTCAGAGGGGCTGCTTGACCCTCTCTTCTCCTTTTTCTCGGCAGCCCAGGAAATGAACTCCCTGATGTCAATTTACCATTCCCCTAAATAGCGAAGGCGATGCCTAACCTTTCCTAACTAGGACATGGGTTTTCTTTCCATGGTTAGAGATAAAGCTTAAAATATAGATCCCCTGGGAGAGGGAACCTGGTATCTTAGTCTCAGAGAAGTATAGGTGGCTGGACTCAAACCCTTCTGTAGGTGCTAATGGGGAGAGATAGGAGTGTTTGAAAAGGCAGTAGACAGGACACTGCAGAGAAAGAAAAGGATTAGAAATTGACTTTGGAACCATCGGATAGATGCTTCCTGACCATTTACCTATGATTGGCTGTTCCCTCATCCTCCCACCCACTCCGACCACCACCACCCCCATCTTCTTCTCTAAACTCCCAAGTAGCTGTTCTGAGAGGATCTTGTTCAGAGTTGCAGTGGAGAATATGGGATGGGATGAGGCTTCGCAGGGGAGAACCATCTAAAGAGGGAAGATGGGGCAGCAGGAAAGAAAGGTGCTTGTGGAGGGAATGGGGTGGCTGGGAAAGAGTGGAGAGAGGGGTGGTGGGAGGTGAGGGATCTTTCTGCTGCACATTTAAAGCTATGGGATTAAAGATGAGGGATGAATGCCGACACGCCATCCAAAATGGCCATAGAATTGGGCAGAGCACCACAAGCTCTCGAAGTTGGCAGAGACTAACTAGTTTGCCGTGTTGTGGTTGCAGGAAGGATGGGCTTGTGAGCATCTGTGCAGGATCTTGCTGCTGTGTGATTATTAAACACTATATATAGCCATCTGATACTAGCGACGGGAGCTAGTTACCTTTCTTGGGGTTTCTTACAATGAGCCCATTAATCTGACTGCTGTCCTTGGTCACAAAAGGAAAGGGAAGCAAGAGAAAGACAGTCCCTTGTCAAGGGGCACGTAGCAAGCTAATGGCATTTTAGTGGTGTCACTTTGCACACCAGCTCCATCGTCTGGTTACTGGGACAGCTCTTAGCTGTCAGTGCCCTGGGGCATTTAATTCACTCAGGCAGCATAGCCTAATGGTAAGGGCGTGGGGTCTGGAGGCAGACTGCTGGGGTTTGAAGCCCTGCTCTGCCACTTCCCAGCTGGGTATGCTTGAGCAAGTTCTTCGCCATTCTGTGCCTCAGTTTTCCTGTTTGTAAGATGGAAGCAATACATCAGTATTGCAGTATCCTAGTATGTTCCTGGGAATATCATTGTGAAGTTAAATGAGATGGAGTACATTGTTACCAGTTATTATTTAGTGTGGGAAGGTAAATAATAGCTACATGATTATTATTTCAGCAGTCTTTTATGTGATATTTACTTTACACACTGCCTTCATGGCTATTGCTTTTAACAAAAACCCTGTGAGATAAATATGGAAGGTATTAATATTCTAGTTAACAGATGTGGAAACTGAGGCTCAAGGTCATGTAATCTATGAGTGGCAGAGGTCAGACTTGAACCCAGAGTTCTTTCATAAGCCAGAGGCTCTCCACTGCACCTGATGGTCACCTTCTCCGTGGGAGACACTGCCTCCTCCAGGCAGTTTCCAAAATATTATGCGAGGCTCTTCATAAAAATAAATTGGACATTACAAGGGTCATTCACTCTTGGCTGTTTTTTGAGAGTCAGGTGATGTTGTTCATCCTCTGCACCTGGGGGCACACTTGCAGATGGTCAGTCAGAGTAGGGGGCTGCCGGGCACATGGGATGGAGGGGGGCGCACCTCAGCAAGCCCCACCCCATCCCGCTCGGACTGCCCGAGCATAGCCAAGGTGGGCCCGAGGGCCATGGGCTTGTGCCAGGACTGTCAGAGCACCTGCGAGGGCCACTCTCCCCAGGGTGTCCAGCCCAGAGCTCCCATCTCTCCACACCTATTGGGGAGCCTCTACTCACTCCTCAAGGCTCCGTTTAAATGTCACTTCTTCAGGGAATCTGCCATTTTTCACCAAAGTAATTGTCTCCTTGTCACCCCTGCTCATAGCATCCTGTACTTTCCCATGATACATTTATCACAGTTGTAATCATACGTACACACTATTTGTGCCAATATTTGTGTCACATCTGCCTCTCCACCCCCAGACTGTACGTTCCTTGGGGCCAGGGATCGTGTCTGCTTGATTTGCCCTGGGTCCTCCCCACTGCCTGGTACAAAGTGATGCTCAGTAAATATTACATGAAAGTATTAAATACTAAAAATACATGCAAATGCTTTGGAGAGTGGAAAGGTGCTTTGCAAATGTGTTCTCACCTTTAATTTTATTGCTATCTGTGGGACTACCACACAATAAAAGAACTATGGCACACTGCCATATGGCACACTGCCTATGGCAGCTGAAGCTTCCAGAAAAATCGGGCAAGACAGTTCATGGGAAGTCTCAGGTATGTGATCTTTCAGCGTGGCTGTTGGTGAATGAAGGGAACTAGACAGACGAGCCTGAGGAGGTAGCCTTGGTAAACAACCTGAATTTAGCATCGCGAGTTTGTCAGTGTGATGATCTGAAAGCTGGGAGAAGAAAAAAAAAAAATGAACACCTGAGGGAATGGCATGCAGTTGCTCTCTGGGTTTATTTTTGCTTAAGCTGGTCTGTTCCTACCATGCTGGTGATGCCCCGCCTCCGGTGTGGTACCTGAAAGCGAGCAGTTACCAGGAACCTGCCAGCAAAATGCCTTCTCTGATCCCAGTTCCTTTCGGTTCCGCTGGACTTCCTGCAACACTCCCACTAAGGCAACGATCTGTTCCCACACCTCCGCTCAGCTCCTATCTGACCTCACTGTCACCCACACCTTGGCGGCCCCAGTGCGGTCTGTAAGCCCGGCCCAGTCTTCAGTGCTCACCATTCAACTGCTCCCTTGTTCCTGTGACCATCCCGCTCGTGTCCCAGAGAACCGACCACGCTTCCGGCAGCACATCGCCCCTCCAGGGGATGTGCCTCTCTGCGCACTTCCCCCAAGCACCTCTTCCAAACACTTCCACTCTCAAGTCCCTGGCTCCAATCCCACCCATCTCTTTATTTGTTCATCAGCTTTTTATTGAGCACCTACTGTACGCCAGGAATTGTACAAGGCTGGGGATATAAGGATGAAGCAGCCACTGTGCTTTTGCTCTCAGGATTCCCAGTAGTGGGAAGAAGGACCTACAGAGAGGTACAACCCCATGAGATTACTGCCTTAGGTGAAGGCATAGTGCTTCATGATTCTGGAGAAGAGAGAGTTTACTCCGAGGACGGCAGGGCGACATTAGGGTAGCACTGCTTCAGGGACCCAAAGAGGACAGTATCACCAACATACGGGCTGCATGTTCTGGGAAGGTGGAAAGTCAGGAACAATCGCCCCAGTCTGTGTGGCTGCAGCGTGGGGTGCAGTTTAGGGAGTGGTTGGGTGTGAGGCGGGAAGACAGATCAGGTCTGATGCAGGGGGCTGTGTGAGTAGCTTGGGCTTTAATCTCTGGGCAGTGGGGAGCTATTGAAAACCTTTTGAAAACAGGAGAATGAAATGATCAGTTGTGTTTCTGAGATAATTGGAAGCAGAAAGGAGGATGGATTGGAGAGGATGCAGGAAGGTGGTAGAGAGACCATTTGGGGGCTGTTGGGACTTCATTCATTCATTCATTCACTCATTCTAAACCTGTTCACAGAGGGAAGCCACAGATGCTGCAGTGCTCTCAGCCGCAGGAAAGCAAATGTGAATGGTGTCGCACCCCGCTCTACAGTGGGGACAAAAGCTAGAGGTGGTAGGATGCAGACTCTGGACATGTCAGGATATCCAGGACCTAAACTAAGGCAGTCTGGCTGAAGAAAAGGGGACAGATGGCAGTATTTCCAAGACAGGGTCTTATCTCCCCCATATCACCACCTCAACTCTGTTCACTCTGGTCACAGCCCTCACCAGCTTCCCCTGGGAGGTGATCCCATAGGAGACCTTGGCAGGGAGTGGGAAGAGAAAGGGCAAGTCCAGGCTCAGAGAACACCCTGAGCACAGGCACAGGTATCTAAGATTTTTTCTAGGCCTTAGTCCCAGTCATCTTTCCTGGCACTTCAAAAGAAATCAGAGCCAATCTTTGCTCCTCGGAGCCTGGTGAGCGTGGGGTGGAAGCTGGCACTCCGTCCCTTTCTGAAGTTGTGTCGAAGAAAGACGGAACAAATCGATCCACAGGTCAAAAAGATGACTATCAAAGTCAGTGTTTGGTTTGCTTTTTGCTTTATTTCAAAGAAAAACTCGCCTTATAAGACTGAACAAAGGGATGCGGGTGGACTTTGGGTCCCGAACCCTCTACCTCAGTTCCGGTTGGTCAGGACTCTTGCAGGACCCCTTGGCTCCATCCTGATGAGACCCACACTGCACTTCTCTCCAGGCTTCCTGAAGCCTGGCCTCATGAGCACAGGCACTACATCCCGAGACTCTATCTGCCCGCGCTTGGGATCCTAATTCACAGTTTTGGCAGTTGAAACAGATTCTAAATTAAAAACAAGTTACACTGTTGCTTGAAAAAAGAAAGTGATTTTTGTCATTGGTAATATAAAGCCTTACTGTAAAAGCAACCTTCTTCCCACCTAGGAGGTTCTTACTGATGGGTGGGTAGCGGTTCCTCCCACCACCCTCGGTGAGCAGGGGAGTCAGTCCTTTGTATCCATGGGTTCCACATCTGCAGATTCAACCAACTGCGGGTCAAAAACATTTGAAAAAAATTTCCAGAAAGTTCCAGAAAGCAAAACTTGAATTTGCTGCACTCCAGCAACTAGTAACATAGCATTTTTATTGTATTAGGGATTATACGTCATCTAGAGATGATTCAAAGTATACAGGAGGATGTGTGTGGGTTATATGCAAATACCATGCTATTTTATATAAGGGACTTGAGCATCCTCAGATTTTGGTATCCACAGGGGTTCCTGGAACCAATCCCCATGGATACGAGGGGATGACAATCATCTCTCTCTGCTTACTCTGAGTGAGAGGGGACCAGTGCTGGAGGGGGCAGCTCCTTCCAGCCACCCCTTCTTACTGTCTGGCCTTACCTCCTCCCTCATGTTCTGGAAGGCAGCTCTGTCCACAATGCCCACCCAGTCAACTGCCTTACCTACTCCTTTGAGCCCTAATTTGCCCTGGCCCTATAGCATTGGTAGATATTGAGGCCAATGTCTACCCAGTAGCCTTCCTCCCAAAGGGTGGCTTGGAGGCTGGATCTACCTTTAAGCCTGGGAGTGGCTGAGCCCTTCCCCAGGCAGCCCCCTGCCCGTACCCATCGGCTTTGCTCTTGTTCCTGGCACCTGAGAACTCCAGCATAACAAGCACACAGAGCCTGGTTTGTGCTGGTTTTTCAGAACTCATTAAATCCCAAGGTTCGTTTATCTGGAGTCTGCAGAGAATGGGAGAGGTGAAGGAATGCTTCACTGCGTCACTGTCCCACCCAAATACTTACACTGTGTTGGCCTCCGTGCCAGCCTGATCCAGGTTTCCAGCTAATGACACTGAGCAGGTAAAATCCAGTTCCTGCCCAGGACTCCCTGTATCTGGGAGAGCTGTGGAGTTGGTGGCTGCTGGCACCATTATGTTTGTCAAGGTAACGCGCTGTATTGTGTTGGTCATGCTGCTGCTCTTGTCAAGGTTCCAGCATCTTCTGCAATGAGGACTTTATTGATGTGTGTGTCTAAGGCTCCCGAGCTACGAGGATGGTCTGTGTGTGCCAAGTGCTAACAACAGCCCAGCGACTCACTAAGGAGGCAGGAGCGGCCTCTGGGAGTGGTGGCGGGGTCCCTCTTTCTTCCTGTTACCCTTCCTTCTCTCTCCTCATTCCTCCTCCCTGGCCTCCTCCTCTTTCTCTCCCTAGTTCCTCCTTTTCAACCCTGCTCCTCCGACTTGCGCCCCACCTCGCCTGTATCATTGGGATTCTGAGTGCTCGCTTTCTCCCGAGTGCCTTTAGGCATGAGACTGACCACATCCCTGCGATTCATTCATTGTCTTGGTTGCACGTGAACAGACAGAGGCTCCTCTTGCTCCTGGCCTCTGGGGGCTCAGCTCTCCTCGGTCTAAAATGGAATTGGAGCTTTCCTGATGAAGCAAACACTGGCTCCGTCCCTACAGAGGCCGGGCACCGAGCTGGGCACCAGCCCTACACATCCTCAGTGGGGACCGGGCCCAAGTGACCATCCCCTCCTTTCTCCACCCCCCGGCGCAGCCTGGTTCCCAGCTCTGCTCTTAGTGACAGGAGAGGATTCCAGTTTGGAAGGTTGACAGCTGCTGCCACATGGTCCGTATGGGACTCTTTTTCCCTGATACAGAATGATCACTTAATTATCTGAGGAGGAGAGGGGGCTGCTCCTTCCCAGACAGCCAGTCCTTGCCATGCACGGCTCTTTGCTAGCTGGGTCAGGACCCCCTTCCTCACTGATGGAGGCAGTCCTGGCGGTCCATCAGGTCATCCCTTGTGGGGCCTAAGAAACACCTGGAAGGGCCTGCGCCCCAAAACGGCAGCCTGGACGCTCTACAAAGCTGGGTTCCCGCCTCTCCGAGTGACCTTAGAAGAGTTATTTCCTTTTTCTGGGTCTCAGTCTCCTCATCTGGCAGCGGTGGGAGCAGTTAGTATGAACTGACCTGGCACTGATCTGGCACCCGGAATGGTCACCTTTCTCCGGATGAAGTCAAAATCAGCTAAGAACACGCACGCCAGCTGGCGGGAAAGCCGGTGTCACCATCTGGGCTCCTGGTCTTCGCCTCATTCAGCTAAGAACCCCAGGGTCGGGGAGGGGGGGGTTCGTCCGTCCCCTGCCCACCTCCCTGCTTCCTCTTGCTCTCTTGCTTCCATTGCTTTCTTTCCCAACCTTCCTCCACTCCCCTCCCAGGCACTGGAGCCATCTGTCTTCTTCTCCAGGGAGCTCATGATCCGTCGGAAGGCTGATCACTTCCTTCCCTCCCCCTTCCATGTCCGGTGGGGTTTGATGGCCCTGACCATCGAGCGTAAGAGGCTTATTTGCATGTGGAAACCCTCACAGGCTTGTGGGAGTTCGTTGTTCCTAAGAGGCCAGTGACACTCCCTAGTATCTCTCCTGCTAGAGTGAGGAGGAAAATGAAAAACAAGCACCCCATCAGCACGTTTCCCCTCCAATGGGTCAGGTTCCTACAATGTTATCTCTGTGGCATGGGGTTCTGACTCTTGGGGTCTAATAAGCTTTCAGTGAAGGAGGCGCTCACAAGGAGAGCAGAGGAGAGGGCGATTGATACATGGAAGTTAATAAGTGAGAGCAAATGGCCTCACCATGATGGACTTGGTTAGCCCCTTGGTGAGTCTCTTGGTCTATTCAGGCTGCTACAACAAAACCATAGACGGAGTGGCTTATAAATAACAGAAATTTATTTCTTATGGTCTGGAGGTTGGGAAGTCCAAGATCAGGGGGCCAGCATGGTCGGCTTCTGGTGAGATCCCTTTTCAGGATTGTAGATGGCTGATTCTCATTGTATCCTCACATGGTACAAACAGGGTGAAAGAGCTCTCTGGGGCCCCTTTTATCAGGACTCCCATTCATGAGGGCTCTATCCTCATGACCTAATCACCTCCCAAATGCCCCACTTCCTAATACCGTCACATTGGGGGTTAGGATTTCAACATATGAATTGTGTGTGGGGCGCAGATACAAACATCCGGTCCATTGCAGTGATTCATTGTAGATTCATTCCTAGACACTCCATCCCGGGCTGGGTGTCTCAGTGTGTTCTGGGTCATAAGAGAAGACAGGGATAATTTAGCCTAAAGTTCCCCTCATCCTGCCCCCTGCAAAAAAAAAAAAAAAGACTCAAAACGCATGTGCAATAGCTAGTGAACCAATACTCACTTCTTCCCATGCAGAGGCCACTCACTCTTGGAGGACTGTGAAGGGGTGATAAAGGGTAACAGTTCCGACCCCCTAGAGCCCAGCTAACATCACTGTGGAAGTGGTTTAATTTTAGTATAATTGGTTTGTGGTCGTGACTTACTTCCAATTTGTGTGAAATACTTTTGGAAGTATATTCAGATCACCACCCTGTTCTGATTCCCACGAGTAAGTGGGGAAGTATGGTTATTCCCACTTCACAGATTAGAAACTCCTTGCTAGAGAGCTCCCAGGCAGTGGTAGGACTCGAACCCAGGCCTCCTGGCTCCCAGCCTATGGCTTTCCTCCTCAGCTGTGACAGTCCCGTGTGGGCCAGACATTGTTGCTGTCACCTGAGCTGTCAAAATACCACTTCTTCTGTCACTTGTGAACAGGGAGATGCAATCACCAGGAGAGAGAACATTTTTCTGTTCTATGAATGATTTCTTTGTACCTCTGAGTGCAACCCCTGTAAATGATCAGCCTCCATGAGACTAGGAGGGAGTAGTGTGTGATACATTTGCTGGGTAATGGGCTGGGTAACTGGGTGAGAAGCAGGCCAGTGAAAGAAGTCAAGAACTCTACGAAATTTAATAAAGGGACTGCACTACACAGAGGATTTGAGTCAGAAAAGACTTGTGAAGTTCTCACATCTGGTTGGCATCTCTAACGGGGAGGAAAGAAGTGAGTTTCACAAATCTGAATTTGTAAATGGTGCTCTGGAGCATGGGGCTTCTCAGAATGCATTTGTTCTGCCCAAGTATTATTTATTATTGAGTAGGTTAGGAATTAGGCACTGGGGCTAGAGTGATGCATGTGAAGGGGTCCCTGCCCTCACCAAGCTTCCAATCAAACACTGAAGACAAGCGATTAAAGCTGAAACAGAAAGGGAGAAAGTGATATGAGAGGGGGAGGGGGAGGACACAACCCGACAGATAAACTAGTCTGGGGAGGGAAAGGAGTATCAGGGAAAGATTCCTGGATGAAGGGGCATTTAAACTTGTACCCAAAGGATGAATAAGAATTAGCCAGAGGAAAAGGAGGGGGAACAGCATGTGTGGAGGCCCAGAGGCAAGAGAGAAGATGACAGCTTCAGTGGACTGAAAGACATTTTGTATGGCTGGTGAGTAGAGTCAAGGAAACTATGAGGTTAGAGGCTGAGACCTTTAGAAGCGATGCCAGTTTCCAAGATGACTTAAAGGAGGAAAGCAAATGCTTCTTCTCTAAGGAACTGGGGAAACTAGAAAAACAAAAGCAAGCACTCCAGTGTGAGAGGGATGGGGGTGGGACCCTCCATGACAGAAGTCCCCATGGGAGATGACAGAATGCACTGGTGTTGCAACCAAGCCTGGATCAGGAAGCGGGCTCGACCCCTTTCTAGTGTGTGATCTTGAGAAAGTTACTTCCACTCTCTCAAAACGGAAGCAAGAGGAGGAAACAGGTGCCTACCATGCACAAATCACTGGCACAGTGTTCATTTATGTCAGGGAATAGTTCCCCGCAGTGTGCTGTGAAAGTTCAAACATCACTGAACGTGTGTCACCGTGCCCAGCACATAGTAGGTCCTCGATAAATGGCAGCTGAGGCGGACCATGTGCCTGGAAGTGACTTTCTCATGAAATCTGGGCTCACAGAGAGTAATCTCGGAATTCAGGAAGGCACAGGGGCCCGTGGGCACTCTGCAGTGGGGGCTAAAGCAAGTGTGGGAGAAATGAAAGATGCAGGCTCTGCTTTTGAGAAGCTTAGGCCCTGGCTGGGATCTCTACCCTTTAGAATACAGTCCAAACAAAGCAAGCCCCAAAGAGGCTCACCTTATTTAGCCACTTAGGTCATAACTGTCCTGATTTAGATATTGAAAGAGGCCAACATCTTCTGTGATGCCAGGTTTCCTTCCTTTAAAAAAAACAAAAAAGAAAGAAAAATGAGAAGTTTCCCTTTGCGTCTACAAAGGTCAAATGTAGCAGTTGTCTCAAATCAGAAGGATTTAAATGCTGGCACACACACACACCCTCTCACACTGGTGATCTGAAAGTCGGACCCCCAGCCTCAAGCCTAGGCAGGTACAGCCCCTGCCCCTGTGCTGTTCCCGTGGCAACCAGCACCCACACCCCACACTCAGGGACCCAGACTGACTGCCCGCCCCTAGCTCTGCACTGATGTGGGCATCAGAGCTCCAAATGAGGCACGGAATTTCTCTCCGTGCTATTTCAGTATTGTTGGGAGGCTTGGGAAGCCTTTGTTCTCCCTGGCTGGTTACGTAATTTTCAAGAGAAAAAGGCAGAGGAGAGACTGAACTGAATACTTCCCAGCGTTTGCTTTTTGGGGAGGCGGTAATCCCAGAGTCTGGTGTTCTTGCCGCTCGTTTTTTCCTTCCAGCCCTCTGTAGCTCTCCTCCCATCCCCCCTCAGGGAGACGAGGATAAAAGAGGTTCCCCTCCTGTTTCTTACTCGGTGGCATCCCCACCGGCACGTTCTGGAGGAAACCGTATAAGGGAAACCAACCAGGGCCAGTGGCCTCACTGCCTCAAAGGGGCGTTAGGGAGTTTGCACATCTCAGGGGAGGACGCACGCTGGGGCGCCTGTCAGCGGCTCCCTGCCTGAGACGTACATATTTTAGGCCAAGAAGTGCTTTGGGCCTGGGTTGGTTACTGCCCTGCCGGCTGGTGTATGAAGGGGATCCCGGGACCTCGGTTGGAGTGGTCCTGGGGGCAAGAGAGGCTCGGGACACTGCAGCCTGAGTTGGCCCCATGGGTGATAACATGGGGAGGAGCCATCTGCCCGTGCACGTGGGTTTCCACAAACAGAAGGGGCTTCCAGACTCGGGTACCTTACTGCCCATGAACACGTCCAGCCTGTTCCCCTCCTGGGTCGGGGGAGTGGTACTTCATTTCAAGGGCTGGAAGACCAGGAAGAGTTGTTTCTCCTGATTCCTGGGAGCCCCGATGCTAAAAATCAGAGGTAAGGCAGTGACCACTGCCTTGGGCTAGCAGTCCTCTCCTTGGTGAGGAAACGCCTCCTGGTCACCTCTCTTCTGGGGCTCATGTGGCATCCGTGCTTGAGCCCCCCAGCTTTATCTCCCACTCTCCTTGGAGGGGTTCAAAAACTTTCTGATCTGCGCCTCAGGGGCACATTTTTTAAATTTGTCTTTCCATGTGGGTTATACTTTGTCATAATCCTAATCTTACTGCACAACGTAGCCATTCCTGTGTCAACTGGTATTTATTTCTGGAATCCTCACTGTGTGCCAGACACAGGACTCATCCCCCGGGGTTAAGTCAGTGAAAAAAGGGAGGTAAGATTCCCCCACCGCCACCCCCTGCAACAACCCTGCTGACTTCCCAAGGTTCTGTCTGGCTCTGGAATCTGATGGGCTCTAAGGCAGCTAAGACCCAGGACCCCCTGCCCAAAGCCTCAAGATTTCAGGCCAAGTTTGCTTCTTTTCCATCTTGGACATGTCAAGAGCCGAGGTCTCTGCATCCCTCCTCTCCGTTAGTTACCTATTGTCTATAATAAATACCCCCGCATTTAGTGGCTTAAACAGCATTTGCTGTCACACAGTTTCTGTGAGTCAGGAATCCGGGCACAGCTTTTAGCTGGGTGCCTGTGGTGTAAGGTCTCCTGTGAGCCTTCAGTGGGGCCGTGGCCACTGGAGAGGGCTGGAGTCCTCTCAAGCTCACTTTGGGGAAGATCCGCTTCCTGGCTCGCTCACGTGGTGGCCAGCGGGCCTCAGAAGATCCCGATGCAAGAACTCACCTGGGTCTCCCCTCAGGGCTGCCTCATGACATGGCCACTGGCTTCCCCCAGAGCTATCACCTGGGACGGAAGCCACAGTCTTCTCATAACCTGATCTCAGAAGTGACATCCCATTATTTCCGCCATATTCTGTTCCTTAGAAGTGAGTCAGTAAGTCCACACATGCTTAGGGGAGGGGATTCCACAGAGCCTGAAGCCAGGAGGCGGGGACCATTGGTGGCCGTCTTGGAAGCTGCCTTCCCCCTCCTCCGGGAGGCTTCTCTGACTGATCTTCCTGGTCCTCTTACTGCACTTGCAGTGGAACTATGAAGTTGGTCCCCGAGTATTCTTGCACTGTTTCTGTTATTGTTATGTGGTCCTTCTCTCCCTATAGGAATATAAGCTCCTTGAGGTCAGGAGCCATATGTTCAACATCTCTTTATTTCCCACTTAGACCAACCATGTACCTAGCAGGTTACTATCGGGTGGACAGTGACAGCTTCAGGTTAAAAGAAAAAAGACAGTAAAAATGTCTTAAGCAAAAATAGAGCTTGACCATCTCACTTGGCAAGAAAGCTGGAGGCAGGCATTTCCAGGCTTGGCTCAGCTACTCAGCGATGTCTACAAGGCCCCATGCTCATCTGCCAACTCTGGTGTGCTGGCTTGGTCTCCAAGCTTGTCCCCACATGGTCTCAAGATGGCTGCTGTGGCACCAACACCACCTCTTCCTACAAGTGCATCTAAGGACAGGGAGTAGGGGAAGAAGAAAACTTTTTCAGTGAGGCCCCTCTAGTGCCTTTAAGGCTTATTGTCCAGAACTGGCTGATATGATCACCTCTAAACCACCCATTGCCAAAGGGGAGTTGGGTTAGCACGATTGACTTAGATTCATGGCCCTCAGCAAGGATGCGTGTGGGAGATGTCATTGCCCTCTAGGATTCTGGCTATGTGTGAGGCTGTCACAGGAACCAGGGGGCGCTGTTGGCATTTAGTGGAGCAAGGCCGGGGTTGCTAAACTTTTGGCGATACCATACCCTGTACCGTATAGCTCCATGAAACAAATAACTCTTCTGTGCAATTGCCAATACTGCTGGAGACTGCTGCTTTGGACCAGTGGTTCTCAACTAGGGGTAACTTTGTACCTTCTCCACTGGTGATAGTTTTCAATGTTGAGGAACATTTTGCTTGTCACACCTGGAGGATGCTACTAGTGCGTCTGGTGGGTAGAGGCCAGGGGTGCTGCTAAACATCCTACAGTACACAGGACAGCCCTGCAGCTGACGAGGACCTGGCACAAAATTTCAATCATTCTGAGGTTGAGAAGCCCTGGTTTAGACCCGTCATCTAACCATGAGTCAACCCTGAGCTGGGCTCAGCTGCTCAATGGCTGACCCAGACTTGGTTTCTGTTCCTTTGGAGGAAGTGGGAATGGTTCCTGGGCAGGTGACCAGTGGCAGCTACAGGACCAGCTGGGAGGGTGCTCAGCTCAGCTACCCTCTAGGATGGCCAGTCCCCACAGTCAGGGTCTCTGGCATCTGAGGTGTACAGTTAAAGAAGAGGTCAGGTACTGGTTGGAAGGCAGGGTTATGGCTGTTTGAACTTGGCGGAGGTTTTTTGTTGCTGTTGTTGTTTGGGGTTTTTTTGTGTGTTTTGTTTTCTTTTTGGCTTGGTTTAGTTTTCCTTAACTCTTAATCTCATTTTAATGTTTTATTTCTCAATTTTTCTTTTTGTCAAGTGGGCTCATTAACTGTGATCTCCACACTGGAGCTGAACACAGGCTGAAAGGGTAGCTGCCTGTGCTTTAGTTTGAGAAGAACCACAGGGTGTGTATCCCCCAAATTTGTCCTTCACTAGTCCTGGGAAGTCACATTGGGTCTAGATGGTTCTTGGTGGGAATCACCTACTTGGGCTCAGCTAATGGGCTACAGTGACGAGAAGTGTGGGCTTTGGAGTCAGACAGACCCGCGTTTACACCCCAGATTCATCACTGGCTACTTGTGCGACTTTGGGAAAGTCATTTCCCTCTGGGGGCTTCAGGGGAGAATGATATCAACCTCATGGGGTTCTTGTGAGACCCAACTGATCAGTCCCTTGGCCCAGAGTGAACCCTCCACGTGTGTAGTTACCCCATCTTCATAGTGTCATCTTCACCAGTTCCCCAGAAAGGCTCTGTTAAGATGCACATGGGGTATGGGAGCGAGGCCCATCAACAGCACCATAGAATCGCAGAGCTGGAAGGTAGCTTGTGGAAAGCAGAGAGCTGGGTCCTGAGGGCACAAAACCTACAGATGAGCTGAACTAAGCCTGGGTGGGATCCCAAGCCCAGGGTTCCTCCCGGAGAGGGCAGGCGTGGGATAGTGCCACTGTGAGGGGCAACCGGGGCTGGTGGTGGGGGATTGAGTCCAGGAGAGAGAAGACGGTGCAGAAAGAGCCGGCAAGGGGCCTGGTTACCACACACTTCAGTGCCTCCTTGGGAACAAGCTAGAGGGCATTCCTACACGATCTAGAGCAGGGGTCTAGAGCAACTTACCCCCTGGCCCAATCCAGCCCCCCACCTATTTTTGTAAATAAAGTTTTGTTGAAACAGAGCCATGACATTCATTTGGGTATTGTCTGTGGCTGCTTTTGTGATGCAAAGGTAGGGTTGAATAATTGTAACAGAGACTGTTTGTCCTACAAAGCCTAAGATTTTTATTCTCTAGCCCTTTATAGAAAAAAAATTGCCAGTCTCTGGTCTAGGGACTTCATTCATATAAACTGCAGCAATTAGGATCACGGAACTTCAAGTCAGACAGACTTGAGTGATATGAATGGTACCACCTGGAATTGTGCAGTGTACAGCCTGTTCAACCATAAACATCAGCCCTGCTGGGGAAGGTTTTCCTGCAAGATTTTGGGTGCTCAGGAGAGGGAAGAAAGCAGTATCTGGGAAATGTCCTCCAGACAAGGCCTCCAATGCTGGGGGCCTTGGTTCCTGCTGAAAGCCACCAGCCTGAGATTTGGGAGGATCAGAGCAGGCAGAGGAGGTGAGTCTAAATTTAGACTCTCCAAAGCTGCTTTGTAAACTAGAGCCCCAGGAATCCCAGAAAGGGACAATCGGCACACACCACCAATCTCTGGTTTGCCTCCACATGTTAAAAGGCTGGATGCATGAGAGGATAATTAATTGGCCTCAAATAAGATACTGATGGAAAATTGGTGAGAAATCAGTGGAGAAAAGAAACACCATTGCTAGGAGTCCTGGGGTAGAGATTTCTACTCCTGTGTTTATTACGATGTTCACCATGGAATTGTGGGAGCCTTGTTGCCCTTGGAAGAGTTACATGTGTTCTTCTCGCTGACTGTCATTTGAGCACAGCTGAACCCATGACCTTTCCACCTCTCAAGGTGAATGCCAGCTCCCTGGTTGCAAATCACACCTGTGATTCAGAGCAGCTGTGAGCCACCACCCCCAAATGGAGAATGACTGTGCTTTGCCCTGAGATGCTGCATCACACCAAGAGCTGCCATCCTCACTCCTCTGCCCAGGTGGGCACATCCAGATGCCGGATGTGCCCCTCTCCAGGGCCGATGGGCCCACGCCTCTTGGTACATCATGCAAGAAAAGAGCCCTAATCCGAGACTTCTTAGGTAATCGGCATTTCATAATCAGTCCACCTGTGGGGAAAGGCAAAGGGTTTACGGTAGAAATTATAGAGGAATGATAGGGGAAAACTTAGAAAATAAGGAGGTTAGAGAAGAGATGAATAACAGTAAACTCAAATGGGAACAGAGAAACGGTCAGATGAGAGCTGCCTAGTTCGTGTTGAAATGCTAAGAGAGGCAGCATCTAAGCAGATGATACTGAAGTTCAGGGATACTGGTTTGTCTGAGCAGTTGGGACTTGTTGTGTGAAGATCCCTGTTGCAATGAACACGTTGCATTGGGGCAGCGATGGAAAGGGGAGGAGGCTGACCATCTAGGGAAGGTGGGCATCACGGTTTTGTAGACATAACAAATGCACCTCAGGTAACTGCAGTTCACAGTTATGTTCTAAGTACTACTTTTTGTCCTGGGCTTGAGAAACTTAAAGCCTAGTTGAGAGATGGACATGTATAAAAAGTTAAATAACAGCCCAGATTAGTATATGGTAAATGTCAAATACAGTATATACACACAAACACACTGGAGTTCAGAAAAGGGAGGAATGTCACTGAGGACACTTCAGAGAGGAAGTGAGACTTCATCTGAATTTGGAATGACGGACAGGATTTCAACAAGTGGGGAAGAAGCAGGATATTTCAGGAACCAGGAAGGTGCAAGCAAAGAAACAGGACAGGAATTAAAAGAGCGTATTTAGAGGCCATGGGGATGATGGATTGGCTGGAATCGAGCCTTCCCAAGGTGACGGGGTTTCTGCTGATAGCGTGTTGGGAAGACCACTGAGACACACACACACACACACACACACACACACACACACACACATTTCCTCCCCCTGTGAGAGGAAGAAGAAAGAGTTTTAAAAATAAATAAAGCCCCTCTTAATTATCCACAGATTATCTGCACTGCAGCTGATCTAGAACAAATCCTGCCTTCAGCTTGCTGGTGATGTCGTCTCCCTGCTTAGGTGCTCATTCCCGTCTCTGTTTACAGCCCACTGGGAGCCGGAAAGGGAAGAAGGCTTCAGCATCTCCCCTCATAAAGCAATATATAATTTCTTCTGTTTGCTCTGCCCTTGGGAATCAGGCCAAATATATGGGTAGAAAGTGAAAGGTGTTCCAGTTCAGTTTCTGTTACCTGACTTGGGCAGCAGGAGTTGGAGGAGGGATGAAACGGGGCCCCAGGTGGCTCTTTTGTTCCCCTAAATTAGGTGTCCAGGTGGACTTCACAGCACAGGCCATAGGCTCAGTGGGTGGTCCGAGCACTGTCTCTAACTGGCTAGGAATCCTCAGAGTGAATGGTATTCATTTATCAATTCATCAAATGTTTATTGACCCTGTCTATGCTAGAAGCACTGAGCTGGTGTTCCCTGAGCTTCAGTGCCCTTATCTGTAAAGTGAGAACTCAGACTAGAATCGTAGTCTCTCAGTGGAGATGCTGGCATTTGGGGGTGGTTGTCAGTTATTCACTGATGGTGATACTCGGCAGGATGATTGGCAAATCTGGCCCTGCTCATTAAAGGCCTGTAGTGACTCCTCGTCAGAGCAGCTAAGGAAGGCAGGACCACCCCCAGTTGAGGGCCACAGGACTTGTTTTTTATGATTATTTCCCAGGCTTAAGTGCTGATTATTTTGCTGCTGGGCCCAAAAAAAACATGCAGAGTAGAACTGCTGAAGATTGATGAAACATCAGAATATTAGGTACATCTTATTCAAGCATAAGGGAATTTTTAACAATAGCAACAACAGGTAACATCTGTTGAGCAATTACTATGTTCCAGACTCTTGGTAAATTTCTTTCATTAGCAGTCTTTGGAGGGCATCTGGTTATTTACTATTTCAGGTCATCTGTGTCCCCTAATTTGCCCCCTTGATTTTAGAACATTGAGTTGACTGTTGTTTTGCTTCATTTATCATTTGCAGAGTTCAGATGTGAAAGTATCCTTACAGGGGGCCCTACAGGATTATGGGAATTAAGAAGCAGCCCTGGCTAGATTCAGTCCTTTGCACAGGATATAGTGTTTGTTCTCTGTGTGTGTGTGGACTTTATAAACTTATAAAACCTGTCACTTCCTTAGAAGCTATGATATTGCCTTTACTTCAGAGGTCTGAATTTACATTGCTAGTTTTGCCATTTTTTTCTCCCCACTTAGGTCCTATGCTTGTAATTTGAGTCAGCAGCCAACAGGGGGCAGTCAGGATATGATTTGACTCATTGCTTTGAAGAGCTAGGTCCCCATTATCAAAAAGAATACAGTTCACCATGCCAGCCCTGGTGTCATTCTAAGAAGTCTGTGCCCTGCTTTGCTGTGCAGAAAGTCCCTATCCCAGGGTGGCAATAAAATTTCCTTATAATCTGGTATGTATGCTTATGCTGCCTACATGGGAAGCAAGAGATACAAAGTAATTAAATCTCAGTGCATGGCAAATTCTCTCAAAATAGTCAAAGACATTTGCAAAAGAAGGAAGAAAAGGGGTCCAAGTAGAAAAACAAAATTATTGATCCTTCATTTTCTGTCTGCAACTCGTTACTTTTTACTGTCACCCTGCTCAGCTAGTGCTGCTGTGTGTGTCTGGAGAGCATAACAAATGATTTTCACAAAGGTCAGAGCTGATCATTGCCACCCACAGTTTGTGCATATTAACCTTCGGGGAGCAGGCATTTACATAAAAGGCACACCAGTTGATGGTCTTATCAAATCAATCCATCTTCTCTCCCTTCCAGGGGAGCGCTGCACACAGCAGGCGGGGTGGCTGGGCAGTGCAAAGACTGGAATCCCCTGAGCAAGCAGTGTTTCAGCTGGCTGGACAGATCAAATAACACTTGGGCTGGTTAACAAAAGACACACAAGTGGGAAGGTGCTGGAAGCTGAAGTGTGGAAATTTACCCAACATTGTTTCTTTGACAGGAAAGGAGACTTGGTCTGAAAGATGCTGCATTCCTGCCAGCCTCTCTGGGTCCAGCAGAACAGTGTCTCATTCAAGGTAGTGTGGATGAGGGGGTGACAGAGGATGCTGCCCACATCTGAAGCCTCCAGAGGATCCTGGCTGGGCAGCTGAGCTGCCCTCAGGTCTGGGACTTCAGGTGTAACTTGGTTGAGAGCTCATGAAAGGTGCTTGGATTTCTCCAGCTTTCTTCACCAATGCTCAACAGACTGGTTTGGGTTTCAGAATCTAAGAGGAGCTGGTAGAAAGGAGAGCTGGCAGAGGTACAAAGAAGTCCCCACGAGCCTCTAGAATCCATTGTTGGGATCTCTTCATACTGCTCGGGACACAGAGAGCAGCTCCCAAGCTGCTGAAGGCTGTGCTACCACTGAGCTTTGGACCATCGAAAGTAAAGGAACACAGCTCAGCAACAGCACCACATTTCAGCAAGAAGGAGCCTCTTTTAACAAAGGATTTAAAGGGGAGAGTTTCTGCATCTCTACTCTATGGTCCATCATGATAGAAAACTTTACGTTCACATAGATAATGAGACTGGTTTTTCTTTCCAAGATGCTATATTTGAAAGAATCATGAGCCATTCTAAGCTTCCAGGGAGGCTCAGGATACATAGGAGTTGGTGGACAGCCTTCCCAGTACAGGTTAAGGAAACAGTCTGAGCCTCCAACTTCTGCAGCTCAGCGAGTATGGACATATGCCACTCTTGTCTCCAGGGAGCTGGTGGCAGTGACATCACCCGGAGAAAAAGCGTCCCTCAGCCTTGGGGCTTGACAGAATGAGGTGTGCTGGGGAAGCCATGAGCTGGGACGTGGCCTTTCCTGACTGCCCCTTCGTCCCACGGGCAGCCCCTGACCACTGAGCCAACGATGGCTGAGAAGGGCGACGGCATCGCCAGCGTCTATGGGTATGACCTTGGTGGGCGCTTCATTGACTTCCAACCCCTGGGTTTCGGCGTCAACGGGCTGGTGCTGTCAGCCGTGGACAGCAGGGCCCGCCGGAAGGTGGCTGTGAAGAAGATCACCCTGAGCGACGCCCGCAGCATGAAGCATGCACTCCGGGAGATCAAGATCATCCGCCGCCTGGACCACGACAACATCGTGAAGGTGTATGAGGTGCTGGGGTCCAAGGGTGCCGACCTGCAGGGCAAGCTGTTCAAGTTCAGCGTGGCCTACATCGTCCAGGAGTACATGGAAACCGACCTGGCGCGCCTGCTGGAGCAGGGCACGCTGACGGAGGAGCATGCCAAGCTCTTCATGTACCAGCTGCTCCGAGGGCTCAAGTACATCCACTCCGCCAACGTGCTGCACAGGGACCTGAAGCCCGCCAACATCTTCATCAGCACGGAGGACCTCGTGCTCAAGATTGGGGATTTCGGGTTGGCGAGGATTGTTGATCAGCACTATTCACACAAGGTACGTCTGGCCAGAATGGCTGATACGGGTGGTCCATGTAATCCTCAAGAATGCTCAGTGTTCAAGAGGGTATTCCTAGCTCCCGTGGAATCAGAGGACTGGGGTCAGTATTTGGGGGAGGCTGGAGGGTGCTAGAAGGATCACGGGGCTGAAAAGTTGTTGCTGGGGGAGTAGGGAAGTTCTGGTTCTTAGTCTGGTTCTTAGTCTGGTCTAATGGTTGTGGCCATTAGTCATGGCTGTGACCGATGACTCAAGGCCGTACAAGAGGGGTTGGATTAGAAGATACAGCTCTAAACTCTATGGCTTTAAAATTGTGCTGCTGGGGAGTTCCTTGGTGGTTCAGTGGTTAGGATTCCGAGTTTTCACTGCTGTGGCTCGGGTTCAGTCCCTGGCTGGGGAACTGGGATCCCGCAAGGCATGAGGCACAGCCAAAAAAAAAAAGCAAAAACGTTGTGCAGTTGGTGAATTTTTCTCTAGCATCCTCTTATTCGTGCCATCCACCTAACCACCTCCCCTGCCTACTCTCTGCTCAGAACTCCCTGGGAGGCTTCCCACCATTGGAATCTTTTGCTCTGGTTCATCTCGCCTCCTCCTCCCATCAAAGCTGCCCCACTCTGTGTTCCATTCTCTCTGTCCATGGACGGAGGCATAAACGGTGAATCTTGATAAACTAATTCTCGGTGTACATTATCCAGCTAATGACTCGGCTCTCCCAGGTCCCGTGATGCACTAGCCCCCTAGTGTGACACTAAAGCCACGGGTGTCTGGATTGGTGCTGACCCCCCACAGGGTGGGCGGCTAAATGCTCCAGCGGCAGCAGAGATCAGAGCTGATCCGGCCACACTGACCCTTGTTCTCAAGGCCCCAGACCTCTTCTTACCTGATCCACTGTGCCCTTCAGGAACTGGGAGTCCTCTGAAATTCTATTCCCCTCACCTCAGTTCCTGCTGCTTTAGGGGAGTCTCTGAGCACCTCAGCCAGGCACCCCTCAACAGAGCTGTGGAGTGGCTGTGATTTCCAGCCTCCTGCCAAAACTTTTGTATCATGAATTTTTACGAGAATGAATACATCCCTCAGGAAGTAGGTGCACCATAAACTGTTATCAGCCAAGGGGCTGGGGTGGGTGATGAGAGAGGGGAGGGTAGCTCTGACCTTGAACATGCTTCAGCTTTCTCTCTGAGGCCCCATTCCTCTGCTCTCCCTCGCCACCCTATTTGCCTGCAGCCAGAAGGTCACGGACACCAAGAAACGTGCTGACCTGCCTGGTACAGCTGCAGCGGGGTGGGGGTGGGCGGAGCAGGGCTCCGTGTCCCACCCTCACTAGCTGGAACTTGGGGTCCAGCCCAGATTTCAGACCTCGAATCAGCCCAGCTGGCTCTAGTTCCCTGGTGCTGCCTTAACCATGAGCTTGCCCTCTGTCCCCCCCTCCTGCAGCCAGGCCATCTGTCAAAACTGACAGCCGACTCTGTAGGAAGGAATGTCCACGGTAAAAAAAAAAAAAAAAAAAATCATGCCCTTCTGTCTTCCTAACTCCCTGTGCTATGTCTCCTTCTGAGGAGCAGTGACCCCAAACAATTGAACCAACGGTTTTAACGCAGATCAGTTCTTATTTGGTAAAAGGACCAGAGAATCCATGACACTCTTATTTCTGGGATGCACAAAATCACCTTCTGAATTGAAATAAACCAGTACATTTGGGAGTCATAATAGGACGTTCTTTGATGAAAGGGTCTGATTAAGTGAAGTATTACAGGGAACGTGCGCAGAACAGCACGTGGTAAGCTTTTGGGAAAATCAGGGAAGGTGGTCACTGTGGCAAAGACTGGCTGTGGCAGCAATTCTTAGGAGGTGCGTGGTGTGAGGAGGTGATACCGTCTGAGGAGGCAGAGTCCCGGGCTCCCTTCTGAAGGCGCTGACTGCGACGTGGACAGTCACCCTCTGCGAGCCTGCGTTTCCCCATCTTTGACGAGGATGATAATATGCTCCCTGCCTGCCCCGCTGGCTTGTGGTTGTGAATCAAAATGGAACGTGAAAGCAAAGCCCCTTGGAAAGTAGTAAGGACCCCATCCGTTCATCTAATGAGCGTTTACTGAGTACACAGGGCCCGGGCCCTCTGCTGGGAGCCCGGGAGGAGCCCCAGGTTCACGGACCACCGCAGGTAGCTGTACAGGCTCCTGTCACTCAGGGGTGGGAAGCCACCTCTCCAGTGGGAACTTTCATTTTCCTGATGCAGAGGAAGTTCGATGCTCTGACTTTCCCTTCGTGTGCCCTCTTCAGTAAAATTAGCCGTGGGAGGTTAAAAAAGAAATCACTGGAGCCAGCTACGAGCCCACTAGGTGTTCACATCAGCCCTGCGTTTGGCAGGTGTCCCGTGCCCCCACCTGCTTCCTCCCCCATATACTTTCTGCTTTTAGCTTCCTCCCTGCTCTGCCCCGAGCGATGACGAAAGCTTTATATTTGGTGCCTTTATTTATCTGATGTGCATTTAAATCAGTTCTCATTTAATTCTCAAAATGCCGTGAGGCACTTCGGGCAAATGGTCCATTTTAAAATGGAGAGAATTGGCTTTCTCAAGATTACTTGGCTGACTGCGGCAGAAGGGACACAAGAACTTGGCCTTCTTGTTTGTTGATGGATGACCTTTCTGTGTGCTGTCTCCTTCATGAAGGCTTTCTGGGTCTCCAGTTGGAATGAGTCATTCTTTCCTTTGAATTCCCCACCCCCTAACCTGGATCTTCTAGCGCCTACCATTCTCTGCTCTGTTTTACTGTGTGTGTGTCTGCGTCTTCCGTGCGCTCCTAGGCTGAGAGCTCCTCAGTTCCTGACGGCCGTGCCATGTTCATGTTGGTTTCCTCCAGGGAGTCTCATCCTGTGCCTGAGACATGGCCCAGTTGATTGTGTTGACTGTCTTGAACTAATGGAAGAACTGTCATTGGCCAGCACATTACAGATAGGAAGCTAGTTGGGCTCATTGATTCCATGTGCTTGGGAGGTTTGACTCTCAGAGAGAGAGCACGGCATTCTTCCAGCCAATGAATTGGTGGGGGTCAGACGTGTGCATCTGCTTTCCCTGGTGCGTTTGGAGGACAGTGCCTACATGGGAACGGCTCTAAACTGAGCCCTCCTAAAGTTTCGTGGATCCTGTGCTTGCCTTGAAGAGGATCGTGCTCACTTGGGCTGCAGCTCGTGCCTTTGCGTGGGCCACAGCCCCTTGCCAGGGACGGGCTTTGTGATCCGACGGGGGGCTGGACTCGGATGCAGCAGCCGCTGTTCACTCTCCTCGTTGTGACTTTCTCATGGGTGGACAGCAAGCCTCCTTCCCTTCCACATCCCCTCATCTAGCACAGGGCCTGGCACAGGGTAGGTGCCCATTGTGTTTGTCTGGTAGACGAGGTGCCAGAGGGAATGGCCTTCTCTAATGAGCAGCTGGCAGCACTGGGGCTTTAAGTCACAGTCAGGGAGCATTCTGAGCCTGTGTTCCCCTACCTCACCATCCCAGGGGTCTTGGTCTTTGCAAGGCAGAGGGCAGCTGGAGGCCCCGGTTGGCCCACACTGTCAGGAAGATGGCAGTGGGTGGCAACGGGGGTGCTCTGATGGCTCTCACTCAACAGACACGGTATAGAGGCCCCTGGTTTCTCTGTGTCATTAATTGCATGACCTCAGGCAAGTCCTTTTCCTTGTATAGCTTACTCCCAGAATAAGAGATCTATAAGGAGACCTCGCAATCACCTTGTCCATTCCTTCCATTTCACAGATGGTAAAACTGAAGCCTAGGAAGGGGAAGAGACTTGCTCAAGACCACACGAGGAGTGGCTGAGCCAGGAGTACAATGTCCAGTTTTCTCTGAGCTCCTTCTCAATTGTCTTATCTGCCAAATGGGGTCATCAGTTCCATTCTGCTTATTTCGCAGGATTCTTGTTAGAGTCAAATGAAAGTGGGGATGTCGAGGGCTTTCAGATGTACAGGGAGCTAAACCATGAACAGAACTTACTTGCCCAGTAGATGCCATGGTAACACCAGGCAGACACCCACATGTCAGTTTCCCCTCCACTGACATATGGACCCAACTCCTGACGTGATGGCCAAAGGGTGAGTCATGAGGCCCTACCTGACGGTGGCTGCCCAGCCTGTGGTCCTGTCATGAACCCCTTTCTGCCCGCCTCCTGGGCAGGCCCGCTAATTAGTTCCTTGTGTTTGTGTCAAGAAGAGGCAGCTGAAGGATCAGAGCATGTTTTTCATTGAATTTATCCTATTAGGAAGTAGATGATCTCAAAAGAGAAAAAAAATGTAGTTTAAGATTTCACTAGAAGTCCTGTGTAAATTCTAAGACATGTCAGGAGCCCTCAGAAGAGGGTGCAGAGGGCTGAGCAGCATGTTGACAGTCTGATTAGCTGTGTGAACACGTCCCTTCGGGAAGGGGCCTGGGAGAGGGAACCACATTTTGTCCTTGCTGGGGCTGCCAGCGGACTTGCATTTCCTCGGGGCAGTAAGCAGAAAAGCAAGCAAAGGAAAGAAAGCAAGAGTAAGAGGTCCATAAAATATGTTTTGGTGGATCATTTGAGCAAGTCTAAGTTTTCTGCTAGGCTGGCCTGCCTTTGAGCCCTGACCCCTTTCTACTTCAGAACCCCGTCTTCTTACCTCATGGTTCGTGATCAGAATGTTCTCACACTCTGCCTCCGTATCATGAAGATTCCTTAGAAATCAACCAGTACGGTGGTCCTCAAAGTGTGGTCCTGGACCAGCAGCACCAGCTTTACCTGGGAACTTGTTAGAGATGCAAATTCTGAGGTCCCATCTCAGACCTACTGAATCGGAAACCCAGTGTGGGGCCCAGCAAGCTGTGGTTTAGCCTCCAGGTGATTTCGAGGCTTGTGAACTTCTAAGCATCTTTGATCTGGAGATGTGGAGTAGCTTGTCTGTGGGCAGAAAGCGGACGCCCCTGGTGTGTCTGCTGATGCTTGCAGCCAAGGTTCTCAAACTTGAGCACGATGAAGAAGGCTAAGAACTCCTCCCAGGTAACACAAGTGTGTTTGAAGTAGGTACCTTAACCAAAAAGGATAGTTAATGGTGGGGATATAAGGCACTGTGACGAGGTATTGTGAAGACTGTTTTAGGCAGCATGACTTTTAGGGCCTCGGTCACATCACTTGGAAACTACCTGGCCCACCATCCCTTGAGCTTGGCAGAAAGCTGTACAGACCAGGGAACTCCATCAAAAGGAGTGTTGGTTCTGTTTAGGTTTTACTTTAACAAGAGTTAGGTGATACAAACGATGATTTTAGAAAACATGCTTTTCATCCTGGTGTAAACTGCTTCACTAGATGTTATTTAAAGACAAGACATTGCTTTCACAGTTCAGTGAGATTGAGTGTTTGATTGAGGGCTCAGCAAATTACTGCAGTTTGGTAAGACTTGTGGTTCAAGGTCCCAAAGGAGGCAAAGAGGTACATCATGGAGTATATATCAGCCAGCTTCCAAAGGCTTTGCACAGAGCTTTGATCAGCTGTGTTTATGCTGGTTAAATTGTGTTGATCAGCCTCACCTCCTGGCCACTCTGCCTTCCTTTGATGGCTTCTTGTCTATCTCCCTCTGTCTGCCTAGGCAGACACACAGAAAGCTCCCCTAGAGCACGGATTCCCTTGAAACTGAACCTAGGAAGAGGAATGCCCATTTCTGTGGTTGAAATAGAGTCTTTGCAGCTGATCAAGAGAATGTTCATTTGTTGTTCTGTGTGCCTGTATTTTGCATGGTCTCCACCTTGAAGATGCAGGTCCCTAGGGGCTGGAAGGGAGGAAGGGCTTGCCTGAGATCCCAGAACAGGACTGGGGTCCACAGTGCTGGCATTGGGAGAGGCCTAGCCACCCTCGAGAGCCAGGGTTCATGACAAAATGGGCTCATTGAAGGACAACTTGCTGAGGGCCCAGCTAGAAGTTCTTAAGCCACTAAGCATGTTATTCCAAATCAGTGGAGCTGAAAAGATTTATTTAAAAGGCTATGAAATATCCCTTTTTAAAAGGGAAAAATATGACCTAGGGGATTAGAACAGAGGTTGTGCTAGAGAGTCAAGTGTCCCTGAACACTTCAGCTGACTTGGAAAAGCCAGTTTTGTTGGCTTTCAGTGCATCCCCCTAGTTCCCACCGCAGCCCCGCCCCCAGGAGCAGGGTCTTCATCCTGTCCCTGGGCCTCCTGGGGTCCTCTTCTACCCACTCCCAGAACGCTACACCCAGGTCTCCCTTCCTGGGAAGCAACCCCACTTAGCTCCAGGGGTGATATTATAAGTCATTAATAACTGGCATGGTCCAGGCACCAACCAATTAGAAAGGAAGCTGGCAGAGTCCTAAGGCAGGGTTCTGGAGGTGCCCTGCTTGCCAGAAATTGACCCTTTATTGCTGGATCATAGGGAGGTCTGGGAGTATCTGGGAATGAGGCAAAGGTGATGAGCGAGGGAACCAGGGGCTTCAGCAGTAGCTATTTTCCAACCAGTTTGCAGGTATTTCATTGTTCTAACAATTGGCCTAGCTGTACCAGTGCATACCAACCATGCTTTGCTGCCTTCATGTCAAAGCTCACCCTTCCCATGTGCCTGTGGGTCTGGTTCTCCACTGGGGGTGAATGGTGGATTAAATAGTGCAAAGAGATCACTAGCTCCCTCCTTACTGTCAACACAAGCCTACTCACTCACCTACTCACAATTAAAGCTGCCGTCCTATGGCAAGCTCCAAAGCTCCAGAAGAATTCAAGAAGCAGGAAGTCAGCCTTCTTGCTAGGATTGCTAAAGAGGAGCTAGTATTTCATGCAGTACAGGCTCGCTGGGGACAAATTCTTTGTTTATCTAGGAAGTGTCTTTATTTTACTTTCATTTTAAAAGTTTGTTTTCCCGGGATATAAAACTCTGAACCTATGGTATTTTTCTCTTTCAGTACTTAAAAAATGTCATTGTTTTATTTCCTATCCTTATTGTTTCTCAAAAGAAGGTCTTCATTCATATCATGGTTCCTCTGTATGTAATGTCTTTCTTTCTCTGACTGCTTTCAACATTTTTTCTTGACCTTTAACTTTCAACAGCTTGACTGTATGTGCACAAGTGTGGTTTTCTTTGTACTTATCCTATTTAGTTAATTCATTGAGCTTCTTGAATCTGCAAATTGATTTTTTTCCCCACCATATTTGGGACATTTTCAACAATTATTTTCTCTGCCCCACCTTCTCTTCTCCTTCTGGGCTCTGATTACTATGTTACTCAGCTTGGTATCATCCCAAAAGATTGTCCGATCTTTTTTCTCTCTTTTTTTTCAGAATGGGTAATTTCTATGGTCTGTCTTCAACTTCATTGACCCTTTCTTCTGCCATCTTTAATTTGCTGCTAAGCTCATTTGGTGAATTTTTCATTTTGGATACTGTACTTTTCTAGAATTTCTATTTGGTTCTTTTTTATAAGTTTCCACTTGTGTGCTGAGATTCCCCATCTTCTCACTCATTGAGACCATATTTTTCTTTAAGTCCTTGAACATATTTATAATAACTGCTTTAAATTCTTTGCTAATTTGAACCTCTGGGACATCTCAGGATCTGTTTCCTATTTACTTTTTTTCTCTTGAATTTGGGTCACTTTTCCTGCTCCTCCACATTTCTAGTAATTTTTGGTTGTTGGTGGATATTACAGTTGATACTCTGAAAGAAACTTGTATGATATTGTCTTCCTTTAATGAGTGTTGAATTTTGTTCTGACAGGGAGTTAATTTACTGATGGTAAATTACAGAATCCTTGATCCTGTTAAGGCTTGGTTTTATGCAGGACTAGAGTAGATTTTACTCCAGAGCATGATCCTTACTCCTATGGTATGACCTTTCTGTTGTCTTGCTTGAATGCCTAGAATGTTAACAAAGCATTTCCCCTCTGACTGGACTGAAACTCCTATGTATCCAATGTTTCTGCAACCTCTACTATCCCTGTTCTGCTGTTAGTACCAAAGTAACTACTCTCTGTTAGACCTCACCCTGTGTATATGCAGACCAGCCCTCAGCATATTCAGACCAGCCCTCAGCCAGAGATCTGTGGGGGAACCCCCTACAAACTTCTGGGTCCCTACCCTATGAAGCTTCTTCTTCTCCAGTATCCTGCCCGACCGGCTCCAGTGCTTCTGCAGCCCAGGCTCTACCTCCTCAACTCAGTAGGACAAACATGTTCTGCTTCGTTCCACCTCCCTGTGCTATGGTTGGGAAATCTACCCAGGCAGAGTGCCAGGGTGAAGATGAAGCTCACCTTATGTGTCTGCTTCCCTTCTCTCAGGGATCCTGCACAGCCTATTGCCCAATGCCTGAAAACTGCTATGTATGTTTGTTTAGTTTTATAGTTGCTTTCAACAGGAGGGAAAATCCAGTACTTGTTACTCCATCATGATCAGAAATGGCCAGCGCTAACATTTAATGATGTAATGCTCTGTGTGGCTGAACATCTTTTAATGCTAGCTTATAAGCACCTTGGAGGAAGTGTTGATGACTTACTTATCTCTGCATCCCTGTAGCATGCTTAATGAATATTATTAAATGGAATTAAGTGGAGAGTCTGGGAGATAAGTGTTGAATAATGTGCTCCTCCTTCCTTTGTACCTAGGAGATGTGCTGGGAAGGAAACTCCTTTCAGATAGCATCTTCAGTCTTGGGAAGGATCCCAATTGCTCCAGTCCTGGCTCCAGTCTCTCTACTTGGGAACTCCAAGGTTGTAAATGTCTCAGGAACATGATACTGTCTTATACTATAGGCAGATATTCCTGTGTTTATACTGAAGAAGAAAGATTAGAAAATTGGATCAAACCCTTTTAAATTTTCTTCTGAAATGTGGTTTTTTTTCTTCATCTTTTACTTTGGTAGCCTAAGACAGCACTATAGAAATAGAAGGCTCGAGGGGAGTATCATATTGCTATGTTTATCTTTACTTTCATGGGTAGCTTCTAATTCAGTACCACAATTCTGGGAGCTGAGAGAGACCAATCCTTATCTCTAGCCTCATTTGCTGCCACTCCACTCATCTTGTGCCGTGATATCACTGACTTGTCACCATTCGCTGGAAAATGTCATACTTGGTGACAGCTCTAGTCCCACACACTGTTCCCTTTGCTCCCACATAAACTCCTACTTATCCCTTCAGACTCCACTCAAAAGCCCCACCTCTGTAAAGCTTCACCAGCTCCCCAGGGGAGAGTTAATCACACCTTCCTCTGGTTTTCCACAGCAGTCATCCCCACACTATTGTGATTATTTGTTTATGATCTAATATGTTTATGATTATGCCTCTTCCCCCAATAGATAGTAGGGCCCTTAGGAAAGAGTATGAATCTCATTCAGCTCTGTATTCCTAGCAACAAGCACAGTATCTGACATATATGTGCTCATTAAATGCTTACTGACTAAATGCCTTTCCACTGAATCAAGCATGATCCTCAAGAGCCTCCCAGGATAAAGTATAATTTCTCTTCTTCAGGGCAGTTTTCAAATATTTGAAGTCATCTACCACGTCCCTCTAAATCTCTGGAGCCTAGAACTCCTTTGTCTTTACACAATAATATTTAGGTACTGTTCTAAGTGCTTGACAGGTGTAGACCCATTTAGTCCTCATAACAACAACATAATATTAATAATAATGATAAGTGCCGCTGTTCCCATTTTACAGATGAATACACTGAGGCACAGAGAGTAACTTGTCCAAGGTCCCCCAGCTAATAAATGGCAGAGCTGGATTTCAAAGCCCAATAGAATAGCCACCTAATAGTGGCTTCAGGTCATGCTTTATCCACTGAGCATACTGCCTTGACTATTTAGATGACAGTGTTTCCAGAGGTCACACTATCCTGACTGTCCTTTCACTGACCTCCTCCTACTTATTAGACCCCAGGGGGAGGGTGACATCTCTGCTCCATAAATGACTCACTGCTCATGCTGCTGGTATTTTGAGGGGCAACCATGTCACACTATTGGCTCATATTGAGATCGTACCCAACTTACTTCCGTTAAGTTTTGTATTCCCTATTTTACATTCATATCATTGATTTTTAGCCCTACTACAAGACTTTACCCTTCTCCCTGATAAGTTTCATCTTCTTGGCTTCAGGCAAATATTCCAACCTGACAAGATCTTTTTGGATCTTTGTTCTATCACATAATCTTATCCCATACAGCTTCACAATTCACAAGCCTATCTTCTATGACTTCACCCAGTTTTATGATATCACCAGTTTTAAAATGTGTGAAGAGATTCGCTGAAAGGCTTCATCTTATGGCCACCAGACACCTCCCTCCAGGGTAACACTGACCCTAAGCCAGAATTCTTTGGGTTTAGTTGTCCAACCAGTTGTGAATTTACATAATTATATAGTGGTCTGACCCATGTTTCTTCATTGTCCGCAAAGATGTCCTATGAGATTTAGCTAAATGCCTCATTGAAATTCGGGGGCATTGTCTATAGAATCCACTCATTCTACCTCAGTACAATTTTAAACTCATCCCAAAGTAAAAAAATCCCAATTCAAGCTGCATGACCAGCTGTGATTCCTAGATACACAGAACTCAGATATTGGCAAACACTACCTCTTTACTTAGAGAAAACATGATACATGAAAATTTAAACTTAACAAATTTGTGTTGGAGGTTAGGGCATGGCTAAATAAACTATGTTCATCCACTAAATGGAAAGTTATACAGCCATTTTCAATGGTGAGTTTGAAGAGTTTACAATAACATAGAAACTGTTTATGTAATAATGATTAGGTTTAAAAAGCAAGATACAGAATTGGATAGATGGTATGATCATAAGTTTAAAACAAGGAGAAAAGAATGACATATAAAAAATAGACTAGAAGTTAAAACTCCAAAATGCTAATGATTGGACTACACATGGCTTTTTCTTCTTTTTACTTTTCTATAATTCCAGAAAAAGTACAGCATGAACATGCATAATTTTATCACAGTAACGTTTACAGGTAGGAAGTTGGGGAAGTTTGCTGGGTGGGAAGAGTAAGTTTACAAGATGTTTATTGCAAAAAGTGGTAAACTGAGATTATATGGTCCCTAAGAGAGCAGGGTCAAGCACAGCGGCATCTGGCCCGGGAGACTGTGCATGCTGACCCTCGACTGTATTCTGCCTTGAGGTGCCCACAGTGTTGCATGTGTAGATCTTACCTCCTCACCCAGAGTGGCAGCCCTGCCTTGGCCACTGTCTCCATGGGAACATGGGACAGGCTCTTCTGGGTGTGCCATGCCCCTGGGAAGCAGGACCACCCTCCTTATAGGTGGGGTGGGCATACACTGACTGCTACCATGGGACCCTGAGCCAGTTGTGTAGCCTGCCTCTGGCTGGCTCCATCCTCTCATGATAATAGATTCTACTTCACAGGGCTGTGTGAGGAGTAGAGGAGATAACGTGTGTGATGTGTGTGTCAGCCATCTGGGGAGCACTTGGTAAATATTAGCTCTTTTTTTTTTTTTGTACTATGATTATGAATCACCATCGGAGGGAGTTCTGATACCTGAAATTCAACCACTAATGATGCCGAAACCCAGCCTCTGTGCACTGGTGCCGAATCAAATCTCGGAGGCAGAGTTTTGGGTGAAGTAGAAAAGAATAGCTTTATTGCTTTGCCAGGCAAAGGGGGACACAGCAGGCTCATGTCCTCAAAACTGTGTGTCCCAACCTGGGGGGATTTGGTGAGTTCTATAGCAGTTGTTCAAGGGTGAGGTTGCTGATAAGGATCAGGGTATGTGCAGGGCCTGCATTCCTTTAATCTGGAATGAGCTTGATGAGCTTCTGTGGTTCTCGAGGTTATCAGACTATATAACCTTCTCTCTGGAATGAAGAATGCTTCATCAAGTGGTTAACATCTTCCATTTGTTGGAAGTTTTAGTTCTGCAGAAGAGCTCAAAGATATTGTTATGTGTATCCCTTGAGGCAGAACCAGGACCCTGCCCCAAGGCTGCACTATTGTTTCTTGACTGCTCCTCTCTCATCTCTGCATCCCCTCCCTTCCCTGATTAGCAACCATTTGAACCTGCCCTTTGGAACTCAGGGAAAGTCACAGAGGCTGAAGTCTATTCCCTACAAACAAGAAATCGGGTACACAGGCTTCTGTGCCCAGGAGCCCCTCAGGGTCCTGATCAATTTCACTAACAGTAAATTTTATTGAGGCAGTTGACCATGTTTTAGTTTCTCTTCTAAGATACAAACTGAAGGAATGAAGAAGAGGGGGAACAAGTTAGAAATCCTTTATTTGAATGAACTTATCAAAATGGATGGATTAGGAAGCAGCGTGCTGGGGGAAGTGTGTTTAACCCAAAAGGGGATCAGAATAGGGAGCCTCCTGTCTTAATTTTGACACTTTGGCAATTTAGCCAAAGACTGATTCTAGTACTGAGGTTATACACTAAGAGTGATATTCAAAATACTTAATAATTTCTAAGGTTTGGGACCAACCAATCAGAATAGACATCGGTGATGACCCATCAGGATGGATCCTGGCTACCCCTGCACACGTCACCCGACAAAGCCTGGAGAGCAGGGCCTGGCCTCTCCAGAGGTGCTCATTTAGGTGTCCGCCAGTGACTCCACATCCAGACAGGCAGAGCAGCAACCGAGAGCCAGGCCCTTGTCCCAGAGCTGCCCCACACTCTTATTCCTGCTTCCTTCTCTCTCGTCCATGATACCATGTTTGCCCTCTGCTCTCCAACACACACCTGGCAGCAGGAAAAGTGAAGCCATTCCTTAGTCTCCCTTCTGGGCCGTGCTGGCCCCTCCTGTGTCCCCAGATGACCTGGACAGCAGGTTTCTAGGATGTTGGGGCCTCTAGAGTACGGCCATGAAGATTTTATTGTTGCACCTTCTACATGGAACTACTACCATCTGCAGAAACCATGCATCCTCCTGATGGTGAGCTCAGTTAAGCAGTTGTGATCTGCAGGACTCATCTTCTTAGGGATGAATTTTTCCCCTTTTAAACCCCTACCCCATTTATTCTGGAGTTGGAGTCACAGTTCCCTGTGTAGGAGAGCAAACCCAGGAGCACAGAATGACCAGCCTGGTCTGGCTTCACAGGCCTGAGGAATCACCATGGAGGAAAGAGGTTGTCCGTAGATCACATGATGAATGCAGAGGAGTCTGAAGCTGGGAGGACTGAGTTTGTAAGTCTGGTTGTCTTTGGCTTTTTGTGTGAGCTCTGTTCTGTGCTTACCAGCTGCCCTCAACCCTGACCCCCAACCAATTCGCTTATGCTGGGTGGGTGAGACGCTAATGAGAGTGCGTGAATAGCCAATGGCTACTCTAGTTGGGGGACCAATATCATGATATCGACCCTGAAAATTTTCCTGCAATTCACAATAGTGCACCTTGGGAGTACTTTCCCATCCATGATAACTCTGGATCCTCACACCAACCCTCTGAAGGAGGCAGGTCACATTAATTATTGTTCTCACTTGACAGCTGAGGACTAGGGAGCCCCCAGGGTTGAGAGGCTAATCTAAGACCCACTGCTAATAAGCAGCAGAGCTGGACCAGACCTGCCTCCAAGGACCAGGAGCAGCTGATGCAACTGGGCTCAGCTTCAGAACTTGAGAACTCCCCTGCTACCTTCCGTGATGAGATGAGGGAAGAGTCACGAAACGGGGCACTTGCTTCTGCTTTCTCATGAGGACATGTGGAGAGCAGAGCAGTTCTGTGACCTGCCCTGTGCCTCACAGTGGGCAGAGATGGAGCCAGGACAGGAAATGATGATCCCTGTGTCCTTGGCCCTCCCTTCTTCTCCCTGTGGGTTCCCACCTTCCCACGTCCCTGCTGCTGTTTCCCAGCACTCCCACAACCCTCTCCCTCCATCTCTCCCCACTGGAAACTTACTGAAGCCCAGGACCTGCTTCTTTGGAACACAGGCTCCCACTAAGGGACCCAGAGCTCGCTGCCCCAGCATTCAGCCAGCTGGAAAAGGGCTACCAGCTAGGGTATCCCTTTCAGTAGAACACTGGTTTATATTTGCCTTTAAACTCTTTTTTTAAACAATTTTATTGAGATATTCTCAATATGCCATACAATTCACCCATTTAAAATGTACAATCCAATGGCTTTTAGTATAGTCACAGAGTCATGCATCTATCCCCAGAATCAATTTTAAAACATCCTCATTACCCCAGAAAGAAACCTCACCCACGTGATTCATTATCCCCCAAAGTCTCCATCCCCCCAATCCTAGGCAACCAAGAAATCTACTTTCTTTCTTTATAGATTTGCCTGTTCTGGACATTTCATATAAATAGAATTGTACAATATGTGATCCTTTGTGACTGGCTTCTTTTACTTAGTGTTTTCAAGGTCCATCCACTTGGTGGAAGGTTTTAGTACCTCGTTTCTTTTTACTGCCAAATTACATTCCATTGTATGGACATACAACATTTTGCTTACCTATTCCTCAGCTGACGGATATTTGGGTTTCCACTTTGGGGCTATCAGGAATAATACTGCTATGAACATTCATGCACAAGTTTTTGTGTTTACAGAGGTTTTCGTTTCTCTTGGATGTAGACATAGGAGTGGAATTACTGGGTCATATGATATTGTTTGAGGAAATACCAGGATGTTTTCCAAAATGGCAGTACTATTTTACATTCTCAACAGCAATGTATGAGGGTTCAATTTCTCCAAATTTTCACTCACCCTTGGGATTTTCTGTTTGTTTTTATCCTAGCTATCCTAATGGGTGTGAAGTGGCATGTCACTGTGGTTTTGATTTCCATTTCCCTGATGGCTAATGATGTTGAACATCTTTTCATGTGTTTATTGGCCATTTGTACAACTTCTTTGGGGGACTGTCTATTCATATCCTTTGCCCATTTTTAATTGGTTTTTTAAAATAGAATTGTATAAGTTCTTTATATATTCTAGATACAAGTCCCTTATCAGATAAATGATTTGCAAAAAATGTTCTTCCATTCTTTGGGCTATCTTTTTACTTTCTTGGTGTTACCCTTTGAAGCACAAATGTGTTTCATTTTGATGATATCCAGTTTATATATTTTTTCTTTTCTTGCTATTGCCTTTGGTGTCAAAACTAAGAAACCATTCCCTAATCCAAGGTCATGAAGATTTAACCCATGATTCCTTAAAATTTTATAGTTTTAGCTCTTACATTTGGGTCTTTGATGCATTTTGAGTTAATTTTTGTATAAGGTATGAGATAGAGGTCCAACTTCTTTCATATGTCTCTCCTTATGTCAGTACTACACTATCTTGATTACTGAAGTTTTGTATAAGTTTTGAAATCAGGAGTGTGAGTCTGACAACATTGTTCTTTTTCAAGGTTGTGTTTGCTATTCAGGTCACAAAAAGGATATAGTCTATAATATGGATGAATCTTGAAACCATTATGCTAAGTGAAAAGCAGCCAGTCACAAAAGGCCACATATTATATAATTCCCTTATATGAAATGTACAGAATAAGCAAATTCATAGAGACAGAAAATAAATTTGGTGCCAGGGGCTAGATGTTGGGAAAAAATAGAGTGTGACTTCCAATAAGTATGAGGTTTTATGTTTGGGTGATAAAAATGTTCTTGCATTAGATAGTAATGATGATTGGCAAGGTTGTACAATATACTAAAAACCATTGGATTCTTAAATAGCGAATTTTATGATATGTGAATTATATCTCAAAAAAATAATAAACAGATAATTTGAACATCACTATATTTCTTAAAGAAATTAAATGTGTAGTTAAAAACCTTCCCACAAAGAAAACTCCGGGCCCAAATAGCTTCATAGGTGAATTCTACCAAATATTTAAGTACCAATTCTATAAACTCTCAAAAAACTGAAGAGAAGGGACTACTTCCCAATTTATTCTAAGCATTACTGTGAAGCAAAACCTGACAAAAAAAATTACAAGAAATGAAATATCGCCCATTAACATAGATGCAAAATTTCTAAACAAAACTTTAGCAAATTGAATTTAGCAATATATAAAAAGGAAAATGCACATCAGTCAAGTATGTCTTCTCTCAGGAATGCAAGTTTGGCTTAATATTTGAAAGTCAATGTTATAACCATTTGGGGAAATGATTTGGCAGTGTCTTTAAAAGCTAAACTTACATCTACCATATGATTCAGACATTCCACTTCTATATATTTACCCAAGAGCAATGAAAGCATATGTCCATACAAAGCCTTGTGTGTAAATGTTCATAGCAGCTTTCTTTTCATAGAGAAAAACTAGAAGCTACCCAGATGTTCATCAACATCCATGTGAACAAACTGTGGTATATCCATACAATGGAATTACTACTCAGCAACAACAGGCAATGAACCATTCACAAAAGTTTGGATGGATCGCAAAATAATTATGCTGAGCAGAAGAAGCCAGACCAAAATGAATGAATGAAGCAAATACTATAAGACTCCATTTATACAGAAGTCTAGAAAAGGTAAGCTAATCTATAGTGACAGAAAACAGATTAATGGTTGCCTAGGGAATGGAGAGAGATTATAAAGGGACATCAGGAAACTTTTGTGGGTGATGCATATGTTCATTATTTTGATTGGTGATGGTTTCACAGATATAAGTACATAAACTTATCAAAACTGTACACTTTAAATATGTACAGCTTGTTGTATTTCATTTATACCTCAAAGCTGTTTTAAAGTGAAAAATCTTGGGACATCGGCCTAGATGGTGGAATAAAGACCCTGAGCTCACCTCCTCTCACAGACACACCAAAATCACAACTATCTGCAGAACAACCATCGATGAAAAAGACCAGAACCTACCAGAAAAGATCTTCTACAACTAAAGACATAAAGAAGAATCACAACAAGAAGGGTAGGAGGGGCAGACTCCCAATAAAGTGTCATACCCTGGGGTGGGCAACACACAAAATGGAGAATAATTACAATTGCAGAAGTTCTCCCAGAGTAGTGAGAGTTCTGAGCCCCATATTGGGCTCCCCAGCCCAGGGGTCCTGCACCAGGAAGACGAGCCCCCAGAGCATTTGGCTTTGAAGGGCAGCAAGGCTTAATTTGGGGAGTCCTAGAGGGCTGGGGGAAATAGAGTCTTCACTCTTAAAAGGGTGCACACAAAATCTCACACTCTGGGACCCAGAGCAGAAGCAGTAATTTTGACAGGTGCCTGGGTCAGACCAACCTGCTGATCTTGGAGAGTCTCCTGGAGCAGCAGGAGGCAGCTACAGCTCACCCTGGGGACATAGAAACTGGTCGCATCCATTTGGGGGAGCTCCTTCTACCACGTGGATACTGGTGCTGGCAAGAGCCATTGTGGAATCCTTCTTCTAGCTTGTTAGCCCCAGGACCCAGCCTCCTCTGGGCCAACAGCCCATAGGCTCCAGTGCTGGGATGCCTCAGGCCAAGCAACTAACTGGGCAGGGACACAGCCCCACCCATCAGCAGACAGCCTGCCTTAGACCCCCACCCCCACCCCAAGCCCACAGCTGCCTCTGGACACAACCCTGCCCACCAGAGGGCGCAGGACCCAGCTCCACCACCAGTGGGCAGGCACCAGCCCCAGAATCCCCTGGACCCTGGCCCTGCCCTCCAGAGAACCTGCTCTAGACTCTGGACCAGCCTCACCCACCAGGGGGCAGACACAAGACACAAGAAAACTACAATCCCACAGCTTAAGTACCCAACCCACCCACAAGCAAGCCAAATTCTGACCTGGGACTGGCTGGACCCTGGCCCTGCAGACTTGATGCAGGTCAATACAAGCTTCAGGATACCTCAGGCCCTGTACCCAACTGTGTCTGGAACCAGCTCCACCCACCTGTGATCTGACACAAGCTCTGGGACCCCTGGGCCCTGCAATCAGACTGCAGGACCCAGCTCTGCCTGCCAGTAGGCTGGCACTAAGCCCAGGACATGGCTTCACCTACCAGTAGACGGACAACAGCCCCAGAGTACTCTGGACCCTGACTCTGCCCACCAGTGAGCCAGCACTAGCGCCACCCCCCCACAGGGTTCCACAATCTGCCACCTCATGACCGGGTCTGCCAACCAGCAGCTGGCAGCCTCTGCACAAGGCAGGGCCTGGCAACCAACTGGACCAGGGACAACCAAGCCTACCACACGACTCACATAGTCAGCCTGCCATAACAGAAGGACCCACGCAGCCTTCATAGGGTAACCAGAGGTGACCGCACTGCTGGGATGCACAGGATATCTCCTATAAAGGCCACTTCTCCAAGGTCAGGAAAGGTAACCACCTACTGGATACATAAAAACAAACAAACAAACAAACCAAAACAGCAACCTAGGCAAAATGAGGCAACAGAAGAACATGTTCCAGATTAAGGAACAAGATAAAAAAGCCCAGAAGAATAAGTGAAGTAGAGATACACAGTCTACCCAAGAAGGAGTTCAGAGTAGTGATCATAAAGATGATCAAAGAACTTGGGAGAAGAATGGATGCACAGAGCAAGAACTTAGAAGTTTTTTTTTTTTTTTTTTACAAAGACTTAGAAAATATAAAGAACAGGTAAAGAATATAATAACTGAAATGAAAAATGCACTAGAAGGAATCAATAGTAGACTAAATGATACAGAAGAATGGATCAGTGAGCTGGAAGACAGACTAGTGGAAATCACTGATGCTGAACAGAAAAAAAGAATGAAAAGAAATGAGGACAGTTTAAGAGACCTCTGGGACAACATCAAGTGCACTAATATTCATGTAATAGGGGTCCCAGAAGGAGTAGAGAGAGAGAGAAAGGAGCTGAGAACATATTTGAAGACATGATAGCTGAAAACTTCCCTAACCTGGGAAAGAAACAGACATCCATTCAGAAAGGGCAGAGAGTCCCAAACAGAATTAACCCAAAGAGAAACACGAGACCCATTGTAATTAAAATGGCAAAAATGAAAGATAAAGAGAATATTAAAAGCAATGAGGGAAAAGCAACAAATAACATACAAGAGAACTCCCATAAGGCTATCAGCTGACTTTTCTGCAGAAATTCTGCAGGCCAGAAGGGAGTGTCGTGATATATTTAAAGTAATGAAAGGGGAAAGCCTACAACCAAGAATACTCTACCCAGCAAGGCTCTCATTCAGATTTGGTGAAGGGATCAAAAGCTTTACAGAAAAGCAAATGCTAAAAGAGTTCAACATCAAACCAGCTTTACAAGAAATGTTAAAAGACCTTCTCTAAGAGGGAAAAGAAAAGGCCACAACTAGAAACATGAAAAAATATGAAAGGAAAAATCTCATTGTTAAAGGCAAACATACATTAATGATAGAAGATCAACCACTTATAAAGCTAGTAGGCAGGTGAAAAGACAAAAGTAGTAAAATCATCTATATCCACAATAAGCAGTTAAGGGATACACAAAACAATTAGATGTAAAATATGATATCAAAAACAGTAATCATGACGGGAGGAGAGTACAAATGCAGGGTTGTTAAAATGCATTTGAAATTAAGAGATCAGCAACTTAAAACTATTACATATGTATAGAGATCGCTATATATAAACCTCACGGTAACCACAAACCAAAATCTATAGTAGCTTTACACACAAAAAAAGACAAAGGAATCCAAACATAACACTTAAGATAGTCATCAAATCACAAGAGAACAAAAGAAGGAACAAAAAAGACATACAAAAACAATCCCAAAACAATTAACAAAATGGCAATAAGTGCATACATATCAGTCATTACCTTAAATGTAAATGGACTAAATTCTCCATTCAAAAGACATAGAGCGGCTGAATGGATACAAAAACAAGACCTGTATATATGCTGCCTATAAGAGATTCACTTCAGATCTAAAGACACAGACTGAAAGTGAGGGGATGGAAAAAGGTATTCCATGCAAATGGAAATCAAAAGAAAGCTGGGTAGCAATACTTATATCAGATAAAATACAGTAAGTCCCCTACATACGGACCTTCAAGTTGTGAACTTTCAAAGATACGAACATGCCCCTGTATGCCAGCTGTTGCACAGTACTACTGTACATTTCAAGGTACTGTACTGTAGATTAAAAATGTTTTCTTTTTTGTGTGTGTTTGTTTTTTATGTATTATTTGTGTAAAAAGTATTATAAACCTATTACAGTACAGTACTATATAGCCTATTTCACAATAGTTGGCTACCTAGGATAAATTTGCTGGACTTACAAATAAATTGGACTTATGAACATGCACTCAGAATGGAACTCATTCATATGTAGGGGACTTGCTGTAGACTTTAAAATAAAGACTGTTACAGGAGACGAAGAAGAACATTACATAATGATCAAGGGATCAATCCAAGAAGATATAACAATTGTAAATATATATGAATCCAACATAAGACCACCTAAACACATGAAGCAAATATTAACAGACATAAAGGGAAAATTGACAGTAACACAATAAAAGTAGGGGACTTTAACACCCCACTTACATCAATGGATAGATCATCCAGACAGAAAATCAATACAGAAACACTGGACTTAAATGACACATTAGACCAGATAGACTTAATTGATATTTTTAGAACACTCCATCCAAAAGCAGCAGAATACACATTCTTTTCAAGTGTACATGGAACATTCTCCAGGATAGATCACATGCTAGGCCACAAAATAAGCCTCGGTAAATTTAAGAAAATTGAAATTATATCTAGCATCTTTTCTGACCACAATACTATGAGAGTAGAAATAAACTACAGGAAAAAAACTGTAAAAAATTCCCACAAACACATGGAGGCTAAACAATATGCTACTAAACAACCAATGAATCACTGAAGAAATCAAGGAGGATCAAAAAATACCTGGAGACAAATGAAAACAAAAACATAATGATCCAAAATCTGTGGGACACAGCAAAAGCAGTTCTAAACAGGAAGTTTATAGCAACACAAGCTTACCTCAGGAAATGAGAAAAACCTTAACCTAACCCTACACCTAAAGGAACTAGGAAAAGAAGAATAAACTAAACCCAAAGTTAGTAGAAGGAAAGAAATCATAAAGATCAGAGCAGAAATAAATGAAACAAAGTCTACAAAATAATAGGAAAGATCAATGAAACTAAGAGCTGGTTCTTCAAAAAGATAAACAAAATTGATAAACCTTTTGCCAGACTCATCAAGAAAAAAAGGACCCAAATCAATAAAATCAGAAATGTAAAAGGAGAAGTTATAATCAACACCACAGAAATACAAAAGATCATAAGAGACTACTACAAACAACTGTGTGCCCAAAAAATGGATGACCTAGAAGAAATGGACAAATTCTTAGAAATATACAATCTCCCAAGACTGAAGCAGGAAGAAATAGAAAATATGAACAGACCAATTGCCAGTAATGAAACTGAATCGGTGGAAAAAAAAAAAAAAATCCCAGGAAACAAAAGTCTAGGACCAGATGGCTTCACAGGTGAATTCTACCAAACATTTAGAGAAAAATTAACACCTATCCTTCTCAAACTATTCCAAAAATTTTCAGTGGGAGGAATGCTTCCAAACTCATTCTACAAGGCCTGCATCATCCTGATACCAAAATCAGACAAAGATACCACACACACAAAAAAGAACATTATAGGCCAATATCACTGATAAACATAGATGCAAAAATCCTCAACAAAATATTAGCAAACCAAATCCAACAATACATAAAAAGGATCATACACCATGATCAAGTGGGATTTATCTCAGGGGTGCAAGGATTTTTCAATATCTGCAAATCAATCAATGTGATATACCACATTAACAAATTGAAGAGTAAAAACCATATGATCATCTCAATAGATGTAGAAGAAGCTTTTGATAAAATTCAACATCCATTTATGATAAAAACTGTCCAGAAAGTGGGTATAGAGGGAACCTACCTCAACATAATAAAGGCCATATATAAAAAACCCGCAGCTGACATCATACTCAATAGTGAAAAGCCTAAGTTCAGGAACAAGACAAGGATGCCCACTTTCACCACTTTTATTCAACATAGCACTGGAAGTCCTAGCCACAGCAATCAAACAAGAAAAAGAAATAAAAGGAATCCAAATTGAAATGGAAGAAGTAAAACTGTCCCTGTTTGCAGATGACACGATACTATACATAGAAAATCCTAAAGATGCCACCAGAAAACTACTAGAGCTCATCAATGAATTCAATCAAGTTGCAGAATACAAAATTAATATACAGAAATCTGTTGCATTTCTATATACTAACAACAAACTATCAGAAGGAGAACTTAAGCAAACAATCCCATTTACCATCGCATCAATAAGAATAAAATACCTAGGAATAAACCTACCTAGGGAGGTAAAAGACCTGTACTCAGAAAGCTGTAAGACAATGATGAAAGAAATTGAAGATAACACAAACAGATGGAAAGATATACCACATTCTTGGACTGGAAGAATCAATATTGTTAAAATGACCATACTACCCAAACCAATCTACAGATTCAGTACAATCCCTATCAAAATACCAATGGCATTTTCCACAGAAATAGGACAAATAATTTTAAAATTTGTATGGAAACACAAAAGCCCATGAATAGCAAAAGCAATCTTGAGAAAGAAGAACATAGCTGGAGGTATCATGCGCCCTAGCTTCAGACTATACTACAAAGCTACAGTGGTCAAAACATTATGGTATTGGCACAAAAACAGACACATAGATCAATGGAACAGAATAGAGAGCCCAGAAATAGACCCACACGCTTATGGTCAATTAATCTATGACAAAGGAGGCAAGAATATACAATGGAGAAGAGACAGTCTCTCCAAGAAGCAGTACCAGGAAAACTGGACAGCTACATGCAAAAGAATGAAATTAGAACATTTTCTAATACCATATACAGAAATACACTCAAAATTATTAAAAACCTGAATGTAAGACCAGAAACTATAAAACTCCTAGAAGAAAACATAGCAAAACACACTTTGACATAAATGTAGCCATATTTTTTTGGATCTGTCTCCTAAGGCAAAGGAAACAGAAGCAAAAATAAACAAATGGGACCTAATTAAACCTAAAAGTTTTTGCACAGCAAAGGAAAACACTGTGAAAAGACAAAATGAAAAGACAACCTACTGAATGGGAGAAAATATTTGCAAATGATATGACCAATAAGGGGTTAAATCCAAAATATATAAACAGCTCATGCAACTCAACATTAAAAAAAAAATAATTTAAAAATGGGCAGAAGACCTGAATAGACATTTTTCCAGAGAAGACATACAAATGGCTGACAGGCACATGAAAAGGTGCTCAACATCATTAATCATCAGAGAAATGCAAATTAAGACCACAATGAGATATCACCTCACACCTGTCAGAATGGCTATTATCAAAAAGAACACAAATGAAAAATGTTGGCAAAGATGTGGAGAAAAGGGAATCCAATACACAGTTGGTAGGAATGTAAATTGGTGCAGTCACTGTGGAAAACGGTATGGAAGCTTCTCAAAAAAACTAAAGATAGAACTACTGTATGACCCAGCAATCCCACTCCTGGGTATATATCTGGAAAAAATGAAAACACTAATTCAAAAAGATACATGCACGCTACTGTTCATAGCAGCATTATTTACAATAGCCAAGATATGGAAGCAACCTAAGTGTCCATCAACAGATGAATGGATAATGAAGATGTGGTATAACACTAGAATACTACTCAGCCGTAAAAAAGAATGAAATTTTGCCATTTGCAACAATATGAATAGATTTGGAGCGTATTATGCTAAGTGATATAGGTCAGACAGAGAAAGACAAAAACTGTATGATACCACTTACATGTGGAATCTAAAAAATAAAACAAACTAGTGAATGTAACAAAAAAGAAACAGATTCACCGATATAGAGAACAAACTAGGGGTTACCAGTAGGGGAAGGGGAAGGGGCAAGATAGAGGTAGGGTATTAAGGAGGTACAAATTACTATGTATAAAACAAACTACAAGGATATATTATACAGCATAGGGAATATAGCCAATATTTTATAATAACTATAAATGGAGTACAATCTTTAAAAATTGTTACCATGTTGCACACCTGTAACTTATATAATATTGTATATTAACTATACCTCAATAAAAAGACCCCAAAATTAAAAATATTCAATCAACAAACATTTGAATGATAACCATGGTCAAGGTGCTGGGGATACAAAACTGAAACACAAGACTGTCGACAAGGTTCCTGCCTTCATGGAGTTTATATTTAAGTGCGAAGCTTATGCAGACTAGATGTTTTAACAGTCCCAGAGTTCACCCACACAACCCTTTCAGCCCCAGATGGAGAAGTTCCCTCCCTTCCAGAAGTGCAGAAGAGTGGGCAGCACAGCTAGACGCAGGGCTGCATGGAGCTGGGGCTCAGCCCCAGAAGAACCATGGTTGGATTTTCTCCTTTCTCTCTGGGGGTCCCCCTTTAGGCATCTGACTCACCATCCGCCCTGCCACCCTGACCAGCAGGAAGGGGGTCAGGCATAGTGGTCGCTCTTGTCTGAGAGCAGAGCAGACAGCAGCCCACATGTGCAGATGGAAGGTGCCACGTGAAGAGGGAAGTCGGGTCAGGAGAGCTGGAGAGAGAGAGCCCTCTGATTAATGTTTTCAGTCCTTTGCGAACGTTACCCTCGCCCTAACCTCCATCAAATACCCTTGGAGGAGCCTCTCTTTCTGCTTAAACTCCTTTGAGTGGCTTCTGTTATTGTGGCTAAGAAGAGCTCTGTCTGTCTTCAGGAGAGCAGGAGGCGAGGCGTGGTGGGCAGGACCCTCTACCCTCAGCAACACACGGGTGTGGGTTGGATCAGCTCCTTAGAGCAGCTCCCACTGTCCTCAGAGCAGCCACGCAGGAGGGAGGAAGGTCTGTCCGGAGACATGCAGATGAAGGCAGGCCTGGGTGAGCACCCCCCGGGGCTCTAGAGACCATCTTCAGGAACGTCCTGGGATGAAGCTGAATAGGATGGAGGCTGCTGCAGGGATAGAGAAGTAGGTTCTCGGCAGGCCTGTCAGGATTGGGGCCAAAGGGCCAGCGGTGGTGTGTGAGGTGACCTGCAGGCAGAGCCACATTTGTAGGCTTGGCTCCCAGGAGGCAGTCCCAGCCCGGCTTTTCTCACCTGCCATTCCGCCTTCCCCCCTCCCCCCATGCCTTCGCGGTTCCTCTGCCTAGCCTCCTTGCTCAGGACACTCCCAGTGGGCATCCCACAGACCATCACGAATGCACGGGACTAAAGAAGTTGCTCGTTTGGGAACAAAACCCTGGCCTGAGATTCAATCTGATTTCTAGGCTCCATTCCACTCCCAACTCACCAACTGACCAGGAACACATATCCCTGCCCTGTGCCTTGGTTTCCCCATCTGGGAAAGGGAGCAGTGGCTGCACTTCTTCCCTCCTGAGGGCGCAGAAGATCAGAATTTAAAGCAATGTGGAATCTTTTCAAAGACCGGAAGAAAGACCAAGGGGCTGGCGTCAGGGACCTGGGTTCCAGTCCTGCCTCCCACGCATTTCCTGTGTGACCTTGAGCAAGTCAACCCACCCTGCGGGGCTCAGCCTCGTCACTGTAAATGAAAGAGAGAGTACACCCGCATCCCACACGCTGCTGTGGGGAAGATCGGAGAGGCGGGCGTGTCACACATGCGTACGAAGGCACGGTGACCACAGAGCACCAGCCCCCAGACTAATTATCAAGCCAGCCAAGGACTCGCGTCCCAGGGCCTTCCCCTCAGTCCATCTCAAGACAGAGACCCCAGAATTTTAGATGCAAGACTGTGCGAGATCAAAGCAGCCTTCATCCTTGATCTTCGGGTCTCTGCCCTGCACCTCCGCCTCCGACAGGAAGGCCATTTCTGTTCACATCACCCTCAGACTGTGTTTGGGAGAAACAGCCAGGCTTAAAGATTATCATCTTCTCGAGTGGTGCCAGATTATGACCCTCGGCGTGTCCAGCTCCCCTGGAGGGCTCTGTTGTCACAGTGATGTAAGTCTGCTGCCTTCACAGCGCGTCCTGCCGCGGGAGCCAGCGTGTCAGCGCTTGATGAGTTTCCTGATGAGCTTGGGGCAGGCGGCAGTTAGCAAAATAGCAATCGACGGGAACGCTCAAGTAAGCAGAGCGGCACGGTTCTCAGGGACACAGAATGTGAGGGCCACGTCAGAGCCTAGATATCAACTCATCTCACTACCCAGAAAGGACCCCCCAAAAAGTGACTTGCCTGATAGTAAAGTATAGATTTGGCTCTAAGGAGCAAACAAATGACAACAAAATAAATACAAGTCTCATCAAGAATTCCGTTGTTCTTTGGATTTTCACTTCAATTCGGTTCTGAAGTCTGTAGACCAAATGCCAAATGTCTTCCACATTCTCTATGCTTCTCTCTGGTGCCTGGCACCATGATGAACTAAAATTCGGAAAGACCCGGAAGCGAAGAAAGTCATTCAGTCATCAAAAATTGAATTCTGTTCCCTGGGTGCTGTGCACCAAGGCAGGAAATCGAATGGGGACATTTCAGAGATATTTCCAGCTGCAGGGGTTGAAACAAAAAGCCTTTTCTGCTTAACCCTCATTTAGCCACAACACCAGACCGCCCCTTCAGAAGCACTGAAACTTTGTCTACACCATATTCTTTGTAACATTCTGCTTCCTTCTTGAACAATGGATTTTCTTCTCAGAAGTGGCTCCTGATTTAAGCAAACCAAACTGCCCAACTCTGTGCTTGTTGGAGAGCTAAATAAGGTGTGTTTGTTCACATTACAGACCCAAAGTCCATTTTGCAAATGTACTTCCCTTTAAGCTTGTACATGTTAAGCAGATCGAGAGCTTCCTCCATCCAGCATGGGCCCAAGTTTTCAGGGACACGCCTGCTATATGCAGTGCGACTTTCCTGAAATCTGTCTCTGTTATTTAGGGGCATAGGTGCCCAGGGCCATCCAAGAAAGGGATACTGCTTTTTTCAGCTCCCCTCTGGCTGATTGGAGGAGAGAGGAACAGAGTTAGGACTGAGCTCACCGATTCAGAACAGTGAGATCAAGGAAGCAAGACAGGATGGATGTGAAGTCCCTGGCAAATCCACCTTAGACTCTGCCCCCCTAGCCTTCTCCACAAAGCCTGGACGGGGACAGCCCAAAAAGGAGGGGTGCGAGACCTGAGTTAGCCCAGAAGGCTCATGTCTCCCAAGCTAGCTCTTCTGCTTCACCTGCCTTGGCTGGTTCAGGTCATTACAGTGATCTCTGCGGCCAGCCCCTCTGACCTTGCTTCTCTCCAGAGCCTCTTCGTAATAGACAGTAGAAAAGGAAAGTGGTAGCTGCCCCCCTATTTTAAAGTGATAACTGTTCCGGTTGGGCTCTCACATTCCTAACCCAACCCCACTCCTACTTATTCAGATCCAGGTGAGAGTTGATAGGTAAGTTATACTTATTTCCTTTCGGAAGAGCATCTTGCTGCTAACAACAGCTTAACACAGTGAGTTAACCTAGGCTGACATATTTCAGAGCACCCAAATCCCCACAGAGAACAAGGCATTTGGAAAAAAAATTTAAGGGCTTTGAACAGAGATTATAAATGACAAAGGGATTCTGCACTCACTGTGTAACCATTTAAAAAGCTCTTTTCATCCTAATGAGAAGTCGTCTGTAACTGAGGTGAAGAAAGCAGGTTAAGGTAAAGTATAATAGAATTATTTCATTTTTGGAAAGAAAGTATATGTGCGTGTGGATGGAGAGAGGAAAGGAAAAAAACAGGACTTATGCTAAATTGCGATTCCCTTTAGGGCATGGGGTTAGGTGGGGTACCCTGAGAATCAAGGAATAACTTTCCCTTTAAGGATTATTTCTTTGATGGCTGAAATTTTTTTAAGTGAACCTGTACCACTTTGCAATTAAAAAATAAAATAAAAATCTGTCCTGCAAGACAGCAAAATGAAAGCTCCAGAAATGAATCTGCCAGGAAGGCAAAGTGTCTCCAGGAAGGGCAGGGCTCCAGAGAGATACGGAAGGAGCAAGAATTTGACTTAACTCTATAAAGAAAGGATTCGTGGTCAGTTGAAATTTAACATTTTCTGCTTTCTGATGGAGGTCTGTGCTACTGAACTTAAATCCTGGGGCACAGTCTGTGTAAGAGCCTACTCTATGTATATATGGCAGGCGTCCCCAACCCCCGGGCCGCAGATCGATAGCGGTCCGGGACCTATTAGGAACCGGGCCGCACAGCAGGAGGTGAGCAGCCCGTTAGCGAGCGAAGCTTCATCTGCCGCTTCCCATCACTCGCATTACTGTCTGAACCAACACCCCCCTCTCCCCGCCCCCGCCCCGGTCCGTGGAAAGATTGTCTTCCACGAAACCGGTCCCTGGTGCCAGAAAGGTTGGGGACCGCTGATATCGGGGACTTCCTACATACCCACACGTTGTCATTTAAATGCCCATGTGGCGTTCAAGTAGAAGCAGTTTTCCAAAACCAATCATCCTAAAGTCAGAGCATTAAAACAAACAAACAAAAAAAAGCCTGGAGAATTTCGTTGCAAAATAGGTTTTTATCACTCTCAGGTTTTACTTCAAGGTTTTCAATAGGCTCTTGCCCCATGTACCTTTGGGCAGAGAACACCTCTGATGGTTTAAGAGAGTGAGAATGTCTAGAGCCAGGACTAGTTTTAGCCAAAACTGCAGAGCTGGTAGAATCTGTATCTCTTAGTCTCCTCTCTCTGCCTCCCTTTGCTCACATTAGAGCTTCCCTCCTCAGTTTGCCATCCCCCATCTCCTTTCCCATCCTTCCTTACATCCACAGGAGCACCACTTGGTGCTTCCTCCTTTTCTCAAAACCCTCCATGGATCTTAAAAGGGAAGCTGGTATCAATCATTTACACTTTAGTATGAATGTTAAAATATGGCCACAGAGCCAGAAGATGTTTATATTTTAAGTTTTACTCTTTTTTTTCTTTAACATCTTTATTGGAGTATAATTGCTTTACAATGGTGTGTTAGTTTCTGCTGTATAACAAAGTGAATCAGCTATACATATACATATATCCCCATATCTCCTCCCTCTTGCATCTCCCTCCCACCCTCTCCATCCCACCCCTCCGGGTGGACACAAAGCACCGAGCTGATCTCCCTGTGCTATGCGGCTGCTTCCCACTAGCTAGCTATTTTACATTTGGTAGTGTATATATGTCCATGCCACTCTCTCACTTCATCCCAAAGAAGATGTGATACATATATACAATGGAATATTACTCAGCCATAAAAAGAAACGAAACTGAGTTATTTGTAGTGAGGTGGATGGAGTTAGAGTCTGTCATACAGAGTGAAGTGGGTCAGAGAGAGAAGGACAAATACCATATGCTAACACATATATATGGAATCTTAAAAAAAAAAAAGGTTCTGAAGAACCTAGGGGCAGGACAGGAATAAAGACACAGACGTAGAGAATGGACTTGAGGACATGGGGAGGGGGAAGGGTAAGCTGGGACGAAGTAAGTTTTACTCTTGACTGTGAAAGGAAAGGTTGAATCTCAGGGAAAGGAATTTTCAGGCATCAGCCAGCAGGTGGAGGCAGTATTTTTCAAGCAACTTTCCTGCTGCTCCAGAAATCACACCACCTGACTGTTGCCTAGGTCTTGGGTCTTCCCACCCAGAGCCTCAGTACAGGGCCTCCCCCAGTCCTGGGGGGCCCCCTCTGCTCTCCAGAGGACATCTTTCATTGTTCTCCACAGACTAAATGGAGGTTTCTGGCGCAGACCACTCACCTTTTGTAGGAGAGATTCTGGACACCCAGGATGCAGCAGGGCCTGGGATTCACTGTTGAGAGCCCAGGAGAAGGAACTCTGGAGCATAGCAGTCAGGGTTCCAGCCCTGATTCTACTTCTGAAAAACTGTGTGACCTTGAGCAAGCTATTCATCCTCTCTAAGCTCAGTTTTCTTACCTGTAAGAAGGAAATAACGGCATCTGTTTTTCTCGGGTTGTGTTAAGGATGGATTGAGCTAAAGAATGCAAAGTGCTCAGCACCAGGCCTGGCAGGGAGGGAGCCCTTAGGAAACGTGAGTTCTTCTTACTCGGTGGGACAGAGCAGGGCATGTGGGAGGAAAGAAAACCAAAGGCCCAAAGGCAGCCAGAACCTGGGGTCAGAGAACTTGGCACAAAGACACCTGTTTCTGTCCTCGCAGCTTTGACCCAGCAGCCTCCTATGGGTCCTGCAGTGGGCGAGCACGCATGAGGGTTGGCTGGTGGCCCCCAAGCCCAGCACAAGTTTTGAAATGATGACTGAGGACAGCAGTCCCTCTGTTTTGCAGCCTCATTCATCTGAGGCACAGGCAAGACAGAAGCTAAAAAGATCTTTAACTGCCGCACAGATGGTGTATAGCCCATGCACGACGTTTATTATACATTTTACCTGAGCCTGTTCACTTTACACACAGTTCTCATAAACTTCATTATCCGGTTGTCAAGTCCACAGTGGATAAGAGGCAGCAAACTAGGGACGAGACAGGCACCCGAAGAGCAGAGAGAAGTGACAGTCGGTAGTCTGACAAGGAAGGAGACAGAAAAAAAATAGAAAGACAGACATTAGAATTAACTAAGAGTCACAGCCATCAGGCTCTTGAAAGAAGTTTCTGCCTCTGATTTCTGAGAGCTTCTGTGTGTGATGGCTCAGAATCATGACGTTCAAATTCTTGACCCTGCCGAAGGATGTTCAATCACATTCAGTGTATTTTAAGCAGCCAGTGGTGTGTCTAACTTGAAGGACAATAGAACCTGGGGTGGGAGGCACTTTCAAGTGTGCAAATTCTTTCCACATATTTGATTATCATTTAATTCCTATGATAATCCTGGGGTAAAGGCAGGGCTCATGCTATCGTCTCCCATTTGACAGATGAGGAAACGAAGGCTTAGCGTGACCAAGAGACTGGCCTAGGCTCACGTGACTTGTGCGTGGTAGAGCTGGGCTTCCCTCTGGGACTTCTGACTTGTGGTCCAATGCTGCTTCCACCACAGATGCTTTCACAGATTGTGTTCCTTGGAGCCCCAGGGTTCTGCCCAGGGGCTGCTGCAGTGATGCAGGGGTGGCCCCCTTTCAGGGCTGTGACTTCCCCCCCTGATTCAATGAGGAGTGCTCAGTATTTGCCTGCAAGAGACTTTGGATGGGGAATATCAAAAGGTCCTGCTGCCTAGAAAAAAAAATTGAAGAAAGAGAAAAAACTGTGAAGCTACTGAAAATGTTGCCCTAAATATTTTGGGAACATTTCTATCCAAAACGATTAAAATCGAAAGAACGTCATGGGGCTTTGTGCACACAGGGCAGACTTTCTGCTCTCTGGAAATCTCAGCTGGCCAGAATGACTTCCCCCAGGGATGTCCCAGTCCTCCGGGATGCAGGTTCCCTGAGGGCTGCCCCCGGTGGGCTCAGCCACCGACCTTAGATGGAAAGTTCTCAGCTTCCACTCTCTACTAACTCTCCCTCTACCCACCACGCATGCACGCAGGGTCCTCAGGCCACCCAGGGCCATCGAAGCCCTCTACAATCGCTGTCTCATGGGCCAAACATGTCCCTCCTCTGCACCTCTGGTGTCCTGTTCCCTCAGAGTCCCGCTGGGAGACACCTGGCAAACTCCTCAACGATACTCCACTAACAAAGCTTACCTCACGTGGTGTCCTCTCTCCCCAACAGAGCATGCAGTAAAGTCTTTAACACCAGCTCATGTCTGTATGTGTCTCCCCAGCTGTGAACATGTAATACTTGCCGAATGAATGACAGGTATCTTTCTGCATTTTAACAAGTGGCCTCTTACACACCAGAATCTCACCCCATGTCATTTACCTGAAGGTGGGAATATCAGGCCCCCGGGAGAGTTATCTGCATAGAGTGGGCTTCCACGACACCATATTGGTGGCCACTAATTCACCCAGGAAGATCTGGCCCTGCTCGCTTTGTCACTCTGCACCCACACCACCCTGAGAGGAGGAAAGAGTGTGAGAGTGACAACCAGAGGTTAGTCATTAATATGTCACCGCTGCTGCCACCAGCAGACACTTGCTGAATGTGGAAAATCTGCGCTGGGTATCTTAAGAGGGAAATTATACTACTTCTCCTTCACCTGGCCACTCTAAGAAATCAGCCTAAATGGTAAGTGCTTGATAAATAGCAGTGTTGACTATGACTGCTCTTCCCTGCCTATTGGGAGCCAATGATCCAACGGGAAAGACAGAAGATAGACTAAAATCCTAGCAAGTCAGACAAGGTGGCATCTAGTCAGTGTGGAATGAGTGACACAGATGAGATCCTTTGTCGAAAACTTTCCTTTCCCTGCTTCCCTTTCTGGCCCATGTTTCCTCTAAGTTAGAGGTCATTTGGAGCTGAAGGGGTCAAAGAGGACATCCTGAGGAAGTGGGGCGTGGAGTGAGCCTTGTGGGTTGTTAGGATCTAAATAGGAATGAGGGAAGAGCCATTCCAGGCGAGGGCTACGGCAAGAGCAGAGGCGGTGGGCATCCATCCGCAGCAGAGCATGACCCCGGTGGGAGAAGCGTGAGAAGGCTGGGAGAGCAAGGCAGAGCAGGAAGAACCAGAGCGCGCAGGCTGGTGGGTTTAGCGATAACACAACAAGCGAAAGAACGCTTAAAGTCTCTATCGACACAGAGACTGAGAAAGGGAGGGCAGAGGAGCATCTGTTCAGAACTCGGTGCTTCTCGTATGTTCCCATTGAGCCCTGACCGCCACCTTGGAAAGTATTACCTCTGTTTTGCAGATGAGGAATCTGAGGCTCAGAGGGGTTAAGAAAGTTACTGCGAGTCACCAGCAAGTAAGTTACTGGCCCAGGATTTGAACCCAAGCTCACGTTCTCAACACAGATACCCAGCATCTGAGAAATCTTTGTCTGGCGGGGCAGTGCAGGTTGCACTGGATGAGGCCAGAGCCAGGGCCTCCTGCTAAGAAAACCCAAAGATATTTCAGGGCACTGTACCCAAGAGTCAGGGCCCCAGCAGAACAGAAACACCCAAAAGGATTTGTAAGGAATTTGATTTTTGCTATTAAAAACAACAACAACAACAAAATCAAAGTAATCATTGTGGGAAGAAAATTAGACCCTTGTCGGACATTGTATTAGTTTGCTAGACCTGCTGTAACAAAGCACCACAAACTGAGTGACTTGGACAACAGAAATCTAATGTCTCCCAGTTCTGGAGGCTGGAAGTCCAAGATCAAGGATACGCCAGGTCTGGTTTCTTCTAAGGGCTGTGAGGGAGAATCTGTCCTGTGCCTCCCCTCTAGCTTCTGGTGGTTTGCCGGCAATCTTTGGCGTTCCTTGGCTTGTGGAAGCATCACCCTGATGTCTGCCTTCATCTTCTCCCAGCATGCATGTCTGTGTCCAAATTTCTCCTTTTTAGAAAGACACCAGCCATACTGGATTAAGACCCTCCCCAATGACCTCATCTTAAGTAGTTACATTTGCAATGACCCTATTTCCAAATAAGGTCACATTCTGAGGTACTGGGGGTTAGGACTTCCAGATACGAATTTTGGAGGACACAATTCAGCCTAAAACAGGCTTCCTTACACTTATTCTATAGTTTGTGTGGATTTTATTTGAATTACATACAGGAAAGGAGCACCAAGATAGATCAGTCCTAAGGGCCTCTAAAGCTTCTCCTGGCCTTGGGGACCCACCGAGCAGAGGAGTGTGGAGAGGACAGACCATGAGGTCCTGACCACGAGTCGGGATGAGGGTTGGACCCTTGAGAGCCAGGAGAACAGCATGAGATGGTGCTCCCTGGCATTGAACCCCGACGTCCAACCACAGGGGCTGCTTGAGGACAGTGTGGGCTTCCCTGGAGACACACAAGAATTATTCTGCAGAAACTGCAGATTTGCGAAAACAGGACTCGGCCGTACTCACCCTGTGTTGGGCTGCACCCTGAAGGGCTGCAAGCTTTGTATAATAGTTGCCCAGCCTTGAGACCAAAGAAAGAGCCCAGAGACAGCAACAGAGACATCGATCTTACGATGTCTTACGAAAGAGACAGGGGAATCTTAAAAGTCAGAGGCAAAGGGTCCTGGAGCTACATACCGTCGCGTGCGGCAGGCAGGACGTGACAGCAACATCCACTGCTTGCGGGAGAAGGAAACTACTGTTTATAGGGAGAATTGATGTGAGGGCTCCTCGGTTACCAGGGGCTAATTAAGCCCTATAATTAAGAGCATTGGATAGTCATGTAAGTGAAGCAGGGCTTAGTTGATCAGGGGAGGTACAGAGAACAAGAGGACAGGCATCTCAAGTGGCCTAACCATACACCCTGAAAGACTATGAGGTTCCAATCTGGGGTCTTTTCTGGATCCAGAGACCTTCCTCCTCATCCGACTCAGGGCCAAAGCAGCCAGCATTAGCAGGCGTGAGTTGTGTGTTCTGCCCATAACACAGCCTGAGAAATCAGGTGCAGGAACAGCCCTTTTTCCCAGCACAACTTGTTTACATGCAGCGTGAGAACATGTTTAATTAGGGTAATTATCCACATAGACACAGATGATGATGGCAGCGCACGCCAGCGCTGGCTGGCAGCAGCGGGGTTGAGGTCCTGGGAACGTGCAGGGAGTCGGCCTGGTATGGGGCCCCTTGCACATACTCGGAGGAGAGACACGGTGAGGAGAAGAGGAAGTGGGGTGTGAAAGAAGCAGCGAGGAACTCAGAGTCCTGGTTCTGTATACAGAGCAGTGATTTCTCCAAGTGCGGCCCCCAGACCCATAGCATCAGCATTACCTGGGAACTTTTTAGACCTGCGCAGTCTCTGGCCCTGCTCCGGACTCACTGAATCAGAAACTCCCTGGGGGCGGAGCCAGAGAGCTGAGTTTAACAAGCCCTCCAGGTGATTCTCATGCCTGCTTCAGTTTGAGAATTGCTAATGTAGAGCAAAGCTGTTCAAAACAAGACCTGGCTTATTCACAGCTTCAACACTTAACTAGCTGAGTCACCTTATCTTTTTCTAAGCCTTACTTTACTTATCTGTAAGATAGGAATAAAAACACCTCCTCTACAGGAGTAGCATGTGGACAGCAGAGGTGGGAACTTATCTGCTTTGTTCACTGCTCTGTCCCAGCACTCAGAAAAAGTAGCTGGAACATAGCAGCTCAGTAGGTAGTTGCTGTATTCATGATTTAACAAGACTCTGGTGAAGTATTCATTGAAGTTCTTTATGTAAAGTATTGATACAGTACTTGGCAGGCATCTAGTAAGGGCTTAGTAATCATGGCTGTTGTTGATAATGATGATGGTGATGGTCAGGAGTTCCTCTTCTGCAAAATGAGAGGCTTGATTGAAATGACCTATAACATCTCTTTCAGAGGAAGAGTCAGAAGGTCAGATCCACAGCCTCTGAGGGTTCTAACTGTGCACCAAAATATCTAAATGGGGAGGAGGAAGGAGGTAGGCTGTCCCTTCATCCACAGAGGGGAACAGAAGGAAGCAGGATGATATTGGTCACCTCTGGCCCTTGGGCCCAGCAAGTACAGAGCATTCTCAGCCATCTAGAGAGTTTTCAAGGTCTCCTGAGCAGCTTGGAGGTTTCACTAGCCCAAGTCATTCCTATCAGCTGAGTCTGAGTCCTAAATCCTCAACATGAGGCCCCTTGGGGCCAGACAACCTGCGGGTACAAGGGTTCATGGGCCCTGCCCAGTGAGCAGTTTCTCAGAGCTGCCTTAAGGGATGGACTTGTGAAGCCTTCTTAACTCAGTTAGAGGAGATCACCCATATTCCTCTGTCACTCTAAAAAGTACTCAACCATAGTAAGACCACACAAATGAGCTCTTAAAGGACAATAATACTCTTTCCCTCTGGGAATCAAAATGACAGCTGATCATGGTTTTCATTCTCCTGAAGGAAGGAAGGAAGAAACCCAGTCAGGGCCTAGCTTACATTATTGGGTCATGCCCCCAAACACTCCTATATGTGGTACATCTTTGATCAACATGAAATAAAATCAAATCAGGCAGCAAGTCGCAGGCTTCAGTGTCAGCCTTCCACAGAGAGGCGAGTGGCCTCTAGGATCAGACTATCCCAACAGCCCTAAAATAGCAAAGAATGTAACCACAGATGCAACAGATTCAAAACTAAGAGAATACTATGAACCCTATGCTCATAAGTGTTCATTTATTAAATAAATATATACTTACAGTTTTCTAAGAATTTATTCATTTCATATAATTATTTAATAAATAAACATATAATTTTATCAAATTTGACTCAAAAAGAAGTAGAACACCTCAATAATGCAATAATCATTGAAGAAACTGAATCAGTAGTTAAAAATCTCACAACGAAAACCTCAGGCCCTGTAGTTTACAGGCAAGTTCAACCAAACTTTTAAATAACACATAAGTCTTATCAAACTCTTACAGAGAATAGAAAAAGAGGAAATATTCTGCTACATTAAAAGCTTGCTAAGAAAACCAGAAACAAATTAAAGGAGGAAAAAAAAAAGAGACCACATGATCATCTCAGTAGATGCAGAAAAACATTCTGGAAAATTCAATATCTGTTCAATATCTGTGAATGATAAAAACTCATACCAACTAGGGATAAAAGCATTTCCTAAATGCTTAGATGGTTTTTTCCTAAACCATCTAAAAAATGGTTTCTCCCAAAAATCTTCAAAAATGTTATACTTAACAGTGAAATGTTAAAAGCCTTTTTTATTTATTTTTTTTTACCTATCAATTTTTTTTTCTCATTTTTTTTAACATCTTTATCGGAGTATAATTGCTTTACAATGTTGTGTTAGTTTCTGCTGTATAACAAAATGAATCAGCTATACGTATATGTATATCCCCATATCCCCTCCCTCTTACATCTCCCTCCCACCCTCCCTATCCCACCCCTCTAGGTGGTCACAAAGCACCGAGCTGATCTCCCTGTGCTATGTGGCTGCTTCCCACTAACTCTCTATTTTACATTTGGTAGTGTACATATGTCCATGCCACTCTCTCACTTCGTCCCAGCTTACCCTTCCCCCTGCCCGTGTCCTCAAGTCCATTCTCTATGTCTGCGTCTGTATTCCTGTCCTGCCCCTAGCTTCTTCAGAACCTTTTTTTTTTTTTTAGATTCCACATATATGTGTTAGCGTACAGTATTTGTTTTTCTCTTTCTGACTTACTTCACTCTTTATGACAGACTCTAGGTCCATCCACCTCACTACAAATAACTCAATTTTGTTTCTTTTTATAAAAGCCTTTTTTAAAAACAAGGAACATGCTGGGGAATACCCTGGAGGTCCAGTGGTTAGGACGTGGCACTTTCACTGCCAAGGGCCCAGGTTCAATCCCTGGTCGGGAACTATGATCCCATAAGCCATACGATGTGGCCAAAACAAAACAATAAAAAACAAAAAACTAGGAACATGCTAAGATTGCACTAGTCCTGGCAAACAAAATAAGGCAAAATTGTTATTATTCACAGATGATTTGACTGTCTAAATAAAACCTCAATCTACAGCCAAATCAATAGATTTAATAAAAAGACTTTAGTCTTTTTGTTGCTGAATATAAGATTAATATACAGGGCTTCCCTGGTGGCGTAGTGGTTGAGAATCTGCCTGCTAATGCAGGGGACACGGGTTTGAGCCCTGGTCTGGGAAGATCCCACATGCCGCGGAGCAACTGGGCCTGTGAGCCACAATTACTGAGCCTGCGCGTCTGGAGCCTGTGCTCCGCAACAAGAGAGGCCGCGATAGTGAGAGGCCTGCGCACTGTGATGAAGAGTGGCCCCTGCTTGCCACAACTAGAGAAAGCCCTTGCACAGAAACGAAGACCCAACACAGCCATAAATAAATAAATCAATAAATTTAAAAACAGGAAGGATGAAGATTAAAAAAAAAAAAAGAACAGTCTGTAAAAAAAAAAAGAAGATTAATATACAAAAGTCAACTTCATTTCTACACACTGGCTGAAAGCAGAAAACATAATTTTAAATAATATACCATTTATAATAGCAATCCAAAAATATTTGGTAATTTGGCAATTCAGTTCTTACCCTTAGTTAGGACAAACTTCACAGGTTAAGGGCACTCCCCCCAACAGGACTGCCCTTACTGCAGTCATCAGCCACAAACTCAGGGTTTCCCAGGCCACTTGCATATCTGATCAACTGGCTACAAATTTGGGGATTCCCACACCCCCTCACTTGAACAATTCGCAAAACTCAGGAAAACCCTATACTTAAAACTACAGTGTTATTATAAAGGATACAGATCACAACCAGCCAAAAGATGAGATCCATAGGGCAAGGTCTAGGAGGGTTCCAAATGTGAAGCTTCTTGGTCACCCTCTTGGCAAACTGATGTGTATCAGCAACCAGGGACACTCACTCAACCTTCAGTGTGCAGAGTTTTAACTGTGGTTTCATTACTGGGGTGTGGTTGATTGGATCATTGACCACCTGAATGAACTCAATCTCCAGCCCCATAATCCTCTAATCATATAGTTGGTCTTTTGGGCTAGACCCACCCTGAAAATGTCTAGGGGTCCACCATGAATCACAAAGACATTCTTATTACTCAGGAAATTCCAAAGGGTTTAGAGTCTCCCTCCCAGGAACTGGGAATAAAGACCAGCCAAATTCTTTATGATAATTCTTTTATTAGAAGTAAATCTAACAAAAGAATACCTAGTGCCTCTTCACAAACTCCCTCTATAAAGACGCTGGAATACTATACAGCTGTGAAGATGAATGAACTACAGGTTCACACATTAACTGCTGTATGAATTAGTTTTGAAAACCAAATTCACTGGCAGTGCTTTGTCATACACAGTGAAAGAAAGATCACCACTCTTTTTTTTTTTTTTTTAAGTATTTATTTATTTATTTATGGCTGTGTTGGGTCTTCGTTTCTGTGCAAGGGCTTTCTCTAGTTGCGGCAAGTGGGGGCCACTCTTCATCGCGGTGCGCGGGCCTCTCACTATCGCGGCCTCTCTTGTTGCGGAGCACAGGCTCCAGATGCGCAGGCTCAGTAGTTGTGGCTCACAGGCCTAGCCGCTCCGCGGCATGTGGGATCTTCCCGGACCAGGGCTCGAACCCGTGTCCCCTGCATTGGCAGGCAGATTCTCAACCACTGCGCCACCAGGGAAGCCCACCACTCTTTTGCAGAACCAAATTCCAAGAGTGGGCAGGGCCCACCAAGTGGGGTGGTGGAAAATTGGGAAGAAAGCAGACTTTCTCTTTGGGACCCATTCCCACCTCCTCCTGTGCCCCTTCCTCTCCACAGCCCCCCACCCCCTCCCTCGACATGTCCAGGGCTCTTGTATTCTCCTACCTCCCTTAGCTCTCCAAAACCTTCCAGAGGCATTCCTGAGAGTGGAGAATAAAATCCTTGCATATTCTCTTCTGGGTGGCAAGGAATTTGCTTTGCTAGCTGTTCCTCTAAAAGTGAAACCGAGGTGTTTGGGCCCTTGGTAAATGGATTTAAGGGAGTGAGGTGGTGAGGGGACATTTTTAGATGGCAAAAAAAATCAGACAGACCTTTTCTGGTGGCTAAAAATCATACCAGCTTGTTTGTCTGAGGAGAGAAGGAAACATCCTTCAACCCCCTGTAATCATTCCCTACACCCACATTCCTCCTAGGGCCTCTTCTCAAATTCTCTGGGTGACCAGCTCTCTAGACAGTTTGCCTCAGCCAATAAGAAGGTGGGCCCTGCCATGGTTTACTTCTGGGAAGGTTCCTAGAGTGGGTACCTGCTTTCCTATCTTGAAAATCCTGGCAAGATGCCTCCCTGTCCTCCTTGGCCACTGACCCCTTCTTTGGCCTGTTTTACTCCTGGTGGGGGTCAGATTTACCATGGAGCTTGTGACTCAACTCAGGGCTTCTCAATTGCATGACCACCCCCCCACCCAAGGCCCTGGGAGGGACCCTAACAATGTATCATGTATTTTTGTAATATTTGCAATGTAAGATATTTTGGCAGCAATTTGTTAGGAAGTGGTCTATTCCCATTCTGACTTGCCCTCCCCGACACTTCCCCTTGTGTTGGATGGTGCTGGTGTGACTGGGCATTCAGAGAATCTGATTAAGGGTAGGTTGGGCTAGGGATGCATTTAGTTTGGGTTTAATGGGATATGTTGATATGGTTTGCAGCTACTTCTATATAGAGTTTAGTGAGTGCCAGCATCTCGGTGTAGGAATAACTTCTAGGAATCCCTCTGTGGCCCACCAAATCAACTCATGGAGTGTCATGACAAAGCAGCAGGACTCACCCTACAGCTCATAGTACATGACAACAACTAGGACATCACGGACAGCCTGATTGATGAGTATAATTGATTCAAAGAATAGATGTTTAGTCACCACGTAAGAAAACTGGAAATACCCCCAAATCTTACAGCTCATCAACAAAGGAATACCTAATAAGGTTTTTCCCAAATCTGACAATAATCCTGAAAATTTATATGATATACTGGTAACTAGTTTTGAAGGTGAAAGAAACTTCTAGAATATCAACCGTACTGAAGAATTGACTGTATTAGAGGAAAGACTGAGTTATCTTTTCAATTATCTTTCAAATACTGAATTAGCTTTAAATTCTGTCTGTAAAAAACTATATTACAAAATTGTCATAGAAAAGATGATCAGAGGTTATGCAATCCATTCACATGTTTGCTACCCACAGTTTGCCAAGCAGCTAATTAGTAAAAATGTTATTTTTATGAATGTTGTGATGTTTGTGGTATTTGCCAGCCTTTTATAATTTTTAATTTGCTGCAATTTTCTGATTCAAAAATAAATATTCATTTTCATACTTAATTTTGTGTTCATAATTTCCTATTTTTAAGCACCCCCCTGAGCCTGGATCCACCGTGGCCCCCTTGCTGCTTCATTCTTCACTTGGTGACTGCCCCGTCCTCCCTCCCTCACCGTGTTGACTTGTCGTTGGTTGAATGATTGTCTTTGCAGTTGAACCAGCAAACTCACTGCCCAGAATTGGGTTGTAGGCTCCTTGAGGACAGTCCCCTGACTCAGAGCACCACACACAGGGCCAGAGCCACCAGAAACACTTAAGAAATGCCTGTCAAAATACCTGTCTGAAATGGGACCGGCATTCCCTGGATCAGGTGACCTGGGCAGCCTCTCAGTGCTGGCGCACTTCACCTGGGCCAAGGACCTGCAGTTTTTCTAAGAAGAGAAGTGTTTCCACAGAGGGAGGCTGTGGCCCATGTTGGTAATGTGATCCGGGCTGGCTGCCTGGTAACCAAGGAGAGAAGCCCCTTCTCAAGGTGAGTGCTGGGCAGGGTTGCTGAGCCTGGACTCACACCCTGACAGAAGCAACATGGCACAAGGGCTGGAGTTGGTCTCAGTGCCTTTCTGCTGCCTCCTCTCCACCCATGCAGCCTGTACTCCTCCCGTGTCCCGGAGAGAGGGGTGGGGTGGCCTCGATGCTATTCACCCAGCGGCCTGCAATTCCCACATTTCTAGTGGCTTTTGTAACATGCAGCCACCCTGCCTTCAGCCTCATCTTCCTGCAGGCCCCAGAAGGTGCAGCGAGTCCAGTGGTCCCTGCCCTCGGATGCTCAGAGATAAGTGGAGGAGGTGGTGAGTTTCCATCCACACAGAGCACACTCTGCAGCAGCCAGGATGTCAGTAGTCTTTGCCGATGTAATAGAAGACAGTGGACAAACGGGTCAGTATGTTTCCTCTCCCAGGTAAACGCGCTAACAAGGACCTTACCCTGCATTTCCCACAGTGGATCCTGCAGAAGATTGGTCCCCAAGATGCACCTAGAAAAAAACAAATGGTTATGTGGACAAAGAGGTGTGGCAAGTACTGCATTCTTAATCTCTGAGGCTGTAAATAATCTTGTTGTTTGCTGCCCACCTGTCCCAAGGGTGTTTGTACGCACACCTGACCTGCCCCTAGTAGCATCTCTGGGATGTGGACCCATTTGAGGAAAACTGCCTTAAGCAACTGTGGGTAAGACTTTCACCAGAACAGGTAGATAGTCACATTCAGCAGTAGCAGGGCTTTTCTGGCTCCTTCTATCAAGTTCTGCAGGCAGTGACTTCCTTCCTACATACAGGCTGGACCCTGGTCAGGGGCCTTCCCACAGCAGGAGCCCTGAATGACCACCACCTCCTTCCCCCAGACCCCTGCCCTTCTCAGGACCCTGGGAGAGAGGGACTTGTAACACTTTTAGGTAAGCATGCTCGAGCCCAAAGCTGGTCCCCTCCCACAGCCATCTGTGTAATGAAGCCACCTGGGGGCTCTAAAATCTGCCCTGCTAAGTTCCACCTGATCCTGAATGAAAACAAGCAAGACAGCGAGGATCTCTCTCTTACTTTTCTTAGTCCATTGAGTCCATCTTCAATAAAGGTGGTACTTTATACCCCAGAGCCTTCTGAGAAAGGGGTAGCCCAACAAAGTGACTTTTATTCTTCTGGACAGTCTCTCCCTGCAAGCTGAACAGGGGAGAATACTAACCCTCTTGTGAGGGATGATGTATGAGCAGAAATGGGGTAGCTGGTAGCAGGAGAGGAACTTTGGGGACTGAACTGTCTTCTGGGGGACTTGATGACCTTGGCACTGTGTCACTGACCTTCTGCCTCAGCTCTGCACTGCTTCCCATCAGGAACAGGAACAGTGCCCCCCTTGTGAGGCTGATAATCAAATGAAAGAACTCAGAGAGAGCTCAGGTGCTAACTAGGACATGGTCAGCTCCTGGCAAACATTCATTATTATTGTACGCATCACTCAGTAGTGCTTTGGGATGAATATTCTCTTTCTTTCTGAGAGTGAATTAGAAGGGATGCACTAAAGCCCTCAGTCTGACCTCCAGCTTGGCCCCAGGCAAGAATAACAGTGCCAAGGGCCCAGCTACCAGCATCAAGGTCAGGTCAAACAGAAATCCACAGCCACACCCCACACCTGAGGGAGCCCATAGATTTCAGGGTGCTGGACTTGAACATGGCAGCTGCCTTTGTCCTGCGATTCAAACATGGTCAACAAATTTAAAAACAGAGACGCAAGAAGAACTACAATCCTGCAGCCTGTGGAACAAAAACCACAGTCACAGAAAGGTAGACAAGATGAAAAGGCAGAGGGCTATGTACCAGATGAAGGAACAAGATAAAACCCCAGAAAAACAACTAAATGAAGTGGAGATAGGCAACCTTCCAGAAAACGAATGCAGAATAATTATAGGGAAGATGATCCAGGACCTCGGAATAAGAATGGAGGCAAAGATCAAGAAGGTGCAAGAAATGTTTAACAAAGACCTAGAAGAATTAAAGAACAAACAAACAGAGATGAAAAATACAATAACTGAAATGAAAACTACACTAGAAGGAATCAATAGCAGAATAACTGAGGCAGAAGAACGGATAAGTGACCTGGAAGACAGAATGGTGGAATTTACTGCTGTGGAACAGAATAAAGAAAAAAGAATGAAAAGAAATGAAGACGGCCTAAGAGACCTCTGGGACAACATTAAATGCAACAACATTCACGTTATAGGGGTCCCAGAAGGAGAAGAGAGAGAGAAAGGACCCGAGAAAATATTTGAAGAGATTATAGGCGAAAACTTCCCTAACGTGGGAAAGGAAATAGCCACCCAAGTCCAGGAAGCGCAGAGAGCCCCATACAGGATAAACCCAAGGAGAAACACACCAAGACACATAGTAATCAAATTGGCAAAAATTAAAGACAAAGAAAAATTATTGAAAGCAACAAGGGAAAATCGACAAATAACATACAAGGGAACTCCCATAAGGTTAACAGCTGATTGCGCAGCAGAAACTCTTCAAGCTAGAAGGGAGTGGCATGACATATTTAAAGTGATGAAAGGGAAGAACCTACAACCAAGATTACTCTAACCAGCAAGGATCTCATTTAGATTTGATGGAGAAATCAAAAGCCTTGCAGACAAGCAAAAGCTAAGAGGATTCAGCACCACCAAACCAGCTCTATAACAAATGCTAAAGGAACTTCTCTAAGTGGGAAACACAAGAGAAGAAAAGGACCTACAAAAACAAACCCATAACAATTAAGAAAATGGTAATAGGGACATACATATCGATAATTACCTTAAATGTGAATGGATTAAATGCTCCAACCAAAAGACACAGGCTCGCTGAATGGATACAAAAACAAGACCCATCTATATGCTGTCTACAAGAGACCCACTTCAGACCTAGGGACACATACAGACTGAAAGTGAGGGGATGGAAAAAGATATTCCATGCAAATGGAAATCAAAAGAAAGCTGGAATAGCAATACTCATATCAGATAAAATAGACTTTAAAATAAAGAATGTTACAAGAGACAAGGAAGGACACTACATAATGGTCAAGGGATCAATCCAAGAAGAAGATATAACAATTATAAATATATATGCACCCAACATAGGAGCACCTCAATACATAAGGCAACTGCTAACAGCTCTAAAAGAGGAAATCGACAGTAACACAATAATAGTGGGGGACTTTAACACCTCACTTACACCAATGGACAGATCATCCAAAATGAAAATAAATAAGGAAACAGAAGCTTTAAATGACACAATAGACCAGATAAATTTAATTGATATTTATAGGACACTCCATCCAAAAACAGCAGATTACACTTTCTTCTCAAGTGCACATGGAACATTCCCCAGGATAGATCACATCATGGGTCACAAATCAAGCTTCAGTAAATTTAAGAAAATTGAAATCATATCAAACATCTTTTCTGACCACAATGTTATGAGATTAGAAATCAATTACAGGGGAGAAAACGTAAAAAACACAAACACATGGAGCATAAACAATATGTTACTAAATAACCAAGAGATCACTGAAGGAATCAAAGAGGAAATCAAAAAATACCTAGAGACAAATGACAATGAAAACACGACGATCCAAAACCTATGGGATGCAGCAAAAGCAGTTCTAAGAGGGAAGTTTATAGCAATACAATCCTACCTCAAGAAACAACAAATATCTCAAATAAAAAATATAACCTTACACCTAAAGGAACTAGAGAAAGAAGAACAAACAAAACCCAAAGTTAGTAGAAGGAAAGAAATCATAACAATCAGAGCAGAAATAAATGAAATAGAAACAAAGAAAACAATAGCAAAGATCAATAAAACTAAAAGCTGGTTCTTTGAGAAAATAAACAAAATTGATAAGCCATTAGCCAGACTCATCAAGAAAAAGAGGGAGAGGACTCAAATCAATAAAATTAGAAATGAAAACGGAGAAGTTACAACAGACACCACAGAAATACAAAGCATCCTAAGAGACTACTACAAACAACTCTATGCCAATAAAATGGACAACCTGGAAGAAATGGACAAATTCTTAGAAAGGTATAACCTTCCAAGACTGAACTAGGAAGAAATAGAAAATATGAACAGACCAATCACAAGTAATGAAATTGAAACTGTGATTAAAAATCTTCCAACAAACAAAAGTCCAGGACCAGATGGCTTCACAGGTGAATTCTATCAAACGTTTAGAGAAGAGCTAATACCCATCCTTCTCAAATTCTTCCAAAAAATTGCAGAGGAAGGAACACTCCCAGACTCATTCTATGAGGCCACCATCACCCTGATACCAAAACCAGACAAAGATACTACAAAAAAAGAAAATTACAGATGAATATCACTCATGAATATAGATGCAAAAATCCTCAACAAAATACTAGCAAACAGAATCCAACAACACATTAAAAGGATCATATACCATGATCAAGTGTGTTTTATCCCAGGGATGCAAGGATTCTTCAATATATGCAAATAAATCAATGTGATACAATATATTAACAAATTGAAGAAAAAAAACCATATGATCATCTCAATAGATGCAGAAAAAGCTTTTGACAAAATTCAACACCCATTTATGACAAAAACTCTCCAGAAAGTGGGCATAGAGGGAACCTACCTCAACATAATAAAGGCCATATACGACAAACCCACAGCAAACATCATTCTCAATGGTGAAAAACTGAAAGCATTTCCTCCAAGATCAGGAATGAGACAAGGATGTCCACTCTCACCACTATTATTCAGCATAGTTTCAGAAGTCCTAGCAATGGCAATCAGAGAAGAAAAGGAAATAAAAGGAATCCAAATTGGAAAAGAAGAAGTAAAACTGTCACTGTTTGCAGATGACATAATACTATACATAGAGAATCCTAAAGATGCCACCAGAAAACTACTAGAGTTAATCAATGAATTTGGTAAAGTAGCAGGATACAAAATTAATGCACAGAAATCTCTTGCATTTCTATACACTAATGATGAAAAATAGGAAAGAGAAATTAAGGAAACACTCCCATTTACCATTGCAACAAAAAGAATAAAATACCCAGGAATAAACCTACCTAGGGAGACAAAAGACCTGTATGCAGGAAACTATAAGACATTGATGAAAGAAATTAAAGATGATACCAACAGATGGACAGATATACCATGTTCTTGGATTGGAAGAATCAATATTGTGAAAATGACTATACTACCCAAAGCAATCTACAGATTCAATGCAATCCCTATCAAATTACCAATGGCATTTTTTACAGAACTAGAACAAAAAACCTTAAAATTTGTATGGAGACATAAAAGACCCTGAATAGCCAAAGCAGTCCTGAGGGAAAAAAACTAGGCTGTAGGAATCAGACTCCCTGACTTCAGACTATACTACAAAGCTACAGTAATCAAGACATTATGGTACTGGCACAAAAACAGAAATATAGATCAATGGAACAAGGTAGAAAGCCCAGAGATAATCCCACACACCTATGGTCAACTAATCTATGACATAGGAGGCAAGGATATAGAATGGAGAAAAGACACTATTTTCAATAAGTGGTGCTGGGAAAACTGGACAGCTGCATGTAAAAGAATGAAATTAGAACACTCCCTAACACCATACACAAAAATAAACTCAAAATGGATTAGGGACCTAAATGTAAGACCGGACACTATAAAACTCTTAGAGGAAAACATAGGAAGAACACTCTTTGACATAAATCACAGCAAGATCTTTTTTGATCGACCTCCTAGAGTAATAGAAATAAAAACAAAAATAAACAAATGGGACCTAATGAAACTTCAAAGCTTTTGCACAGCAAAGGAAACTATTAACAAGACGAAAAGACAACCCTCAGAGTGGGAGAAAATATTTGCAAACTAATCAATGGACAAAGGATTAATCTCCAAAATATATAAACAGCTCATGCAGCTCAATATTTAAAAAACAAACAACCCAATCCAAAAATGGGCAGAAGACCTAAATAGACATTTCTCCAAAGAAGACATACAGATGGCCAAGAAGCACATGAAAAGCTGCTCAACATCACTAATTATTAGAGAAATGCAAATCAAAACTACAGTGAGAAAAAAAAAAAAAAAATAACTACAGTGAGGTATCACCTCACACCAGTTAGAATGGGCATCATCAGAAAATTTACAAACAACAAATGCTAGAGAGGGTGTGGAGAAAAAGGAACCCTCTTGCACTTTTGGTGGGAATGTAAATTGGTACAGCCACTATGGAGAACAGTATGGAGGTTCCTTAAAAAACTAAAAGTAGAGCTACCATATGACCCAGCAATCCCACTACTGGGCATATACCCAGAGAAAACCATAATTCAAAAAGAGGCATGTACCCCAATGTTCATTGCAGCACTATTTACAATAGCCAGGACATAGAAGCAACCTAAATGCCCATCAACAGACGAATGGATAAAGAAGATGTGGTACATATATACAATGGAATATTAGTCAGCCATAAAAAGGAACGAAATTGAGTCATTTGTAGAGACGTGGATGGATCTAGAGACTGTCATACAGAGTGAAGTAAGTCAGAAAGAGAAAAACAAATATCGTATATTAACGCATATATGTGGAACCTAGAAAAATAGTACAGATGAACCGGTTTGCAGGGCAGAAATTGAGACACAGATGTAGAGAACAAACGTATGGACACCAAGGGGGGGGGAAGTGGTGGGGGAGGGGTGGTGGTGGTGTGATGAAATGGGAGATTGGGATTGATATGTATAAAATGGAACTAATAAGAACCTGCTGTATAAAAAAATAAATAAAATAAAATTCAAAAAAACCAAACAACTTCAAAACAATCTCCTCTTGACTGGTGGTCAGTGTCTGAAATTCCACCATGGACATATCAATCATTCCTTTGGCTTAGATTTTTATCCAATTCATTCACCGCATTTAAAGTGAGCCTCTACCCTGCACAGCAGAGACAAAACAGCCAGTCCCTGCCTTCAGGGCCTCCCCTCCTATGGAGCTGTGATCTGGAGATGAAGGGGGCTAGGATCACAAAGGCTTACCAGCTAAGCCAGGCGGGGAGGGGGGGGCCTGCAAGAATTTCCCCACAGAGAAAATGAAAAAATAAATACTTACCTTGCAGGGTTGTCAGGAGGTCAGCTGAGCTAATGCTGGCACAATCCCTTGTGCATAATGGGGGCTCAACAAATATTAGTTCCCTCCCCCTTCTAACCTGTTCTCATTTATTTACACGTGGGGATTAATCAGGGACTGAGAGGAGGGCTTGCTGGGTGAGAGGGGAAGATGAGAGAGCTGCCCCCATTTGGGGACAGGAGTGGGGGACAGAAGGGGAGGACTTAGGGCTCAGAGATCAACTTCTCCGATGTTCTTCCCCGACATGGCCGCTCCTTTTGATTCACTCTGGTCTCTGCTCACATGTCCCCTTGTCGTAGAGGCCTTCCTGGGCCACCCACTCAATCCATCACTGTATCTCCTTACCCTGCTTTATTTTTTATTCCTCACACTCTCTCCACCAGACATACTATACATCCATTTGTTCAGCTGTCTTTCCTACCAAGGTGTATGCTCCATGACTACAAGGGACTTTGTTTTGTTCACTGCCAGGGTGGATTCTCAGTGCTGCCAGCTAGTATCTAATTTGGCCTTGGTCAAGTTATTCATCTCTCTGTACTTTTTTCATAGGGCTGCTTTGATGATTAAGTGCACTGATAATAAAGCAGCACGGGGCACAAGGCCGAGCATATCCTAAGTTCTCAGTAAACAGCAGCTGTTGTTATTATTGGTTATTTTCCGGTAAATTTTTACTTCCTGTGGGTCAGATGTCTGGAGACCACTGTGGCTACTCAAGGAATCATCTCGTCTTGAGTGGAGCCAGAAATAGAAGGCTGCACTAATTGGGGGACTGTGAAAATACTGCTTACCTTTCCATAGCCGATGAGCTAAGGATCCCTGGGATACCGGTTCTCAAATATGGCTGCACATTGGGGTCACCTGGGGAGTTTTTTAAATGACTGATGCCTGGGGCCTCCCCCAGAGATTCTGATGTAATCAGCATGGTGGGTGGCCTGAGAGTTGGGATTTTTCTTAAGTTCCCCAGGTGCTTCTAATGTGTATCAGGTTTGAGAGCCGCTGCTCCAGGGTGCTGCCAGATTTCCCCTTGAAAGTCAGCGAGACAAATGTCTAATTATGGCCTGGTGGTTAATGTATCTTCCTAAAAGGAGCCATTTGCTCACAGACTGGTCCATTAAAAATTAATCACTTTGGCCCAGCAGGGTCCCTCACTTAGAGATTGCTAGTGACTGTGATGCAGAATCCTAGGACTCTAGTGCCCCACAGAGGAAAGCTTCGAGACCAGCAGCACAAGCAGATGGGGAAACTGAGGCTGAAGCAGCCACACCAAGCCTTCCCTCCACCCAGCTCTCTAACCAGCCCAGCCCTGGTCCTAGCGAGGATGGTGGGATTAGAGCTGGCGATCCCGGGGCATCTCCGAACAAACAAAACATTTGATCATGTCTTTGAACTGTAAGAGAATTCAGAGTTGATGACTTGGACCCCAGGAGGATAATGTCCAAAGCTTTTATCTGTGATGGTGAGCTCTAGTTGAATTAAAAGACAACAACATTTCAAGAAAGTGCTTTTTAAAAAGAAGCCCAACTCCATTGCTTCCACTTTCCTGCTGTTTAAAAGTAAGGAGAAGTACAGTATGCTGAGTGAAAGAAGCCAGTCACAAAGGATAGATACTATATAATCCCACTTAGATGAGTAGTCAAGTTCATAGAGCCAGAAAGTAGAGTGGTGGTCACCAGGGGCTTTGGGGGGAGGAGTACGGGAAGCTACTGTTTACTCAGTTTTGCACGTGGTGGTGATGGTTGCACAACATGTACTTAATACTACTGAATTGTACACCTAAAAACAGTTAAGATGGTGAATTTTATGTGTATTTTACCACGATAAAAATAAGTTGTTTTTTTAAAGCAATTCCATTATAATTTTTTTTAATGTAAAACGAAGGGACCACATGGGGGCTGCAGGCCTATAGGAACTTAACTGGGCTTTTGGTTGATTTCCATGGAAACTGGGGAAGTGATGAATTTCATTGGACAGGATTCCCCACAGCATGGAGTGGGGAAGGGGCAGCCCCGAGAAAGGAGGGCAGCAGATCAGCATTTAAGGGCATCTTAGAAGTTAATGAAAACTCAGTGCAGCTGATTTAACAATACTGTTTCTTCACCGTGTGTATTTTAGCTGCACAAACAGAATGTACCAGGTGACTTACCAATCATTGTGTTGTAATGGTGGGCTTTTAAGATTGTGTGTTCCTTCCCTCAGCCTGAGAGATTCCCTGCTGTATATATTCATGGAAATGCGTTTAATAGAATGAGTTTGGAGTCGGCAATAAGAAAGGCGATTCCGCTGTGGTATTATTTCTTTTTTAAAAGGCTTCTAACGTACATGATATGGATATTGGCACAAATAAGAATTACACCTTCAGAGGAAGGAGGCTGTGGAGAGGGAGGCCATATATTTCTGCCTAAACTGGGCCTCTGGGAGGGCCCCCTAAATGATCTTCTGATGAGTGTCTGTAACACAAAGAATTAGCCCCTATTACAGGTCAGTCTGCTGCTCAGTTAGAGAAATCTGCCTGGCCTGTGAGCAAAGGCAAGTCATAAATCCCTCAGGCAGGGCAGGATATTAAAGATCATCCAGGGCTTTGCTCGTCCAAGTTCAGTCCCCTGACCTGCAGCATCAGCATCACCTTGTTGGCCTGATGAAATGGAATGTTGGCCTGATGAAATGGAATCTACATGTATTCAGCCCGGATTCCCGAGAATTCGAGTGCATGCCAAGGTCTGAGGAGCTGCGCTGTGGAGGGTGGTGCTGGCACATCTCCCACGAGCTTGCCCATTCTGTCCTTGCCCACCTCTGCCTGTCAGGAGCCCAGCCCCCCTTAGACAGCCCGGTGGCTTTCGAGGGCTCTCTTTACTTGAAAGGCAGTAGAGCTGCATATTCACATCAAAGGTGCTACATCGGCACAACCTGGGGTTGAATCCCAGCTGTGCCACTTACAGCCTGTGTGACTGTGGATAGGTTGCTTACCCTCTCTGTGCCTCAGATGCCTCCCTGTCAAATGACTATAATGAGAGTCCCTACCTCATGGGGTTGTTGCAAGGACGAAATGAGTTAATCCATACGAAGCATGAGAGCAGTTCCAGGAGCTCAATAAATGTTAGCTATTATCAGCGTATTGCATGGATTTCTGCCTTACACTTTGGCTCATGTCTGTCCCCAGAGCCTCAGAGAGCAAGCTTAGCTCCTGGTCCGAATGACAGCCTTGCATGTGTCTAGAGGCAGCTTTCATGCCCCCCACAATGTTCTCCAGGCTCAGCATGCCCTGTCTTTCCCATTCCTTATGTGATGTGCCTTTGGTTTCCACAGCCCATCCACCAGGAGCTCTTCTGGGAACTTGCACCTCCACAAAATCACAGCAATCGTGCAACCGCCGCCATTGACCCCCTAAAGCTCAAAGTTTTTACTTCTCCATAGCCTGATTCCTTTCTCCCTTGACCTAGTTTCTTCTAGATCAGACAGGAGTCCATGTGTGCGTTCCTACCCGCTTTCAAGGAAGTGTGGTGCCCAGGGGCCTTCCCGAAGCCTTTCTGAAACTGAAACCCCTGCTATCTGGAGAGCAGCATCTTTGCTGCCAGCCCAGCTTGCAAGCCTCTCCAGCTTCCAGGGACAGGTGTGCTGAGCCTGCAACTGCCACAAGTGCTCCAAGAACGCCCCTCCCACTAGTCAGAATCAGCAGGAGTCCAATCACAGGCGCAGGCCTGCCCAGGGCTTTCCACAGCCTACGCTGAAAGCCCCATCCTACCCACCATCCCTTCCTCCCCACTCGGCGTCCCTCCACAGCTCCCTGCGTCCTTCCTGGGGTTCTCAAAGTAGGAGGGGCATGAGGGTTCCCTTGGGAGCTCATCCAAGATGGAGATTGGAGGACTCCAAGTCAGCTTTGGCCAGTCTGCACATCTCACAAGCACTTCCCCTGATTCTCATACAGGAGGACCTTGGGGACCGCTGACCTTCAGAACGAAGGTCAGTCTCCTCAGCCCCTCCCCATGTCCCATTTGTCCACATGTCCAGATGTCTGTCCTCTGAGCACATTCTAGGTCTCGCCGGTCCCCCAACCTTTACTCACACTGGCTCCCCCACCACCACCACCACCCCCTCAGATGTTCCCCAGCACAGCTATCCAAGATGTCCCCATCCATCAAGACCAACTGAAACCAACCTCTTCTCATGAAGCCTTCCCTGACCCACCTCAGGACAAAGTATCACCCCTCTGTGCTCTGAGCACGCCTCTGCCTTGCTGCCTACCGTTGACTCTATTTAGTATGCGAGGTGGTGGGGGTCCAGCAGCATACAGGCTGGGGTATGGGCTCTGCAGCTGGATGCCCTGGACCACTTCCCAGCCATGTGAACTTGGACAAGTTGTGTAGAGAGCCTGCACCTAGAATCTGAAGGAGGGATTGTTGAATAAATTCAGGTAAAATGCTAACACAGCGCCCAGCACAGAGCAAGTCCTACATGAATATTGACCGAGATCCTCTCCTGGTCCTTCTGATCATCTCTTCCTATTGAACTTTTCATCTATGTAACCACATGACATGCTCTTTGAAGCCAGGGATGATCTTAGTCATTTCATTTCTGCCGCACATGGATGACACATGTTGGGCTCCCAGGACACATGCCACAGACTTCTGGTCGGGAAGGTGAGGCTGTCAGAGCCCCACTCCATCCTGACCTGGAAGCAGGGGCAGCCCTCAACAGCCATTCGGTATGAGCGGAGGAGCAACCCTTCCTGCCTGCCCTGCTATCCCCCCACCCCAACGCACGCACAGAGCTACGGCTGACTGCGCTCTTATTCTTTTTTCTTTTAATAGATCTTTATTGGAGTATGATTGCTTCACATTACTGTTAGTTTCTGTTGTACAACAAAGTGAATCAGCCATATGCATACACATGTCCCCATATTCCCTCCCTCTTGCGTCTCCCTCCCACCCTCCCTATCCCACCCCTCTAGGTGGTCACAAAGCACCGAGCTGATCTCCCTGTGCTATGGGGCTGCTTCCCACTAGCTATCTATTTTACATTCGGTAGTGTATATATGTCCATGCCTCTCTCACTTCACCCCAGCTTCCCCCTCCCACCCCGTGTCCTCAAGTCCATTCTCTATGTCTACATCTTTACTCCTGCACTGCAACTAGGTTCATCAGTACCATTTTTTTCCCCTTAGATTCCATACATATGTGTTAGCATACGGTATTTGTTTTTCTCTTTCTGACTTACTTCACTCTGTATGACAGACTCTAGGTCCATCCACCTCACTATAGATAACTCAGTTTCATTTCTTTTTATGGCTGAGTCATATTCCATTGTATATATGTGCCACAACTTCTTTATCCATTCACCTGTTGATGGACAGTTAGGTTGCTTCCATGTCCTGGCTATTGTAAATAGAGCTGCAATGAACATTGTGGTACATGACTCTTTTTGAATTATGGTTTTCTCAGGGTATATGCCCAGTAGTGGGATTGCTGGGTCATATGGTAGCTCTATTTTTAGCTATTTAAGGAAACTCCATACTGTGGTTGTATCAATTTACATTCCCACTAACAGTGCAGGAGGGTTCCCTTTTCACCACACCCTTTCCAACATTTATTGTTTCTAGATTTTTTGATAATGGCCATTCTGACTGGCATGAGGTGATACCTCATTGTAGTTTTGATTTGCATTTCTCTAATAGTGATGTTGAGCATCATTTCATGTGCCTCTTGGCCATCCCTATGTCTTCCTTGGTGAAATGTCTATATAGTTCTTCCACACATTTTTTAACTGGATTTTTTTTTTTGATATAGAGCTCCATGAGCTGTTTGTATATTTTGAAGATTAATCCTTTGTCTGTTGTTTCATTTGCAAATATTTTCTCCCACTCTGAGGGTTGTCTTTTTGTCTTGTTTATGGTTTCCTTTGCTGTGCAAAAGCTTTTAAGTTTAATTAAGTCCCATTTGTTTATTTTTGGTTTTATTTCCGTTACTCTAGGAGGTGGGTCAAAAAAGATCTTGCTGTGGTTTATGTCAAAGAGTGTTTTTCCTATGTTTTCCTCTAAGAGTTTTATAGTGTCTGGTCTTACATTTAAGTCTTTAATCCATTTGGAGTTTATTTTTGTGTATGGTGTTAGGGAGTGTTCTAATTTCATTCCTTTACATGTAGCTGTCCAGTTTTCCCAGCACCACTCATTGAAGAGGCTGTCTTTTCTCCATTGTATGTTCTTGCCTCCTTTGTTGTAAATTAGGTGCCTGTATGTGCATGGGTTTATCTCTAGGCATTCTATCCTGTACCATTGATCTATATTTCTGTTTCTGTGCCATACTGTCTTGATTACTGTAGCTTTGTGGTATAGTTTGAAGTCGGGGAGCCCGATTCCTCCAACTCTGTTTTTCTTTCTTAAGATTGCTTTGGCTATTCGGGGTCTTTTGTGTTTCCATATGAATTGCAAAATTTTTTGTTTTAATTCTGTGAAGAATGCCATTGGTAGCGTGAAAGGGATTGAATTGAATCTGTAGATTGCTTTGGGTAGTATAGTCATTTTCACAATATTGATTCTTCAAATCCAAGAACATGGTATATTTCTCCATCTGTTTATGTCATCTTTATTTCATCAGTGTTTTATAGTTTTCTGAGTTCAAGTCTTTCGCCTCCTTAGACAAGTTTATTCCTAGGTATTTTATTCTTTTTGTTGCAATGGTAAATGGGAGTGTTTCCTTAATTTCTCTTTCAGATTTTTCATCATTAGTGTATAGGAATGCAAGAGATTTCTGTGCATTAATTTTGTCCTGCAACTTTACCAAATTCATTGATTAGCTCTAGTAGTTTTCTGGTGGCATCTTTAGGATTCTCTATGTATAGTATCATGTCATCTGCAGACAGTGACAGTTTTACTTCTTCTTTTCCAATTTGTATTCCTTTTATTTCTTTTTCTTCTCTGATTGCCATGGCTAGGACTTCCAAAGCTATGTTGAATAATAGTGGTGAGAGTGGACATCCTTGTCTTGTTCCTGATCTTAGAGGAAATGGTTTCAGTTTTTCACCATTGAGAATGATGTTTGCTGTGGGTTTGTCGTATATGGCCTTTATTATGTTGAGGTAGGTTCCCTCTATGCCCACTTTCTGGAGAGTTTTTATCATAAATGGGTGTTGAATTTTGTCAAAAGCTTTTTCTGCATCTATTGAGATGATCATATGGTTTTTATTCCTTAATTTGTTAATGTGGTGTATCACATTGATTGATTTGCGTATATTGAAGAATCCTTGCATCCCTGGGATAAATCCCACCTGATCATGGTGTATGATCCTTTTAATGTGCTGTTGGATTCTGTTTGCTAGTATTTTGTTCAGGAGTTTTGCATCTGTGTTCATCAGTGTTATTGGTCTATAATTTTCTTTTTTGTGATATCTTTGTCTGGTTTTGGTATCAGGGTGATGGTAGCTTCGTAGAATGAATTTGGGAGTATTTCTCCCTCTGCAACTTTTTGGAAGAGTTTGAGAAGTATCAGTGTTAGCTCTCCTCTAAACGTTTGATAGAATTTGCCTGTGAAGCCATCTGGTCCTGGACTTTTGTTTGTTGGAAGATTTTTAGTTATGGTTTCAATTTCATTACTTGTGATAGGTGTTTATATTTTCTAATTCTTCCTGGTTCAGTCTTGGAAAATTGTACCTTTCCAAGAGTTTGTCCATTTCTTTGTTGTTGTCCATTTTATTGGCATATAGTTGTTTGTAGTAGTCTCTTATAATCCTTTGTATTTCTGCACTGTCAGCTGTGATTTCTCCTTTTTCATTTCTAATTCTATTGATTTGCGTCCTCTCCCTTTTTTTCTTGATGAGTCTGGCTAAGGGTTTATCAATTTTGTTTATCTTCTCAAAGAACCAGCTTTTAGTTTTATTGATCTTTGCTATTGTTTTCTTCTTTTCTATATCTTTTACTTCTGCTCTGACCTTTATGATTTCTTTCCTTCTACTGACTTTGGGTTTTCTTTGTTCTTCTTTCTCTAGTTGTTTTAAGTGTAGGGTTAGATTGTTTATTTGAGATTTTTCTTGTTTCTTGAGGTGAGATTGTATTGCTATAAACTTCCCTCTTAGAACTGCTTTTGCTGTGTCCCATAGGTTTTGGATTGTCGTGTTTTCATTGTCATTTGTTTCTATGTTTTTTCTAATTACTTCTTTGATTTCTTCAGTGGTCTCTTGGTTATTTAGTAGCACAGTGTTTAGCCTCCATGTATTTGTGTTTTTTTACAGTTTTTTTCCTGTAATTGATTTCCAGTCTCATAGCATTGTGGTCAGAAAAGGTGCTTGATATGACTTCAATTTTCTTAAATTTTCTGAGGCTTGATTTGTGACCCAAGATGTGATTTATCATGGAGAATGTTCTATGTGCACTTGAGAAGAAAGTGTATTCTGCCACTTTTTGGGTGGAATATTCTATAAATATCAATTAGATCTATCTGGTCTATTTTGTCATTTAAAGCTTGTGTTTCCTTATTTATTTTCTGTTTCGATGATCTGTCCATGAGTGTAAGTGGGGTGTTAAAGTCCCCTACTATTATTGTGTTACTGTCAATTTCTCCTTTCATGGTTGTTAGCATTTGCCTTATGTACTGAGGTGCTCCTATATTGGGTGCATAAACATTTATAATTGTTAAATCTTCTTCTTGGATTGTTCCTTTGATTATTATGTAGTGTCCCTCCGTATCTCTTATAACAGTCTTTATTTTAAAGTCTATTTTATCTGATACGAGTATAGCTACTCCAGCTTTCTTTTGATTTCCAATTGCATGGAATACCTTTTTCCATCCCTTCACTTTCAGTCTGTATGTGTCCATAGGTCTGAAGTGTCTCTTGTAGACAGTGTATATATGGGTCTTATTTTTGTATCTATTCAGCCAGTCTGTCTTTTGGTTGGGGCATATAATCCGTTTACATTCAAGGTTATTATTGATCTGTATGTTCCTATTACCATTTTCTTAATTGTTTTGGGTTTGTTTTTGTGGGTCTTTTTCTTCTCTTGTGTTTCCCACCTAGAGAAGTTTCTTTAGCATTTGTTGTAAAGCTGGTTTGGTAGTACTGAATTCTCTTAGCTTTTGCTTGTCTGAAAAGCTTTTGGGGCTTCCCTGGTGGTGCAGTGGTTGAGAGTCTGCCTGCCAATGCAGGGGACGCGGGTTCGAGCCCTGGTCTGGGAAGATCCCACATGCCGCGGAGCAACTGGGCCCGTGAGCCACGATTACTGAGCCTGCGCGTCTGGAGCCTGTGCTCCTCAACAAGAGAGGCCGCAATGGTGAGAGGCCCGCGCACCGTGATGAGGAGTGGCCCCCACTTGCCACAGCTGGAGAAAGCCCTTGCACAGAGACGAAGACCCAACACAGCCATAAATAAATAAATTAAACCTTATTTAAAAAAAAAAAAAAGCTTTTGATTTCTCCATTGAATCTGAAAGAGATCCTTGCTGGGTACGGCAATCTTGGTTGTAGGTTTTTCTCTTTCATCACTTTAAGTGTATCCTGCCACTCCCTTCTGGCCTAAAGAGTTTCTGCTGAAAAATCCGCTGATAACCTTATGGGAATGCCTTTGTATGTTGCTTTTTGTTTTTCCCTTGCTGCTTTTAATAATTTTTCTTTGAATTTAATTTTTGTTAGTTTGATTAATATGTGTCTTGGTGTCTTTTTCCTAGGGTTTATCCTGTTTGGGACTCTCTGTGCTTCCTGGACTTGGGTGACTATTTCCTTTCCCATGTTAGGGAAGTTTTCAACTATAATCTCTTCAAATATTTTCTCAGACCCTTTCTTTTTCTCTTCTTCTTCTGGGACCCCTATAATTCTAATGTTGGTGTGTTCAGTGTTGTCCCAGAGGTCTCTGAGATTGTCTTCAATTCTTTTCATTTTTTCTTCTTTAATCTGTTCCTTGGCAGTTATTTCCACCATTTTGTCTTCCAGCTCACTTATTCGTTGCACTGCCTCAGTTATTCTGTTATTGATTCCTCCTAGTGTATTTTTCATTTCAGTTATTGTGTTGTTCATCTCTGTTAGTTTGTTCTTTAGTTCTTCTAGATCTTTGTTAAACATTTCTTGTATTTTCTCAATCCATGCCTCCATTCTATTTCCGAGACTCTGGATCATCTTCACTATCATCACTCTGAATTCTTTTTCAGGTTGGTTGCCTATTTCCTCTTCATTTATTTGGTCTTGTAGGTTTTTACCTTGCTCCTTCACCTGTGACATACTTTTTGCCGTCTCATTTTTTGTTTTTTTAATGTGGGATTGTGTTCCTGTCTTACTGGTTGTTTGGCCTGAGGCATCCAACACTGGAGTTTGTAGGCTGTTGGGTAGAGCTGTGTCTTGGTGCTGAGATGAGGACCTCTGTGAGACCTCTGTCCAGTGAATATTCCCTGGGGTCTGAGGTTCTCTGTTAGTCCAGTGGTTTGGACTCAGAGCTCCCACCGCAGGAGCTTTGGTCCGACCCCTGGCTCATGAACCAAGATCCCGCAATCCGTGTGGGGTGGCAAAAAAAAAAAAAAAAGAAAGAGAGAACAATAACAAAGTAAAAAATAAAATTAGACTAGGAAACTAACAGATATGTTAGAAAGAATATAAAGATAAAAATATAGATGGGGCTTCCCTGGTGGTGCAGTGGTTGAGAATCTGCCTGCCAATGCAGGGGACACGGGTTCGAGCCCTGGTCTGGGAAGATCCCACATGCCGCGGAGCGACTGGGCCCGTGAGCCACAATTACTGAGCCTGCGCGTCTGGAGCCTGTGCTCCGCAACAAGAGAGGCCGCGATAGTGAGAGGCCCGTGCACCGCGATGAAGAGTGGCCCCCACTTGCCGCAACTAGAGAAAGCCCTCGCACAGAAACGAAGACCCAACACAGCCATAAATAAATAAATAAATATATATATATATATATATATATATATATATATATATATATATATATATATATATGAATCAACGACCGGAAGGTACATCAGTACCACAATATTAAGAAAGAGGAGGAGGAAGAAGGAAAGAAAAAAGAAAGAAAGAAAGAAATGGGGGAGAAGGCCTTGGCTGTGGAGGGTGAGGTCTAAGCAAGGGTGAGGTTTGGTGGTGGGCGAGGCCAATGCTCAGGACCCACAGGGCTGGAAAAGGCCTTGGGGTCTGTGGGGGGTGGGGCTTAGGCTCAAGGAACAGAAGGGGCCCAGGCGTGCCCCCCACCTCTGGTCTCAGAAGGCAGGGGATCTCACCTGGGAGCTCAGCAGGCTTCCCGGACTCGAGTGGGTGGGGCAAATGCCCTCCTCTCCTCTCCTGCTCCTCCAGTCTGGTAGGGCTCCTCCCACCTGCCTCTCCTGTTCTCCCCTCAGCCTCCTTCCTATGCCCCCAGGACCCATGCAGCCTGGAGGGGGCTTTGGAAGGGGGGTATTGGCCTGGGAGCTCAGCAGGCTCCCCGGCCCGAGTGGGCCAGGAGATCGCCCTCCGCTCCTCTCCTGCTCTTCCATGAGGGTCCCTCCCGCCTGCCTCTCCTGATCTCCCCAGCCTCTGGGGTGCCAATCCTGTCTGGCCTCCACTTCTCCTCCCCCTTCAGTCCCCCCACGTCCTACCAGTTCACTTGGGGGTTCCTCCCATCTCCTTGGGCATCAGGGTCCCCACCAGCAGCCGGCAGGTGCCCTAGTTGTGGGGAGACACTAAGTTAGCATCTTTCCACACCCAGGGCTTTTATTCTTGGGAGAGTGTTGTCCCTATTTAAATTTGCCCTACCTCTGTGAGGTGCCAGTAGGTGCATTAAAGGGTGAAGTGGAAAGTTTATGGGATCAAGTCTTCTCCTCCAGCCTTCTGACTCCCAGACCCAAGAGATCAGGCTTGGGCCAGTGGAGGCACAGAGAGGGCAAGCTGAGCAGAGCTGGAGCCCACCCAATACAGGCTCGCCGGAGCAGCGGATGGGTGCCCACCCTTCCGGAGTGAGTTCGATGGAGGCTGTTCTGAATTCCTTGGCAGGGAGCTAGGACTGAGTGTGGTTTCCTTGCTCCTTCAGCAAAGAGAATGCTCAGCTTTAATTCTACCCTCCCTCTGGATCTGTGGGGGTTCCGTAATTACCCTCCTCCCGGGGCAGCTGCTACCAGATTATTTCCAAACACCTTTAAGGCTTTCAAAGTCAAAGCCTCCCACTGGCTGGACATGACTCCAGCACAATGGGCTGGTTGGAGTAATAGCTGAAGAAGCCCAAAGGCCCCATGGTGGGGTCTAGACAGGAAACCGTGTCCACCCCTCCCAGTGGTGCCTCCAGAGTCGGCTTCTCACCAGAAACACCAGGGGACAGGGTAGCAGGAGTAATGGGACACTAGGGAAAGGGCAATTCTGGTCTTGCCTCTTACACTCAGGGGGTGACCCGAGGAGTGTACACTTCCCGTCTCCCCAGCGTGGTGATGAGACAACACGCCCTGCCTGTGCCCACTGTCCCACCCACTGGTCAGCCTGCCGATGGGCGAGCCCCAGGAGAGACCATGTCTGATCACTGAAGACAGCTTCCTCTACATCCAAATGGAGCTGAAGCTATCTTCTCCCTGCAGGCTCCGGCAGGAAAGCCATTTAAGGATTTCTGTTGAGCCAATACACTTACGGATTTATGGGCCCTTCTTGAGTCTCCACTCCTGGGTATCTTTAAAGATTTTTTTTTATTCTAGAAAATTCTGACTTTTGCCCCATCCACTCAACTGAAACTCCTCTCTTGAATTCAGATCACCAGTATTGTGCGGTGGGCCCCAGTGCCTCTCCCACCCAGACACCCAGGGCTCATCTCAGCTGAGCGCAAGACCTCCAGCCCCTCCCCGTGTCTGCCCCACAGACCCAGGAATGGAGGCTCCCCTCTGTTCCCACCCCCCCTTCCCCAGGGCTCCCCTTGCTCCAGAGCCTGGCAGAAAAGCCACTGCACCTTCCCAAATTCTCCTCTGTCCTGTGGCTTCTGAAACATATCAGTAAATCCCCTGACTTGAGGGACAAGTAACTTGAGGGAAGCAGCTAGTAGTTGACAAAAATCTGGCAGGTTCTTGGTTTTCATTCAAAGGTAAGGAAGAGCCAGGGGTGAACTTTCTCAGCTGTTATCATGACCTTGCCCATAATTCTGGCCCAGGGGCAGCCTTGCCCATGCAAACATCTTTCTTTTACTTTCAGGGCAGGTGTTTCAGAAGGAAGCTCCCTGTGTCCCACTTCAGCTCCAGACTCTGCAGATAGGGAGGTGTTAATTATAGGGAATTCCGTCCCATAAAAGATTGCTCATTTACACATCAGAGTAAACTCGTCTTAAGTCACCTCCCCTCTGGGTACTCTGCTTTAGTCCTCCTCTGACACTCTCACCCTCTGACTGGAAAATAAAATTGGACCATTCTTTATTTATAAGCCACCCACCCAGATGTGAGCTTCTACAGTCTGGCTTGTCTCTTTCCTTTATAGAATCAAACTTAAACTCCTAACAGATTACTCTTCATACAGCAATGTGGATGAGTCCAGATGCATTATGCTAAGGGGAAGAATTCAGGCTCAAAAGGCCACACGCTGTGATTCCATTTATATGACGTTCTGCACAAGCAAAACTAAAGGGATGGAAAACAGTGGTTTCTAGGGAACTGGGGCTTGGGGGTGACCAGAAGGGGGCACGAGGGAATTGTGTGACCTGATGGAATTGTTATGTCTCTTGATTGTGATGGTGGTTCCATGATTCTATGCTTTGTCAAAACTCATAGAACTGTACCCTCAAAAGAGTGAATCTTACTGTTTATAAATTATACTACAATAAACCTGACTTTAAAAAAAATTACTTACACTTGCCAGTCCTTTCTGGAACAAGGCAAGGCATAAGGCAAAAGCTGTCAACTTTTGTAAACTCCTCATCCACCGTTGAAAGTGGGAACTGGATCTCTCCATAAAATCAGGTCTGTTAAAGAAGGGGATCAGTGGTTCCTCCAGAAGCTGCCCCATTTTGAAGGGGCTCAGACCATGTGAGACGTTCCTTACTCATCCATCCATCCATCCATCCACCCATCCATCCATCCATTCATCCATCCGTGTTCATTGGACATGTCCTAGGAGACAGACTTGGGAGTAGGCAATGCAGAAATGGCTGTGAAACAAGATACAGGCTCTGCCCATGAGGGGTGAATAGTCTAGTGGTCCTGGGTGTGGGGTGGGTGAAGGGGGAACTGCAGAGAAGTAAAGAAACAGTAACAAGACAGGGATCATGGAGCTCCTGGGAAGGGGCATTCAACCTCATCCCAGGGAGTTGGGAAGCTTCTGAGAGGAAGCAGGCCTGAGTGTGAGTTAGCCAGGAAGGACAGTGGGTGTGAGGACACCCATCCCTGGAAAGTACACATGGAAAGGCCCAAAGGACAGAGAAAGGGGGCGTATTTTAAAAATTACAAGGAGCTCATTTTGGAGCATCGAGGCTGGGGAATGGGTATACCTTAGTCTTTTCTTCCTTCCTTCCACCAGTCTGAGGACCTGCTCTAAAGAAATATGTGCCACAGAGGAGAGAAAACTGCTGTAACTCAGGGCTCTCAGGTTTAAGACATAATAAATCTTTGCTCAACAAGTGATGAGATTTCAGATTAATTGATCAAAAGCTCCTGGGTACTTGGGCTTCCTAACGTTTCATCTGTTTTTAACCTAGGTTTGTGATACTTTTTACATCAGCAAAAAGGAAAATTAGACGCTAAATTGGAAATTACAACAGCAAATAACAAAACCATCCCTAGAATTTCTCATTGGATCCCCCTGGTGCTAATTATCTGACCTTGACCGACAAATAGGTATATTTTTTCACTTTAGAGAGACCGTTCCAGGTAATTCAACAGACATTTCCCAGATTCCACTGTTGGGCCAGCTTTGTGAATTACGTAGAGAACAGGCTCCGAATTGCCTGGCTATAGTTCCCTATCTGTGCTAAAGCACCTATGCTGTCACTATATCCCGTAGTGAGGGATTCCACTCCAGACCGCACATTGAGCAGTGGCTGAAATCACCTAGAACATCTATCCCCCAAAAGACACTCTGTAGAACTCCCAGAATCCTCTGGGCCAACCAAAGCTGTGTCCACTCTGCCTTTTAGGGCTGCTTCCAAAAGCCCTTCACCCGCACCCATTATGAAGCTGGCCTCATCCATTCCCAGCAGGGGCTTGGCGTCTGGCATCACGACAGAATTAATTTAATCATCTGCACCAAAGCAACTGGCTTGATTTAAATTTTACAGCTATTTCTGATATTCAGCCACTGAATAAATCAAATTCCACTGTCCCATCGTTACTCTGTTGATGGTGATAACGAACTCAAGTATGGCTCCTATTTATCCATCTTCTTACTAGATGAGGGCAGAGTGCTATGCGTCGTTACATCAAGATGGGGTGGGAAAGCATTGCTTCTTAAATAGTGTCATCCTGGATCCCTTTCTACAGAAGAGAACTCCAGGGCCTCATAAGATTCCCCCACCAAAGCCTCTGAGCCCCACAAACCTGCCTGAACCCCCCTAACCAGACGATCAATGGGAAAGGATGGAGAGTGAAAGGGGTCCTGTCTCCCTGGGAAGGGAAAGGAGGAGAGGCATGTGAGGGAGGGTGTCTACGAACGACTGATTACTGGAAGCCGGGATTTTGTCTTCCAGGGTTACCTGTCAGAAGGGTTGGTAACGAAATGGTACCGCTCACCACGCCTGCTCCTCTCCCCTAACAACTACACCAAAGCCATTGACATGTGGGCCGCTGGCTGCATCCTGGCAGAGATGCTCACGGGGAGGATGCTGTTTGCTGGTAAGCTGCTACCCAGGCCTCCTTCCTTCTCCTCTGCTGGAGCTCAATAAAAGGGGAAAACATATTAATCACAAACATGCTAGTCTTTCTCTTTGACGTTACCTCTGCAGCTTTTATGGCACTACTTGGAGGCACCTTATTATCAACCATTTCAGGCAAAATACTGGAGAGGCTAACAAAAGCCTTTTGAGCACAGAACTTTCAAAATCAAGTAATCGTATGTATTCAAACACCTTGAGATTGACCCCTGAAAACACCCATCCTACATTTTCAGCCCCTTCCTCTCCGCTCCCTGCCACTGTGAGAGGTCAGTCTGGAGTGCTCATTTGGAGAGGGGACCCCACAAGTCTCCCAGAGTCCCTGAACTGAGCCTACATGAACCCACTGCAGGGAGAGGCCAAGGGACTCGTTCAGAGCAGATGCTGATCTGTAGGCACTTTCTGGGTCAGGGGACACGCACAGGGCATCATGGGCGACACGGAAGAGCCCTGCCCTTGGCTACCAGCTTCTGGAAGACTGGGACCCCATGGGAATCGGTGGTAAGGGGAGGGAGCTCTGTGCAGCTGGATGAGTCAGGGGCACTTCTTAAGGAAGATGGGGCCTGGTTGGATTTAACCTGGTAGAGGTAAATGGCAAGGCTACTCATGCCAAAAGGGAAAATGGAGGAACTGGAGGTAAGAACAGCCTGGAAGTCAGAGGGGGCAGCAAGGATTCAGACCTGACCCATCCCAGCAGTGTCAAAGCTCTGAAGCAGCGTCAGTGATGGCCTAAGCGTAGAAGAGGGGTTGAGCTTCCAAGATGCACAAAGCCTGAAGCTTCTTACGGATGAAGATGGTATTCATTCCCAGCATCCAGCATGATGCCTGGCAGGGAGACGACGCTCCATAAATAATCATTTGTTTAATGAATGAATGAGTAAGTGAATGAGTGCTTGAATGCTCGACTCCATCCTGTCCCACAGACCTGGCACAGTCTGTCTTCCTCCCTCTGCCCAAAGGAGCACAGAGGCAGTGGGCTCATGACACGTCCCAAGCTTAATTTGTTCTTCCTGACTTTTTTTTCCTCCTCATGGGAATCCAAAAGGTAAGACTCATTCCTAGCCTTAAAATCACTTCCTTCCCCAGCCCAGTAAAGGACACGCACAGAGGCATATGGGAAAGAGCACTTGGAAAGCCTTGGGCCAGGCTGCTCTCATCACTTAAGCGATGGCTGACTCAGGCTATATGAGACGGGTCCATTCCAGAGGCACAGAATGCTAGGGGAATGGATGGGGCCCCAGAGACTACCCCTTCTTTCTACATTTGACCAAGCCCCAGAGATGGCAAGCAACCTGCCCACAGTCACACAGCAAGTTAGTGGCGGAGTGAACTCAGGTCCCCTGGCTCCCAGCCCAGCTCTGGTCCCCCGGTCCCAGGGTCCTAGAAAGCCCAGGAGCTTCCACACGCGCCAGCCACGTGGGCAGCATGCTCAACTGTCTGGTGTTTACCTCCCCAGGGGCTCACGAGCTGGAGCAGATGCAACTCATCCTGGAGACCATCCCTGTGATCCGGGAGGAGGACAAGGACGAGCTGCTCAAGGTGATGCCTTCCTTCGTCAGCAGCACCTGGGAGGTCAAGAGGCCACTGCGCAAGCTGCTCCCTGAAGTGAACAGCGAAGGTACCAGACAGAGCCCGACAGCCGAGCCAGCACCTGGAGGCAGCGCTCTGGTTTCACCTTGGGGGCTGGGGCAGGCAGTCTCTTCCAAAAGGACCAAACAAAGTCCCTAGACACAGAAGCTGGGGACCCCTGGCAGTGGGCATTTGCCCTCGCTACTTCCAGACTGAGTTCGGCCATCGGGCCACCCTCAAGGCGGTCACAGCTGGTCCTCCATACCCTACCCCTGATTTTGCTTCCTTTTCCTTCTTTCTCACTTGCCTCCCTCCCTCTCTTCCACCTCCCTTTATTTTTTATTTACCATTTTTTATTTATATTTTATTTACTTAATTTTTTATTTACCATCCCTTTATTTACCATGGAAGGCATGGTATGGTTTCATCAGCTTCAAAGCCAGACCCAGGCTCAGTTCCCAGTTCCACCAGTGACTAGCTGTTTGGCCTTGGGCAAGTTTCTTAACTTCTCTGCATCTCAGTTTCCTTAACTGTAAAATGGATATAATAATACATGACACATAGGGTCACTGTGACAAGTAAGTAAAATAGAATTTGCAAAGCCCTTAGCATAGGATAGTTGCTCCATCATCTGAGATGTTACATCGCCACCAGCCTTATACCTGCTAGAGGCTCCCTTAGGAAACCCCTATATCAGGTAGGATATGGGTTTGCCAATTGTAAAAGAAACCCAGATTCTCAACAGCTTAAATAACATGTATTTCTTATTTAAGAAAAAAGAAGGTAAGTTTATTTTTCCCTTATATAATAATCCAAAGTAGACCGTCTAGGGCCAATGTGGTTGACCTGCTCTACAGTCATCCAGGGCCCAAGCCCCTTCTGTCTTGTATTTCTGCCACCTTAGGGTGTTGCCCTTACCAGCTGGGGGAAGGTGGGGAAGGAGGGCAGGTCCCCTTGACTTAACCTCACCTCCATTCGTGTCCTGTTGGCCAGAACTTAGTCACATGGCCCCGCCTCCCTGCAGTGAGGTCGGGAAGTGGACACTTATTCCATTGCCACACTGTGTCCATTACTATGAAAGAGGAGGACAGACATGGGGTACAAATTAGCTGTCTCTGCCACACTCCTCCCCATCAAGAAACCAAGAAACTTGGACTAACAGTTTCTCTGGCCCTGATCCCCATTCAATCTGTCTCAGTTTCCCCATCTTTAAGGGAGGGGGGCAATTTGGTTCCCCACAAATTAAGACTCAGCCCATCCACATTTACTTTGATTCCTAGGCCTCTGTAGAAATCCCACCATGTGACACAAGGTTCAGAATTCTCAGGAATTCTGGATCAGGAATGTGTCACCCATGTCCCCATCCCCCAAACCACCACACACACAGCAGTCCCTCAGTGATTTGGCTCTGAGCGTGGTGGGCCTGTCTCGCAGAGATCAGAGACATAAGTGATGGTCTAGCTGGGAAGATGGAGTACACATCAGAGATGAGCATGCAGATGAAGGAACACATCCTAAGGGGCTAACGAGAGCTCTGGGTGTTTGGGGAGGGGAAGAGAGCCACCAAGCACTGAGAGGGATAAAGAACCGGCCTGGAGGACTGGTGAGGGCTCAGATTAGCGGGAAACTGACTGTAGGAAGTGAAGCTGGATGGGTGAGAAGGGCCAAGAGGCTGCAGGGCTCTGAATACCCAGCTGACGTGTACAGACTTGATCCTGTAGCCGAACAGATGTTCACGAACGCGTCACCCTCCCAGTGTACCAGCTTCAACCACAGTTCTCTTGTCTGCCACTGGGCTTGAAAAGTGGCCCCAATCAGCCTGGCCTCAGGGTAATGAAGAATGGCTGAAATGAAACTTCAGTGGGAGAAAGGGTATCACGCCCACCTGCACATAAGAGTCAGTTGGTGACCCTCGGTTCGTCCTGGATTGTCCATTTGAGGCCCCGTAGGCCTGGGAAGAGGTGGGAGTCGTCTCTGGCTGTCACCCTCAGAGGCTCGAAGGACATAGTCTGGGTGGTCTGTATCCCTCAGCAGCCGAGACAGCTGTCACACCACAGGTTCAGGACAAGGGAGCAGGCCTGAGACCACGCCAGGGCGTTCACTCCTGAGCTCCACTTACAAGAAGAAACTATATCACAAATGACAGAGCTGATGAGGAAGTCTAATATACAAAACAGGGAAAGGAGTGCTCTGGGTGCAGCAGGGGTGAGGGGTGAGGGGCCCTGCCCACCTGCCTCTTGATCTCCAGAGATGCCCCTGAGAATCCTTCCAGGATCCCTGGGGCTCTGAGAAGCCCAGCTGGGAATCCACTGGGGCCACAGAGAGGTGACACAATTGTACAGAAGCCTCATTATATTAGAAGCACCGAAAAAAAACATGTGGGAGGTTGAACTTAGAGAAAAGGAGTTGGTGGAGGCGGGGCGGGGTGATTATGAGTTAAGGTGAAGCCAGTGCTGTAGCCGATAAACCTGAAGTCTCTGTGGCTTACCCGCTAGCAGTGTCTTCACTGCTCAACTCAAGTTCAGACTGAGTGGGGGAACCTGGGGGCCATGCCTGGGATGCCGGCCATGTGACATCTTCAATCGTAGCTTTCAAGACTCCCCCCTACCCGCAGGGCACCAACTTCTGGCCAAAGACAGGGGAAGGGAGAGCAGACACTCCTGCAGGAGGTTTTTATGGGTCTGGCCCGGAAGCGGGGTACACACATCATTTCCAACCCCTTCCCATCGGCCCCAGTCACACGGCCACACCGAACTGCGGCGGAGGCTAGGAGATGTAGGCCAGTTGTGTGCCAGGAGGACAGGGGGCTTGCGTGGGACATGACTGCTGCCTTGAGGCATGATGGGGACAGTCACGGGGAAGAGAGAGCATGCTGACGTGGGGGGACCAGAGAGGGCAGAGCGAAGCTCAGGGTAGGAGTTAAAGGCGCAGATTTCGGTTTGCTATAAGGCAGGATTTTCTAACATTTGGGCTTCCCAGAAGTGTCTGGGCACCTGCTGGAGGACCAGCTGTCAGGGAGAGGGAAGGGGAGATTCTCATCCTTACTAGAGTCAGTGGAGCGGCCTTCGGGGCTGGCGCTTTCCAACGTCAGGGTTCGCTGGGTCTTTCTTAATAATGATGATAATGGTGATGATGCCTGCCAATGTTTAGAGCTCCAAGTCTCTCACTTCCTTGTCAGAAGGTTCAGGGTAATAGGTGGAGCCGAGGGAGGGGCTGGGAGCCCAAAGAAGGAAAGACTTGCCCAGCCTGGAGCTGGGCAGCGGCAGAGCTGGGCCCTGCACTGCCTGATTCTTCCCAGTCCTGGGAATCTGTGAGGCTGGTTCTCTTTCAGGTCTGCAGCCCTGGGCCCAGAAGCACCTCCTGAGCCCCAGAGCGCTGGGGAGGGATCAGAGTTACTGCTGCTTAACTGATCTTGCAGTCTAGGATTATGGAGCAGAACTGCATCCTCCTGGGAGGCCAGTGACCTCCAGAATCCATCGATTTCCCGAACCACTGATGAATTTTTCCGCAGAGAGGTCCAGGGCTGGTGTGAGGGGCAGAGTAATGGTGCAGGCTGAGGCCCACCCGGGAGCCCCTCGGAGGGCACAGAAGCCTGGCCTTGAGCTCAGCTGCTTTCCTCCTTTTCCACGTGGGCTGTAACATGATTCGCCAAGCCGTGATTTAAGTGGAGCCTCCAGTGCTGAGAAGGAATACCAACCTCCAGACTGGACGTGCCCTGAGATAACCCGGGGCTGAGCTCACAGGGCAGACAGGTGTCTCTACCCCCGCTCAGGACAAAGGGCACCTGTGCGCGGAGCTGACGTTCAGCCAGTGCACACCCACAACGCCCTACAGGTCGCTGCCATCTTGATATACCTTCATGCTGGTTGGCAAATAGCCACCGCACAGGGCTCCTGAGTGTCCGTTTCCACACCCAGGTTCAGCTGCCAGGTCCTCCCCTTGATCTAGCCACTGAAGGGTTACTGCCTGGCACAGCATGGGGGCTTCAGCCCAGTGGATAAATATTTTGAAGATGGCCTTTATTTGTCAAACCTCCAGGGGCAACGTATGGTAGAAAGGGCTCTGGACTTAGGAGCCCTGGGCTGTCAGGCTCTGTCCCACCCGCCTAGGTCCACGGCGACCGCTCTCACTGAGGCTTTTTACTGCTGGGTCCTCCACCCACTCCAGCAGCACTCAACCCATGACAAATGAGAATGGGATGGAGATACCCCAGCTTCCCCCCACCCCGAAGTGGGACCATCTCTGGGGTGTGTCCCATGCTGTCTCTTGGAGGACCCAGTGGAACGGAGCCCCAGGGGCTCTCAGCAGGAACTGTTCATTGGCACATCATCGACTGGCTTCTTCCCCATTGCCCTACCAATGCTTCCGGGCGTCACTGCCACATAAACTACCTCCACCCCACTCCTTGTCTCTGCGGAAATCCAGCCTAAGGCAGAGTTCTAGCCCTGGACCACCTGTAACCAACGGTGGCCTTGAGCAAGTCACTGTACCCCTCTGGACCTCTAGTAATTCATTAGTGAAGTCAAAAAGCAGCATCTGCTCGGAATTTGTCCCTGGATTGTGGTGAGGATCCTGAGAAAGGAAACATCCAGAAGCCTTTTTACAAATGGAAAAGTACACACACTAGGGGGTGTCCCCATGCTGAGGAGTCTTATTCTCAGCTTGGCAAGGGCACGAATGACCTTCCTGTCCTGCTCTGCTCCCCACAGCCATCGACTTTCTGGAGAAGATCCTGACCTTTAACCCCATGGATCGCCTGACTGCCGAGATGGGGCTGCAGCATCCCTACATGAGCCCGTACTCGTGCCCCGAGGACGAGCCCACCTCGCAGCACCCCTTCCGCATAGAGGATGAGATTGACGACATCCTGCTGATGGCCGCCAACCAGAGCCAGCTCTCCAACTGGGACAGGTGCAGTTCCAGGGACTCCAGCCCTGGAGTCTGGAACCCACATTCCCGTCCTCCCATTTCTATTTGCCTCTGATCCTCCATGACCTTTCCTTCTGTCTCCCAAGTTCTATAGCCCATAGGGTGCTTTCCCCAGCTTAGCTTCCTGCCTTTCTCTCCTGTCCCCAGACATTCCCGGTAGATGACCAGCTATGTCCTGCATGTGTGGTCAGGGGCCTGCCTTTGTGCAACACCGGCCATCGCCAGCTTTCCAACCCACCCCGAGTGGACTGCACACAGGGCTCAATACAATGTTGGGCAAGCATTTAATGAGCACCCACAGCCAGAGCTCACGTCTAGTAGGCTGGGAATTTGCCCCAGAAAAGCAAAATGCAGCAACACAAGACAAGAAAACAACGTGACATTTACCACCACACAACACCTTCATGCCGTTCACATCATTTGCACCTCCTGAGATACCAGTAAAGGAGGCACCATTATTATTATTGCTCATTGACACACGAGGAAGCCACAGCTCAGAGAGGTTAGAGATGGGCATTGTGTCACACACCTAATTCCTGGCCTATGTGGGGCCCTCCCCAATCTGCACCCATGTCAGACACTGCTAAGCAATCACAGGACTCTTCCCTGCTAAACTGAGCCGGGCCTCAGAATCCTTCTCAACACAGTGTGCCCGGAAGTCACTGCCAATGAATCAGAGTTGGGTAGAAGATACAGTTTTTGACAATCTCCGCAGAAGCACACAATGATCTCTTAGGTCCCTTCCTGTTCTGATGTTCCTAGATCAGGCAGTTAAACATTTGGGCATCACCATCTGCTAATTCTGGGAGGAAGCACTGGTAGCTGCTCGGTTTAGAAATAGAAGTCGAGGGCTTAGAAGCTAGGACTCCGAGGGGGCCTAAGTGGGAGCGCTGCTGTTGCGAGAATGTGGCAGCTAGTTACATAAGTGACAGATGAGCAGTTTCTCCTTTTCAGTCATTTGACAGATGATGGGTTTCAGACTAAGGAGGCTCCGAGGGAGGGTCAGGGCAGCGTTGCTATTTCGGGACAGGTTTGTTGGTTTGTTGTTGTTGATTGTTGTTATCAACAGTTGCCAGCAAATAGAGATTAATGAAGACTCTCTCTTCTGCCACCCCCATGCTAGCCCAGCCCTTGACTGTGGTTCCTGCAGCCCCTCCTCCTCCACTCCACGGCATCTGGGGGCACGGAGCATTGGCTCTGCAGGGTCTGTCCTCTGCTTATCATGGCTATGGCATGGCGTTGGTGTCAGGAAGACCGTAGCAGGGCTTCTTTGGCCCCTGCCCATCAACTCTGACCATTTCTAAACCTGGTGTTCCCTGCTCTCGACCCTTCCCATCACACCTGCATGAGGAAGGCAGACGACAAAGGCCATGACAAACCCCTTCCCACAGGCCCTGCTGCTTCGGGCAAACTGCTTACCCCTGAATGCTAGTGTCCTCATCTATGAAGCAGGTGGTAGCACTCACGCCACAGGGTTGCCTGGAGACTGCAGACACCTTACATCTGGCCCTTGGCGTGTAGCAGCCAAAGGTGACGGGCTTCACAAGTTCTTCCTCCTAGAAATCCCTGCAATTTCAAGGACCCTCATGGCAGGAGGCAGTGTTCACCTCTAGGAGTGACTCCTACCTTAATGGCATCACTGGGAGGGTGGGCAGAACTGGGGCCTTCCTGTGCCTCGCAAACCACAAGGCATGGACGGCAGCTGCCCGCCTGCCCGTTCACGCAGCCAAACCTGTCTGTCCCTGGTTTTTCCTGTGTGAGCGCTAGACCTCCTGTTCCGGGAGCGGCTGGCTGCTGCCTGAGGCTTCCCCTGGGCTCCCTGCCTCTCCCCGCCCCCTCCATTCTGCAGAGCACACCTGGCACAGGGAGGGAGGGAGGGCTCAGCCCAAGCTGCTGGCCTGCCCACCTGCCCTTCATTTGCTCTTGGCTAGCGGACTTTGCTCTTCAGGGCTGCAGGACAGTTGACGGAGGGCAGAATTCCAAGGATCTCTGGCCTCTCCTGAGGGTGTCTGTAATCTTTCAGTACGCCCTGCCTGCTCAGCATCTATGCAAGGTGCTGCAGGGCCTCCAACCAGATCCACCACGGCAGGGGTTCTTAGCCCTGGCTGGAACTTAGAAACACCTGGGGAGGTCTGAAAACCACGCAGATGCTGGGCCCCTCCCTGGACCTGCTGAATCAGCACTGGGGATGTGGGGCAGGCATGGAACTTTATTTTGAATCCCCCCCCCCGACAAGTGATTCTAATCTGAGCCAAGGCTGTGAAGCCCTCATTAGGGCCCTGCTACTCAAAGTGTGGGCCAGGGACCAGCGGCATCAGCATCACTGGGAGCCTGTTAGAAATGCAGGATCTCAGGCCCCACCTCATCTACTGGATCAGGATCTGCATTTCAACAAGGTCCCCAGGTGATCTGTGTGCACATCAAAGTTTGAGGAGCACTGCATAGGTGGATCCACTAGAAAGTACCATTGCACGAGGAGAGGGATTTTGTCCTGTTCCCTGCTGTGTCTGGTAATGCCCAGAACAGCGCCTGGCACATAGGAGGTGCTCAAGGAATATTTGTAGGATATTGAATGAATACAAAAGGATACAAGAGTTAAGCCGGGCAATCAGTCCTTCTACCTGAGCCCTGGAGGTTCACCGTTACTTTGTCCCATCACCTTGGGAGGTGAGGGAAGGAGCTGCAGGGAAGGAATGGGAAGCCGGCCTGTGGGTGGCAGACAGGGATTAGGGGGGTTGGCTCCCTCCCCCCCACAAAGCCAACCCGGTTGGAAGGGTCCAATCGCCATCCTGTCTTACCCTTGCAGGTACCCTGTGAGCCTGTCGTCGGACCTGGAGTGGCGGCCCGACAGGTACCAGGACGCGAGCGAGGTGCAGCTCGACCCGCGCGCGGGCTCGGCGCCGCTGGCGGAGGACGTGCAGGTGGACCCGCGCAAGGACTCGCAGAGCAGCTCGGAGCGCTTCCTGGAGCAGTCGCACTCGTCCATGGAGCGCGCCTTCGAGGCCGACTACGGGCACTCCTGCGACTACAAGGTGGGGTCGCCGTCCTACCTGGACAAGCTACTGTGGCGCGACAACAAGCCGCACCACTACTCGGAGCCCAAGCTCATCCTGGACCTGTCGCACTGGAAGCAGGCGGCCGGGGCGCCCCCCACCGCCGCGGTGGCCGCGGTGGCGGCGGACGCGGGGCCGCGCGACGAAGAGCCGGCCAGCCTCTTCCTGGAGATCGCGCAGTGGGTCCAGAGCACGCAGGGCGGCCCCGAGCGCGCCAGCCCGCCCCCCGATGGCCCCGAGCGCCGCCTGTCGGCCTCCCCGCCCGGCCGTCCGGCCCCCATTGACGGGGGCTCCAGCCCCCAGTTCGACCTGGACGTGTTCATTTCCCGCGCCCTGAAGCTCTGCACCAAGCCCGAGGACCTGCCGGACAATAAACTGGGCGACCTAAACGGCGCGTGTATCTCCGAGCACCCTGGCGATCTCGTGCAGACTGAGGCCTTCTCCAAAGAAAGGTGGTGAGGGCGGCGGCAGGGCGCTCCAGGCCATCCCTAAGACCATCCTGGGAAAGCAGGGCCTGGCAGGAGGGGGCCGCCTCCCTGGCATCTGCACCACCCCTTCCGCCCCTCTCTGCTGCCTTGGGGTTAGCAGAACATAGGAAGGATCCGAGGAGCGAGAGGAATGTCCATTTCTTAAACTGCCTTAATAACTAGCCTTTAACCTCTGGGAGTGGGTTTGAACAGCAGCCGAGATTGGGGGTTGATCACTTTCCCAGTGAGGAAGAGGCCCTTGTGTTTTTATAAGTGGCGGTGTACAGGGCAGAAACATGTCTTAGCAGTCTGCAGGCCCCACCTGGGTGGTTGTGTGCAGTGGAACCTTGCAGGCAGAGCGTTGGAACCACCTGGCCCAACTAGCCTCAGCTGACAGTTGTGGAAGGACAGTGAGGCCCAGAGAAACAAAGTGGCTATAAGTTCAGGGCCTAGTCAGTGTCAGGGCAAGCCTTGAATCCCAGGCTCCTGGCCCCCAGGCCAGTGTCTGTCCGCTAAACAATGTCTTCCTCTACTGGCGTCACTCTGGCTTTTCGCTCAGAAGACTTGGTTCAAGATGTTTCTTCCCTGTCCATTACCATCTGACCCATTCTACATGCTTTTACTCAGAGCAATGCCCCTTGAATTCTGAGATTGGAAACTGAGCCAGCTTCTTTCCCCTAGTCACCAAGCATATCTTTTTCTGGCTCCTCAAGTACGCAAATATTCCCATCTGCCTCACCCCTGTAGTATTTGCCTCACCCCTGCGTGGTCTGAAATCTTGGTTGCAGATCAGACCAGTCTGGGTTCTGTGGGTAAAATAACCCATTCTCCCAGGCCTGTGCACACACCTTTTCCAGAACTTCCTATGCACTTTCCTGACACACGCACAGACACAATGACACAGCTCCAGCTCCCGAGGGAATGTCATACACGGGTGAGTTTGAAGACAGCAATTCCAAGAATCCCTCCAGCCTGCCCCACACCCCAACCCTCATACTCATAGCCCCGCTCCAAGCCTACCTTGGGAACTCATGTTCTCGGCATGAATTGCTCATTTGGAGGAAAGCAGCGAGGTTCCTGCCTAGAGCAAATGTGTTAGGAGAGAAGATTTCACACAGGGCCCATCCGACTTCATTAATACTGCCCTTGATTTTGATCATCCATTTAGCCCCGGCAAAGGGCAGGCCCTGAAGAAATGCACTGGAGAGCAAGAGGCCTTGGGGACAGGGAATCCGGAAAGGTAGGAGGGTTTGAAAGGTGGGGTGCCAACATCGAGGGCCCTCAGGGGTCAGGCACTAGCACGGGGACCCCACGACAAAAGAAAGGACTCGAGGCCACCATGTCCCTCCTAGCTTAGGCCAGGATGAGTTTGGAGCATGCCAAACCAGAGGTGCACTTGTACGCAGAGCCTGGGGGGGATGGTGTGCGGGCACAGCAGGCCCTCTGCAGAAGCATGGAACCCAGCCCCCTGGAAATGCTCTGCCATTTCCACCACTGGCGTTCAGCTTCCCCCAAAGATGCCCACAGGAGCCAGTCTGTAAACAGAGGATTCCTCAGTGTTGATCTTAGGCTGGGTTCACCCTCACCTCAACCGCACCTTAAATCTAATCAGCTAACTAGGATCTGTGCATTGAAACCTGCAACACGTTAGAAACTTATATTTAAGAACAACCATACTGACCAATTTTTAAATGGAAAATATGTAAATATGAAGTGTCTGGGTTTCTTTTCTTTCTTTTTTTTTTTTAAAGAAAAGGAAATGTACACCACTCCTCATGTGCCATTTGTCCTCAAAGGGTGGCTTTACTTTTTTGGTAAAGGAACAAGCTGCTGATCTTGACCAGGAGTTCATATATAATTGTTATTACAGAGGAATTGCTATTACTTACTCATGTTTTAGAAAAACCTATTAAACATTATTAAACTTGATCAGGATGGGCCAAATAAAGCTTTATTGGAACATAGATTCGTTTGTTCATTTACTTACTCTCTCATTCATTTACACATTATCTGATCCCGTCTTTAACAGCGGATGAGCCATTGGAGCCTGGCTGGCTTCTCCCTGTACCCATGAAGGCCAGCATTTTGAGGGTCTGTGGTTGCAGGGGAGGCGAGGGGAGAATCTACACAGATTGGTAGAAAGGGAAGACATTCCAGAATCACCTGGGTCAGGCCCCGTGTCCATATAGTAGATTTCAAACCATCTTTTGGAGCCAATTCCAAACCTTCTGACCAAGGCTGGTCCTTGGTCCGATAGCTTCTTCCTAGCTTGGGGCTCTATCAGTAAGGAAAGTCAAATGGGGCACTGGCTTAGTTTCCTTCAGAAGCAAACTCTGAGACAAAGAATCAAGTGCGAATAATTTGGGGGTGGGAGGAATGACCTCAGGAGACACTGAGAGGTGATGAGGAAGTGATGGGGAAGGGAAAGAAGCCAACAAGGGTGCATGTCACCACTGTGGGCAAAGCAGCTCCATTAGGCAGAGTGGAATGTCCACCTCAGGGCCTTCCCACCCTGCCCGTCCTTGGCTGATGAACACACTACGGGCTGTCACTTCCCCAGCACTTCTGGCCTGTTCTGCACTGCAGCAAAGGCTCCAGTGGACAGAGAAAGGCCACAGGCAAAAGGACACAGGTGCTGGCAGGTGGAAGTTGGAGTGGCATGCACAGAAAGATGAGGACAAAGGGGGTCTCGGTAGAGCACCAACTACACCCACAGGTGTCAACAGTGGGATTTAATGTTGAAGAGTGTTCAGGACCCAGACAGAGAACACCTCCTAGTGTTGGCAATACACTCAGGTTTTCTCAACCCTTCCTATCCCCTCCTCCCAGCCTATAACAATCCAAACTGGTCACAGGGCAGGAAGCCGCACTTTCATAAAGCTACAGCAAGTGGAGGTGAAAGAAGCTGGAGGTACTACCTAAGCTGGGTTGCTACCTAAGCTACCCGTGGCTTTTCCTTTCAATCTGCTAAACATCCCAAGCCCAGCATCAGTGTCCCAGCCATTAGTCCCACTCATCAAACTCTGGGATCAGTAATCTTTGTCACTGTTGAGATTTGGTGTCAAACCAATGGGGGTCTCTGTGGCAGAACCTACTGGCAGGCCTGTGGTGTGAGCGCAGGAGCTCTTTTCTTGCCTGTGCATAGGGCCACTTTGATCCTTGAGACTTGAATTTTGCTTTTTACACTAAGAACTTCACGAAGACCATAAAAAGCCCTTCCAGACTTTGACATTCAGAGTTCAAGTTACTTAGTCTCCACTGATGTCTCTTTCTTGCTCTGCACGTTCTCGACTAACAGGAATGTTAACACTCATATGCCCTGTTACTTTAGCGCCCAGTGGCTAATTCCCATGGGAATGACAATGTGGGATCAGATTGGCCCTTGGAGCACCTACTCCACCCAGACCCTCTGGTCAATCTTAGTTGACAGGTTTGTTGCAAACAGGCTCTGTTATGGGAAAGAACAAGCATATGAATGACAAGTTTGTGTCTAAGAGCAAAACCTCCCATCCAACAATTGTTCCACCCTCTGTCTGGACCAAAACAAGGCTTACATCTTCTCCACTTTAATTCATGGGCTCAAAACTAAGATAGAGCTTTAAATGACTGCGAAATTCCTTTGCAGAAACAAGGACACTGTGAGCCATGCTGAGATGCATCAAAATATGGTTGTAGGGGTCCCAATGGCCATCAGAGCTTAGTCACTACCATCTTGGCTTGGTTCTCAGGAATCCTGGGATGGGGATTCCTGAGTAAATGATTGATGGAGGGGATGCCTGAAGACGAGGGGGAGTATGGGATGCAGATTAAGGCTGGGGAAGAACATTCAACAAGTACATGGTCCAGGCTAAAAACCAGCTTCAGCTCCACCACACAGAGAGCTCTGGAGCACACATTGCACCATGGGATTGACCCCACCTTGGGGAAAAGAGGACAGCCTTTTGTGCCTCCATGTCAGCCAGTCACTGGTTGCAGGCTGTGAGGGTACGGTGGAGGAGCAGAGCCCATTCACCAAAAGCAGTTCTCCTAGGAGCAGCTGTGAGCCATTCAGCGGCCAAACCCACAGCCACTGGGCAATTGGCAGACTCACCGCTGAAGGGGACCTATCTGAGTAGGGTACCACCCACATCACAGAGCATTGCACTAGACACTATGGGGGATAAAGAGGGAGAAAAGGGGACTGCCCAGCAGACTTTTATGGTTTGAGTGGATAAATGGGGCAACTATATAAAACCTCTGAGGTGCAAATAAGAGACCTTCAAAGTTCCCCACCTGGTGAGCACTCCAAGGCCCAGTTCCAGCCCTTTCATTATAAATTTCCTGCTGTTAACTTTCCCAAAAGCAACCTCTCCACCACTGCCCCCTACCATGCAACTCTCAGCCAAGTGACTGTGTTGGGGGTCCCCAAGACCACCCTCAGGCTTGATAATTCACAGCAAGAAGGACTCACAGGATTCAGAGAAGCTGTTACACTCATGGTTATGGTTTATTACATGAAAGGATACAGATCAGCACAGGGAAAAGGTGCATGAGCTAAATCCAGGAGGAGCCAGGTACAAGATTCCAGGTTTTCCCTCCCAGTGGAGTTACATGGGGACATGCTTCATTCTCCCAGCAGCAATGTGTGGCAACACATGTGAAGTATTATCAACCAGGGAATCTTACCTGAGCCTCAGTGTCCAGAGTTTTTACTGGGGATCAGTCATGGAGGACTCTGGACTGATCTGTGTTACTCAGTCTCCAGCCCCCCAAGAGGTCAAACTGATACAGCATGGCCCAGAGCCTCAGACATACAAAACATTCTTATCAGGCAGGGTATTCCAAAGGCTCAGAGATTATCTCTCAGGGGCCAGTCAAGGGCCAGTGCTTCTGAAGATAAGCCTTCCTCTGGAATGTACAGTTGATCCTTGAGCAACAGGGGTTTGAACTGCATGGGTCTACTTATATGTGGATTTTTTTCAATAAATGTATACTACTGTACTACACAATCCACAGTTGGTTGAATCTGCAAATCTGGAACAACTGATAGAGAGGGCTGACCATAAATTTATATGTGGATTTTCTACTGTGTAGGGGTCGGTGTCCCTAATCTCCATGTTGTTCAAGGATCAGCTGTACTAGGCTCTGCTGAGTTAACCCTCTACTGCATGGTGACATTGAATATATTTGTGTCTCCTGCAATTCTAAAGTCACGTGAGAGTTTGTCTAATGTGAACATTACAGCAAAGCTGAGGCAACACAGCTGCTTGTAATAGAAACCTTATTTGGTAAAATATGTCTACTTATTTTTAAGAATATGCAGCATTATTTAAATATAATAATAGAAATAGCATGCATGCTGAGGCAGGTGTTAGGCAATCTAACACCTGAGATGCCTTTTCTTATTAAATCACAGTCTGCTTATGAAAGCCCAGACTGTCACCAGATTTGCAAGCTAGCTCACTGCTCATTCTGTCAGCGTGGTTATTACCACTGGGGCAATTGTGCCACATGCATGATGGATTGCTTTGGGAAGCAATCATTTCCAACGATACCAGATCTGCATTGGAACACAGCGCTGCAGCTGCGGAGTTCTGCGGCTGAAGGAGCTCTCTGGCTGTGCAGCTGCCTGAGGAATGACCACATGAAGCAAGAGGCACAGTTGAGAACTGAGGATGCAACAGTCAGGCTGAGCCACGGCCAGCTCCAGTCCTCAAGAAGATGGTGCTCTGGGGGCTCTGGAGGTGAGAAGGAAGGAAAAGACCAGACTCTTTACCTACAGGCACCTACCAGGTGTGATTAGAGGGTGTGACGGTTAATTTTATGTGCCAGCCTGATTGGGCCATGGTGGCTGGGTATTTGGTCAAACGTTATTCTGGATGTTTCTTTAAGAGTGTTTTGGGATGAAATTAACATTTACATCAGTGGGCTTTGAGTAAAGCAGACTGCCCTTCATAATATGGTGGGGCCTTACTCAATGAGTTGAAGATCTGAACAGAGAAAAAAACTGACCTCCCCAGAGCATGAAGGAAATCTGCCAGCAGACAGCCTTTGGGCTTAAACTGCAATGTCAGCTATTCCTGGGCTCTCCAGCCTGCTGGGCTACCTTGCAGATTTCAGGTTTGTCAGACTCCAGCCTCCATAATTGTGTGAGCCAGTTCTTTAAAATAAATCTCTCTCTCTACACGCAAACACACACACACACACACACACACACACACACACATCTTATTGGTCCTGTTTCTCTGAAGAGCCCTGACTAGTAGAGAGGGCAGGGCTTTAAATGTACTATCCATTTTAATCCTCACCACAACTGAGGAGACAGATGTCATTAAACTCATTTTAGAAATGAGGAAACTGAGCCACAGAGAAGTTAAATAACTTATCTAAGGTCAGTATAACATAGGGTTTCAGAACAGGAATAATAGAGCCAGACAGCCCGGGCTGGAATTGTAGCTCCACCACTCACACGCTGTGTGTGACCTGGGACAAGTTACGTAACCTTTCTATGCCTCCGTTTCCTCATCTGTAAAATGGGGATAATAACAATAACAGCTATCTCATAGAATCATTGCGAAGATTAAAGATGTTAAAATATGTAAAGCACTTAGTCTTTGCACAATACAGTGTTTGATGTGTAGAAAGTGCTTTATAAGTGTTTGATTAGTAATTAAGATAAACAAGATAAAACCAATAGTAAATGGTGGATCCAAATTTGTACCTAATAAATAACACTTTCAGTGTTATTTGTTCTCTGGGGTTTTTACATTACATCAAACATGTGGAAAATCCACATCTCCATTAAAAACAAAAGTCAAGAGCAAAACCCCACCATCTGAAGTATTTGCCCAGCCCACAACCTCCCTTCTCTGAGAAGTGTACTCCCGCATTCACAGGGGAGTCCTCTTCATCCACGTTTGTGTTATGGTGACCTCCTTCCCTCACCTGTCCCACCTCCACCCAGGTGACTGGACCAGGGCACACACCTGACCTGAGTTGGGCCAATCACGTTCTCTCTCCTGGGAATTTAGATTTAAGATGCAGAGACATTTGTCAGTGTTTGCTGTTGCTTGAACTGAGGACAAACCAACCTCAGAACTGTGAGGTGACCAAGTTCACTGGGTATCTTTAATCACAAAGGGAGAGGAAGAAGCAAGAGGAGAGAGAGACAGAGAGACAAAGAAACTGCCCTAGTGCTGGTCAGGTGTCTCCCAGTTTCAGTGTCTCGTGGGGACCTGACTGCACCTTCTGCCCCTGGTTCCCATCGGTTACCCCATGACCTTAGACTAACACCCCTTTATGTGCAACTCCCTTGCCTGGACTCCGGGGGCTAAGAAGAGCCTTGACTCAGCAGCCTTCCTGCCCAAGCCTGTGCTGAACCTCCACACCTGACCTGGATGGGGAGGGGCTGTATCCCCCAGCATCCTTTCACACTTTGGCACAGGTAGCTCGTCACAGCAGCCTCCTGTGAGCAGTGCTTTGCAGAAAAGGGGAGGAGACTGCGTGGTAGTTCCATGAGGGGAGGGGCTCTGGGAAGGATTTAGATAAAGCCCTCACCTGGGTCAGAATTGTGTGAACCCAACTGTGGGAGAGTAGTGAGTGCCAGGTGGCAGGGGAAGATGTGGAGGGACCTCTGGGGCCAATTTCATCTCCTCTAAAATTCTGCCTAAGGCTGCGCTGAACTGAGCAGGGCAGAGGTCAGTCAATGGCAAGAGCAGCTCCCAGCTGCCAGCCCCATCCCCTCATGATTTCCAGCCACTTTCCAATTTGGTAGCCACTCGCCACATGTGGCTACTGAACCCTTGAAGTGTGGCTGGTCCGAATTGAGATGTGCTGCAAGTGTCAAATACACACCAGATTTCAAAGATTTACATTCAAAAAAGAATGTAAAATATCTCATTCATAACTATATTGATTACATATTAAAATCACATTTTTGATATGGTATTAAATAAAATATCAATATAGTAACTTCATCTGTGTCCCGTTATTTTTTTTAATACGACTGGCTAATACAAAAGTTTTAAATTACGTATGTGCCCCACCTTTTACTTCTATTGGACAGCACTCTCTGACACTCTCATTGGGAACAAACTTCAAAAGATCAAGGACACCAAGCTGTTGGTATAATTAAACTTCTATCAAAATCTGTGAGCATGAGAGTTCATCCAGCCAACAAACGTCCTCTGACCATAGGAAGGAAAAGAGCCACAGCTGTTTTTTACCAAATGGATCTCATTAAATTAATTACATTACCACTGGACAGCTCATTCAATGCCCTCAAGGAGTTTTAATAAAATCAGCAGTGTTAGAGCAGAAAGAGACCATCTACTGAATCTTACCCTAGAGATAAGGTTGTAGGTTCAGGGAGAGCTAGCTGACCAGAGTAAGGTCATGTAGCAAGATGGTGGCTTCTGGCTCATAATCTAATGCTCTTCCTTCTACAGCATGATGCCTTATCTTGGGGCTTGAAGCATTCACTGTGGTTGGCTATCCAGAAGTAATTTCCAACACCCTTTCCTCTTGTCTACGTCCCTAGAGGCTGAAAAACTTTGCTTTTCCAACCTTCCTGGAAGCATTCTACAGCCATGTGACCCAGTTCTCGTCAATGAGGTATAAAGGGATGTTTCCTGAGGATCTTCTCAATACATATGAGAAGAAAACCTTTTACCTCTGCTTCCTGCTTTTGAATCTGGATGCAGTGTTGGAACTGCAGCAGCCATCTTAAGATCATGAGGCAACAAGCCAAAGAACAAAAGTTAAACAGACTGTGGGGGTAAAAAAAGAGGGATAGAAAGAGCCCAAGTTCATAATGATGTCATTAAGTTACTGAACCAGCCCTAGAGCTGCCTACTTTCAGACTGTTTGTTAAGAAAACAATAAATATCCTTATGATTAAGCCATTAGTCTTCAGTTACAAGTTTTCTTTAACTTGCAGCTGAAAGCATCCCAGTGAATACTTATTTGAAGGTCCCTAATTCCTCCACTATCTTATCCTGCTTCATTCCTGTCACTGTTACGGTCCGGGCTCCTGCAGCTTGGTAGACTCTTGGCTGACCCCAGGGACATATTTCTGCTCAGGGTTATGCCTTTTATTGCAAAGAACCTGGCTTTTCCTAGAACATATGCGCAAAAGTTCCCAACCAAAATGAGTGTTTGGGCTCTCTTGTAGATACAGCCAAATGTTGCTCTCATCCCCTCCTGCCACCCAGGGAAACCTTCTTGCATTATTTATTGTGTCTTTAACCTACAGTTCTCTAGCCATCCTGTTTCTCCAGCCTATTTCCTGAGATGTTTACTGGACACCTAGCTCCTCTCAGAAATAGCCGCAGTCCCCGATTTGCAAGTCCTCCTCCCTGGCTTTCATATCTGCTCCTATCTCCCACCTTTGTACTTCCTGGGAGAAGATAGACGTCTATCCAGAGACGTGCCCATCTGCAAACCCCATTCCCTCATGACTTCCAGCCACTGTCCAAATTCAGTAGCCACCGGCCACATGTGGCTACTGAGCCCTTGAAATGTAGCTGGTCCTAGTTGAGAGGTGCTGTAAGTGTCAAATACACACCAGATTTCAAAGACTTAGTATCCCCTGCAAAAGACTGTAGAATATCTCATTCATAATTATTTATATTGATTACATATTAAAATTATAACATTTTTGAGATCATATTAAATAAGATATATTAAAACTAACTTCACCTGTCTCTTTACTTCTTTTAATGTGGCTGGCTAATACAAAAGTTTAAAATTATATAAGTGCCCTGCATTATACTTCTGTTGGACAGTACAGTTCTAGAATGCTATGGGCTGACTATGGCCTTAATTCTTCTACAATAATATTTCATTTCAGTGAGGTCTTCATCTTCTTAAACTAGAAGAGTGACCCCAGAATTCCAGGCCCCAAGCAGGCTATGTGGAACAGGTCTCTTTCAAATCAAATCAGATCATAAAAGTGTTGGCCTCTTGTCTTAAAGATTGTTTGCAGACTCACTTAAACTGCCCTAAACAAAAAAAAATAGTGTTTATTAAACAGATACAATAGTGTCTCTTGAAATCTGAAGGCCAGAAGCAGAATCGAGCCTCACGAGGGACTTAAACAGAAGCCCTGGAGAAGCCAAGAATCAAAGTTCTTCTCTTCACCTCCCTTTGCAAAACGTTTTATTATCTCATCTCCTGGCCCACCCAACCACTTTCATTTCACTTGAAGCCCTGAAGCTGAACGTCCTTCTGCTTTTTCTGAGTTTAGCAAAATCAATCACTGAAGTCACCAGAGCAGAGTGGAGGATCAAGATGACCCGCTTACCAGATTACAGGTAATTTATTTTACCTCCAGTGGTGCCAGACACTGCATTTTACATTTGGATCCCGTCACACTGAGCTGTGATTTATTTATTAGACTTGCCAATGAGATGAGTCTGCCTGGTTCGCACAGAGGAAATTTCAGTCTGAATCAGAAAGCAGAAGGAGCTGTGCCAAGGATGGGCACGGATTTAATGGTGGGCGTGCCTCCTCACCGTCAGGGAGCTTGTAAAATTAGGTCAAAAGGGAGGGAACTCGTTAAGATAACTCATTATCACAAAGATCTGCATATGTGGAGGACTGTATAAACAAAACGTCATCCCTTGAAACCCTAATGGGACCTGGTCAGATAAAAAAAGCAGTCAATAAAAATTAAAAAAAAAAAAAAAAGCAGTCAAGGTTAGACCTCTCGTGTGGGTGGCAGACGTTCCCCAAATGGACTGAACAAAGCTCTGCAGAGAAGACCCCCTCACCGATCCTCCTACTCCATTCTTTCCCCAGCCAACACCTCTCACATTCCAGTCCTTCCATTCTTGCGTGCACCATGTTACCTGGAAGGAACAACACATTGCACTAGCATGAGATCCTTCACCAGCTACATTAAGAGCAAGGCCTAAGAGAAAGCGACAGAAGTCAGATCAGTTCAGGTGAGACCCAAACTTGTCCTGCAACAAGTGTGACCTGCAATGGAATGAAGGGTAGCAGAATATACCACGCCAAAATAAGCCACTTTGGCCTGAAAATTATTTTGAGCTAAAGGCAATTAAGAATCAGCAAGCACGGGGCTTCCCTGGTGGTACAGGGGTTAAGAATCCGCCTGCCAATGCAGGGGACATGGGCTCGATCCCTGGCCCAGGAAGATCCCACATGTGGCGGAGTAACTAAGCCCGTGTGCCACAACTACTGAGCCTGCGCTCTAGAGCCCGTGAGCCACAACTACTGAGCCCATGCGCCGTAACTACTGAAGCCGGCATGCCTAGAGACTGTGCTCCGCAGCAAGAGAAGCCACTGCAATGAGAAGCCCACGCACCACAACGAAGAGTAGCCCCCGCTCACCACAACTAGAGAAAAGCCTACGTGCAGCAACAAAGACCCAAAGCAGCCAAAAATTAATTAATTAATTAATTAAAAAAAAAATAGCAGCGAGCGCAAGAAAGCTCAGCTCTCCCTATCTGTCCTCTTTTCTGCCTAAAGAGAAGATATAAATTTCCCTTTTACTGGAGACAGACTCTTATCAGCCCAGAAAAGGCACCAGAGGAATCTGCAAACAAACCTCACTCCATTTCCTCCCATTAATTTACCTTCCTGCCACTTGCCACATTTGGAAGGCTGAAACTGCTTTCCTTTGTCTGTTATTTCTCTACGGATGCATTGTCCTTTGTTGAAGATGCTATATAAGCCAGAGTTCGGAGCCACTGTTTTGAGTTACTCTTCATTTTGGATTTCTCCCATGTGATGTGCACTGTATGTTAATAAACTGTTTTTCTCTTGTTAATCTTTTTGTTAGGGTCCCACCTGAAAACCTAAGATGCTTAGAGGTGAAGTTTGGCCTCCCCTACGAGAACCTCTCTTCAAAGGAAGAGAGATGGAAACCAGGAGGAAGAATCATTGGCCACTTGATGAAGGAGGTTGAGCTGGGCTGAGAATGAAGGGGGAATTTCCACAGGGAGATGTGAGGAAGGGCCTCTGGGAAAAGATTTTTCTGGACAAAGGCTCTGCAATCCATCCCAGGAGAGGCTATGAAAAGGTGGGGATGATAGAGGAGGAGCATTCAGATCAGAAACGCTTGGCAATGTGAGGCCCCAGAGCTTAACCTCTTTTCTTCCACACTGGGAACCTTCCGTATTTCAGATGCTGCCCCCTGGGTCGGCCTGGCTGCTAATCTGGAGCCCCATAGTGCATCGTTCCGTGGTAGTAAAGCCCAAGTCGACCATTTCTCCTTCTAGAAACTCTATCGCCATGTTTCCCAAGCCAGGTAGCCGGGGAGCTAAGCTGGCCTGTTGTAGCAAGAGCAATGGGACAAGAAGCTGTGGCACACATATACAATGGAATATTACTCAGCCATAAAAAGGAACGAAATGGAGTTATTTGTAGTGAGGTGGATGGACCTAGAGTCTGTTATACAGAGTGAAGTAAGTCAGAAAGAGAAAAACAAATCCCGTATGCCAACACATATATATGGAATCTAAGAAAAAAAAAAAGGTCATGAAGAACCTAGGGGCAAGATGGGAATAAAGACACAGACCTACTAGAGAATGGACTTGAGGATATGGGGAGGGGGAAGGGTAAGCTGTGACAAAGTGAGAGAGTGGCATGGACATATATACACTACCAAATGTAAAACCAATAGCTAGTGGGAAGCAGCCGCATGGCACAGGGAGATGAGCTCGGTGCTTTGTGACCACCTAGAGGGGTGGGATAGGGAGGGTGGGAGGGAGACGCAAGAGGGAGGGGATGTGGGGATATATGTATATGTATAGCTGATTCACTTTGTTATAAAGCAGAAACTAACACACCATTGTAAAGCAATTATACTCCAATAAAGATGCTAAAAAAAAAAAAAAAGAGCAATGGGACAGTGTTTCTCGCCTCTTCTCTAGATCGTGCAGGGCTCCCAGCCTTAGCCAACTTCTTCTCCACGTGTGCACCAAAGACGCCATCTCGGCCACTCCCTGACACCTACCATGTCTCCCCTCTTCAGCTCAGGCTCTGAGAGGCCGTGTTTGCTGCGAGGCCCCTGGGACGAATGTCCAAGTGGCAGTAGCTGCAGAGAAGCTACGGTGAAGCCCTACTCAGAGCCCCTTCCTGTAGCTGCCAGAGCTTCTCAGAAATTCTATAAATAGAGCCATTCTACCTTTTCCTGCCTCTTCCTACTGCTTCAAGGCTCCCTTCACTCAGACAGAGGGCGCGGGAAGGCTCAGACCCCTGAGGTAGACTCCCAGTAGGGCCTCCCCACCTGCCTCTGAGCGGCCCGTCCTGTCTGAGCTCTGGGGCTCAAGCCAGAGTCCCTGCTGTGCAAGTAAGAAGCAGGTCACTTCCTTGGATCTTCTCTTCTAGAAACAAAGTCTATTGACTTCAAAGAGGGAGGGGGAAATCCTGCCAGGCTATGGGATTGGACTCTGTGAAGTCACCATTCAAGTCTAGGAACACCCGGCCTGGCTGTGAGGGGATCATTGAGTGGCCCACCAGCTGTTCCCTGCTGTTCCCTGCTGTTCCCTGCTGTTCCCACCCGCTCCAGCTCGACTCTGCCTGGAAAGACAAGGCAGGAGGCAGGCCTCCATGCCCAGACCAGTTCCGAGCAGGGCACTCTCACTGTTAACACCTCTGGCAGCTTGCGAGGGAAAACTTCTCAGTTGCTTCGTGTAATTTTTGTTTTCCCTTCTCTTGTCACACCCCTCTGCAGGGGCCACTGGCCAAAATCAATCACCTCAGTGTCTCCCCATCACTTATTCTCTCACCTGCTGCAGTCCAGCCTGGGGGAGACATTTCTTTTGCACAAACCAATAGGACGACAGATGGGCCATCAATATTCATGACCTGGAATCTCAGGAATTGACCCTTCCAGGGGGAGGATTCCCGGGTAGGCTGGGCTGACAGATCAGAATCAGGCTCAGCGTTCTCTGCTCTAAGTGCCAGCTCAGTCCTATCATCCGTCCAACAGGGCTCAGCCCCACCTGCAAATCCCAGCTGGTGCCCAGATGTGGTGACGCGCCCCAGAGGCCAGAGTTTCCACCACCTGACTTAGTGACAGGTTACAACAGAAAGGACCAAGGAGGACTCCCATAGGAATGCTTGCAAATCCAGGCACCCCGAAGGAGTGTCCATTTGAGAGAATTTGTTTACTAGGTAACTAGACCTGGAGTAACCCCAAGGCAGTTCCACCTCCCGGGCCCCTGATTTACACTGCAAATGGTCTTCCTGGAACCAAAGGCAAGAGTGATGGCGAGAGGAAAGAACTGGAAGCCAGCCTCTCACCCTCTCCAAGGACACCACTACTCCACTGTGCTGGGGCCAGACATCAACCCTCCCTGGAAAGTGCGATGCTTCATTTTAACTGTCTGTTTACATGGCTCGTAGCTCGTTGGAGGTTTAATGAGAACCAAACAAGTGATGAGACTGGGATATGGTGACAAACCCTCATTTTTTGGAAGCCTTGATTTTAATAGCTGTACTTCCAGCTCAGGGGTGCTTTGAAAAATAATGATTGTGAGTATGGATTTTTGTGTGTAAAGATTATGAAGTAAACAGTTTATTATTATTATTGACATTATTATTATTGTTATTATATATAAATCTCCCTCTGTAAACCACCTGAGATGAAGGCTAAACGTGTTTACTTTGGGGGCTGAGGTAATGGGCAGTGGAAAACTATGCCCTTCTAAGTTAAAATCATCTGCAGTAGTCCAGAGAAGGTGAGTGAGGTGTTCCCACGAGAAGGTGGAGGTCCCAGAAAGGACTCTCCCTGCCAACCAAAAATTTGACACCTGGGTCCAGAGTCCAAGCTGCTGGCTGTCACTGTTCACATCAAGACATGCGACTGTTGGAGAGGAAAAACTTTTCCTTCCCCCTCTTATGTTCTTAATCTGGGGTCTGTGAATCAAACTGACAGAAGACAGATTAACAAGAGAAAAAGGTTTATTTGTGTACACATGAAAGCCAACAAGAGAAGTAACTGGCTTGTTAAATACAGTGGACCCTTGAACAGCACAGGTTTGAACTGTGAGGGTCCACTTATTCATGGATTTTTTTCAATAGTGAATACTACAGTACTACTCGGTCCAGGGTTGGTTGAATCCACAGGTGCAGACGAACCTCTGATGCGGGGGTCCAAATTATACACAGATTAACCCCTGCATTGCTCAAGGGTCAACTGTAGGTGAAGTTAGAGGATTATATACCTCTAGTAGGGGAAAGGTAGGGGAAGGAAAAGTCTTTTATGGGCTTTTGGAAAAAATAAATGAGTTTTTAGGAGAGCAATCAAGAGATAAAATTTGTGATAGTGTTCGTCTGTACAAGTTTGAATAAACTTTCCATCTCCTTCAGGGCCTCAAAACTCCCCTAGAGGAGAGATTTAATGTGGATTTTATTCGCATTCTCCCTTCTGGGGGGTAGATCTGCCCTGTAGGAGAAATTTACGGCAGCCTTATTTGCCAGAGTTTGTTGCTTTTAATCAGATGAGGAAAGCAGCCCCAAGGAGGTTTCTTTCTGTATCTTTTGATTCTCAATTGCCTTCAGCTCAAAATAATCTTTATGCCAAAGTGGCATATTTTGGGGGTGGCGTATTCTGGTCTCCTTCACAACTGAGAGGGGACAGTTTTCAGCGACCGCCCCAGGATGAAGCAGCCGCATGGAGCCGTCGCGCTAGGTTTCCATCAAAGGCACCTTGCCCGCACTGGGTACTCACCTGCCCAGAGCATCCTTCATCTTCCTGCCACTCCGCCCCACCCCCCATGGATCCCGGCTCCCTTCGGCTGGATGTGGAGGAAGAGTGGGGTGCGAGGAAGAAACAGTGACCACTGTCAAAGGAACCATAGCTTCTACCTTTACTGCTGTTTTGTTCCTGACCAGCCTGGGAAGTAGTGGTTAGGGGTAGTTAGCTATAAAGGAATGCTAAGCAATTTTAATTAGGGCTTTGAAATGCAAACCCCACATACTGAGCAGAGGGGTTAACAGTTCGAAACAGTGGGAGGAGGTACATTATTTTTAGATATCTCAAGAAGCTAAGAATTTGCTGGAAAATACCCACAGAACCAGTGTCAAACGTGAGGGGGCAGGGGTCAGGGGGTGGTAAGGAGAGGACCAATCCTCAGGGCAGGGCCAGAAGATGGCCTTCGCTATGCTGAGGAGGATGTGAAAGCGTAAGTGGGGAATCTGGCTGAGACAGAGAGGGGCCCTGGGCAGTGTTTGTGAAATCCAAGCAGCTGGGTCAGCGAAGCAGGGCTCTGGTTGTGAGATGTAGGGCTAGACTACAGAGCCCAGGTTTAAACCTGGCACGGCTGGTCCAGACAGAGGGAAGGAGAGTGGATTCACTCTCCAGTGAGGTGGACTGTGGGAAAGCAGAAATGTAAAGAAGGCTTGGGGCACATGTAGGTATAGTAGTGAGAAGACCTCAGGGCCAGGAGATAGGAGTTCTGGGTCCCTCGCCTGCCCACCTGTAGCATGGGGAGTGTGGACCATGCCTTGTGTCCGTTGCACGAGATGATGGGTCCAGAAGTGTGCCCTCTTATGAAGTCCTGCACGTATGTGTAGTGGGAAAGATTACTTCACAAGACAGAGCTAAGGTGGACACACACCTGGATGGATGGCTCTAGGGCCACAAGAGGTTTCCTCCGGGCAAGTCTCCACAGCAGCAAGAGCCCCAGGCAGGACAGGACAAAGTTAACACTGAACACGCGGAACACGGCTGATGAAGCACTTTTGTGGTGCTTAGAGCTGAGATGCAGCATGAACAAAACCAATCCACTCCTCCCCTAAAGGGCCTGGCAGCCGGGTGAAGGGAGTTGGAAATTGATCCACCATGGCTGCTCCTAGGCTTCGAGCATCTCCAGTCCGACTCAGGGGAAGTCCCAAGCCAGCTCTTCACCTGGGGACTCTGGTGCCTTCCATCTGCCACTCCTGGGAAGCTGTGCACCCAAAATTGGATCAAATGCCTGGTGATGGAATTACTAGGAAGTGCAAGGAGGACTGAGGGTGTTGGGAGGGGGAGAAGTGTGGGCAGCAGGCTGGGGGTGGGGGGAATTGCTGCGGAGAAAGCAGCCAGCAGCTGCTGCAAAGAAAGGCCTGGAGGAGAGGAAAATGAGATCTGACCCGACTGAGCGAAGACAAAGGAACAGGCAGGACCAACCTCCTGTGCAGGGTCTACTGACCACCTGCTCCAGGAGGGAGGGGTGGCGGGAGGTCCCACAGGCCCGCAAAACGGACCAGATTTGCTTCTGGGCCGAGTTAACTGTGTCCCTTCCTTTCCCACCTCCCCAAATGCTTCGACTCAGCTGAATTCTGAATTTGCCAGCCTCGTAGGTAGGGTCTGTAGGATACGACTCCAAAATAGGCCCAAACACAAAAAAGCAGCCCCCCCATTCCTGGGATGGGGAAGGAAGTTCCACTGTCAGAGACCCCTTTTCTCCTTTGGGGAGGAGGCTTTGAGATGCCTGTCACCTGTCAAAAGGCCAATATAGTGCCCTCGGAAACCAACAGATTTCATGCCTTGTCAGTCGTTGGCCCCTCACTGTTACTGAGTTTATCTCAAAAGAAGGGAGATACCCTGCATGGGTCTTGTCAGAAGGGCCCGAGGGAAGGAGAGAAGATGCCCCGAAGACTGGTGGAGAGAGAGAGGGCAAGGAGGGGAGCTTACCCTGAGGTTAAAGGAGTGGGAGAGGGAGGGGGGCAACAAGAGGTGATGGAAAGAGACACAGAGCAGAAGGGAGGGGGGAAGGGTGCCAGAGAGAGAGAGAGAGAGAGAGAGAGAGACTCCTGCCTGAATAATGACATCATGTTTTCCACTTACCTCATCTGGCACCCATGACCCAGGGGCTTGTTTTCATATGAATGAGAACGTCTCTCAGTTTGTTTTCTGTGTACTTACCCTCAAGAGCTATTTGTTCTAATCAGGGTCTCTTACAGCGCACTCCCCAGCAGCTCCCCTAATTCACAACCTGCCCTTCTGGAGGCCAAGGACAGCCATCTATTTGGACATATGCGAAACACACCCACCAAGTGGGAAAACTAGAGGACACGAGAAAGACGTGGAATGAGACTTTCCTGCCCCTGGAATGAAGCCCCTGCGAGAGAAGTCTGCACCGATCACCTCTGACTCCCAGCTGGTGGGTCTCTGCTCTTCTCTGCACTATTCGGCCAGAAATGTTCACTCTGCATCCAAGAGCCTGACTTGCAGGCCTGGCACCTGGAGCCAAACTTCCCTCAGAATCAGGGAAGAAATGAAATGAGCAGGAACCGGCTGAGTTGAGGAGAAAGAGATGCTGGGCTGACAAAGCCTGAGCGCTCTCGCAGCCACGGTTTGAATTTGATCCTCGGGCCTCATTGTTCCAACCGACACGGACAATAAGAAAGGAGGACATCTGGGGGCCAAGACAATGGGCGATTCAGCAAGTGTCCATCTGAAACTTCACCTGTCCCTCAGCCCAGATCAGGCCTCTCCCACCTCTGTGCCTCTATTTCCTGAGGTGCAAAACCAGGGCCATTTAAAATCACTTCAATTATTCCCTCAATGAACAAATACGGAGAGAGGATCTACTATATCCCGGTGACTGGGGCCGAGACCCAGGAAAACAGATAAATACTACAGACCTTCAACTAAAAGCACATGTGCCTCCCTATTGAGACGCCTTCTGAACTTGCAGAGAGGGCCTCCACTATGAGCCCCACACAGCCCAGGAGGGAGGCAGGAAAGTTCTAGATAAGAACTCCGAGGGAGGGGGCTTCAGTGCCCTGTCCACACCTTCATAACTGGTCCGTGGCTGGACTGGGCTATGGAATTGGGCCTCCAAGGTTGGAGGCCCACATGGCCCAGAGGTTTGGAGGTAGACTATGATGGAGGTCCTGGGAGGAAGTGGGTGCTATAGGCTGGATGTTTGTGTCCCTCAAAATTTATGTTGAAATTTTAACCCCCAAGGTGATGGTATTAGGAGATGGGGAATTTGGGAGGTGATTAGTTCATGAGAGTGGAGCCATGAATGGGTTCAGTGCTCTTATAAGAGAGGCTTGAGAAAGCTCCCTTGCCCCTCCTGCCATGTAAAGTTACAGTGAGAAGAGGCTGTCTATGAGGAAGTGGGTTCTCACCAGACACCAAATCTGCTGGCACCTTGACCTTGGACTTCCATCTTACTCATTGGAACCTGTGCCCTTGGAGAACTGAGCTTCCACATGTGAAATTCCACTACCCTAAGACGGCATCCCAGAGAGACCACATGTGTGAGCTCTGGATGGCAGCCCCTGCCCAGCCCATCCTTCAGAGAGACACCTAATACACGAGCAAAGAAGCCTTCCAGTGACTCCAGAGTCTAGCCATTTGAGTCTTCCCAGACCCTGTAGAGCAGAGGAAGCCCTGTCCCCTGTGCCTGTCTATATTGCTGGCCCACAGGATCTGTGATATAACATGGTCATTGTTTTACACCCCGAGGTATCAGCATAGTTGTTTTGCAGCAATGAATCAATCACAACACAGGCCTGAGCTGAGGACCCTGGGCCAGCCCCACGGGCTGAGGACGACTCTCCAGTGCATGGCAGGAGAAAGTGGCTTGAGCTCCAGTCATCCCAGCCCCAGGAGAGACCTGCGGGGAACTTAGATGCTCTGGTACCAGGAAAGGTGAGGCTATGGTGGGGGGAAGGACAGCTCGTAGGACTCTCAGACTTCCTGGCAGTGGTGAAGTTAGCACTCCCTTGGCAGGTGAGTCTTCTGATGGTGTTCTACACCCCGCTCCTCTGGCCTTTCCATGGATCTCGGAAGCACCCAACTCCCAGTATTAAATCCTTTTCCACAGACGGGAGCCAGAGTGGCTTCTGATACCTGCAACTGAATCGCGCTGGGGCAGAGTCCATGCACCCTGCTTAGACTACCAAGCAAACGTGATTCCTATCCATTGCAGAGACTCCATCCCAGCCTTTTCATTGACTCTCTGAGCTACCCAGAATCCTTCCAGTAAGTTCCCTTTGCTTTGCCAAAATTGCTTTCTGTTGTTTGCAACCAAAGAACCCCAACTAAAACACAATTTAAGCTGCAAATTAAATGGATATGTTATATTTATCCCACTTTTCAGATGAACAGTATAGGAAAGAATGATGATTTCCATAGGATTGGAAGATGTAATTATGAATTTTTTTTTAGTCTTTAGGAGTGGCTTTTTTTTTTTTTACAGAAAAGAACACTCAGGAACTACTTTGGTATTTAAAGTTAATATTCAAATCACTCAAAGTCCTGGTTTTCCTTAAGTTTTTAAATTCAATTTAGAAATAAGTTCTATTTATAAATCTTTCAAATTTCCACAAAAATGTCTAAGGAGACTTTTATAATTTAATTAAATTCCTTTAAATATTTTTAACTGTATGGATAAATCCAGCATACTCAATTTCCTTTTTAAAGTAAGTCAGTGGCTGGCAGACTGAACAACTTTTCCAAGTACTTAAGTAATTCTTAGAAATCTGATACAGTTTATCAATACGATGGTTAAGTTCTTCTAAATGTTCTGATGTTGTTTATAGACTACACCTCTTTTGCGCTTTTCAGCTTAAAATCTGAATTAATTGTTCAGTACTCTAATAAGCCAAATTCTTCAAATCCTTCTGGATAACTCTTGTGTCCCACCTCACATAATTTGCACTAGTCACTGCTGTGGCCCCTAGCTTTGCACAGACGAGGCCTGACAGCATCTCCCATCCTCAGTCTCTCTTGTTTTTCACCCTTGTCTTGCTTCTTAGACCCAAGGCCAAGGACCCCTTAGGAACCACTCTGCATCCATACATGCACAGACCCAGAAGTGTAAGGGATTTGATGTCATGTAGGGGAAATCCAGTGGGAGAAAGAAGCCAGTGCTTCTTTCCATGTTCTCCTCTACTGTTCCTTGGACAGACAATTCTATGACACATTCCACAAGGTTCCTCAGAGGTGCTTGAAGGATGGAACCTCAGTGACCCACAACAATGACCAATTCAATTATGCACCCAGTTTTATTGTTTTATTCCTATTCCCTGGGATTCCTTATCAAAACAAATTACCTGCCCAAACGCCATCATCATAGCAGCTCTGCTTCTTATGGGCAATGCAGGCTAAGACAAATACCAGTACACACATATGATTCCCAGATTTCACACAATAGTGATACCATGGGTTTGTTTTGCCTCATAATCTCTCTTCTCAATTCTAAGTCATCCCCAGGTTTAAAGACCCACTAGAACTGTCATAATAAAGTCCCACAAATTGGGTGCCTTAAAACAATTGAAATTTATTCTCTCATAGTTCTGGAGGCTGGAAGTCTGAAATCACCATGGCAGCAGGGCTCTCCTCTCTCTGAAACTCTGGGTAGAATCCTTCCTTACCTCTCTCAGGCTCTGGTGGCAGCTAGCAATCCTTAGAGTCCTTCGGCTTGCAACTTCATCGGTCAGGTCCACTCTCTGCCTTTACACGGCATTCTCACTGTGTTTCTTCACATCGTCTTCCCTCTGTGTGTGTCTGTGTCCAAATTTCCCCTTTTTATAAGGATACCACTCACTGGATTAGGGCCCACCCTAACGACCTTATCTTAACTTGGATAAATCTGCAAAGACCCTATTCCCAAATAAGATCACATTCTGAGATACTGGAAATTAGGACTTCAATTTATCTTTCTTGGAGGATGCAATTCAATTCATAACAACACTAAGGGAACAATTAAGTTATTCTAATCAATTTAGTGGATTTCCAAGCAAACTTTGAGGTTACCTTTCAGCTGACCATTTCTCAAATTGACCAGAGATTCTGGCAGGACGTGAGAACAGAAACTGTGGTTCTCCAGGGTGAGGAGACACAGAACCATCTTCCACAGTCACTAGGCCAGTGTGAATCCAAGTCCATGCCTTCTGAACGGAATTATGGAAACAGAGATCATATCCTACAAGTTCTTTCATTCAGCTTTGGCTGGAAAATGGAGGAGGAAGCAGAATCTCTAAGACTCAGCCATTGTTAAAGAAGATTCCTGAGAAAATGAGAGATTGTTGATACAGGTGCTCTGCAAACATAAGTCCTGGGGTAGCCATTAAATCTTATTAGGTAGAAAAGGAAATAGTAGTGAATATTTACACACCTGTGAACAGATAACATAAGCTAATTCTATGCACATTCTGTATCTTGTCATCACAGTTGAAATCCTGTCTAGTTTGCTAAAAAGTACAAAGAGCTTTGCTGTAGTATTAAAAGTTTTATTCTTACAGTTCCAAGGATTTTGACTTGTAATCTTAAGACTAATATGTTTGTTTTGTGTAACTACATTTGAGAGGATGTTTATTGTAGAAAATGGTGTTTGTTCACTTGGAGTTATAAGCTGCACTTGTCATAGGAAGTTGATTTTTCCCAACGATCTTGGTGACAAATTAATTCACTATGACAGCATTTGTCTGGCTCAAATGAACTCAACTCATAGAAAAGGACTGAATCAGTTTTCTTAACATTAGGCACATAGCTAAAGGGACATTTTTACTTGCAATATGCATTTATTAGTAAAGTGGTTCTAACGGATTAAACTTAACCACAGTTTGACAGGGGGATCCTACTGATTAAGTTGCTTGAATTCATTACACCTTAACTCATTAAATCTAAATGACTGTGTACCTAAGTCACTGGCAGCCACCTGATGGGATTTCACTATCTATTTACTTATTTCTCCTATGAATTCTTTCCATAGTCTCCCTACAATCCATGAATCCATTTGAATCCATCAAAATGACATTTGATTGGATTCTGCAGATCTCTCTGACTTTATCTAGCTTAACAGTCATAACTTCCAAGGTCATACAAATGACAGGAGAGAGGTCAACTTCTCAAAGAACTATTATCAGATGGGCACCCACTTTCACTGTTGCCATAAGGAATTTCCATTTGAAAAGGCGGAAATGGAGGAGAGAGAGACAACCAGAAAGTATCTAATATAGTTCAGCCCTTGGCTACCTGACTTCCATTTATGTCCTTCTTCTTGTAAGTACACTTTCCAAAAGCTCAGGCCATATGCTGTATGCTCAGTCCCTCCCCGAGACAGTACCTAAAGGCTGAGCTAGTTGCTTCATCCACCTCCAAACAGAGGATCGCTGAGATATGACCAGTCCCCTAACAGGCCTTGATGGAGCAAGTCAATGACCAAAGGCTAAAGAAGAAGCAATCTATCCCATCAAGCCCAAAATCCAGCTATGAAAAGACAAGGATAACTGCAATATGAACTCCCACTTGGAAAAAGAAAGGTGAACCACACACCAGGGTCACTAGAATAGAAAGAGCAGGGACTTCCTATCCTGGTGGCAGTCCAGTGGCTGCCCAGTGTTCTGCTCCCTGAAGGGGAAGCTTGTCTTCCACAGTCACTTCTCAGGTGGCCGTTGGAAAGAACGTCCTTTCTGAGGAGCCTACAGGTTTGGCAGCCCTTTCTTTGTGAGCACCTTAAGAATTGACCTAGTGATTGTCTGCCAGCTCTGGAATTTCTTTGGCAATAAAGCTTCCTTAAAATTTAATAGAATTCCAGTCTATTTCTAGTCAGTCCCACATGCTAGTAACTCAAAACCAGAGTTCTTGGCTAGTTTTAATGTTACGGTCTAGAATTGGGCCTGAACTTGGCTTTGAAGTTCTCTCCACCCCCTTGGTCCTCAGTTTAACGGAATCCCACTTTTGTAAGTCAAACCTGTGAGCTGGGGTGACCAGGCTAGGAAATCATGATTCTTCCCTGCAGGCTGCATCTCAGCTACACCTCCACAATACAAGAGATTTTACCCTTTGTCTGGTGGAGGGCTGTTAACAGGAATTGCTTACGTGAGGTCTATGCGTATAGTTAGCGTATTTAAGTCCCTATTTTAGAAAGAGAAATAGAAAATCAGTTGCATGGGTCTCTTTAAAATAGGATAAGCTTTTCATTATTAAAAAAAAAAAAAACTATGAAACAAATCATTTGGACCAGAAAGTACTGTGTTATTTATGTCATCAATTCCTTCTGGAAAAAGGAGTTAGAAGATAGAGAGAATATTTACAACCCAGGGAACTAAAAGCAAAAACAATTTGCTTGCTAATCAGATTGATACAAGGTCTCAAGAAAGACAGTTTAATTATGTTCAGTTCAAATGACACACATTTCTTTTGTTTTTTCTGAAATTCAAAACAGAAAATAAGAACTTTTGCTGGCAAATTATTTCATTCCAGAATCATTATTTACCCATCTGAAACATAAATCTAATATTTGTATCAATGTCAAGATTTGTAAAACACAATTTAGATAATTGTGGAGAATCAAAATATGGCTCATGCAAGGGATAGTATATTAGTTTTCTATTGCTGTGTGATCTTGGACAAGCAGTTTATCTATCTAAAAACAATGAATCTCTCCTAACCTCAGTTTACTTATGTATAAAATGGGCTAATTAGACTCAAACATGGATTAGGATGTTTTCAACTGAGGGTAAATGAAGATCAATTAAAAGTAACAACAATGAGAGATGTATTTTCTTATGAGAAAGGGGGCAATTTCAGGGTTAATCTTACCCTTCAATATCTTCAAAGATGGGATTTTAAAAATTCTGTTCGCTTTGGGGAGTTTGGTCTTGTGCTCAGCCTTATTACAGTTGCAAGATGGATACTTCCAAAGTGGCGGTATCATTTTGCATTCCCATCAGCAATAAATGAAAGTTCCTGTTGCTCCACATCCCTACCAGCATTTGGTGTTATCAGTGTGTTGGCTTTTAGCCATTCTAGTAAGTGTGTATTGGTATCTCATTGTTTTAATTTGCAATTCCCTAATGATGTATGACTTGGTGGTTGAAACCTGGAATTTCTGAAACTATGATTATGGAGAGTGGAGCTATTGGTGATGACAAGGTCAACGGAATATCAGTGGAAGTGGGCAGATACGGTAGGGTAGGGGAAAAATACTAGACTAGAAGAGGTTTCAGACCTGAGAGATCAGGTCATAAATAGAATTGTCTACATGGACACAGACATTACAGAATCTTAGGCAAAGGTTTGGAGGGGAGCACATGGCGAATGAAAAGAGAGCATCAATGATCGTAACTAAGAAGAGTGACAAGGAATAGGAAAATAGAAGGGAAGCACCTTATTCTCAAATAGTCCGGGGGGCTTAAAAACAAAGGGAATGAAATAGAAATGAGAGTCTAGAAACCATACATCTATGATCAACTGATTTTCAACAAGGGCGCCAAACCTTTCAATGGGGAAAAAATAGTCTCTTCACCAAATGGTGCTGGGACAACTGGATAGCCACATGCAAAAGAATAAAGTTGACCCTTGGACCCTTACCTCATACCAAATTAAAAAATTAACTCAAAAGGGGTCAAAGCCCTGAATATAAGAAATAAAATTATTAAACTCTCAAAAGAAAACATAGGAGTTAATGTTTTTGTTACCTTTAATTTAGCAATGGTTTCTTAGGTATGACACCAAAAGCACAAGCAACTAAATTAATTAATTAATTAAATGTCATCAAAATTAAAAACTTTTGTGCATCAAAGGACACTATCAAGAAAGTGAAGACAACCCACAGACTAGGAGAAACATTTGCAAAGCAAATATCTGATAAGGTTCTAGTATCTAGAATATATAAAGAACTTTTAAAATTCAACCACAAAAACACAAACGAAATCCAATTTTTTTTAAGTGGGCAAAGGATTTGAATAGACAATTATCTAAAGAAGATATACAAGTGGCCAACATACACATGAAAAGATGCTTAACATCATTAGTTATTAGAGAAATGTAAATGAAAACCACAATAATATATCACTTCATACCCACTAGGAAGGATATAATAACAATAACAACAATAATAACATGAAATAAAATGTTGGTGAAGATGTGGCAAAGTTGGAACTCTCATACATTGTTGGTGGGAATGTAAAATGTTGCAGCCACTGTGGAAAACAGTTGGGTATTCCTCAAAAAGTTAAACATAGAATTACCATATGACTCAGCAATTCCACCCCTAGGTATATACCCCAAAGAATTGAAAGCAGGGACTCAGATACTTATACACCAAGGTCCATAGCAACATTATTCACAATAGCCAAAAGGTGAAAACAACCTAAATACTCATCAGCAGATGAATGATAAACCAACTGTGGTATGTCCACACAATGGAATATTATCCGGCCATGAAAAGGAATGAAGTACTGATGCAGGCTTGTCAAGAGTTTAGCTAAGCCACTCCTGGGTATTGCTGCCTCAGCATCCATTTAGTTTGGCCAAGTTGCCTATAGGGACCTTAAACTGACACTATCCCCTCATGCAAGCACATACCCTAGATGGCATCCACAGAGTTACAAGCATATGTAAGTTCCTGATATGTTTCCCCAACAGCCCTTGTGATCAACAGCCTCCCCACTGCCCAGCACTTGTGTTCCTTAGGCATCCCTTAGGAGATACCCACTGTGGAGCTTACCAAAACCCTACTCTTTTGTTATGAATTGACCAATCTGGCCCTAAGCCAGGCACCCCAAAACACTCCACCCATGTACATATCTGAAGGGAATTAAAACATTAATTCTAAAAGATACTTGAACCCCAATGTTCATAGCAGCATTATTTACAATACCCAAGATATGGAAGCACCTAAGTGTCCATCAACAGATGAATGAATAAAGAAGATGTGATGCGGTGTAGATATATACAATGAACTATTACTCAGCCATAAAAAATAATGAAATTCTGCCATTTGTAACAACATAGATGGATCTAGAGGGTATTATACTTAGTCAAATTAAGTCAGACGGAGAGAGGTAAACACCATATATTATCACTCATATGTAGAATCTGAAAAATGAAACAGATGAATGAACACAACAAAACAGAAACAGACTCACAGATATAGAGAACAAACTAGTGGTTACCAGTGGGGAGAGAGGAGCGGGGAAGGGCAAGATAGTGGTAGGGTATTAACAGGTATGAACTACATTTATAAAATAAATAAGGATACCTTGTACAACACAAGGACTATGGCCAATATTTTATAATAACTTTAAATGCAGTATAGTCTCTAAAAATATTGAATCACTGTGTTCTACACCTGAAACTAATCTAATATTGTAAATCAAGTATACTTCAATTAAAATAAAATTTAAAAAAAAAAGAATTCAGGAAAGATGACATGGAATAATAAAACCCTTCTATGGCAAAACAAAAACAAAACAAAGCAAAAAAACACTCCATCCATGGAGCCTAATAAAGGCATGTGCCCCGGGTCTTGCCTCTCTCTATCTGTCCCTGCCTTGACCCGCCCACATGGCCCCTTGAGGTACGCCATGCACTTCCTCCAGGACCTGTGGGTAATGAACGTCTCTATTTCAATTTCTCTTGTGGTCTGTTGAACTAGGGGACTCACCAGCACCCTGCGCTCCACTGAACAAATGTTCATTTCACAAGTCATAACAACACTAAACACGGATGAACCTTAAAAACACTACGCTAAGCAAAGGAAGCCAGATACAAAGGACCATATATTGTATCAATACAATTCCATTTACATATAAGCAATATCCAGAAAGTAGATTAGTGGTTGCCAAGGATTGGGTTGGAGGGGGGAGTGGATGAGAAATAGGAGTGACTGTTTAAAGGGTATAGCATTTTCCTTTGCGGTAATGAAAAAGTTCTGGAACTGTATGGTGATGATTGCATAACAACAACTGTGGTGATGATTGCATAACATTGTGAATATACTAAATGCCACTGAATTGCACGCTTAAAGTGATTTAAATGGTGAGTTTTATGTTATATGAGTATGACCACCACCAAAAAAAACAAAACAAAACAAAACAAAACAAAAAACATATGGAAAAGGAGTTGGCATGGAGTGAGGGGGAGTTAGCGAGCCGCAGGAAAGAGGGAGAGGTGCTTCCCTTGGGGCAACCCAGGCCAAGGGGAGCCGCAGGGCAGGGACATCTCAAAAGTCCAGACGTGCACCTGCAGTTTCCACATAACTGCATAAGGTGACCCTTAGGCAGTTGCCAACTAAGCACATAAAAGACTTCAACAAATTCCTATCGAAGGGCTGGAGACAGAAATGAAAGAAACTTCCTGCCTTTGCGGTGAAGAATGATACTTTCCCCTCCCCACTTCACCTGCAGCAGAAGAACATATCCTTTCTCCCCTGAGAATTCCGAGTGTGCCCTGGAAATCTTAAATCATCCTCCCCCAATCACCACCACCTGAAGAATGCCTCTTAGAAGGTGAAAGGCAGGGCGTTGTCGCCCTCCTCTGGTCACTGAGCAGCTTTGGTTTTCTCCCTCTGAGAAAACCACCGGGAAGGTGGTTACTACCCGCTGGCTGAGGCTCCGGAGGTTCCCCCCTCACTCTGTGTGTGCATTCCGGGGTCTTGAGATGTTCAGGAAGCTTGAGGGACTGGGGTTGTGAAGGCAGCACACCCTTTGCTGTCCCCTCACCCCTTCACACACACACACAGACACACACACACACACTGGTGTCCTGCACCCTCCCCCCTCCCACGCGGCAGGCTCCTGGGTCCCAGCCTGTCCTCCTCTCCCATCTGACCCTGCAGACACCCACATCCCTCTGTTCGCTGCTCAAAAGAAAGGTTCACGCCCTCCTCCATGTTCACAGCTAATCCCTACTGAGAACCTGGAGAAATTACAAAGATATAATGCCTCCCATTTGCAGTGCCACACTTCTCCTTTGTGGGGTGATGTATTGGGGATGACCCCAGCTCCCATTCCTAGGGAGGGAACTCTCCTACACCCTCGCCTTCAATCTGCCCAGACACAGTGAGGGCCACTGGGACTGCTCACCACGAAGACTCTTCTTCCCAGGCCAGTGACAAAGATCAGGCTGGTAAACAGGTGTCCCCTTTGTCTCAGGTGGTCTCATTTCATCTCTGAAGACCTAACGGGGGGCTGCCCAGACCACAAGAACTTCTGCCCTGGGCCTTTTATGTAGATAAAGAGCTGCCTGCTCAGGGTAACAGAAGAAATCACGACTAGCTTGCCTGCCCAAAGATACAGCCTTTACTAGCTGACCACTTTACTGTGACATATCCATAAACCATCAGAAATATACTCAATCTCACAATTGATAAGAGAAACACAGCATAAAATTGCAGTGAGATGCTATTTTTTACTACCAGATTGGCAGAGATCAAAAAGTCTGATAAGGAAATTCCCTGGTGGTCCAGTGGTTAGGACTCAGCACTTTCACTGTTATGGCCCAGATTCAATCCGTGGTCAGGGAACTAAGATCCTGCAAGCTGCACAGCCCGCCAAAAAAAAAAAAAGTTTGATAATTTACCAAGTTGGCAAAGCCAGGCTGTTTCCTATTTGTTGCACATGGCGGTGAAAATTAGTGCAGCCTCTACAAAGAACAACTTGGCAATATCTGTCAAAATTTTAAATGCACAGATGCTTTCACTCAACAATTCAACTTTCAAGCATCATCAAGTATATATTCCTCTACGTGGATGAAATGATAAGGATGTTTATTGCAATACAGCTCCTAATAACAAAAGATGGGGAAATCCTCAATGTTCAACAGGAGGTGGGTTAAATAAATCATAATACAACCGCACAATGGAGCACTACGAGTTTATTTTTTTACACTCACAACACATCTTAATTCAGACCAGCCATATTTAAAGTAGTCAATAGCCACTTGTGGCTGATGGCTACTGTACTGGACAGTGTATACTAGAGTCCCAGGACACAATGCAAACATCCCTGAGGAGGGTACTACTGCACAATCACTGTTCATGTGTCATAATCCAACAGCTCTGTCTCCTTGGAGGTCAGAGGGAACAGGGCCCTTATGAAATAGGATATGGAATTATTGATTATCGATTGCAGTAGAGAAAAGTCAAGGCCAGACTAAGAAGTGCAGGTTCACCTGGGGCTGCTGCCACCCGCCTCTGGGCAGGGGTCCCACACTAGAAGTTCTCCACCCGGACCCATGGTCTGAGATAGCAGGCCAAGGGGCTGCAAGAGGGTAATTACACCCAGGGCTGAGGGCCCCTGGCGACGACTTTCAGAAGAGGAAGTGAGAAGGGGTGTCATGGGGCCATACAGAGAAATGAGGAGGGCCTCACGCCTCCATCCCCATCCAGCTAGGCTGCCTCAGCTGACAACATTGTTAGCCGTCATCCACTCAGAGCACCTCTCGTCCCAGGAACATTCCATGCAGTTGAAGTGAAGACGTTAGCTCATATCAGCCCAACCACGTAGGCCGAATCCTACAGGCAGCACTTCCAAGTGGGGTCCCAGGGAAAGAGCAGGAGTTCTTAATATAGAACGCCTTCCTCAAGAGATCAAGAGGGCGCCAAGGTCCTGGATGGTCTCTAAGGGCCCTGAATGTAATGAATGGATCAGAGAAGGGATTTATCCCTAGAGCCCAAAAGTAGGTTGTCAAATCCTAAGTGCCTCAGAAGAAAAAATAGAGAAGAAAAAATGGGAGCCCGGCTAGACTGGGCTATTTGTCGTGGTGGGATGGAGGTGGTTTTAAAGCACCTGCACTGAGTTTTCTAGCACTCTTTGTGATGCAGGTTCCTTAATAAGTAGAGTATATTTGGAAGAGTTTTTCTCTCTGCAGTTACCTAAACATACCTTGTACACACACACACACACACACACACACACACACACATTCATGCCCCACTGATTTTTGGAATTAATACCAAAGAAATAGGTTTAAATTTGGCAAGAAATGACAGTCTGATGGCAGGAGGGGGTGTACAGCGATCCTAATTGACTATGCTTGCCTTCCTTGCAGATTCTGTGTGGTTAGTTCAACTTGTGCTGTTTATTAAATAGTCCTAGAAAGGACAGGGCAGCTGAGGAACTCGGAGTTCTTCAGGCAACCTTCAAACCTGCCATAACAGGCAGGGCTACAATTAATAACCCAGCAGAAGAGTACGAAGCCTAAACTGAATAATAAGTGTTCTCTCACTGAGCTGACCTCAAGCGAAAGGGCTGTGCTCAAAAGAACAAGGAAAAGTGCCTGATGGGCCCCTGAGGGCAGCTCTGTTCGTAGTGGGGAGGGAGGAGTGGAGTTTTGAGGCCGAAACGATTTTTACCTTCCACCCAGCAGACCCAGCAGGCAAATCCCATCCTAGTCAGACCCCCACTTCCGGTGAGCCCCCTGTGTTGTCTTGTCCACCACCCCTTCATGCAAGGACATCACATAGCACAGAAACTGCGGTATTCAGCCCAGGGGAGCCAGCGAAGGGCCAGAAAGAGGAGACTGGAGGGCTGAGCGAAAGAAGAGGCACGGGGGGTTGCCAGTTTGTTTTTTTATTTTGAATGGTTGTTTCACGCCCACGCATGTAAAAGAATTGCCTGGTGCCTTTCATTGTTTGAGGGATCACCATTCACTGCTCTTATTAAAGAGCGTTATAAATGAAGAAAGCCCCAAAGCTCAGTCCCCTGCCGTGAACTGTGGGTCATTTGCCACACCACGGGCTCCAGCTCCAGAAACACCTAGAAGCGTGAAGGGTAAGATTTGGATGCCCCCTTAGAAAAGGTATAAGCCCACGTCCCCCCTTCTGACACCTCCCCATGCTACAGTCTGAGAAGTGCCTTCCCAGGAGCCAGTTGGGGACAGCCTTACATTAATGTTGGGGAAACCAGAAGTTACAGGCTTTGATTTCTCAGGCAGACTTCATTTATTGACATGTAAGTTTAAGTCATATTTAATAGAAAGTCTTGTGAAATCCAAAATGCTAGGCCAGCCATTACTTTTCTTGGGAAAGGTAGAGCGAGGAGGTCAATCAATAGTTAGGTCCAGAAATAAACCAAGTAGGGCAAAGGTCTTTTAAGTTTATAGACATACCTCAGAGTTATTGCAGGTCCAGACCATTGCAATAAAGCAACTATTGCAATAAGTGAGTCAAATGAATTTTTTGGTTTCCCAGTACATATGAATGTTTCCACTATACTGTAGTCTATTAAGTGTGTAATAGCATTATGTCGGAAAAAGCAATGCACATACCTTAATTTTAAAATACGTTATTGCTGAAAAATGCTAACCATCATCTGAGCCTTCAGTGGGTCATAATCTTTTTGCTGGTGGAAAGTCTTGCCTTTGATGACAAGTCTTGCCTTTGATGTTGATGACAGCTGACTGATCGAGGTGGTGGTTACTAAAGGTTGGGGCAGCTGTGGCAATTTCTTAAAACAAGACCTATTGAGTTTGCCACACCGACTGACTCTTCCTTTCATGAACTATTTCTCTTAGCGTGCAATGCTGCTTAAAAGCATTTTACCCACAGTGGAACTTCTTTAAAATTAGAGTCAATCCTCTCAACCTTTGCCACTGCTTTATCGACTAAGTTCATGGAATATTCTAAATCCTTTGTTGCCATTTCAACAATCTTCACAGCATCTTCACCAGGAGTAGTTTCCATCTCAAGAAACCTCTCTATTTGCTCATCCATAAGAAGCAACTCCACCTCCACTAAAGTTTTATCATAAGATGGCAGCCATTCAGTCACATCTTCAGGCTCCACTTCTAATTCTAGCTCTCTTGCTGTTTCTACCACATCTGCAGTTACTTCCTCCACTGAAGTCTTAAAACCCTCAAAGTCATCTGTGAGGGTTGGAATCAATTTCTTCCAAACTCTTATCAATGTTCTTAGTGGCATCTAGAATGGTGAATCCTTTCCAGAAGGTTTTCAATTTACCCTGCCCAGATCCATCAGAGGAATCACTGTCTATGGCAGCTATAGCCTTATGAAATGTGTTTCTTTTTTTTTTTTTTTTAAGAATTTTATAGTAATCTTTTTTTTTAAATTTATTTTTATATTTATTTTTGGCTGTGTTGGGTCTTCGTTTCTGTGCGAGGGCTTTCTCTAGTTGCGGCAAGCGGGAGCCACTCTTCATCGCGGTGCGCGGGCCTCTCTTGTTGCGGAGCACAGGCTCCAGACGCGCAGGCTCAGTAGTTGTGGCTCACGGGCCTAGTTGCTCCGCAGCATGTGGGATCTTCCCAAACCAGGGCTCGAACCCGTGTCCCCTGCATTAGCAGGCAGACTCTTAACCACTGCGCCACCAGGGAAGCCCATGAAATGTGTTTCTTAAAGAATAAGACTTGAAAGGCAAAATCACTCCTTGATCCATGGGCTGCAGAATGGCTGTTTTGTTACCAGGCATGACAACAACATTAATTTCATTGCACATGGAGCATCAGAGCTCTTGGGTGACCAGGTGCATTGTCAATGAGCAGTAAAACTTTGAAAGGAATCTTTATTTTCTGAGCAATAGGTCTCAACAGTCAGCTTAAAATATCCAGTAAACCATGTTGTAAACAGATGTGCTACCATCCAGGCTTTGTTGTTCCATTTATAGAGCACAGGTAGAGGAAATTTCGCATAATTCTTAAGAGCCTTGGGATTTTCAGAATGATAAATAAGCATTGGCTTCAACTTAAAGTCACTGGCTGCCATTAGCCCCTAACAAAGGGGTCAGCCTGTCATTTGAAATTTGGAGGCCAGGCATTGACTTCTCTTTAGCTATGAAGTCCTAGATGGCATCTTCTTCCAATATAGGGAGGGCTGTTTCATCTACATTGAAAACCTGTTGTTTAGTAGAGCCACCCACACTGGTTACCTTACCTAGATTTTCTGGATAATCTGCTGCAGCTTCTACATCAGCACTTGCTGCTTCACCTTGCACTTTGATATTATGGAGATGGCTTCTTTCCTTAAACTCCATGAGCAAACCTCTGCTAGCTTCAAACCTTTCTTCTGCAGCTTCCTTGTCTCTCTCAGCCTTCATAGAATTGAAGAAAGTTAGGGCCTTGCTCTGGATTAGGCCTTGGATTAAAGGAATGTTGGGACTGGTTTGATCTTCTATTGAGACCACTAAAACTTTCTCCACATCAGCAACAGGCTGTTTCACTTTCTTATTATTCTTGTGTTCACTGGAGTAGCACTCTCCATTTCCTTCAAGAACTTTTTCTTTGCATTCACAGTTTGGCTAACTGGCATGAGAGGCCGAGCTTTCGGCCTGTCTGTGCTCTCAACGTGCCTTCCTCACTAAGCCTCGTCATTTCTAGCTTTTGATTTAAAGTGAGAGATACGTGACTCTTCCTTTCACTTGAACACTGCGAGGCCACTGTAGGGTTATTAATTGGCCTAATTTCAATATTGTTGTGTCTCAGAGAATAGGGAGGCCCAATGAGAAGGGGAGAGATAAGGGAACAGCTGGATGGTAGAGCAGTCAGAACACACACAACATTTATTAAGTTCATCGTCTTATATGGGCATGTTTGTGACCCTTCCAAATCAATTACAATAGTAACACCATAGATCACTGATCATAGATCACCATAACAAATACAGTCATGAAAAAGTTTGAAATATTGAGAGAATTACCAAAATGTGACACAGAGACATGAAGTGAGCAAATGCTATTGGAAAAATGGCACTCGTGGGCTTGCTCAACGCAAGGTTGCCACAAACCTTCAATTTGTAAAAAATGCAATATCTGGGAAAGGCAATAAAATGAAGCACAATAAAATGAGGTACGCCTGAAAACAAACTTAACTGTGTATATTCCATTATCAAGATAATATCTTTTCTTTGTTTACTGGTAGCTAATAAGAAGCAACACATAAATAAAATAGGTTAACCATCTAAACAAGTAAACTGTGTTTAATACAGGAAATTAGATTGTTCCCTTAAGTCATAAAATTTTTGTTTAGGGAATTGAATTCATTTGCTAAGGTTGTAAGATGAGCTCACTAGTGAATTAATTTAATCCAGCGTTCTGCACATGGTGTAGATTTTCTTGCTGGTCAGAAAATCTCCAATTCCTGGGTTCGTTTTTCTCAGGCTTATAAGGGTCTAATAAATAAACTGTCACTCTAGCAGCTTTAAATCTAAACAGATTGAAACTTTTATTTTTCCCTAACAGAGTCATAAATGTTTTGAGTTAAATTTGATCCCAATATTCGAGTGATCCAAAAGAAAATCACCATGACTTCTGAACATTACTCTTCCTATCATATAGAAAAGGTTTGGGTGTAACTAAATTGTACAAAATAGATCCATGCTGAACTTGTAAATGGAATCCTATTTCACAGAGTAACAGGGGTACTTGTTATCTGGCAAAGCATCTTGATGTAAAGCCATGTACTGTACCTAATTTTACTGTTTTCATATTTTTAAGATTTTTAAATGTAGATTTTTTTGGGGGGGGGGTTGCATCAGGTCTTAGTTGCAGCTCGTCGGCTTCTCTCTAGTTGTGGTGTGTGGGCTCCAGAGCGCACAGGCTCTCTAGTTGCAGCACGCGGGCTCTCCAGTTGTGGCTCACGGGCTCCAGAGCACGTGGGCTCAGTAGTTGCAGCGCGTGGGCTTAGTTGCCCCATGGCATGCTGGACCTTAGTTCCCCGACCAGGGATCGAACCTGCTTCCCCTGTATTGGAAGGCGAATTCTTAACCACTGGACCACCACGGAAGTCCCGATTGTTTGTTATTTTTAAATAGAAACCTGTGTTAATATTGTATTTCATTCTTTCCACCGCTTTCCCTTGTGTAAATAGGCTACAATAATGAGTGGCTACCATGTAAATAACACCTCATCTTGGGGTAACATTTCACAGTTTACACAGAATGTCTCATTTGATTATCAGAATATCTTGTGTGGTGAGCTTTCCTCCCACTTCACAGATGAAGGAACGGAGGCTCTGAGAGATTACGTGACTTGCTGAAGGTAATAAGCCGGCAGGTGACAAAGTCAAGGTGCAGGTCTTCTGTTGCCAAGTCCTGTGTCCTTCCAGTGCACACGATGTCACATTTGGGAATCAAGTTTCTCTCTTTCTCCAGGGAAGCTATATCTGCTGATACAGTCAATATAAGCACGTGGAAAGCTTTGGACTTCTGGTCACATTTTTTCTATGGCAGAGGCCTGTGCCTCTAGTAGCATGGGTTAAGAAATGACATTTTAACTCTCTGATCTACATTTCTGAAAAACATTTCTTCTTGCAGGGAGACATTTGGGCCATTTCCTGGTTAACATTTGCAACTTACTGCAGGAAACTCATTAGCTTGAAAGGAACATGATTACAGCAGTCACATTTGGAAACAGAAGGTAAGGCGTTAATTATTAACAAGAGATCACTCCCAAGATACAACACAGAATGATTAACAGAGCTGTTGGAACCATTAGGACGGAATGAACAGAGCCCTTGGAGCTATCTCTGGAGCAAGAAAAGGCCCACCTCCTGCTCTGAGGAGTCACAGCACCCCAGCAAGAGCCCAGTGGAAAAGAACAACTTGTTATTCTTATTCAGGTACGATTCTTTCTTTTTTTTTTTTTTTTAATTATTTATTCATTTATTTATTTTTGGCGTGCTGGGTCTTCGTGTCTGTGCGAGGGCTTTCTCTAGTTGCGGCAAGCGGGGGCCACTCTTCATCACGGTGCGCGGGCCTCTCACTATCGCGGCCTCTCTTGTTGCGGAGCACAGGCTCCAGACGCGCAGGCTCAGTAGTTGTGGCTCACGGGCCTAGTTGCTCCGTGGCATGTGGGATCTTCCCAGACCAGGGCTCGAACCCATGTCCGCTGCATTGGCAGGCAGATTCTCAACCACTGCGCCACCAGAGAAGCCCACGATTCTTTCTTATTAAGATGCATTAAGCCATTCCAACACCTACAAGGTGGCAGATTCAGGCTTGGTTGAGGCACCAGCATTTGCAATTCAATAAACTCAACCATCTTCAGTGAATATGGGTGGGGGGCCAGGCTCAAAGCTACAGTCTTGGGGGCCTGGTGAGGAGCAGGATGCACAACTACCCCTGGGACTCCAGTCCTTCACTGGGGAGAATTGGGATGAGACCCACATCCCCATACTGCAGGCCAGAATGGACCTTGCTGAAGACCTGGGTGCCTTCAGAAAGAGAAGGAACAATATCTGGAGAGCTGGTTGCAGGTGAGGAGCAAAATTAACTAGAGTTTCCAGAGCACCTTCTATAAGCCAAATTTGTTACCGAGTCCAAGCTCCCTCTGCTTGCTGCACGACAGGCCAATAAATCGGAAGACAGGGTGTTGAGGCAAGGAATAGCGACTTTATTTGGAAAGCTAAGCATCTGAGAAGATGGCAGACTAATATCCTAGAGTACCATCTTATCGAGGTATGGATGCCAGTTTCCTTTATAGAACAGAGATGGGGAGGAGGTGAGGAAGTGAAGTGAAAAGGCCATTAGTCTTGCAAAATATCTCTTGGCTTGGCCAGCATCAGGGAGGGGATGTGTTAATTTCTTCTTTTCTGCAGCCATTCACAGGTGGGCACAGTCAGAATGTCTCCCTGTGAGTTGAACAAAGGCACTTTAGTTTAACATTCAGGCAGACGGGCAGGGTTCCCCTAGGCATGACATTATTTATGCCAACAGCTATAGACAACATCATTTTAGTGATTATAGGAACAAAAAGCAACAGAGAGCAAAGGTTAAATGTAAAAGAAACAGATCCAACATGGAGTCAGATTTTGTTCTTCCCTGTTACACAAGCACTGTGTGAAGAGCTCAGTGTTATTTAATTGGATATTTGTAGCACAGCAACTCTTTGAGTTGGGTTATTGTGTCCATTTCAGAGATCAGCAAACTGAGGCTTGGTGCCCTGGCTTACCCAGAGTCACATGGGTAAGTGGCAGAGCCAGATTCACACTGGGAGGAGGGGCAGGAGGGTGGCTAATTCCAGGCCCCATCCTCCCAACTGCTTTGTTCTCCCTCGGAAGAATAAGGGCATTTGGAATCAGCCCAGGGAATGGTGGGTGGAAACAAGGACATGGAGGGTGAAGTATTCAGGAAGTAGGAATTTAAGAAGAGCCAAGGGAAATTAGAGGTTGCTGTCTCTGAAGAGTCTTATACGTCAGGCTTGGAAGTCTGTGCTTAACTTGGTAAATAACAGGGGGCTTTGAATATCAAACTACCTCTCCTCAGTAAATTGGGATGTATTGGGTTTATCTAGAACCCAAGGATTTTCTAAGAACATTTAACACATAAATAAATATAGAAACAAGAGACTTATTCTCCTATGGTCAGACTGGAAGAATGTAAATTCAGTAACATCAATACCCTGATAATTACCCATAAGCCCTTTCACTTGTCAACAAGTTATGTCATCAACAAGTTAAAACAAAAATGCCACGAAAGGGGACTTCCCTGGTGGTCCAGCAGTAAAAGAATCTGCCTTCTAATACAGGGGATGCAGGTTTGATCCCTGGTCGGGGAACAAAGATCCCACATGCCGTGGGGCAACTAAGTCCCTGCTCCACAACTACTGAGCTCGTGCACCTCACCTAGAGCCCACGTGCCTCAAACTACAGAGCTCATGCGCTCTGGAGCCCCTGCACCACAACTAGAGAGAGAAAAACCTCATGCCACAACTAGAGAGAAGCCTGAGTGCCGCAATGAAGAGACTGCATGCCGCAACCAAAGATCCCGCATGCCTCAACAAAGATCCCACGTGCGGCAACTAAGACCCGATGCAGCCAAAAAATAAAGAGAATGCCACAAAAGGGCAAAGGCAAACACATACTACTGAGAGTAAACAATAACCATCCCAAGCTTTCCAAAATATATCACTTTACACACCAGTAGGCATTTAATTTTTACCTTAAAAGAGCATTTTGGCATGTGTTTTATGATTGTAAAAGTAATACATGCTTATTGCAGAAAACTTGGAAAATATAGAAGAGCAGAAATATGTGTCTGCCTTATTTACCAACACTACCTTCTGGCTCTCCTACTCGGCTGCCCATTCCTCTTTACAAACCACACTCTAGTGTTCTTATAACGTGTGAAGCATTCCCTCAATTACTCTCCAGGATTCTGTTCACACCGATGACCAGTACTGATCACACTTGTTAGGTCCTCAACTTCCTTCTGTGTCTTTTTCTCTCCCTTCTCCTCTCCCTTTAAAAAGACCGATTTCATGAGTGACCAGAAAGCTGGGACCAAGTTTTATGCACACCCCTCCCTGACCACTTAGCATGGTAGCACTTGAACTTTCCTTTCTCTTTCATTCATTCAACTGTCCTATGTCTAGTGTTTCAAAGTAAGAAATGTCAAAGCATTGTCTTTAGGTTGGCATTCAAATTAACAGGTATCTCATGGGGGAAGAGAAACTTTAAATACATAAGCGTAAAAGGAACCTGTAAATTGGTTATAAGGAGAGAAATGATCACCCTCACTTGTCAAAATGGGCTCCTCCCAAGGAGCAATAACTTCAGATGACTTTCTGACTTTTCCCCCCAATCAACATTCATTTACTAAGCACCTACTGAGCACCTTTGAGGTCATATAGGAGATACAAAAATATACAAGATAGGGCACAACCTTTAGCAGCTTCAATCTAACAGAGGGGGGAAAGAACTGTAGGTTAAAAAACTTTCAAATGAGGTAAAACATGTTAAGTGGCAGAAGACTGCTAGAATATTCTGGGCATTCAGAGATGCGAGTTCTTCCCTGATTGAGGGGATCAGGCATTTGACCCAGGTCTTGGAGTAAGGACAAGAAATACACACCAGATGTGCGTGTGTGTACGTGTGAGTGTGCCTGGGTGTGGGAGTGAAGGGATTCGAAGCACAAAGTACAGACTGAGCAAAGGCAGGGAACCTAAGAGACCCAGCAGTGTTTAGGGAAGAGATGGGCCAAACTTCACTGAAGCAGAGAGAGTAACAGAAGAAAAAGCTGGAAAGGAAGAGTGTGAGCCCATGGCTGAGAGCCCAGATGGCAAACTAGTGTTTGGACTCTATTCCCACTTGTTTGGAACTATTCAGTCATTTAGCAAATGTTTCCTTATCATCTGCTATGCGCTGGGTGCTGGGATAGATACAGTGAGATACGGAAAGAAAATCAAGGCATGGACCCTTGCTCTCCATGTTGACATTCCATGACGACATAATTTTCTAGAAGTATAAACTCAAAGTGGACTTATTAAGAGCAAAACAAAACTGGCCAAAAGACAACACTAGTGACAAGGAATTTTTTTTTTTTTTGGTTACTTATTGCTGAGTGACAAACTATCCCAAAAGTTAGTGACTTAAAAATAACACTCACTTGATTACTTACTCACAATTCTGCAGTTTGGGATGGGCTTGATGGAGACAGCTGGTCTCTTTTCCACACGATGACAGCTGGAGTAGCTTGAATGACTGGGGTCTGGCTGGAATGGCCAACTTGTGTCATATGTCTGGGTCTCAGACCTCACCAAGGGTTGGTGTTGGGCTGCACCCCACAGGCCTGCAAGCCTTGTAGCTGCCCAGCCTTGAGGCCAAAGAAAGAGCCTGGAGACGGCGGCGGGGACATCAATGGTTTATTGGACAGGGGGATCTTACGCAAAGGGTCCTGGAGCAACATCCCACCATGTGCGGCAGGCACCAGGCAGGACATGCCAGCAGTCTTGCTACTCAGGGGAGAAGGAGGCTACCATTTATAGGCGGAATTGACATCAGGTGGGCTCACTGGTTACCAGGGGCTAATTAAGCCCTATAATTAAGAGGATTGGATAGTCATGTGAGTGAAGCAGGGTCTGGCCGAGCAGGGCATGTACAGAGAGCAAGAGAATAGCCATCCTGAGTGGCTGAACCGTATAGTTGGGTTTCTCAATTCTCCTCCACGTGGCATCTCCATGAGGTTATCTTAGTCTTCCTTCCAAAATGGAGACTTCAGACATTCTTCTTCATTTCTGGTAGTCTGGCTTCTTACATGGCAGCTGGCTTAACCCAGACTGCAAAAGAGGAAGCTGTTGGGCTCTTAAAGCATAGCCTAGAACTAGCACATGGCACTTCCAGAACATGCTAATGGTTAAAGCAGGTCCCAAAGCCAGCCCAGATCTGAAGGGAGAGATTTACACAAGGACATGAATATCAGGAGGCATGATTCATTGGAGGCCACCGAAGCAACAGTCTACCACAAGTCTTAAAGTCAAAGAATTCAACAGCATCTTCCACAATTTTAATCAACTGAGGGGCATTCAGTGCACAGATGTTTGTACTCTAGAGCATGTAACCTGCCTGCCCCGCTCTACCCCTGCCTTTTTGAAAGCTGGCAGAATGCAGTCATTTCTCACACCACTTACTGATCACTTACTAGAACTGCATCAGATTCTGAACCAACCTTGCGATATAGTTTCAAACAGGCCAACATCTAGGAAGGAAGAGGGCTCTTAGCTCAGAAGCATCTCACCAGCTCACTCCTGAGCCTGGGTCACTCTCAAGAGCTCCTGGTCAGGTACCCAAGCTTCAAAACAGGAAGAAAGAAACCCCATTCGTGTCTGGCTCCAACTGCCCCTTCGGCCACCTCCCACATCCCATCTCTTCTAGGACACACCTCGCCCCTCATCTGTGTTACATGGTCCTGTCTCTGGAGAGCTAGGGCAGAAAAACGGAGCTCCTGGTTCTCAGACCGACATTAAGATCCCTCTGTAGCATGTGTGACCTTCTTGTGTTTTCCATTTTCAATACTGGACATAGTTGTTCCAGGTTTGACCCAAGCACCAAGTTCAGTGGTAGTAACAGGATTTCCGGGAGAAGCTTGGGGAGCAATCTGGTTGGAGGGAAGGTGAGAGGAACTCTGAGAGTTTTCTTGAAACTTTTTATAAGAGTAATGTGACCCTATTTATAACTAGGATTGATCACCAAAACATTGACATAATAGCCAAGACATGATTAATAAAAATATATATTTAGCTCACAAATTAAATAAAAATGTGTACTTAGTACACACAAAAGCGGAAGTTAACTGAGTCAAACAGAAGAGCAGAAGTGGCGGGTTTTTTAAATTTCTTTTATTTTTTACATTTCTAACCATCGGTCAATTATTCCATAACAAGGCAGTATCACACGATGACTGAACGTAGGCTCCAGAAGTCAGGGCTTGAATTCCAGCTCCATCAATTACTGGTCATCTTGGGCAAGTTACTCAATTTCCCTGTGCCTTAGTTTTCTCATCTACACAATGAGGGTAGTAACAGTACCTTTCTCACAGCTTGCTGTGAGTATTAAGTAATACTCGCAAAGCGCTTAGAGAATACCCAGTAAACTACAAACATTCTTAATATATGTTATTTATTATTACTATTCCACACATTACCATTAACTTGAGGTTTTTCAACACATGTTCATCGATTTTTTTCTCTTTATTAATTCTTGTTTGGAATGATCTTGGAGGCACTGACTGTTGAAGATGATGAGAAGCTAATTATCCCCCTCCACACCAACGTCTTGGTACCTTGGCCAACTTTAAATAGGTCTCGCCAAGAAAAGGTGTTAATAGCAAGTGGCAAAGTATCAATAGCAGATTAAAAACAACAACAACAACAAAACACTTCAGGTAGTAGTTATTCTCCTAAGCCTTAGAAATTAAAAGTAAAATTAAAGATAAAAATTGGTGACAGGGATACCCTTAAGAAGAAAAAAGCTGAGAAATAAGCACTGAATCTACATATACTTCAAATGTTTTAAAGTATGCACCTTCTCATCAAATTTGTGTGGGGAGAAAATGAGACATACAAAAGCTATTTAGAATTTACTTTGGGTGTAATTATACAATTCCACAGTATTATTTTTTGCCATCAGTTGCTCTCCCAACATCCCCTTTTCTTTCATAATCACAAGAAGCAGCAGAAGTATCCAAAGAGTTAAAAGGGGGAATATCAGCCCCCAGCAATGTGTTCACTAGAACCATTTCCCTGCTGCTCTGTGTTTACAGGATTTTATTTGCATAGAAGAACTGCAGGAGCTCTGGATGATAGTGGCTCTGAAAGAAATTGGCAAAGGAACACGTGAGGAAGGGAGTCAGTAAACCTCCTTGCCTCTAGAATGAGTAGACAGTTGTCAAAGGCAAAGCATGAGGATAAACAATCTTCAGATTCTCAGAGGAGGAGGAGTCATTATCCAAATGATGATCTAAACTGGAACTGCCAATATATTTCACCCAACGATCTAAGCTGGAACTGCCAATATATTTCACCCAATGATCTAAGCTGGAACTGCCAATATATTTCACCCAATGATCTCAGCTGGCACTGCCAATATATTTTATGCATAATCCTCTGGGTGTTTTGCCATTTACATCGCATTATGGGTCAATTGCAGTTGAAACATACTTGGCCTGAGTCGTTTTATGGGAGTAACTCCCTGGTGTGCCTGACCGCCTTCTGCATTAACACTGGGAGGGCAGGGAATCTGGGAGAACCTCTCCTGCCCTCGCTCACTCACCAGCTGCCGGCAGAGTTTAGGGTTCCTTTGATCCTCTTCACTCTGGAAGCTGTAGTCCTTCCTTTGTCTCAGATATGGAGAACAGGCTCGAAAAGTTGTTTTGCAAGCCTGAGAGAAATAATATTACCATTTTATTGTCAAAAATATTAGAGAGGGCTTCCCGGGTGGTGCAGTGGTTGAGAATCTGCCTGCCAATGCAGGGGACGCAGGTTCGAGCCCTGGTCTGGGAAGATCCCACATGCCGCGGAGCAACTGGGCCCGTGAGCCACAACTACTGAGCCTGTGCGTCTGGAGCCTGTGCTCCGCAACAAGAGAGGCCGCAATAGTGAGAAGCCCGTGCACCGCGATGAAGAGTGGCCCCCACTCGCCGCAACTAGAGAAAACCCTCGCACAGAAACGAAGACCCAACACAGCCAAAAATAAAAATAAATTAATTAATTAAAAATATATATATATTAGAGAGTTTTATAATCCCAAGCAAGGAAAAGTGTTGCACCCAATCTGTGGTCTGGGGGCCACTAAGAGTGAAAGTAACTTCCAGGAAGTTTGAAAACTTGAATCTTAAAGGATTTATGCTTATAAAACGACCATGTCTGTAATTTGGGGCTGGTGGGGAGGGCAAAGCTTTACACTTTACCACAGCCCTTATTGTCTCATCAAAAGTAGTGCTGGATTCCTAAATTCAATCTCAACCTCTCTCTCCCTCTCTCTCTCCCCCTCCCTCATGCGTGACCTTAAAGAAGACAGGTGATTTGGTGGAACCTTCGCTCCTGATGGGTTTGAAACACTCACCTGCTCCAAAGCAGCCCTGAGGTTGATCCAACCCCGTTAGGACACATTTTCTCCAAGAATAAAACAAAAGCTTCACAGAAAACTAAGAAGCCAAGGGTGGGAAATCCGTACCAGGTGCAGTGACAAAAGCTAATTGGGTATGAATAAATCTCCTCTGATAGGAGGTGTTGCCCCACGGAGCAAGCAGCACCTCCCTGCCCCCCCCCCCATTAACCTGAGTGTGTCTGGCGTTGACAGGTCCTGGGACCGGGCAAGTGGGGCAAGAGCAAATGGAAAATAACACTCCTGCTCAGAGAGAGATTAGCCATCGAGGAGGCACTTTCTCCAGGATTCACATGGATACACGGCTGAGTGTCCGACACCGAACTGGCAGGAACTTAGGGCCTGGCATCTCGACTCGGCAGGGCTGCATTCCAACTCCCTTGAGGAATGGCACTGAGGTTTCATGCGGTTGGTTAGAGTCACGGACTTACCTTGGCAACCTGGGGATTCCTATCCTGTAAATGGGTCAGGAGAGAATCCTGAGTCTGATTCACCTGACAGGTGAAAAATCTCTTCCATTTCCGCCCAGGAAAGGCAGCCAGTTGCCCAAACAAGACAAAGGCCGAGTATCTCAGGCTGTCATTCTCCTGTGGGTCCCCCGTGAACAAAACAACAAACCTCGGGTCAGTACCAAAAGGCAGCTGCATCAGAGAACAGCACAGCCCTAGCTCCTTGCTGCATGTTACAGGTGGGCCATCAGTTCCAGTCTATGGCACTCAGCCAGCCGGGCTCGGGGACAGAGTGGAGACGGGCTGAGTCTTCAGTGAACCTCTTCTTCAGCAGACGAGAGGGTTAGACTGGGGGCTCACTGGTGCTACTCCCAGCTTCCCAGCTTTTTTCTTCATTATTTAACATTTTGGAGATGGATTATATTTACTTGGTTCGAAATTCAAAATAACCAAAAAGGTTTATAAAAAAGTAAGTCCCCCTTCCTACACCTCTCCACCTGCCACCAAATTTCCCTCCCCACAAAGTCATAAATTTTGTGTGATTCCTCCAAAAAATAAAGAAGAAAAAAATGAAATATATATTACATAGCCCTTTCCCACATTTTTAAACAAATGGATGTGGACCATCCCACTGTTATACACCTTGATTTTTCATCATTCTCTCTGGGAGCTCTTTCCATGTCAATACGTAAAGGGATTTTTTTTGGCTGCATCATAATTCATTCGACCCATCCCCTGCTTACTACTTCCAGCATGTTTGCCAGACCATCTCTCTTTACCCTGGTCTGAGTTTCTCCCACCTGCAGCAGAAATAACAATTCTGTTTCTTCCCTGACGCCCTGCCAGCTCTCCCTGCTTTGGGTCTGATTCACTGGTTTGTCCCTGAATGCAAGTCAGTGGCTTCCACCCTTCCTCCCTCTCCCAGGAGAGCTGTCTGGTCCGAGTATCTCCCTGCCCCGGTGAGGAGACGGAGGCCCAGGGCATTTCAGTGATTCACCTAGAGTCACACCATCAGGGAACAGCGAATCAGGGTAGCAACCCAGCCTCCTGACTCATGGTGAAGGGATTTTTATATCAATGTCTCTTGATCTTGTCCAGCTCCAAGTGAACCAGAAGGGACTGGTCTGGGACAGGCCTCCTCACCTAGAAATGGGGGTCACAGACACTCAGCAAGAGTGGAGACCACTGATCATCTTCTGAAGTATTTAAAACAATTTTTTAGCACACATGACACGTACAGAAACTGCTTTAGTGTTGCACTTTCTTCACTGTTCTACGTGTGTGTGTGTGTATGTGTTTAATTCAATTCAACTAGCACTTATGGAGACCTAACTCTATCTGAAGCATGACCCTAATGCTGTGAGATGTACAGAGATGTGTAAGGGGGTGCCTGTCCCCCTGGGAGTCTGACAATCATCTGATGGGGCGGAGCCCAGGCAGGCAGTGAAGAGAATTATGACAGGGATACAAACTGTCAGAAACAGCTCCCCATGAGTATTCCCAGGTTTCCCCATGACAAGGAGTTTCTGATCAAAAATTACAGTCGACCTGGGTTTAAAAAATACTTGCATGGCAAACAAGCCCTGGCCATTAAGATGGCACCTCCAGAGAGATTTAGAGACACTTACCCCCAGATATCTGCTTATATTCCAGGGAGGTGGAGAGAGACCTTCCTCTCCCAGCCCCAGAGAGAGCTGGTTTACATCCCAGAGCAAAGGCCTCTCTGCCTCTCTGAGCGGGAGGAGAGGCCAATGTGCCAGCAGCTCCTCTATATGCTCCAAGTTTTAGAATTTCGAGGTTTCGCTTCCTCCCGTGAGGTGCAGGTACCCCGCTTTCGCTGGGTTACTCCTGGGGAATTAGGTGTGGGGAACTCACGCGAGACGCTCTGCGAGTAAATGCAAGTTCCCTGTTGCTATGTTCCCTGTTCTAAAGGTCTTGTCTTAGTGTGTGTGTGTGTGCATGTGTGTATGTGTGTGTGTGTGTGTGTTTGTAACTGGGGTAAGCTAACTGATTAGCTTCTGAGTCCTCGCGTTTTCTGTATCTGTGCACTTTTTGCTCCACCTGCCTCGTCACCTGGCAGTTAAGAGTGCAGGCCCTGGGCAAAGGGCCTGGCTTCATGTGCACTTACTGGCTCTGTGAACCGTGGGCAAGTTACCTAACCTTTCTAGGCCTTGGTTTCCTCCTCTATAAAGTGAAGATAACAGTGCCTGCCTCACAGGGTTATTGTGAAGATTAGATGAGACAATCCATGTAAATTGCCCAGCACCGTGCCTGGCACACAGTAAGGGCTCACTAAGCGCAAACTACTCTTATTGTTACATTTATAAGAGAGCACTGAGTACACACGTGCATCACCATCATCAGTGTATATGTACTCACTGCTCTATTACAGTGAAAACTCCTTGCGGAGTGGTGATGAAATCCTACATGTCTTTATACGTCTTCCATAACCCCCAGCACGGTACCAATCTCTCAACAAGATTTCTTAATAAATAGTGAACAGTAGAGACCTTGTTTCCTGAGCAACACACCAACCAGGGCTCACATTTGACTTTAAGAACCCGGAATCTTCCTGCGTTGTCTCACTTACGTCATCTAACAAAGTCCTGGTCCGAAGGGTGATGTCAATGAAGAAGGAGCCCAAGCCTTTCCCCTGGATCTTGCCCAGGATGATGGTCAGGGTCTTCAGGCTCTCGTGGATGACTTCAGAACTCACGGGGTCATACAGTCCATGCACCAGCAGGTCCAGGACAATCATTTTATACTTTCTCACCTGTTACCAAGGTTTGGAAAGCATTAGCAGCACAGGAGTTGCTCCCCATGAGTTGAAAAGTATCTCCACTCCTAATCTTCCAATAACCCGGGACTTGGACTAAGAGGCCATGGCTTTCTTCAGCACCTGCTGCCACAACTCTCAGCAAAGTACAAATGCTTCCGTTAACCCGACCCAAGAGCCCAATTTGGTCTTGGGAGGAGAGCAGTCTGGAGCATGGCCTATGGGTGGGTGAGGCTGGGGAGGGCACGTCAAGGAAGGTGGTGGACCTGGATGATCTAGCGATCTGGGTGTATTGGGTACCTTTACAGGGGATAAGGCGAAATGGTCCCTTAAGTTTACAGATGCTGAAGGAAGAGGTGGGGAAAACATCTTTTACTAAACAAGCATTAATTATTAGAAAAATTAAATTCACCGGAGGGTGATGTCTAGCTGTGTGTTAATCCTACCTGCAGCTCTGTTTCCCAAGGCTGATGATACTGAGGTGTGATGACCCTAAGATGACCCCAAAAAAGTCATGTGTGCCTTTGTACAATCTCCTTCCCTTGAGTGTGTAAGGAGCCAGTGACTTGCTTGTGGCCTCTCAAACATGACAGTGGTGATGGACGTCATTTCCATGGTTCCCTTACATTATATGAGACTCCATCTAGCAGACAGGAGTGGGAGACACTCTCCCACTGGCCGTGAAGAAGTGAGCTGCCGTGTTGTGAGAGGGTGGCCTCAAGGAGCTGAGGGCGGCCACTCAGCAAGGAAATAGGGACCTTAGTTCTACAACTAGAAGGAAATGAATTCTTCCAACAGCCACATAAGCTTGGAAGATGACCCTGAACTTCAGAAAGGGATGCAGTCTGGCCCACACCTTGATGGCAGCCTTGCAAGACCTTGAGTAGAGGAAGCAGCTAAGTGGTACCTGGACTCCTGACCCAAGGAAACTGTGAGATAATAAACGCCAGGCCCCTGATGTACTGTTACACAGCGGTAGACAACTAGTACATGAAGCCCCACATCCCAGTACTGAGGGCTCCAGGCCATGAGGGCTGGCCAAGCGCCCCCTGCCCTTCCTACCTTGTCCGGGGTCTCACAGGCCATAGTTCCCAGGCTTCTCATTGCCATATGACGTTTTTTAACACTGGGGTCCCAGGCTCTCTCTGCCAAGTTGAAAAACACATTCTTCAGAGGCTCCTGCTTCTGGAGCCTCAGTTTCCAAGAGACCTGGGTGGCGAGTCAAAAATGTATTGATTTGGGAGTGTTCAGGGTCACACCCTACCCATCGCCAACCCTAATCCCTCCCTCTAAAGAAAATCCTGTGTTGCCCGCTCAATTTTAATCCTTATTTCTCCACCTAAAGACATCTGGGTTTTGCTGGGAATATATTAGTTTGATCTACATAATGAAGAATGGATGGAGGAAGAGGAAAGGGGTGGAGAAAAATAATACAGAGCTAATGTTGAGGTAGGTTTGGGGGCATTATGGAGAGAGGTGTCTAGACAGTTGTGGGTGTGACAGAAATAAGAAAAGGGGGCTTTAGAAGTGTTGATGTGATCTGAGAATAGGGATCCCTTTAAGAGGACAAGGTAAGCTGTGTTCCTCCTGTCTCAGAGTTTCCTTGACCCTTCTCCCTCCCCCAGCCCTTCCCCATTTTTCTGCTCTACTTTGTAGCTAAAGCTTGAAAGACATGTGTATACTTGCTTTCTTCAGCTCCTCTCCTCCATTCTCCCTTGAACCTTCTGCAATCAGGTTAATGGCATCCATACCCGCTCCCCACCCCCTGCCCCCCAGTGTAATTAAATCCCAGGGTCAATTCTCAGAGCTCACCTCACTCAGCCTCTCAACAGCATTTGACACAATTAGCAAAGCACATCTACAGGCATTTCAGGGCACCTGAAGGATGTCCTACCTCAGAATGCGAGCATCTGAGCAATTAAGATTAGGAAAAGAAATGCATAAATAATGCAAATTGGAAGCGCTGTGTGGCTGATGCAGAAATCTGTACTTCAAGGACTAAACTCTAATTAAGTGCAAGGCAAGAGATAGGTTTTTAGAGCATTTAACCCCTGATGCTAGGAAGGCCCTGGTGTTCTGCGCATCACAGGACATACCAACATGTCCTGGAGTCAGAACCAAGATCCAGACAAGATCCAAGAACAAACCACTTCCTCACCATCCTTATTAGTGGGTGGGGGCTGGAGAGGAGACCCACAGCCCTATTTGGTATTCAGGTGATTACCAAGTCTCATCAGTATTTCTGAATATTCACTGCAGTTCATTCTATATTTTTATCATTAAGTTCGCAGCAAGCTAAATTCTTCCCAACTCATCTTCTTGTTATCATATAAACATCCTATTCGTGTTAAAAGAGCTGTCATCAAACTTTTTTTCAGGAGAAGGAACCTCAGTAGAAGGAATGGAAGGAACCAAACGAAGGCAGAACAGCAAGCACACAAAGTCGTTGCTGAGCAGGGACATTTGTTCATAATCATTTGTCTCAGACCTTGGAAAAGAAAGATATCACTGATGTCCTTTTCTTCTTGGGCTGGGCAGTGGGGATGGAACGGGGCTGGTCCAGCATTCTTCTCTGTGTTTGGTCCATGGAACTAAAAAAAGAACAAATCATCATACAAGCCACAAACACTCTTTGAAGCCTCATCATTAACAAGCATCGTCACACAAAGCCCTGTGCCAGGGTAAGAATGTAAAGAAACGGCATCCCCGAGGCCTCCTCAGGATGTCACCTTGGTGAGCAAATGGAACAGCTGCATCAAAAGATAAAGAGCAACGCCAACATCACTAATCAGCAGAGAAACGCAAACCAAAACCACAATGAGGGATCACCTCACACCTCTCAGAGGGCACTGTCGGTCAAAGACTGCAGTGGGTTAGGACTTACTTCTTGAGGAACTGGGTGGTGAGCAATGCTCTTTTTTTTTTTTTAATAGATCTTTATTGGAGTACAATTGCTTTACAATGTTGTGTTAGTTGCTGCTGTATAACAAAGTGAATCAGCTATATGTATACATATATCCCCATATCCCCTCCCTCTGGAACCTCCCTCCCATCCTCCCTATCCCACTCCTCTAGGTCATCACAAAGCACCGAGCCAGTCTCGCTGTGCTATGTGGCTGCTTCCCACCAGCCAACTATTTTACATTCGGTAGTGTATACATGTCAATGTTACTCTCACTTCGCCCCAGCTTCGCCCTCCCACCCCATGTCCTCAAGTCCATTTTCTATGTCTACCTCTTTATTCCTGCCCTGCAACTAGGTTCATCAGTACCTTTTTTTTTTTTTTTTTAGATTCCATATCTGTATGCACTAGCATACGGTATTTGTTTTTCTCTTTCTGACTTACTTCACTCTGTATGACACACTCTAGGTCCATCACCTCACTACAAGTAACTCAATTTCATTTCTTTATATGGCTGAGTAATATTCCATTATATATATATGTGCCACATCTTCTTTATCCATTCGTTTGTCGATGGACACTTAGGTTGCTTCCATGTCCTGGCTATTGTAAACAGTGTTGCAATGAACATTGGGGTACATGCCTCTTTTTGAATTATAGTTTTCTCAGGGTATATGCCCAGTAGTGGGATTGCTGGGTCATATGGTAGTTCTATTTTTAGTTTTTTAAGGATGCTCCATACTGTTCTCCATAGTGGTTGTATCAATTTACATTCCCACCAATAGTGCAGGAGGGTTCCCTTTTCACCACACCCTTTCCAGCATTTATTGTTTCTAGATTTTTTGATAATGGCCATTCTGACAGGCATGAGGTGATACCTCATTGTAGTTTTGATTTGCATTTCTCTAATAATTAGTGATGTTGAGCATCTTTTCATGTGCCTCTTGGCCATCTGTATGTCTTCCTTGGTGAAATGTCTATTTAGGTCTTCCACCCATTTTTTAACTGGATTGTTTGGTTTTTTTGCTATTGAGCTCCATGAGCTGTTTGTATATTTTGGAGATTAATTCTTTGTTGATTCATTTGCAAATATTTTCTCCCATTCTGAGGGTTGTCTTTTTGTCTTGCTTATGGTTTTCTTTGCTGTGCAAAAGCTTTTAAGCTTAATTAAGTCCCATTTATTTATTTTTATTTTTTTTTCTGTTACTCTAGGAGGTGGGTCAAAAAAGATCTTGCTGTGGTTTATGTCAAAGAGTGTTTTTTCCTATGTTTTCTTCTAAGAGTTTTAGAGTGTCTGGTCTTACATTTAAGTCTTTAATCCATTTGGAGTTTACATTTGGGTATGGTGTTAGGTAGTGTTCTAATTTCATTCTTTTACATGTAGCTGTCCAGTTTTCCCAGCACCACTTACTGAAGAGGCTGTCTTTTCTCCATTGCATGTTCTTGCCTCCTTTGTCATAAATTAGGTGCCCATATGTGCGTGGGTTTATCTCTGGGCATTCTATCCTGCACCATTGATCTATATTTCTGTTTTTGTGCCAGTACCATACTGTCTTGATTACTGTAGCTTTGTAGTATAGTTTGAAGTCAGGGAGCCTGATTCCTCCAACTCCGTTTTTCTTTCTCAAGAGACCCACAAAAACAAACCCAAAACAATTAAGAAAATGGTCATAGGAACACACATACCAATAATAACCTTGAACGTAAATGGATTAAATGCCCCAAACAAAACAGACTGGCTGAATGGATACAAAAACAAGACCCATATATATGCTGTCTACAAGAGACTCACTTCAGACCTAGGGACACATACAGACTGAAAGTGAAGAGATGAAAAAAGATATTCCATGCAAATGGAAATTAAAAGAAAGCTGGAGTAGCAATATTCATATCAGATAAAATAGACTTTAAAATAAAGACTGCTACAAGAGATAAGGAGGGATACTACATAATGATCAAGCGATCAATCCAAGAAGAAGATATAACAATTATAAATGTTTATGCACCCAACATAGGAGCACCTCAATACATAAGGCAAATGCTAACAACCATGAAAGGAGAAATCGACAGTAACACAATAATAGTAGGGGCTTTAACACCCCACTTACACCAATGGACAGTTCATCCAAACAGAAAATAAATAAGGAAACACAAGCTTTAAATGACACAATAGACCAGATAGATCTAACTGATATTTATAGAACATTCTACCCCAAAGTGGCAGAATACACTTTCTTCTCAAGTGCACATGGAACATTCTCCAGGATAGATCACATCTTGGGTCACAAATCAAGCCTCAGAAAATTTAAGAAAATTGAAATCTTATCAAGCATCTTTTCTGACCACAATGCTATGAGATTGGAAATCAATTACAGGAAAAAAAACTGTAAAAAACACAAATACATGGAGGCTAAACACTGTGCTACTAAATAACCAAGAGATCACTGAAGAAATCAAAGAAGAAATTTTTAAAAACATAGAAACAAATGACAACGAAAACATGACAACCCAAAACCTATGGGACGCAGCAAAAGCAGTTCTAAGAGGGAAGTTTATAGCAATACAATCTCACCTCAAGAAACAAGAAAAATCTCAAATAAATAATCTAACCCTACACTTAAAACAACTAGAGAAAGAAGAACAAAGAAAACCCAAAGTCAGTAGAAGGAAAGAAATTATAAAGATCAGAGCAGAAGTAAACGAAATAGAAAAGAAGAAAACAATAGCAAAGATCAATAAAACTAAAAGCTGGTTCTTTGAGAAGATAAACAAAATTGATAAACCCTTAGCCAGACTCATCAAGAAAAAAAGGGAGAGGATGCAAATCAATAGAATTAGAAATGAAAAAGGAGAAATCACAGCTGACACTGCAGAAATACAAAGGATTATAAGAGACTACTACAAACAACTATATGCCAGTAAAATGGACAACCACAAAGAAATGGACAAATTCTTGGAAAGGTACAGTTTTCCAAGACTGAACCAGGAAGAATTAGAAAATACAAACAGACCTATCACAAGTAATGAAATTGACTGTAATTTAAAATCTTCCAACAAACAAAAGTCCAGGACCAGATGGCTTCACAGGCAAATTCTATCAGACATTTAGAGAAGAGCTAACACATATCCTTCTCAAACTCTTCCAAAAATTTGCAGAGGGAGAAACACTCCCAAATACATTCTATGAAGCCACCATCACCCTGATGCCAAAACCAGAAAAAGATATCACAAAAAAAGAAAATTATAGACCAATATCACTGATGAACATAGATGCAAATCTCCTGAACAAAATACTAGCAAAAAGAATCTAACAACACATTGAAAGGATCATACACCATGATCAAGTGGGATTTATCCCAATGATGCAAGGATTCTTCAATATATGCAAATCAATCAATGTGATACACCACATTAACAAATTAAGGGAAAAATACTATACGATCATCTCAAAAGATGCAGAAAAAGGCTTTTGACAAAATTCAACACCTATTTATGATAAAAACCCTCCAGAAAATGGGCATAGAGGGAACCTACCTCAACATAATAAAGGCCATATATGACAAACCCACAGCAAGCATCATACTCAATGGTGAAAAACTGAAAGCATTTCCACTAAGATCAGGAACAAGACAAGGATGTCCACTCTCACCACTATTATTCAACATAGTTTTGGAAGTCCTAGCCACAGCAATCAGAGAAGAAAAAGAAGTAAAAGGAATACAGATTGGAAAAGAAGAAGTAAAACTGTCACTGTTTGCAGATGACATGATACTATACCTAGAAAATCCTAAAGGTGCCACCAGAAAACTACTAGAACTAATCAATGAATTTGGTAAGGTTGCAGGATACAAAATTAATGCACAGAAATCTCCGGCATTCCTATACACCAACAATGAAAAATCAGAAAGAGAAATTAAGGAAACACTCCCATTTACCACTGCAACAAAAAGAATAAAATACCTAGGAATAAACCTGCCTAAGGAGACGAAAGACTTGTACTCAGAAAACTATAAAATACTGGTGAAAGAAATCAAAGATGACATAAACAGAGGGAGAAATATACCATGTTCTTGGATTGGAAGAATCAATATTGTGAAAATGACTATACTACCCAAAGAAATCTACAGATTCAATGCAATCCCTGTCAAACTACCAATGACATTCTTCACAGAATTAGAACAAAAAATTTTACAATTCGTATGGAAACACAAAACCCGAATGGCCAGAGCAATGCTGTTTGTTCTTTGTTTACGAGGTATAGAATTTGTAATTTTTCCATGTGTATATATTATTTAAAATCTACATTATAAATAAATACAGCTTGCAAAGTGATTCTGATCTACAGCCTGACTTGAGACCCACTAAAGTAAACCAGTGCATCTCAGACTTTAATGTGCACTTGAATCATCAGAGGAACTTGTTAAAATGCAGGTTCGGACTCAGTGGGTTTCGGGCGGGGGCTCCAGATTCTGCCATTCTTATAAGCTCCCAGGTGACACCAATGCTGCCGGGTCCCAAGTTCCACGCTTTGAGGAATGCAAAGTTAGGAGCTCCAAGAGATAAGAGAGGACTGTGGGCTGGAAGAGCTGGTAGAGACGTTCCACTGCATGTGGGTGAGCTTTAATGGAGAGGCAGAAGCGTATTTCACACATTGGGATTCTAATGGGATTCTATGTAGTAAGTATCATGATAGTGGTAGTAATAACAGTTAAAATAGGAGAGTGGTAAAAGATAAGGCTACAGGAAGTAATTAAAGGCCAGCTGTGAAGGACTGACTGCTGAAGAGTTTAGTTTTAATTGTATTTTGTAGATAAGAGTGAGCCACTGATTTTTTTTTTTTTGAGATGAAATCCATGTAACATACAATTAACTATTTTAACAACATTGTGCAACCACCACGTTTATCTGGTCCTAAAACTTTTTCATTATCCCAAAAGAACACCCCATACCCATTAAGAAATCACTCCCCATTCTGCCCTCCCCCCCAGTCCCATTAATTGGCTCTCTGTCTCTATGGATTACCTATTCTGGATATTTAATATAAATGGGAATCAAATAATATTATGACTTTTGTGTCTGGCTTCTTTCTCTTGGCATGACCTTTTTGAGGTTCATCCGTGTTGTAGCATGTATGGGTACTTCATTCCTTTTTAGGTCTGGACAATATTTCATTATATGGATAGGCCACATTTGTTTATCCATTCATCTGTTGTTAGACACTTGGGTCGTTTTCACCTTCTGGGTATTGTGGATAGAGCTTCTATGAACAATGGTGTACAAGTGTTTGGTATCTGCTTTCAATTCTTTGGGTATATACCCAGGAATGGAATTGCTGAGACATATAGTGATTCTACGTTTAACTTTTTGAGGAACCGCCAAACTGTTTTCCACAGTGGCTGCAATGTGCAAGGGTTCCAGTTTCCCCACATCACCAACCGTTGTTATTTTCCAGTTTTATTATTATTATTATTATACATTCAGCTTAGTGGGTGTACAGTCGTATTATTATTATTACATTCAGCCTAGTGGGTGTACAGTGGTATGCCATTATGGGTTTGATTAGCACTTTTTTAATGACTACTGGTGTCTTTTTGTATGTTTGTGATTTGTGTACCTTTTTCAGAGAAATGTCTATTCAAATCCTTTGCCCATTTTTAATTAGGTTGTCTATCTTTTTGTTTTTTTAGTTGTAGAGTTCTTTATATATTCTGGATACTAGACCCTTATCAGATATATGATTTACAAATATTTTTTCCTATTCTGTATGTTGGCTTTTCATTTTCTTGATAATGTTTTTTATGCATAATAGTTTTTCATTTTGACAAAGTCTAATTTATCTATCTTTGTTGTTGTCATTGTTGCTCAGGCTTTTCGTGCTGTATCTAAGAATTCACTGCCAACTCCGGTCATGAAGATTTACCCTTATGTTTTCTAAGATTTTTATAGTTTTATCTCTTAGACTGTTGATCCATTTTGAGTCAACTTTTGTGTATGGTGCGCAGTAGGGGTTCAACTTCATCAGAACCATTGACCTTTACTTGTTTTGGTTTTTAACTTTTTTTTTAGTAGGAGAAATAACAGTGGTTCTCAACCCTAGCTGCATTAGAATCCCCTAAGGAACTTTTAAACATTTTAATGCCCTGTCTATACCCCAGACCAAGTCTACCATCATATCTGGAGGTGGACCTGAGCATCAGTAATTTTTAAAACTCACCAGGTAATTCCAATGGGCAGTCACTGAATAGGGTGACCAGTGACCAATCATCTTGTTTTGTCCCTGTGATATTGTGATTTCTAATAAGAAATATATATTTGGTCTTGGTCCCCATTCCTGGCACAAAACCCTTGGAATTTCCTAAGTGATTAAAGGTATCTTGTATTATATTAATGAAGTGACCCTAGGTCACCTAAGGGTGGGGGCTGACTGCCAGGGGAACCAATCCTGTAATTAGATGGTTGGAAATTTCAGTCTCACCCCCTCTTCTCCTGGGAGGAGAGGAGGGCTAGAGATTGAGTTCAGTACCCAGTGGTGAATGATTTAAGCAATCGTCCCTAGGTAATGAGGCTTCCACAAAAAAACAAAAGGATAGAGAGCTTCCGGATTGGTGACCACATGGAGATTTAGGGACAGTTGTGCACTTGGAGAGGGCATGGAAGCTCCTCGCCCTTTCCCCATGTCTTGCCCTGGGCATCTCTTCCATCTGGCTGTTGCTGAGTTACATCCTTTTATAATAAACCAGTGATTCAGGAAGTAAAACGTTCCTCTGAGTTTTATGAGCTGCTCTAGCAAATTAATCGAACCCAAGGACAGGGTTGTGGGAACCTCCAATCTTTAGCATGTTGGTCACAAGCAGAGGTGACAACATGGACTTGTGATTGGCCTCTAAAGTATGAGGACTGAGCCCTTAACCTGTGGGATCTGACGCTATTTTCAAGTAGACAGTGTCTGAGTTGAATTGAACTGAATTGTAGGACACCCAGTCAGTGTTCACTGAGAACTGGAGAACTGATTGGTGGTGTGCAAAAAACACACATTGGAGCTTGGCCCTGAAGGCTTTCCTGGGACATGGGACCTTCAGTGCTAAGACCAGGAAAGTCCTGGGCAAACAAGGGCAAGTTGGCCACGCTGATTTTACTGGAGTTTGGAACTTATTTAATGCAAGTTACGGATAGAACCCAGTCCTGTTAAACAGCCATGCTTTGGAACATTTGACTCTGTTTGACCTGGAGGTACATGGGGATTTGGTTTCTCCATCATCTCTGTGCCCCTCCCCCCCAGCAGGTTTAGGTCATGCTCTCTTGGTCAGAAGACACTCAAGAGAACCATGAATACACCTCTTCACCCCAGAGCCGCAGTCTCTATTTCTTCTCCATCTCTGGCCAGCAGACCTCCCCTCACCATTGCAATGAGGGAGCCCAACCCACCCCATCCCCCCCCCAGAAAATTGCACTCCCACTAACTAGCAAGATTTTCTTTGAGCGAAAAGGTGTTCCCATACACTTTACATTAAGCCAGTGGTTCACACACCCGAGTCCGCATCAGAATCACCTGGAGGACTCGTTAAAACACAGATTCCCACACCCAATCCCCAGAGCTTCTGATTCTGTACATCTGAAGCAGGACCCAGTAATGTGCATCTGTAACAAGCTCCCAGGTGATGCTGGGATGCTCCTGGTCTGGGGACCACACTTTGAGAAGCAATGCATTGACAGAAAGAAACCAGTATTACTATGCGATTCCTCTCCAGGACAAGAGGATTTAAAAATTCACACAGGACAAAAACATGCTTGGTTGTTTCTTTCTGGGGAATTTCTGGACACAACCTTCTGTATCAATGGAACCTGCCACTCCTCAGGTTGAATGCTCTGGATCGGAGCCGATGGGCGCCAGACAGTGGGTATGGGGAGCTTAGAAGAAGCAAAGTTCCCTCAAGCTGATGGTCACTCACCAAGGGGGGCACAGGTCTCATTAAAAAAACAGCTGGTGTCCCTGTTCTGAGGCATAAGAAAATCATGCCTGAAGCTTCCCTCCATTGGGAAGGAAAGCAAACGTGGTTCCCTTTTCTTCACACTGGCCTTCTCTTGCAGCATTAGCACAGCAGCTGAGGGCTTTAGCCACCCAAGGCCACTTCCCCAGGCCTCAGAAGCCAAGCATCCTGCCTTGTCACTTCTTAAAAGGCACGTCTAGAATTTAAGGTCATGGAAGGCTCTCAAGCAGAGCAAAGTACATGAGGGTTGAGCGCCCTGCTTGGGAGATTCGGCATGTGGTTAGAAAAACACAGGGTGGGACTTCCCTGGTGGCACAGTGTTTGAGACTCCGCGCTCCCAATGCAGGGGGCTGGGGTTCGCGATTCCTGGTCGGGGAACTAGATCCCATACGCATGCCGCAACTAAGACCTGGCGCAGCCAAATAAATAAATAAGAATAAATAAATAAGGATAGTTTTATTTAAAAAAGAAAGAAAAACACAGGGCTCACCACCTCCCACCTCCTGCCTCCCCAGCACAAGATAAAAACTGTGATCTCGTTCAATCTCGGGTCGTCAGGGCTCATCTCCATCTTTGGGGCAGAGAAAGCAAAGCATTCTTTGGCTGGGCCTCCTACATCAGAATCCCCCAGAGTGCTTGTTATAAGCGCCAGGCCGGCTCCATAATTACGGGGTCAGAGTCTCAGGGAGTGGAGGGCCTGAGCGCTGCCCGTTTTTACAAGGTGCCTTGTGACGGTACACACACGCTGGTGTAGAAGGACCCCCGGAATACTCCAGAGGAAATTAACTACCTCCAGAAGTGGCATACTCCACTCACCTGAGGCCACTGGCAGGAGAGATCCCGGAAGTGGGAGGAGCAGCTGGGGCCAGAGGGCACAACAGGGGAGAGGTCAGTGTCTTTGCCGAGAACTGGGGATGGAGGGCACATGTTTGTGAAGCACAATGAACTTCTCGTTCGAAATAAAATTAAAATCACATCGAGCTGCACAGGCTATGATTTGTACACTCCTCTTGGATACTATTCTTAAATTAAAAGTCTGCTTAAAGAATAAAACAAAAGTAAAAGTTCATTCGGGGCTGCAGAGCCCCTTATGGCAAATTAAGTCCTTTTGACCCAACCCAATGAAACAAAACTGTTGCAATACAGGAGCTCCCAGCGGAATGTTGTAAACAAACTCTGAAGAAACAGAGTATATGGATTCAAAGAATTCTTTAGGTGTTCATAACTCCACCTACAAACCCACTCGCCCACAGACAGTCGTTCTTTGCTGGGAGTGTTGGGTCCTCCTTCTGGCGGGTTGCTCTGGGCTTCCCAGGTGCCTCGTCTAGTGTGACTGAGTCCGGGAGGACACCTGGACACCTAAGGCAAGGTTCTGCTTGTAGTTTCATTCATCCCTGCGTACGTTCTTCAACGAATTCTTCCCCCTCTGGGAAGGCCTTCCCTCTGTGCTAATGCCCTGTCCCCGATGGGGACAGTTTCACCGTCACTGCGACCCTGCAGCTTGTCTCCATTGCCATGTTGTGGTCCTACCTGGTCTTCCTGAACAGACATGGATTTGGGGTGACTTAGATGAGTTTTGTGCTTTATGCTGACTCCCAGATGCCTTTGCAAATTTAAATCCTTCTGACTCAAAATATTACGTTTATCGTCATTAATCCTTTAACTTATTAAAGCCAAAATCGATATTACGAAGGCCAAAATTACATAATACTTTGATCTTATCTGTAAAATGAGGGGAAGAAACTGTTAGATGTGTAACAATCCTTCCAACACTGAAGGTATTCATGCTAATAATATTAGTAGCTACTATTACTGGACACGTGTATACTAGGCACTATACTTAGCATTTTGTGTACACGGCAGGAGAGCCTGTTTAGCTGACCTCTGCTTAACCAACTCGTCAGGTTAACCGTGTTCTGCAGGCCCTCCGCGAACGGTACCAACCAATGCTTGTGGCTGACAGTACCCACTGCTAACTTCTGCTCCACTAGTTCTCATAGGCTTACCAAACATCAGCTTATGACAGCTGTACTTGTTACTGTAACTGTGAAATTTAAATATTATAGAAACTGATGAAATAGGAGAATACAAAGAAAGGAAGTTGTTTCTGTGAAGGCAAAATTGAATATTCTGGAAGGATTCAACAATGGGAAGTTGCTAAAAATAGCTGCTGTCCAATTAGGATTCGTGTGGACAGAAGTTTGGAAACAGTCTTAATAATCTGGAATGATTTACTGGAATTGGGATGATCTTACAGAAAGTGATTTTACACGCGTCTTCCCAGAAGCCTTTAAAGTCTCACTACATTGACAGAAGCCAAAACTAGAACTCATAGATGTATGAGTATTATGCATGTGGCTTGTGCAAGAGAGACATATCAAAAAATGCCCACTAGAGGATCCATGTTCAAAGAAAAGGCCATGGCCCTACATTAAAGATTGGGAAATTCTATATTTTAAGGTAAAGTATTGGATTACGTATCATTTTTTATAATTCACTGCTTTAACCAACTTCTTCCGTAAGCTCTCTAAAATCCAATCTCTCAAATAAGAGGTCTTTTCTGTACTTCACTTAACCTTTACAATCATCTTGAGATGTAGGTTTACTTACGCCCATTTTAGAGGAGAAACTGGGGCTTAGAGTAATACAAACAACTCACCCAAAGTAAAAGAGCTAGTAGTGGCAGAGCGGAGTTCCAGACTCCAAAATCTATACTTTCCATCACTGTGCTCTAAGCCTATATCCAGCTCCTAGACGGTGTCCTGGGTGCTGACCAGGTAAGGACACACGGCAGAGACACTTCAGTTTGAAGCATCCATACCTTCCCTTCAGTTCCCTCCCATCTAAAGCTCTTAATACAGTGATCTTAATATAATGATCTATAATCCATCTATTGATCATAGACGGATTGACATAGTTTGCGAAAAGAAAAAACGGCTTCGTCAACATTGCCTAGTACATTTTTACAAAGAGAACGTCAGCTCTCTGATACAACGACCTGAGTGACATTCCAGAAGGGACTGGGGAACCCAAGTGGACCTTAGCCTCTTCCCGCCGCAGCCCGGGCCGCCCCAGCCAGCAGCCGGCCCTTACCTGCGGCGGTCACGTGGTGAAGAAGAGCGGTTTGGCCGAAGCTCAGGTCCCGGGCGGCGCGGAGAGCGGCTGTTCCCGGGGGAGCAGCCAGATGGGGTGAGTCGGCTCAGTTTTCCCAGCCCTGAGTTCCTAACATAGAAGAAGGGAAATGAGAAGGTGAAGCAGGATCTGTTGAGGATAACGGGTCAGCGCAGAGTGTTGGAAAGAGAGACTCATACGAGGGAAAAAAAAAAAAAAAAATCAAAGTTTAGATGGAATTGAAGTGGGGGAGGGAACTGTCCTCTGATACCCACAAGGTTGTTCTAGGTGGGAATAAGCATCCCTTGTGCCCTTTACTGCGCCAAACTGTGCTGAGGTGTTTTTCCTCCTTTCCTATGCTGTGTTTGCCCTCATTCCGAGTCCCTCATTCCGAGTCCCACCCACAGTTTCTAAAGAAAAGACTGCAATTCTAGGGTCCTGCCCCTGCAGCGAATGAAAGGACTCTGCCCAGCGCCGTTCCCCGTGAGACCACTAGATGGCGGCATCACTCAATGGACCGGTTCCAGGCGGCCTCCGTACCCAGCAGCCGCTGCAGCGCTTCCCTCCCTAATCCCTGTTGGAGCAGCTTTTAATCTCAGGACAGGACACTGTGCTCCAGGCCAAGTAGCTTCATTGTGACTGACTGGTGTACCACCAGCCAAAGCTTTAACCGTTGAAGCCCCTTGCAGCCCAACAAACACCACAGGACCTGAAACGACTGACACTCAACAATTTAAATGATTTATTGGGAAAACCAAACCAAACCAAAAAAACCTGGGTACTTGCAGATTTGGGGAGCTTCCTTCCCCCCATCCTTCCCTGGACTCTCCATCCAAGTGCGAGAATCTATTTATCAATAATTACTTATTGTCTGGCTCTGTGTTGGGTGACGTAGGCAATGTGTCCTAAAAGGAAAAAGTTATATTTTCAAAACTCTAGGAGCTTATTGTTATGCTAATAGGTAATGTTCATTGAATATTTCTATGTGCCAAACATTGGGGTAAATACTGCATAGACTATCTTGTTTGATTCTTATGTTAGTACTCTTATTATGATCCTCATTTTCATAATGGGGAGATTGAGGCACAGAGATGACCTTGCCCAAGGTCACACAGTTAATTAGTGGCAGAGTTAGAATTCACCCACAGGCAGGCTTATGTCAGAGCCTAGACCCTTAGCCACAATGCTAGGCAGTGGGCAAGTTTGGGAAATCTAACTAGGAGTCAGATGGGCAAATATAAACCAGAGAAGTACATCAGAGTGGAAGGTTGGAAGAAAAAAGCAGAGGGATAGAAAACCAATGCCCTGAGAAAATAAGAATGAGGCTAAAACAAAACCCTCTTTGGGTGCACAAGGGCACCCAGGTGACTACTGAGAATGCAATTTCAACAAAGAAGCTAGACTGCAGAGCTCAGGGGCTATGTGGAAAGAGGAAATGGAGGCATCTTGCTGCAAAAGGAAGGCAATAAATAGACTAGAAGGGACAGCAAGGTCAAAAAAGGCATTTCGGCTTTGTTGTGTGATTTTAAAATAGAATAAAGCTTGGGCATGTTTGAAAACAGTTGCAAGGGAACCCTAAGAGGTGGGTAATGCAAGCAGTGAAAAGCAAAATAGAAAGAGCTGAAGGGAGGGATCAAGGGGACAGGGGACAGGGTTAGCTCTGGGGAGGAGGGAGAGAGATGCCTCCTCTTTTTATCTGAAACTGGGAGACAACCACAGAGATGGAGATCCATCAGCGTGAAAATGAGAAGGATGGGCAAGTTCAGTTCATCCAAATCAGCCTCCGTCTTCTCAGTAAGACCAGAGTTGGGTTATCTGCCAAGAGTGAGAATAAGATTGGGGAGGTCATATCCTTGCATTGAACTAATCCGTGTAGTGCTTAGGATGACCAAAAAGCAGATAAAATTAAACCAGGCCACAGAAGCAGCTGGAGAAATAAAATCTGTGCTGCAAGTATAAGGATTCTCTGCCGAGTCTCACAGGTGACTCAGGACTGAAATCCCACACACACACACAGCATGGACAGAAATACAACAGATAGACTCTTAATAACCCCTTGTGTCTAAAGTTTCTTTGTGTTCAGGTGTTGAGACATTTTGCAGAGAAATAATGTCTTCCTCACTTGCCAAATGGGAAAACAAAAGGGCAGACAAGTTTTCCTGATTGGCTTAAGGTCACAGAGAATCAGGGCACAACCAGAATTGGTACCCAGGAGACTTATTGATCCAAATTCAGCTCTATTAAGCACTTCCCACAAAGGACACAGCTAACAGCCCCAAAGAGTCCCAGACACAGCACAAACTTGGGAAGCATCCAGACCAGGACATGATGCCAAAAGAACAAAGGTTCTCCTAACATGGCCTTAGGACACAGCACAGTTCTTCTGGGAATGAGAGGGGAAGTCTCTCTCATAATTCGATTGCAACAGATTGATGGGCTGATGACATGATGTCCTTCACATACCATAATTATTTAATTTTATTGTTTAACAACTCGGTTTTCACTCTCAATATTTCCTTATTGTCAGAAGTGCAAGGGCTGATGCCACTGGAAAAAATCAAAAGAGGGTAATTATTAGTCTGCATTATTGATGAAAAGGGCAACAGGCAGAACTAAATCAATCAGCATTTCACTTTTGATTTAGACTTGGGAAGTGAAGACAAATGATCGCAGCAATCAACATGGCTTGATCTCTAGTGTCAGGATTTTCAGAAGCCCCTCCTTGTGCGTAGTCTTATCAGGAAACTGTTAAAAGGAATGGTTTTTAATTTCTTCCCTCTCATCTTCTTTCAGGAACTACCCCCAGGTCAGGCCAAACTCTGTCTTGATTTTCACTTCGAAAAAGAAATCAAATTGGCTGTCTGCTGAGCCACTAATTGGGAATGCCAACTTCTCATTCATTCATTCCTTGTTCTTCAAATGCTTATGGAGATCCTACTTTCAACAAGGCAGAGCGCGCATATCAGGTGGCACTGTGCCCTCTGGAGACCACTGGGAACGCAGGTGAGATATGGTCTCGGTAAGGGCCATAGAGAGGAGGTGACGAAGAGCAGTCCCTCAGGATATCCTTCGTAAAAGAAGGTGCATCAGCACCTGGGCTTACTGGTTTAGCAGGGAGAGGCAGAGAAGGAAGGCAAAGGCGTTCCAGGAGACAGGAGGAGCACGGGCGCGGGGCCCCAGATGGAGGACCATGGATGAGCCGGGGAACCTCGTGCTCCCCAGACTCTTCCACGAGCCCCCAGCACTGATGGGAACCCAGAGCTGCCCGTGGCAGGCGGACATCCCTTGGGAAGCTCTTCTCAAATGTCACCCGCCCCCCCCCGCCCCCCGTTTGCTTCCCACTCTACTACATATCTGGTTTATTTTAATATAAAAGCAATAGTCTTTTTGTTTCAAATCTTTGAGTATAGTAGATGCCACAGGGAGAAGCTCCAGCTTTATCCCTCTTCTTCAAATACCCTCAGGCACAGAGAAGCAGGAGCCTATGAAGTCTCTCCAGTTCTACAAACTATGAACAGAAAGCCGTTCTCAGCCGTTTCCTTATCCAGCCCACCGTCCAGCTGTCCTGCCTTCTGTTTTCCTGACTATATTACTTGGCAGTCTTTATTAGTACCGGGATGCGAGAATATATTCAAACTCTTCTGTAAATAGCCTGCAATGATCTCTGAAAATGCTTCGCTACTCACTTGACCCAGGAAGCTGACAGAATCATGCAAATCGAGAGGTTCAAATCTCCATGTTCACTGCCCAAACCACCAAAGTGTGCATATCTAAAAAAAACCACCAAGTCTCTGAAAGATGCCACTTTGCAGAAGCAATGTGTGCCCCTCCATCGTCACGATGGCGGAATGCCCAGGAGAAACGGTGGGGCTGGCACAGCATTGGTGGCCCCTAAAGAGTGCTGAGTGTTTTCTGCAAATGCTTTAACATGCAGAGAGTAATGCTGAACTTAAGTGCTCTGATGTCAATTCTCTCTGGGCATTGAGCTCATCCAGGTGAACAAAGCCCCAAGATGTGCCTCTGGATTTACAGAGCTCATGGTCCGATTCACCCCTGCGTGAACTCCCTCTGCCACCATCCAGTGAGCCTTACTGAAAAAGGGCAGATTGTTGCACAGAAAAAAAGATATCCCAGAAGAAGCTGAAGAAGCAAAAACTTATGGGGCAAGAATAAATTCAGCATTAAACAAATGCAAATAAAAGTAAAAAAAAAAAAAGAAGAAGAAGAAGAAGTTCAAGTTTAAACACCTTTCCTATCTGAGACATTAATTCACACCATCACCAACACCCCTACTTCCAAAAATTAACCATAAACGTATATAAACATTTTCCAGCCCAACTGGTTAAATCTGTAGCAGTCAATGAACTGTGTTGAACTACAAGGTTTAGTAGAATCGGTTGAATCCAGAACATGTTCTGTGCTGTCTTACCTGAGCTGGGTGATGAGGCTTCTTCCTCAGAACTCATCCTGATAAAAGGCAAAGTGATTACCCCCAGGAACGCCACTGTCCTTTAAACAAGCTCGGGGCCGGCTGTAAGCTGCATTTTGTCCTTGAAAATGAAACATTAAACAGATCAGAGTTTTATCACGAGAGGGAAATACATAATAACACCTTTTTAGGCTATCTGCCCCTGATAGTTGCTAGAGATTCATTACAGGCCATGCTGTTTTGCAAACTTTGAAGATTCTCATGTTAGTTTCCTATTTCTGCAAGGGCCCAGGGAGAAAGCTACACGAGCTTCATCCTGGAAGAGAATTGGATCAATAGACAGCACCATGAGCAGCAGATCAAGCCCACGGACATGACCACGTGTCATCTTGGCCCTGCTTTCAACATCCCCAAGCATTCTCATGCTCTTTGTCACGTTGTACCCCACAATCCTAGGAAGGGGGTCATTCTCAGGCCTCTTTGACAAGTAGGGAAACTGAGGGGCAGGCAGAGTGAGCAGGGGACTTGCCCAAAGTCTCAAAGCTGGTTGATGGGGCTGGGCTTCCTCTCCTGCTTTGACCAATCAGAGTCATTGGAGGGTTCGGCCACTCACCTCTACAGGCCATTCTTACTCTCTATGGTCTTCCTTTCTCTCAACTTTGACCTTTCCCCACCTTGGTTTCTTCCCCCATCCCTCACCTTCCTTGTCTCCATTTTCAGTTTGCTGTGGACATTGCTTCACACGTTCCTTCCTCCTCAATGAATCTGTCTCAGGATTGCACTTACTTTTCCTTCAATTTTGCATTTACAGTAGAATCCAATAGAATTCCAGTGACTGACAAGTGTATAGGCATTTTATGACAATGAGAACAACGTCAGGCACAATTTGACCAACAGAACAGTACATCCATGTCCAAAAGTGCCCTATAATGTGTACTGGATTAGAAATCCAGGCTATGATTGGGACAGCTGACTCTTCCTTGAGGGACTGGAGAAAACTACAGTAATAGAGCATTCTTTCATATAGCCCACAACAGATGTATTTCAACAATTCCATCTTTATCCCACAATACCGACCTCCCACCATAGCTCCATCACAGTGTTCCTGCACCTTTCCCAATATTGTTCATTTAATTCCCCCAGAAAAGAACAAAAAGGGGCTTCCCTGGTAGTCCAGTCGTTAAAACTACGCTCTTCCACTGAGATTCCACATGCCGCGTGTGCGGTGCAGCCAAAAAAAAAAAAAAGAAAAGAAAAGAAAAGAAAATAGAAAAAGAAGTCAATTTTATCAACATATATTTGTTCAGGAATCAAGTCTGCAGACTTTAGGTGCTCTGGGCCTAGAGCAGCTGCTTCTCTCTCCTACTGGTCTCTGTTCCTTCAAGAGAGTATACGTTAGATCGTCCCCTGAAAGGAAGGGAAATTAGCTAATGAGCAAATCACCCAATTTTACCCACTAGGAATTTTTTTTGTAGCTCTTAAGTTTGGGAGGAAACTTGACAATATCTATCAAAAGTCCATGTGCATGTGCCCTTTGACTCAGCAGTTCTGTTGATAGTGGCTCACCCAGGGCGGTGATGATTTTGTGCAAATTAGAAAAAAGAACCTCTTCTTCAAGACATTTTATGTCTATCTGCCAAGAAAGTATCATAATAAGTATTTAAAATTATGACGTCCACCTGAAACTAACACAGCATTGTAAATCAACTCTACTCCAATAAAAACTTTTAAAATATATATATATATAAAATATTTAAAAAATAAAGTTATGATGTCTACAAAGTGATTGGTGCCCACACAGATGAGGCACTTTGTGCAGTGTACAACCTATGCAACTGTATACGTTAACCCTGGTTACCTTGTAAATACATATGAAGAATGACATCAGGATATATGTTAAAATGTGTTCATTGAAATATTATTTGTAATATCAAATAAATTATTGCAATGTCCATCAGCAGGGGACAGTTTAAATAAATTAGGGTACCTTTATACAATGGAATACTAGGGAGCATTATAAAACAAATAGAGTAGATCTATATGTGCTGATATATCAAGGTATATTATTAAGTAAAAAAATCAAGGTTCAGAGAATATATTATAAATCAATGTACGTAAATTTTTAAAAAGAAATATGTGCTGATATAGCCATTTTTTTTTCTAAAAGGGCACTCAAGAGATCATTAACAGGAGTATCCTAGGAGGAGAGTAATTGGGTGAAGAAGGAAGCTTTTAGTTCAAATGTATACCTTTTTGTGTAGTTTGAATTTTTCTTACCAAACATATTTATTGCTTTCAATTTAAGAAATCAACAGGGATTATCAGAATAGAAAGTTACAGGTGTTTTTTATTTCATGCACTTTTAAGCATAAAAAAAGTCTAAGACATATTTCTTAATTGCTGTGCACATCCCCCCAAGAGAACACATTAAAAAAAAAAAGCTGTAGTGTTGTGTTTTGTTTTGTTTTTTGTAGCAGTGGGGCTGAGGAGGGGAAGGAGGGAGAAGGCTGGTTGGAGAAGCAGGAAGGCAGAGCCCTCTGTACATCTTAGGACATTTTCACCTCTGAATTCGTGCTTCTGAAAACAAATACTAAAGTCATTTATCTGTTAGACAACGAATATATTTAATCATAGATGAAGAGTATCATTAACTCACCTTTTTCTATTAATTCAGTTCTAGTTGGGTGTAAATTCAGTGCTTCCAGAGTTGCCCATTATTTAAAACCCAGGGACCTGGTAGAAAGCTACTAATTGTGTGTTACTTCACTTTACAGTACGAAGTGGGTGTAGAAGAAGCACATTAGCTGTCTTTCTCCCTTTGATTTTGATCCCTAGAGAAAAGAGAGTTCCAATTGTTCCTTTCTATTTGTTCCTGAATTTAAAACTCTATTAGAATAAAAGTAAAGTTGAATTCATTATTACAAATTTTGTGCTAAGAATTCACTTTCCCAAATGAATGTTTATTTAGGCCACAGATACGTTATTCCTCAAAAAAGGGAGAGAAGGAAAAGAAAGATTGTTCTTGGATGAGCAGAAGTGACATTTAATATAATCAAGTAACATAGCAACTGCAAATCTAACAATAGAGTGACATTTATATTTTTTTTTAAAAAGAACTATTTGTATTTCTTTCAAAAAATATTCCCTCCAGGAACGAATGTAGGAGGAGAGCACACTGAATGTGATAAATTTTACAGAACATTTTTTCTACTTCGGAGTTTTACATTGTGAATCATGCATTTGTTCCAGTGTTAAGGGTATCAGACCAGTGTTAAGGGTATCAGATCCAGTGTTATGGGTATCAGACCAAGTTATACACATTCTACACATTGGAAAATAAGTTTTAAATACTGAACTCATTCCAGGGCAAGGTCTTCCCTCCACACATTAATGTAACAAATACTCTTTCTACCTTGCTGAATTTCTGTTTGGAGACTGATTATTTAGAGGCCAGTATTTATTTGCTGACAACATTTGCCTTGGTTGCCCTGACTGTGTCGTTAAACAAATATTTATTCATTCAATAAACATTTATTGAGAGTCTCCTTGGTGCCATGCTCTCTGCCCAACACGAGGGCATAGGGAATATAAAGATAAATATACAAATAAAAATATCAATACATGATCCCCGCCCTCTGAGAGGTCACAGGCTGGGAGCCTAAGGGCTCTTCTGGATGTTTGTTCTGTACAATCAGGGCCAGGACTAATGTAAGGCAAGAGAGACACCTAGGACAAAATTCTAGGAGACGCCCGCTCTTCGGGGTGTGCAAAATGCAGACAGCATTACCTGGCCACCTGGCTGCCTGACCTCCCCACATGGCCTCCTCTTCCTTTCTGCTACCCTTCTCCCAATTCACTGACACACTCACTGTTATCTCAGTCACTTCCCCCCACAATGTCTACACTCGGTGTCTATTTTTCATGCCCAGGTTACCCTCCCTGTAACCACCACTTGTTTAACCACTTCTTCCAGGTCTTGTTCAAACCCCATCCTGAAAGTCCTCCCCAGGCCTAACAGCCTGGTCAGTTTCTCCTCATGCACTTGCACTCCTGCAATGGCCTTTATCACTAACCAATTTTTGAAAAATAATTTTGATTTTTTTGGAGACACTGCTTTGGGAGAGATCCTTGATGTTCTCCTTACTTGCTAGAAGTAATAAATCCTTCCTTCTCCTGAAAAAAAATTTTCTTCTAATTTTTAAAATTGAAGTATCATTTTTTTTTTAAGATTTATTATTTATTTATTTATATTTGCCTGTGGCACGTGGGATCTTAGCTCCCTGACCAGGGATCGAACCCGCGTCCCCTGCATTGTAAGGCAGATTCTTTACCACTGGACCACAAGGGAAGTCCCGAAGTATCATTTTTTTGTTTGTTTGTTTGTTTTGTTGTTTGGTGTTTTGGGTTTTCTTGGGCCACACCACAGCTTGCATGATCTAAGTTCCCTGACCAGGGACTGAACATGGGCCATGGCAGTGAAAGCATGGAGTCCTAACTACTGGACCACCAGAGAATTCCCTAATTGAGGTATAGTTAGTTGATTTACAATGTTTCAGATGTATAGCAAAGTGATTCAGTTGTATGTATGTATGTCTGTGTGTGTGTGTATAAAATATTCTTTTTCAGATTCTTTTCCATTATAGGTGATTACAAGATTATCACTTGTATTCAAATTATTACATAGGAACCTATCTCCCTGACCCAGAGTTGGGAGGCTGTGGAAAGCAAGGCCTGTGTTCCAGTCTTTGCAGACCTCACTCCAAACCTGTGGAACTCAGCACAGTGCTTTACACATGTGTGTGTCTTAGTCCATTCAGGCTGCTATAACAAATTACTGCAGACTGGGTGGCTCACCAACAAACATTCATTTCTCACAATTCTGGAGGCAGTGAAGTCCAAGATCAAGGAGCCAGTAGATGTGGTGTCTTGTGAGGGCTAGCTTCCTGGTTTGCAGACAGCTGCCTTCTTGCTGTGTCCTCACATGGCGGACAGCAGAGAGAGAAGCAAGCTCTCTCTCAGCTCTTCTTTGTAAGGGCACTAATCCCTTTCCTGAGGGCTCCACTCTCATGACCCAATCACCTCCCAAAGGCCCCGCCTCCAAACACCATCACATTGGGAACTAAGTTTCAACATATGGATTTGGGAAAGGATGCAAATATTCGGTCCATTAGAGCAGACTTTTAGCAAATGATTCCTTCATTTATCTGAATCTTTACAACCTTCAGCACATATTTAGTGTTTCTTTTTGCTTTAACAAGAGCAAACATTGGTTTGAGGCATTTGCAACACTTGAGTTTAATTCTACAGAAGCGAGATAGGAACTGTAATAAGTTAGCTTGCTAAAAAAATGTGTTTTCTTATTTCCCAGCAGCTAATTAAATGCAATAAGAGATTAAGTAAATGGACATTTTGCTAAGCACTAATTTCATTTGCATGGGTGGTGTTGGGGGGGAAAGTAAATTGTTCATGACCAACTAGGCTCTCTCTTTATTGTATAAAAGATGGCCACTGGGTGAAGGTCTCCACGGCTACTTTGGGGCTGGCGGGGATAACACCACTATTGAATGGCTCCTAATAAGGAATCACACTGGTGACCCTCCTCAGATTGGGAAGCAACAGCAAGATCTTCTCTTTACTGGTGTTGATAATGTGGTATGGAATAGAATTGGATGCAGCCAATTTTATAAGCAGCGTTCCCTATGTATTTCTAAAACACACCACTCCCTCATTGTTGGAAACACCACACATGCACCACAAATGGCCATCTAAGTGTGCAGTTACAGTACTTCTTGAGATGGTGTCCTGGAGGAGTTAGTGGCCTGGGACCCTTAGCATAGCTCTACTAATGGCATTTGCTCTATACAATGACATTTGATCTATCACAATTATTTCGGTATTGATCCCACCTGAGCTTTTGTGAAATCCATCCTGGAATTAACTTAATGGCCAAAGCTTGAATCTGCCCAATCACTGGAACTCAAGAGTCACCCTTCCCTCTTCTTGCTGTTTCCTTACTATAAGGACCTGCTGGATGAGATGTTTGTCTTCATGGCGTGACTTGATAATGCAGAGTAATTTTACCAAAATAGTTTAGGCAAGCAAATGCAAAATACTGAATGGAAACCCCTTATCTTTTTTGGAAGATCTTAAAGCTCTTTGTTTTTCCTCCCTCCTCCCTGCACATTCAGGCATCACTCCTCTTCTACCTAAAATGTGTAAAAATCAAAATAAGCACCACATGCTGAATGTAGAACAGAACAGCGTTTTTCTAGTCCATGACGACTTTACAACTGCAATCAAAATAGGTCTTGTCAACCCGGAATGGTTCCAAATTTGGAAGTCCCAGAGCACATTCAGGAGATGTGCCTTGAAATGTAGCAACATTATAGCCAGAGGGTAAATAAAGGGAAACTGACACTGCTCAGTATATGTGCTTCTGAACTTCTGTAAGATCAATGAGATTTTTAAATTAGTTAATTGGAAGTTGGTTGTTTGAAAGGAGATAGGAATGAAGAATCATTGATTTTATCTGCTTATAAGTTTTGACTTTAGGGCTTCCTAAAAGTATGGAGGTTCCTCAAAAAATTAAAAATATATCTGCCAAACCTATCTATGAAGCAGAAACAGACTCAGAGAACAGACTTGTGGTTGCCAAGGGGGAGGCGGGGTGAAGGAGGGAAGGATTGGGAGTTTGGGATTAGTAGATGCAAACTGTTATATATAGGATGGATAAACAAGATCCTACTGTATAGCACAGGGAACTATATTCAGTATCGTGTGATAAACTATAATGGAAAAGAATATGAAAAAGAATATATATATGTATAACTGAATCACTTTGCTGTAGAAGAAATTTTGCTTCGCAGAAATTAACACATTGTAAATCAACTATACTTCAATAAAATTTTTAAATAAATAAATAAATAAAATCTTTTTCATAAAGTCCAATTTTCTTTTTTGCAACTTATTTTTCCTCAATAAGTTAACTGTCTGTACTTTTCCTATTAATACCTTTCCCACCTATTTGAACCAATATCATTCAATTGTTTTACAAACATTGACAAAGCTCTTATTTTCTACCTCATTCTGGGAATATAAAGATGGAGAAGAAACCATTTTTTTGTCTACAAGCAGTTTATAACCTAGGAGAGAGACAGATTTATAAGTCAATAACGTATAAGAAATAGGGTGTCATAGGTGCTACCAGAGAATTATAAAGGTGAAGGGGAGAGAAAGGCAGGAGTGGTCACTTCTTGAGCAGATCGAGTCAGAATTCTAAGAATCTGAGTCATTAACATCAGACAGCTTCTCCAGAACTAGCAGTTTCTGGTTTGAGTGTATCTTCGAGGGACTCGTTCAGATGTGTCTGCCCTTAGTTAATTGCGTATGTCATAAACTCTTCAGTTAAAGATTATTTGTTAGCAGGGGAAAGTCTTTGTGTTTTCAGTGATGACAGGTATATTAGTCATTGCCTATCATGATGATCTCTGGTTTATGGGAAGATAGCCAAAGGGGAAATTTAATTTCCCAGTTTCCTTCAGGGTCAATGGGAGATCACTCACTTTTCTGCCTTTTGGCCACGTGGCTCCCCTGACACACTTTTGTACACAACACTAGTAGGTAAGCAGGCATCTACTTGTGATCACCAGCTTCTGAATTCACTCCCTCAACTCTTAGCTAAATATGGATGAAATTTAAAATTCAGTGACTTCTTATATCAACTAGTGTTTCCAAACTGCAGATCGTGACTCATTAATAGGTTATGAAATCAATTCAGTGGGTCTTCATCAGCTTTTTAAACAAGAAGTAGAATAGAAAAAAAAACAGAATAGAAAAATCAGAATTCCTTTCACCCAGTAAGATAAAAATCGTTTGGTGAAACTTTTTTTCCAGTTTTGTGTGTATGTAGTCACAACATAAAATGTGTTTCTTACTGTGTCACAGGGAGAAAGTTAAGCCACTGAGCTAAATTCTAATCCTCATAAAGGCACTTATTAGCCATCTAGCAAATATTTGTTGAATTGACCGAATTTGTATGTGTGTTTGTGGATTTACTCAACAAATACGAAGTCTGCATGTGTCAGTATGATACTGACCATTGCAACCCCTCATTTAAATTTTGTAAAAATGAAGGACAAGAGCAGGTTTTCAAAGGTTAATCAGATTCGGTAAATGCTCTTTTTTTAGGGAAAAGTCATTCCATTTACCAGGACTGCTTTATAACCTTTAATCTGGCTTAACCCCCCACCTGCTGTATAAAACAGACCCTAAGGTCTCTAAACGATGTCCAGAAACAGATCGTAGGAAAGTGTGAAGCCCATGGGTCCTTAGCAAATAGAGCCTTCAGATACTTATCTGTCCGCTGCTGGTCCAAACCCCTCCCTCACAGTCAACCCAAGCAGGTGGGCACAAGTGTCCTTGCCCCCAGCATAGAGGTTGTCACAGGTGCCTGTCCCTAGTGTTCCTTTTTCAGGCCTTGGATGCTGAGTGCTGATCTTTCCTGGCTATGGTGAACCCCACCCCACCGGCACTGCCACCGGAGGTTTGGCTCTTCCTGGAAGCCACATCCACACTGTCCCTCAGCGGGCAGAGCCTCTCCGTCCAGGACTATCACGATCCTCAGCGCCCATGAGGGTCACGTGCTGTACCCAGCTTGCCAGATCTGGGCCAAGCTGAAAGGCGCCTGCACCATCCCAACCACTCTTCCGTTCTTCCATCTCCCTGCCTGCGTGGGGTAGACTGTCCTACGAATTCTTAAGTTCTCTGCCTGTGGGTGCACAGTGGGTGGGGGGAGGGCTGGGAGCGGGCTGCGGGGAGAGGAGTTGTGGCAGAGGCATCCGGTGAAGAATGCAGTTGGTGACTAAGACGCAGCCTCCGACCGCTTGCAGCCTGGTGGAGGGCATGGTACCATGATGGTCCACAGATAACCTGAGCAACCAGGGTATTGGGCAAGACTCTCAGAGATCCCCTCCTCCCTCACCCTCCCTACTCCAAAATAGAGCGCACCACCTGTGCCCTAGTAGCAGGGACCAGGTTTCTAAGGTTTCACAGCTGCCGCCACGACATGTGTGCGAGTGCTTCCTGGAGCAGGGGCTTATCACATCCCCAGTCCCCACCCCTGAAGGTCAGGCACGTTCCTATCAACTAAGCTCCGAAGCTTGGGCAACCCTTACGAAAGTTCACCCTGGGTCAGTTAGGCTCTGAACAACCTTTGCTGCTTTTCTGAGCTTTCTGAAACTCCCTGGCAAACAGGCAAAGTGTGAATGCTTTCACAGTAAGCAATCAACATTCTGAAAGTCCTCTTTGCCTCTGACCTGAACCTGATCTACCTTATGCTGAAGGTGAGTGGGTTTGCGGGTGTGTCTCAGCCTTGTTCCCAATCAAACCCTTGGCTGTGGGCTGGTTCTTCCTCCTCTCTGCCAAGACTTCCCCAGGCCCCGGGACCCCAGAGACATCTGTTGCCTGCCTCTCATGTGAGGCCATTCCTATCCTGAGTCAGGAAAAGAGCATCCCGGTCAACAGGCAGCCAGGGCTGAACTGTCTTGTCTTACAAATTCTCCCAGTGTCTCGTCATTGTGGACACTCCCTAGTTTGTTCTGTGCAGAGAGTCCAGAGCCCTCTAGATTTCTGTGGGGAGCACAGATGTGGCTCCAGCGGGATGGAACACCAAAGCCCGCTACCCAGACAGAATCTGCAGTGGGGTCCATTTCTGTGCCCTTGGTCCCAAATCCAAACATCCCAGCAGCCTTGTCTGTCTCTTAGTACAACCCAGAGTCCCAGCATCCCAAGGAGGACAACTCGTGAATGGGGCAACACAAAAATGAAATAGACTCTCTGAAACCCCCTTAAGGAGCCCCTGCTCAGAAACTGAAGAGAAATTCGCTATCATTCCTGTGTGATCTGGAAGATCAATTACATTCCAGAATCTTCCTCTAATTAAAAAAAGCCAGCAACCAGCAAGGAGTTTTTAGGCTGTCAGTTGTCTAGATTTTGGCACTGCAGCAAAATGGCTAAATCTAGATCTGAATCAATTATACCCCAATAAAAATTTTTTAAAAATTAAAAAAAATAAATACTATACTACTTCTTAAAAAAAAAAAATCTAGATCTGGGATCAAATCCCAGCTTTGACACTTAAAATCACTTAACCCTCTAAGCCTCAGTTTCTCTGTCTATAAAATAGGGATAATTCTACAGCTTACCACATTAGGTTGTTATGAGGATTGATAGAGAGAACCTATTTTTTTTTTTTTTTTGGCCTCACAGCACATGGGATCTTAGTTCCTGGACCAGGAATCGAACCTGTGCCCCCTGCAGTGGAAGCACAGAGTTCTAACCACTGGACCCAAGAGAAACTATCTTAATTATAGAATATAGTATCTGACACATAGGAAACAATAAATGTTAATTATTGTTGTTACAATTATTAGCAATTATGAGAACTGGTAAAAGAGTAGGATAAGGTAATTAAGACTAAGACAAATGATAGAGAGTTTATAGACCAGGGTCCTTACGTCAAGGTAGAAATTAAATTGATTATATTTCAATGTAACCTACTTGTTTGCTTGTCCACACGACAATGCATTAGAGACACAGCACATAGTACAGTGGAAAGAACATGGACTTCGGAGTCAGACTGTGCTCACATCCCTTTCTTCTACTTCCTGAGAGATTTGGGCAAATTATCTAACCTATCTAAGTCTCAGTTTACTCATCTACAAAATGGAGTAATAATAATTAACTTGCAGGATTGTGCTGAGGATTTAAAAAGCCTCCTCTCATCCCCAGCTCTCCCAGGCTGGCAGCCCCTCCCATGGGCACAAACAATTCTTACCCTGTGGGAGCCCGTATCACATTGTACCATATTATCTCCCCCACTATAATGTCAACGTCTCGATTGGAGTAAGTCTATTTTGTTTGTCTTTCAATCTCTGGTATTTAGCGAGGTCCTTGGACATAGCTGGTGCCCAGCAAAAGCTTGCCAGCTGACTGAATGAATTACTGAAAATGGCAGAAAAATAGAGTTGATAGGAAAAATGACCCATGTTTATTACCCATATTCCAGGAACAACCTTAGTAGCTATTATCATAAGCTAACTGTGTTGTATGCTGAGATTTTCTCACTGTAGTAGATGTAATTTGATTTATGGTTCATCCAAATCTTCATGATAAGTGGTATTATAATGCATCCCACCATATCCCTGTGTCCTCTGGGTTGTTATCTGACCTTGCTTCTAAGCATTCCTCCGAATGGAAATCTTTTCTTAAATTTCATTACACAAATAACACATGGTCACAAAAAAAATCACAAGTCTGGATAAGCTAAACTAAAAATAAACCTAAAACACTCCAAATTCTACCACCAAATAATTATTGTTAACATTTTGGATGTAGCCTTCTGAAATTTTTTTACACAGTCTTATTGAATTATAATTCTCATATTGTATTAGTTTGCTAGAGCAAGATATGAGTCAGGGTTCTCCGGAGAAACAGAATAGGATGTGTGTGTGTGCATGTGTGTGTATGTGAGAGAGAGAGGAAAAAAAACAGACAGAGAGAGAGAGAGAGATTTATTGATTAATTTTAAGGAATTGTCTCACACGATTGTGGAGATGCAAGTCTGAAATCTGCAGGGTAGGCCAGGAGGCTGGAAACCCAGGGAAGAATTGCAGCCCAAATGCAGTATTCTGGCAGAATTCCTTCTTGCTCAGGGGAGGTCAGTCTTTGTTCCATTAAGGCCTTGATTGATTGGATGAGACTCACCCACATTAGGGAGGGTAAACAGCTTTACTCAAAGTCCATGATTGAAATATTAATCTCATTCAAAAACACTTTCACAGAAAGTCCAAAATAATGTTTGACCAAATATATGGGCACTGGTTGTCCAACCAAGTTGATACTTAAAAGTAACCATTGCAGGTGACCATGACAAAATACCACAGAGTGGGTGGCTTAAACGATAGGAATTACTTTCTCACAATTCTGGAGGGTACAAGTCCAAGATCAAGGTGTTGGCAGGGTTGGTTTCTTCTGAGGCCTCTCTCCTTGGCTTATAGATGACCATCTTTTCCCTGTGTCTCCACATGGTCTTTCCTCTGTGTCTGTGTCTTAATCTCCTCTTCTTAAAAAGACACCAGTCATATTCGACTAGGGTTCATCCTAATGACCTTCATTTTAACTGAATTGCCTCTTTAAAGACCCTCTCTCCAAATATAGTCACATTCTGAAGTACTGGAGGTTAAGACCTCAACAAATGGATTTTGAGGGGAACATAATTCAGTCGATAACAGTACCATTCTGAAACTGAGCAGGAGTGGGGTCCTCCCAGTACATAAACCTTCTGTGTCCCCTGTTTCTTTTTTTTTATTAAATAGTTTTAGTTAGCAATAAATGCTCATTATATAATATTCAAAAAACAGAAGAAAATTAAAAAGACAATAATTGTACCCAGAAACGTAGTAGAAAATTTTAACAGCTGTGCAGAAATAGCTTTCTTGGGGACTTCCCTGGTGGTCCAGTGGTTAAGAATCTGCCTTCCAATGCAGAGGACGCGGATTTAATCCCTGGTCAGGGAACTAAGATCCCACATGCCATGGGGCAACTAAGCCTGTGCGCCATGACTACTGAGCCCGCATGCCACAACTAGAGAGCCTGTGTCACAACTACAGAGCCCACGTGCTCTGGAGCCCACGAGCCACAACTAGACTGAAGCCCGCATGCCGCAACTAAGACCCAAGGCAGCCAAAAGTAAATAAATAAATAAATGTTAAAAAATCCTTTTTTTGCTTAACTGCTTTTCCCTTGTTTCTGCATTCCCTCACTTTCCTAATTAGTAACTGATGTGTCTTTGGAACTAGGGGAAGGCCTAGGAGACTAAAGCCTTTTTACTACAAACAAGAAACAGATGGGCTTTTGTACCTGGGAAGGCCCCACAGGGTCTTGCTTGGCTTCACAACCAACACCACAATGAAATATAGAACATTTTTGTCACCCCCAGAAGAATTCCCACACCCATTACCAGTCACTTTGCATTTGCCACCCCCAGTTTGAGGAAACTGAGGTCTGGAGATTAGTCCAGGGCTAGAATCCAGCTGAGGAAAACCACAGGGCTTCCTCCAGGGAGGAATTTGAGATACTGATCGACAGTATAACTTGTTCAGTTATACTAATTCTTTTGTGTCAAAATAAGAATTAATATCCCAAGAATTTTTCCATCTGTCAGTAATTCCCATGGCTATCCCAACTGTGTGACTGTGCTGCTAGATATTTGCTTCTTGTACTCTGGTTCATCAGCATGTCACAGCCTTCTACTTATGCATCCTGTTTATTCCCCCCTGGAAGTAGGTACAAGGTGCCCTTCTTAGGGAGTGAAGAGCTATCCAAGTCAAAAGCACTTGCTTTCCCACACACCTAGGGTTTAGCTCATAACATGAATGTCAGCAAAGAACCATGATATCAATTGTTCAGAAGTGCTTCCACAGTATCCCCACTTCGAAAAGACACACCACTTAGTTTTATTTACGTGCTTTAGAAAGGACGTTGGGAAATGCCACGATAAGTTATGTCATGGGTTATACAGTTTTTTGGTTGAAAAATAAAGCACAAGGGAGGGGGATTTCCCTTCTAACGATATACGTCCCTAAGATGCTGGTTTCTTTAGAATTTTTGTTACTTTTACTGACTAAAGTGACCTTAAGCACAGCACTTGGCAGCCACCATAGATTTCAAGCATCATCACTGTGTGGTTTGAAGATGCCCACCCAGTACACTACTGTTTTATAAAACAAATAAAAACAAATAAGTAAAATTATTCTGGGGTTCTGGGGTGCTGGGGTTTCTATAAAAGAAAGCATGGTAGGAGACAAGTTCCAAGAGTTCAAAAACACTGTCATGGTGGGGTGGGGTAGATACTGGGTTGCAAAATAGCGTAATTAACCCAGAATTGCCTATGGTTTAATAGCTGACTACAGCCCGCTGCTAGGGCCAAATTCCTATCAGTGAGAGAGGCTTATAGCCACTTGCTTGGACTTTGCTTTGCTGTGCAAAGATATTCCAGTCCTATAATCTGGGAACTGGCCCAACAGCACTTCTTGAGAATCAAAAGTCAGAGCATGGTCAAAGTTGCTGTTATACTCCTGTTTCAGTTCATGCCCCTTCTGGCTTGACAAGCCAGTCCACGCCCATATTTCCAGCTCTTCAGGTCCAAGAATAAAACCAGAAATGTGCACCATCCTCAACGGAGAAAAAGACAGGGAGGCTGCAAATGTACACACCCCTGCTCAGTCGGATACCCCTCTCTCAGCCTAAACAAAGACAGAGATTGTCCATTTTTGAGAGGTAGTCAAAAAAGGATAATCCAGAATTTACATACAGATTATGTTCTTGCTTCTCTATAATGTAATTATCTGTTAAGAATAAAATAGGAAGCTACCATTAGCAGCATTAATTGTCTTTCAGATGAACTCATTGAAATAGGGAATCCTGAAAATACAGACAGATTCAGGTCAACAAGGAGAAGCAAGAAGTACTAGGACCCATGGTTTCTCCCCCTCAGTTTAGGGAAAAGTCTTCTTTCCCAACTTCCCTAGCTTTGTCTAATGACATCAGCAATTTCTCAGTCACTTAAAATTCCAAAAGAAGCACCTTTGACTCACTCTTCTTTTTTACCTCCCTTATCCCTTTAGTCATCAATTTCTAGGCATTTTTTCCTTGAAAAGTCTCACATCCTCCCTTCTTCTGTCCTCAGCCAGGGTAAGTCCTCAGTAACCACACGCCGATCATCACATCTGACTCTAAGCTCCTCTCCATCCCGTCTGCTTGATACATCCATGCCGGATATCCCTGAAATGCCATCTTCATTGAGTCATTCCTCAGCACAAACACATCGAGTGGCAGCCCCCTGGCACCTCCAACATCAGTCTGTAATCCCCTACCAGGTTTTTGAAGTCCTTTGTAAATGAGATTCCTCCACTAGACTTTCAACTCCTGGATGGCAAGGCTGGTCTTGATGATCCCCCATTGTCACACAGAGTAGGCAGGGAGTAAATTCACCAAATGAACCAACAACAAACCCTGAAGCCCACGGAGCAGGTCATATCACTCATTTGATTATATTTACTGGAACAGAGAAGTTAAAGAGGGGTGTGGATGTTTTGCTTTTGTACAGGTGAGGAAGCACAGGAAGGGCATTTTGACAGGTCAGTGCTTTGCCTGGTCATGTAAGCTCTTGAGATCTTTCTTGAGTGCAGAACAACAAAACACAATTATTTCATGACTACTTATAAACAGTAGTATAGACTCAGAGGAATTGATGTCAAACATTTCTTATAAACAGTAGAATAGACTCAGAGGAATTGATGTCAAACATTTCTTAAAGTTGACTGCAATATTGTGATTTATAGGAAAAATATATATTTGGTCTTTATCCACAGTTCCTGGCTCACAGCTCCCAAAACCCTTGGAATTTCCTGAACGATAAGAGCAATGGGATATTTGGCTTCTTGTCCTCTGTTCCTGAAAATACTTCAGGGAAGGTGACATTTGGATCCCACCCGAGGGTGGGGCTGGTTGCCAGGAGAACCGACCCCATGTTTAGAGGGTTGGAACTTTCAGTCCCACTCCCCACCTCACATTCCTCATTTCTGGGGAGCATGGAGGGGCTTGAGGTTGAATCCATTGCCTTTAGCCAATGATTTAGTCAATCATGACTATGTAGTGAAGCCTCCATGAACACCCAAAAAGGACAGCTTCTTGGTCCTTTTTGGAGAGCTTTCATGTTGGGGAAGAAGAAGGCTTCTGTGTGCCCTTGAGCCAGGCCCCAAGCACATCAAGGACAGAAGCTCCTTTGTTGGGGACCTCTCCCAATGTATCTCTTCATCTGGCTGTTGATTCATGCCCTTTAATATCCTTTCATAATAAACTGGTAATCTAGCAAGTAAAATGTTTCTCTGAGTTTTGAAAGCCGTTCTAGCAAATTAATTGAACCCAAGGAAGGGGTCAGTCAGAAGCACAGGTTAACAACCTGGACTTGCTCTTGGCCTCTGAAGTGGAGGGTGGTCTTGTGGGACTGAGCACTTAACCTGTGGAATCTGATTCTATCTCCAGGTAGAGAGTGTCAGACTGAGTTGAATTGTAGGACACCCTGCTGGCATCCGAGAATTGGATGTGGGGAAGCCTCCACGGACACAGGTTGGAATTGGGTCCAGGAACCCTTTTCACTTACTGTACATAATTTGAGGTTATGATAAATACCCTGTCTGACAAAAGCACATTGTTTTGTTTGATCACATACACTCACACACAAGTCAGATACACTTTAAATAGAGCCACTTGAAAATATAAAAATAAAAGGACACATAACTGGGGCAGTCACTTGACATTTCTGGACCTCAGATTCCTTATCTGTAAAATGAGGGGGTTGCACAAACTAGATGATCTCTGTGTTCCCTTCAAATTCTGATATTATTTTATTCCGTATTCTAGAAAACCATCCTCTGCTCCTTAAATTAGCAAGTTTATTAGTTTGAGTATTTAGTTTTAAGAGTACACAGGCCAGTAAATTCTCTTATCTCCAGTGTATTTCTGTGGAATCTTCAGAAAGGAGATTTTTATTTTTAGCACCACCATGCTACCAACAGTTACCATCATATCATTTTTTTTTTTGGCTAGTTATTTATTTCTTTATTGCACTTAATCTTGGCAAACTATCTCTGATCTTTGATCTATGAATGAATCAGACCAAGTTTATTCATCGTCGTTTTTCTCATCTCTTTTCTGGCTCTTTTTCTCTCATTGTGAAAGGATTATTTTAAAGAATGTTTTTAATTATAAAATGCCATCTAATGTTGCAGAAACTTAGGAAGCAAGAGAAATTTATTATAATCCTATAATCACCAATTTTTCTGTGTGTTCCTTTCTAGTCCTTCCTTTCCAGAAATTCTTACAAAACTGTACATTACTCCTGCTTTTCTTAGTTAGCTTTATAGCACAGACTTTTTTCTATTTTAAATTAGTGTTCACAATCATCATTTTTAATGGCTGCATAATATGATGTTGGCTAAATGTACCATAATTACCATCATATCATTTTAACACTACATTTTAAGACCAAAAATTTAATCTCTGGATAAAGGATAATCCTTGTGTTTAATACATTTATTTTATTAAAAAAAAAAAACTCACTGCAGCCTCTTTATTTTTCTCATTTCACCACAGACTAGTGAAAACTTTGTCACAGACTGATATCTGTTATCATCCTGACATCATTTCTTTTCCTCTATGTGACCTAGGATGTATTAAATCCAGCTTCCCCATCTGCAGCATAAGGATATGAGTAAATCCACCATTTTATCATCCATAAATATAAAATCAAAATTTCAGCATTGGAAGATATATTAAAATTAAATAGAAGTACTGAAAAGATACATTCCACCCCAATGTTTATAGCTGCACTATTTACAATAGCCAAGATATGGAAGCAACCCAAATGCCCATCAACAGATGAATGGATAAAGATGTAGTATACAGACAATGGAATACTGCTCAGCCATAAAAAAGAATGAAATAATGCCATTTGCAGCAGCATGGATGGACCTGAGAATATTAAGCTTAGTGAAATAAAATACTGCATGATATCACTTATATGTGGAATCTAAACAAAAATACAAATAAATGTATATGCAAAATAGACTCACAGATGTAGGAAAAAAGTAGTGGTTACCAAAGGGAAGAGGGAAGGAGGGAGGGGCAAATTAGGGGTATGGGATTAAGAGATACAAACTACTGTGTATAAATAGATAAGCAACAAGGATACAGCACAGGGAATTACAGCCATAATTTTGTAATAGGTTTTAAGAGAGTATAATCTGTAAAAATACTGAGTCACTATGCTTACACCTGAAACTAATATGATATTATAAGTCAACAATATTTCAATTAAAAAAAAAAAGAAGTAAGGGTAATTGGGTCCATCCATCCATCAGAGGATGTTTGCATTCTTTCTGCTACACCACCACCAGTTATCCAAACTGACAGCTGACGACGGGGAGGTTCTCTGATTCTGAAGGTGAGGATGGAGCCATAACAACACACAACACTTAAAAATGCTTATTTACCATCAGCTTCCTTTTTACAAATCCCACATCTGTGCTTTCTGCACTCTGAAAGGAGACTGAGAAACATGAACGTTGTTAAGTGTATGCATTTGGTATAATACAGATAGAATGCCCCATTTCTACATGTTTAAATTGTCTCCAGTTTTCAAGGCTTAATGCAAATGTCCCCCCCTCCAGGAAGTCTTCCTCACCCCTTCCAGCCAGAAGCAATCTGCCCTCTTCTGACCTTCCTCAGTTTTGTTTCACCCTATTTTATTGCACTTTCCAGTTTCTTCCACCTTCCAGCACCAATATTATGGTAAAGGATGTAAAAAATCTTATTTCTCTACTCAGTTGTAAAGTCCTTGGTGTCAAGAATGAAGTCTTTGGACTTCATGTGTGGCCAGGCACATTTAGCAGAGGATCCTACAGGAGATGGATTCTCAGTAAATCGAGGGAAGAATGAAGCAAGGGAAGAAAAAAAAAAAAAAAAAAAGACGTGTGTTACTTAAAGGAGAGGACTTCCTACCTGGAGAAGTCCTTTAAGGGGGTATTCAGGAGAAAGCGAAGAAGCAGAAAAGAAAAGAGAGCTGGTTTAAAAAGCCAGCTGATGAATGAAAGAGATTATGTCTAAACAAACAAGGGGCAGATAGAGGAGGGAGAGGGATGCGTCTGCGAACGTTTTCTTTATGGAAGATGCTTTGCTTCATAGCCTTTCCTTCTTCTCTCTCCTGTTGCATTTCAAGTCCACTTGTTGAATGTGTTTACCTGCTACCGGAAAGAAGTCAGAGCTAGCCGTGTATATGCAATAACTGCAGACAGGCTTGCACTCTAAGAAGCCACATTAATTCCTTCTCTAGGATATAAGCTCTATCCCTCTGAAGGCAGTCAGCTGACTGACTTAGTCAGGAACTTTTCTCCACTGCAAATGAGCAGATTCGTTCCTACAGCGAAATCACTGGAACATCTTATTCAGCCAAATCATTTCTTCTTCGACAAAGCTATGCCAGCTGTCACAATGCCAGGCTGTTCCTCCCTCACCCAGGACATTGTCTTGATAAAGCAACTTAGCCTGAGTCAGCAGGGTCATGGGGCAGAACACTCCGTCTTAGATAAGAGGCATATCACCCATATACTACCTGTCTGACCATCCTTCCCAACTCAGAGCTTATTTTCATTTGATGCTAGCTTTGTTCCAACCATTGAGCCCCGTCAGTCCAGGTCTGGCTCCCCACGACTAGACTATCTTCATAGAGTCAGCACCTCAGACTCAAGGGTTCAAAATAGAACACTTTGCCTTTCCACACATCAAGCTTGCTTTTCTTTCTGATTCCTCAACCCTTGATAAACATCTCTCTCCCAGGTCAGGAAGCCTCCAGACCTTTCTACTAAGCAGCCCTTGGTGTTGCTTAGGCTTAGGCTGACCTGTGGCCGGCCAAACAATACCCACTTGTCATGCCAAATGAAGAAAGAAATGTTACGGAAGAGGCAAAAGGCTTTCAGCCCTCAAGATCTGCAGCTCAGCAGGAACTTGACGGGAAACGTGCTTCTCTTACTCCTGTTATTGTGGGTCCCCCCACGGCCAACAAAGAAGAAAAGAGTTTACTTGAACTGGAAGTAGATTTGGATAATTTGGAATTAGAAGATATTGACACAACAGGTATCAACCTGGATGAAGATATTTTGGATGACTGAATAATGCTTCCCATTTACTCAACTAAACAGATCATTATTATGGACAGGTATAGGTCGTCACCCTGACCACAGTGCTTTGGACTCTGAGAAACTCCTTAGATTTTTATATGTAGATACTGTGGTCCACTGAGAGCACAATGCCCTCATATTCGGAGGAGTTTATGTGTAGCATCTAAATCACAATGTTTCCTTGTTAACTAAGACTGCTGTGGGCTTTGACTTTTTTCATACTGTCATTAGACTGTATCTCATAAAATCTTTTGAATTAAAAAAAAAACAAAAACCCTTAACTCTTTCTCTCTTGAGCCTAATTAAATGCCAGGATCTCCATCCATCTTTGCTACAAAGTCCAGGGATGAAGCCAGAGTTCCCCTCCTTATCCAAAAGTTGCCACCAAAGCCAAAATTAAGTCAAAAAACCCCTAATCAAACCTATTGTATAGCACAGGGAACTATACTCAGTATCTTGTAATAACTTACAATGGACAAGAATCTGAAAAAGAATATAGATAGATATAATATATATATAATTGAATCACTTTATATCTGAAACTAACACATTATAAATCAACTATATTTCAATAAAAATTAAAAAAAAAAAAAGATAATGAGGACTAATCACACCACAAAAAAAAAACACCAAACTTAATCACTTTTCCTAGGAAGGGTTTTATAGCCACTCCCATGGCACAGGAAACAGTAGTTCTCTATAAATACACAGTACATAGTTTACAGTGTTCAAAAGGTCATGGTCTTAGGAGGTTTCCAGACTCTGTTTCCAGAGGCAAAGCCTATCAAAGCTCACTACTCTGCCCCCTCTGGCTGGACCTTCACCCCAAGAGTGGGAAATGCTCACAGAACAGTTGAGCTGCCCGCTATCAAGTAGGTGGTTCGCATTTCTAACACTCTCCTGTTCCTGAGATCTGACCAAAGAATGATCACTTTCCATTTTCTTACATTTTTCTTTTAACCAACGACGCTTTTTTTCTTTTTAATTTATTTTTGGCTGCATTGGGTCTTCGTTGCTGTGCGTGGGCTTTTCTCTAGTTGTGCGAGCGGGGGCTTCTCATTGCAGTGGCTTCTCTTGTTGCAGAGCACTGGCTCTAGGCGCGCGGGCTTCAGTAGTTGTGGTGCGCGGGCTCAGTAGTTGTGGCTCGCGGGCTCTAGAGCACAGGCTCAGTAGTTGTGGAGCACGGGCTTAGTTGCCCTGCGGCATGTGGGATCTTCCTGGACCAGGGCTCAAACCCGTGTCCCCTGCATTGGCAGGTGGATTCTTAATCACTGCTCCAGCAGGGAAGCCCTGGTCTTTGTTTTTTAAATAATAATTTGTTTTTGTTAAATAATTTAAAGGCTAAATTATTTAACTTCAAGGTCCTGCAAATCATCTTGTGCCTGTCCCTCTCACCTCATCATCTTGGTATCAATCAAACAGTCCTCTGTCAAAGTCTCCTTCTTTGGAGTCACCATACACCCTGAATACTCTTTCTTCACTTTGCCCATTTTCTGCTCAGCTTCAGGCCTCAGCTTTAATGTCATTTCCCCAGGAAAGCCTTCACTGATTCCTAAGCCAGATTACCTCCCCCTGTTAAACACTCTCTGGCACTTTGTGCTTATCTCTTTGGAGAACTTATCTCAATTATAAAATTGTATGACTCGTTTAATGTCTGTTTCTCCCACTTAGTAGATTGTAAGCTCCATGAAGGCAAGAACTAGGCTTATCTTGCAGCCTTAGTGCCTGGCTTGATAACTGACAGATAGTAGGTCCTTGCTACAGTTTGCTGAATGAATGTTAATTAATGTTTGAATTAAAATTAATGAGTTTTCCTTTACTTTTGTCTCTATATGAGATGATGGATGTTCATTAAACTTACCTTGGTCATCATTTCATGATATATGTAAGTCCAGACATTATGCTGAATACCTTAAACTTGAGCAGTGCTGTATGTCAATTATATCTCAATAAAACTGGAAGAAAAAAATATGATACAATTAAATTAAATGAATGAGTTTCCTCACCCCTATCCCAGATGGGTTAGATGTGTCTTCTCTGTGTCCCCATTATACATTGTAATGCTCTTTCTGTTACTGTACTGACATAATTATCTGCAGATGTGTCTGCTTCCCACCTCTCTTCACTCTGCAGTCCTTCACCTGCCCTGCCACCTCCGTCACCTGAACCCTCCTTGAGGGTGGGGACAACCAAATGTTTGTTTGAAACCAAGTAGGCACTCAAAAAATGTTTACTGAATGAATGGAGCCTTTTGGGGGGAAAAGAACAGGATCAAAGGTGAAAACTCAGCATAAGACCCAGATCTGTGGGTCATCTCAGTGGGTTACATTTAGGATTGAACCTTGGGGGTCACCCTTCATTATGGAGCAGGAAGAAGAGGAGATGGCAAAGGTGAGGCCAGAGATCCAGAGGAGTATTGTGCCAGGGACAACAAAAAGAGTTTCAAGAAGGAAGGACAAGTCCATTGGGTCAGATTTTGCTGAAAGAATAAGGAAGTTGAGGACTAAAAAAATATGGTTGAATTCTACTAAAAAAGAGGAAGTTTTGCACAGTTTTAAAAAACATTGTGGAGATGGAAGCCAGATTGTATGAAATGAAGAAAGGAACGGTTTCACAGGAGAGAGCAGAGACGTAGGCTGTTTGTTGAAAGGGCTTGGCAGCATGGAGGCGAGTCCAGCTCCCCTATTTGGACAGAGTAAAATGAGCTCCAGAATGTTCCTTGTCACATTTTCTTCTAACTTCTCCTTTCTCCCCTAATAAGTATGGAATGGGCTGAATTCATGACAGAGAGTTCAATTTCCGTTTTCTCACTGTTGGCAATAATGCTTATTGAATGTTATTTTCACAGTTGGCATGAAATAACATTCTATTCCTTCCCCAAACTTACATAAGGACTACTGCTGCTTTTCATGTCTATTCAGAAAATGTGAATGAAATCTAAAAATGTAAAAATCATTTTTCTTCACAAAAGGCGCTAAAATACATTTTTCTACCAAGAAAAAAAAATTGAAAATGCTTTTAAAAAAAATCTTCATGGAAGCTTTTGAAAATGTATTCCAGAGCAATTACTCCAAGAGTAAGAATGTCAGGAATAAATTACTTTCTTAATACGTCTAACAATACGTGCCTCTGGCACAGGGAGAGACGTGAACAAATTCCTCTTAACAAAGAACAGATGATGACTAACAGAAGTTTCCTAAATTACAGACCTTGGAGACTGGGAAATTTGGCCACCTTTCAACTTGAAAGCAACCTCTGCAATGCTAGACAGGTAAATCTGCATTCGTGTCATAATTCTGAGTCACCAGACTACAGGAAAGCCCAGGTAACATTGTCCCAAGCAACGCTCAACAAATTAAAATGGAGTAAAATTTACTGAAAGTCACAAAAGACCTTTTGACAGAGAATGTCTCCACATAACCTTGAAATTGGAGCTCTGACAACAGAAATTGCTACAGGAAACTATTTTCCAATATCTAAAGTTGAACTCGTAAATTGCCAACAGGTAGAACGAGGTTCTTAGCTGAACTCGGACCAAAACAGCCTAGTACAGGGGGGTTCTTAACCATAGGTAGTATCTGAACTTGGACTAAGAAAAATATATTTATTCTCACTAATCTCTACCTGGAATTTAGCATTTTCTTCAATTATGGATGTAGGTAACAAACTGCTACGATTATAGAAACCATGAATTTTCGTATCACCTTCCAGTTGTTGTAGGTACTGTGTAATATCATTTATACTCATCTTTACTAGTTATTAGACCCATCGTTAGATTTTTATTTAATGCAATATAAAGTAGCATATGTATTATTATACCAGAAATTTGAGGTTTAAAATATTTTGATAACTTTATTTCATTATAATTGGATTCTTCAGTTATTCTATGTATTTTATTTTATGCACTTAAAAAAACATTCTGAGGAGTCTGTAGGCTTCACCAGACTGTCAGTGGTGTCCATTGCACACAAAAGATTAAGTACCCCGATCTGGTATTTTATGAATAAAGCTTATGGTTCATCATTTCTAATTGCAGGCACAAAGATATGAACAACAGATTCTGTTTGCACCATTTGGTGCCCTTAGTAAGTTAGAATCCAGATATTTTTGCAAGGTTGCATTGTTTAGGTTGCATTGCATTGTTGTTCTGTGCAATTTAATTTTGGTTCAAGTGTAAGAAAGGAAAGATATTCTATTTCCCTTTGGATGCCTGTTAAAACAGAATGCTCCCTATTAATTGCTGGAGCTGTTGCAGACCCCAACATGAACCATCAGAATTGAATCAAACCTCCAGGGAGGTCCTGGGGTCCCCCAGACATTCCTAAGATAACCAATGGCCATGGAAATAACATCTAGAATTCCCAGCCCAGGAATGCAGCTTGGTTGAGGAGGTGATTCATTTTGGGAAGCATTTCAGAGTGCTAGTAAGTTTAAGGTCAAAGACCACTGGGAGGAGAGCACACCAGGTTTCCTTTGTGGTTAGACCACATCTTGTTGATGTAAAAAATATGAAATATTCAACTTAGTATCAGAGCTGTTCTAGGGTTCTAATATTCCATGCACCAAGAACCCACCATTTATTGCTCAGTAGGAAAATATATTGGATAATCAAACTCAAGTTATCAATTCAGGTTCTTCTGTAGCTACTCTCTTGGCCAGAGAAATCTTGAACACTTTATAGAAAAATGTCCCTGTACTGCCCCCAAGAGATAGAATCTCAGGTAGCTTTTCATCCCACGTAGTCAGAGAGCCATGAAGCCTGCTGGGTCTATTAAGGACCTGTATATAAAATTATGCTCAAGATACCAGGAACACTACTTGGATGGTCAAGGCAGATATTCCTGAGATTTTGTTCCTAGACATTATTCAGAGACTTTACATGCATCCTATTCGGTGCAAACATTCCACCTGGTGCCTAGTTCGTAATTACACATCTGGTGAATTAACAATAAAATTGTACTGCTCAAGATTTAAGCATTACGTACTCTCAGTGTGAGAAGGAAAGAATAACTGTTTGCCCTGGCATAGGAACCTTTTGAAGGTACAGAAAGTATCATGGGCTTCTTCTTATTCTGTATCTAGAAATAAAAATCCATTCACAGCAACATGAATTCACAGAATCTAGGACTTCAGGAGTCCTCCGTGCTTCTCAAGTGCTAATTTGTGTGGAACCGCCTAAACCTGTTGGATTCTGATGCTGTAGGTCTGGAGTGGGGATCCTGATTTCATTTGTCTAACAAGTTCACAGGTGATACCAACGTTGCTGATCCTGGAGCCCTCCCTTAAGAGCTTATAGATAATGATGGAGCCCGGACTAGGATTTAGAATAAGTAACACCAAGCAGCCTCTGACTCAGGAAGATCTTAGGGGCAGCTTAGCAAGACCATATCACTTTGGATCACTGAAAGAAAGAGGTTATTTCCCCAATGACATGACGTAGTAAATTTTTGCCTTACTCTCTCCAGTATACTTGAAAGTCTTAGAGAAAAATCAAGTGTGATACAATATTATCCATAAACATCAAAATGCTATTTTTCCTTGAGGGGTAAAAGTTCTTCGATTATTAACAAGCCTATGATATTAACCTCTTTGTTCTTCACAAAAATTTCCAGAACTTTCCTTAAAATATTTTGGTAATGAAGGCACTGTTTATTATGCTATTAGTTTACTCTTTCAGACAGCCTGTAAAGTTATATTTATTTTAATTATATAAAGAATTGTTAGCACTTTTTTGGAGGTAATTATCATCACTAGCACATCGTTTTTGGGAATAATGAAAACATTGTTGTTTCTTAATGATAGTACTTACCTTCACCAAATGTTTTTATGTCTCACCCCCAGACTAGGCTGACAAGTTTGTTTTTGCAGAGTGTCTAGCACAAATGCCTTTAGATATACTGTTTACTTTCTCTTGTATTTTTAAAGAGTTTGCATTTTTAATAACCCTAATTTACTGAGGGATAATTCCCAGCAGTGCGGTCAGCATTCATTATTCATATTTCCTATTCTAAGGCAGATGGAGTTGTGTAAATCTAAACATGTGATTATGACTTCCCTGGTGGTGCAGTGGCTAAGAATCAGCCTGCCAGTGCAGGGGACACGGGTTCGAGTCCTGGTCTGGGAAGATCCCACATGCCGCGGAGCAACTAAGCCCGTGCGCCACAACTACTGAGCCTGCGCTCTAGAGCCCAAGAGCCACAATTACTGAAGCCCGTTTACCTAGAGCCGGTGCTCCGCAACAAGAGAAGACACTGCAATGAGAAGCTCGCGCACCGCAACGAAGAGTAGCCCCCGCTCGCTGCAACCAAAGCCCGCGCACAGCAACGAAGACCCGATGCAGCCAAAAATAAATTGATTAATTAATTTAGAAAAATAAACATGTGATTAGCACAGTCTGCTTTTGCGATAGATGATGTGCCAACCTAAAACCAATGATCCTGCTCACGTATATTCTCATTACAAAGAGAATGACCTTCCATAATTCTCTGAAACCTCAATAATACGGTTTTCCCTTAAGAAAACACATTGTGGTGTTTGGATGAAATCAAGCTGCTCTAGGGAATTACCTGGCGGCCCAGTAGTTAAGACTTGGTGCTTTCACTGCCAGGGCCCAGGTTCAATCCCTGGTTTGGGGAACTAAGATCCCGCAAGCAAAAAAACAAACAAAAAAAGAAAGAAAGAAAGAAATCAAGCTGCTCTATTTTCATGGCAATTGATACAAAAGTTTTTCCAAGCATCCTTCTTTGATTTTGAGAAAGTGGGCAAATGTGTACCCATCTCGAGACAACTGGCTACACACCTCTTTAAACTTTGCCTAATGAAGTTTTACAGGGAAGTCATGTAGCCAAGTGTGCTGCAGCAACCTGCCCCTTTATAGCTCCTCCCACTTCACAGGTGAACCAGCCAAACCAAAGGCAAACCCAGAGATGGTGGGTGGCCTCAACTCCCAACAGCACAGGACTCACACAGGCTGCTCCACACCCACATGCTTCTCTGTTTGTTCAGTGACCTACCCCAATATGTATTTCTTCCTCCTAGTTTCCTGTTGATTTGGGCCTTGGCGCCTTGTTTTACCAGATCACCTGCCTTGTAATCATCCTTCCAGGAAACGCTTGTGCCTTCTTTCCAGGCTCAGCATTTTTTTGTATTTTCTGCATGGCTATTTTGACAACTCCAGAAGGCCTGGTGAGCTACATTCTGAGCAGCCAAGAATGGTCCCCACCTTTTTCTTAGAGGGTCCAGTGGAGGACACCAAGGAGGAAAGCCTAGAAGAAAGGTATTAGATCCATAACAGTTTCCATGGGGAACATTTGCTCCAAAAGAAATAGCAATGCACAATGCAAATGGTTTATTTTATATATTTATTGGGGTGAATATAAAATTCATGCAGTAAGGTATGTAAATTACCTCACTCAAACTTGATGAATTTTTACACATGTATACACTTGTATAGCTAGTGTCCAGACTGAGATATAGAATGTTCCCTTGTGTCTCTTTTCAGCCAACCCCCTTAAAGCTAACCTTTACTGACTTCTATCATCAAAAATTTCTCCTTAAAAGCTAAGTTCTCATAACTCATCCAATCAGTCATTTCTGTGCTCACAGCACCAAGTAAACTGTCATGATCATTTCTCACTCACAATAAATTTAGCTTTTTAAGTATTGTAATAAACAGTATTTACATAAAAAATTTTCTGCTTAATCCCAGCAAAATTGAAATTAAGAACTATACATAGTTTTTCCCTAATTTCTTTTGCCATAAGAAGGATTGCACTTTTGGCTCATCCAAATGGATGAAGTGCTTGGAGCCAGTTGGGCTTCAGAATTTAGAAACTTTGGGATTTGGGAAAACATTATAAGGAGCATATACTGTATGTTTTATAATATCCTCAGTGGGATCTGGGGTAGTGCCACAGAACATTCTTGTTACTGAAGAGAAACGTGAATATTTACATTATGTTGGAGAAATGAAGACTATAGACAGCCTTGTGACAAATTCTTATTTGTCACCAAATAAATTCTGGCTCCACCAAAATTACAAAATCATGGGGAAAAAAAACCTTCTGGATTCCAGAATTATGGATAAGAGTTAGTGAACTTGTAGGTAATACATTATTTAAGGAACTTAAGTCAAGATTTGCTCTTGTGTTCTTCCACAGAGCTTTCTAGGTGACCCAAGTTTAAGAGGTAATCGCTTCTGGGAGTATGTCTCTGTTTGCCAGATGAGATGCTGCCTGATTCATGAATAAAGCCAATTAAATCTTCAAATTTACTCAGTTAAATTTTGTTTTTTAACAGATTGGAGACAGTGATGGGCTCCAAACTGAATTTCTGACATTTGGGGACAATGAGAAACAAAGGTATGGCACCCAAGAACTCTTTGAGTTCATTGTCTTTCTCATCATTGCTGAGGGTTGTTGAATGAAAACTTATTTCCTGGTATAGAGGAAACCGGTCAGCAGTTGGGGAGAGAGGCTGCGTGCAGGGGTGCAATGGCTCTCCTCAGAAGCTTCTCACCCTGGCAACCTGCCTATCTCTCCCACCATCACACAAAGTCAGCCCTGCACCCACGACCTCTGTCCAATCACATGGACACAGGACGGAGTAGACATGCAAGAGGAGATCTCATGCTTGAAGATGCCTGCTCTAGAGCTATATTACAAAATTCATATCTAGTCTATTTCAGGTGATATAATGGTAATGGCAATGAAAATAATCAATAAACAATCCATAATAGGAATAGAAAGGAGTCTTATTTGCGCCAAGCTGAGGACTATAGCCTGGAGACACAGATTCGAGGAGCACTTGAATTGTGTTCTGCCAGACTACAAAATGGGGGAGGCTTATAAAGGCAAAACCCACAAAGTTGATAAGTTGTTTGTCAATAATTAGGATTGGAGCTGGCAAGAAGTTAGGGTGCTTATTAAGCAAGGATTGGTTGGGGTTTGAAATGGTGGCAGAGTTACAGGAGAGACGTTGAGACCATAATGTTGCAGCTGGCAGCTGCTAGCAGACATCGTTTTGAGAAAGGCTGGTGGTGTCCTTGAGTCTGATTATAGTTCAGAAAATTCAAGTTCTCAGTAATGCAGGCATGTGTCTGAAAGCATATCCACAATGGCCACGAGGCTCCATTTTGAATGCCTGAACCACAGTTACCCCATTTTGATTTTTTAAATGCATCCTTTTCTTTAATGGTTAAAGCAGATGTGCAATGCATGTTTAACAGGCCTCAAAATAGGCTGTCCTAGTTAGCTTAAGGTTTAAGTTATGTAAGCCAGAATGACTTTCTCATACCTCAGTGTGAACATTTCTTCCATCAGTAACAAGAAGAAAATATTTTTTAAAAGCTCTGCATCGTGTTTAGATCTAGAAAATAGTGGAAGCACTTTTGTTTAAATTTATTATAAACTTCTTCAGAAGGGAAATCAAATTATAATTGCCATTGCAAAAACAAAGACTGCTGGGATTTTATATTTTGGAAAACCGAGAGAAGCAGGAAAAGAATTTTAAAATGTTCATTTTGAGTTAACATCTTAACATCCCAACATCTCACTTTACGATGTCATAAATACAATAATGAAATAAAAAAGAAGTAATCACTCCTTTTGAACAACTACAATGCTTTGAGCTTATTCTTTACATATTGCCTTTATATTTTTTATAATGAAATGCTCAATTATATGCAAAAGTAGAGAATATAGTATAATAATCCTAAAAGACAGCACCTAGCCTTAACAAATAGTGACATTTTGCCAATCTTGTTTCATCTATCCCTATTTTTCTCCCTAATGTAAAGCAAACTCAAGACGTCATGATTATGTCATTTCATCTGTAAATCATACTTAAAAACAAACTTCTTTTTAAATTATACCTACGTGAAAAAAAGCTTTGTCTCCATATTATAAGGTAGACTCCTTGAGGGTAAGCATTTTGTCTTCTTCATCCGTGTTTCCCAGTTAGCTCCTCTCAGTGAAACTTTTATGCAAAAAGTAAACCACACTCTGAGGATTGCTTAATCAATACATGGCCTCAGACAGTAGTTCTTAAACTTGAGCGTGTATCTAAATCACCTGGAGGGCTTGTCAAAACACAGATTGCTGGGTCTCAACCACAGAGTTTCTGATTCAGTGGGTGTGGGGTGGGGCCTGAGTATTTGCATGTCTAACAAGTTCCCAGGTGATGATGATGATGATGATGATGATGATGATGCTCCAGAACCACACTCTGAGAACTCTTTCATTAGGACAAGGAAGATGTCAACATTCAAAACCTGCCCACTAATTACTGAAACATTAATCATATGTGAGGACTTAGGAGGAATACAGGGAGAAACAATTTTTATAAATCCCTACTTTCATGGAGCTTATACTACATGAAAAGTACTTAAAAAATACAAACATGAGAACTAATAAGAAACACAGGTGCTGGAGTCTCACATCAGAAGATTCTCTATTTAACTGGTATAGTGAAGGCAATATTTTTTTTAAGCACCAAGGTAACTCCAATGTGTATTTACATACTATTACACCAGGAGTCACTGAAGAGATTAGAATTTGTCTTTGAGTCATGAAGGGGATTTCAATAGACAGTTTAAGTGGGGAGAGCCTTCCCACTTTCCAGGTTGGGGTGGGGGGTTCCAGATGCTCTTTCTGGTCTTTCCAAGACATTGAATTGCACATAAAAATACTCAAAAATGTTCAGAGCGAGTACAGCATAATTTGTATCTCTCTTCCTCTTATTATTGGTACCCTTGGACGAGTCCAACCTGTAAGTCCTCAGTTTGTAAAATGGGGATAATAATAATACCTACCTCATAGTGTTAAGACATTTAACACTTAAAATGTTAAGTCATTTTAATATATACACAAGGAGCCTTAAAGCAATGCTTAGCAGATAATAAGTGCTCAGTGAATGATAATTATTATTTATTGAACATCACCTACATGCCTGGCAGGGAACCTGAATGAGAATGCTTCATCTGCATTGGTATCCTTTTAACTTTACAAAGCCCTTGCTTATTTTTTGTCACATTTCCTCCTTTCAATGCCCTTTGATACAGGAAGGGGAAGTTTAACTTTGTCCACTTGACAGGAGAAAGATGTTGAGTGATTTTTTCAAGACAGTGTGAGAGATAGTACTAGAATTGAGTATTCGAAAATCCCAAGGTAAGTAAAAAAAAAAAAAAAAGGAAAAAATGGTTGAAGAACTGAGGGATTTGTTCAGATAATTTGCAAACACACCTCCCAACACACATACGTGTTCATAGAGATCTTGACGATCTTCTTCTATCATTCCCAAATTATCCATAAATGGGATGTCTAATCTGTTGATAATCTATATTCCACTTGGAGTTGTATTTCTTGTTCAGCTGTATTTCTAGTCAGGATTGTCAGCTTCTAACTCCATTTACTGAAGAGAACCCTGCATTTTGGAGAGGTTCTTTCATTCTTGCAAGGAAATCCAGAAAGTGGAAAACATAAAACAAGTTTCAACAAAAAAGTCCTCTTCTCCAACACACACACATGCATACTGGAAGTTAATATAGCAACTAACATGTTCCTTTCATCTCACAGGTACTTGGTGATATATTACATATATTCTGCGTCTAAATAATGAAAGCATAGGAAAAAGAACAATGTAATTGATTACATGAATAATCATTAATAGAGACATAAAATCTAAAACCTTCCACAGTTTCTCTGCTGGTTTCTATAAGCAAGGACCACACCAAAAGATACAACTCCTGGGTTAAAGTGGTTGTCACTCTGCAACCAGTGGTGAATTTTCTGTATGATTGAAAACAAATGTGTGGAACGTCATTCCAACACTTTAAACACAATAAGCCTCCTAAGCTTTGAAAAATACTGTGCTCTTCTGAATTTGCCTTTTTAGCCTCTATAGGTCCAACATTCTTGCTTGAATTGAGCTATTTCATCTGTAAGTGATGCTATTTTGATTCAGTAATAAAGTGAGACACTAAGATGTCTCATTAGTTTAAATTTAAATAAGCCAAGTGCAATTACATACTACATCCCTAGGTCTCTAGAATTAATATGTGTATAGACAAATTTCAAGTATAGAATTATTTTTAAATGAATTTAAAGGTCCAGTATCTAATATAGTAGGTTAGGGGCACACAAAATCAAAGCAGTATTATTATCATTATTAATGCAGTAGTAAAATAGTAACTTTAGATCTGACATCCTCGATTTGACCTAATGGGAATTATGAGCTATTCTAAAGAAAGAAATATAAATTAAGATAATATGACAGGAACCAAGATTTTTGTGCATTTTAACAGTAACTATTAGAAGTTATTGTTAGCCCAAATAACAGAAAACCCTATTTGAGGTGATTTATACAAACAGAGGCTTATTTCACAAAACAGGAAATACAAGCATAGGAATCAAGGCTGAACGTGGCTCAGTAATACTATTGGGGACCCTGGTTTTTCAATCCTGCCAACATACTTAGAGTGTAGGCCTTCAATCTCTTGCTTGTCATCTTATGGTCTGATGATAGGTGCCAGGCTTCCAAACATTTCTAGTGAGGAGAAGTGGGATGAAGCAAAAGGTACATGCCAGTTGAGTCTTTTGGAAAAAGCCTTCCCTTTTTTAAAAAAGCCTTTTCAAAAGTCCCACCCAACACCTTCCATGTATGTGACTCCAACAGGGTCCTTGCCCAACTGAAATATAAAGCAAGCCACAAATGGGAGCTACATATGTAATTTTAAGTTTTATAGTAGTCGTGCTAAAAAAATAAAAAGGGAGGTGAAATTAATTTTAATAATATATTTAATTTAACCCCAAATATCCAAACTATTATTTCAACATGTGATCAATATTTTAAAAATTGAGATATTTCATCTTTTTTTTTTTTTTGCACTGTTCTGGAACTCAGTGTGTATCTTAATTTAGACTAACCATATTTCAAGTGCTCCATAGCCACATATCACTGTACTGGATAGGAAGCCTCAGACCAATCTCCTAAGCGACTAAGAAGTGCATTGGGGCGGACCAGCGAAACAGCGCTGTGTGCCTCTTTGACATTAACATATATTTCACTTAATAAGGAATGAACTGACCTCGATTTAACCAAAAAAAGTCCCATCCATGATAGCTCTCTACAACCCTTCAACCTGGGATTATTCTACTGTAGGACAAACTACCTTTCAAAGACAAAATAATTTTACCTCTACTAATGAAGCATTTATAATGACACTTCTAATTTTTAAATTTTCTGTCATTCCGCTTGCGGCATCTTGACAATTTCTGGCAAGCAGGGTTATTTTAGGTCATGCTTGTTTATAGTTTCTCTTTCCCAGCGGTGGTTACTAGAGTAGCCATACCTATCATTTATGCTCCAACTACTGTTTCCCCAATATGCCCCACCCTTCCATGCTTAGAGTGACATGGCTACTCCAAATTTTACATAATTGTCAATGAGTTTAGGAGGGGAGGGAATTCACTTTTTTCTACTTCTGCTCAATTTTCTCTATCCTGCATCTCCATCGCTTTTAATTTTCTCATTCAATCTGCCTTGCCTCTTTATCCTTTACATCTTTAGTTAAAAACTATTATTACTATACTTTAAAAGCACACGAACTCGATTACAGTAAAGAATTTTTGGTGATAACATTTTCCGAAGTAAGAATGAAGAAATATCCTCCAATATCATAACCGTGGGTGGGTATAGATGTATTAAGCTATGGTCCTGCAGCTTTCAAGATGACAATTTAGGGTTCCTGTGCTTTTCTGAGAGGGAACATTGAATATCTATTTATGGTGACTGTGATTGTAGGGATCATTAGTAAATTCCCTGCAGGCCAAAAAGTGTGTCAGCAACCGTGGAGAGTAGCAGAGAATTCGGCAGAAGAGCAACTCTTAGACAAACAAAAATTGCTCAGAAACATAAAGCGTTCCTCAAGTGCGGAGGCTTCGCATTTCCTGGGTCCTCCCTCTTCTGCTTCTCCAGTCTCCTGGCGTGTATCCCGCTCTTAAATCTCTCTATCCTCTCCCTGCCTCCACTGGCTGTCCAGAACCGACCCAAACTCACAGCCTTCCTCTCTTCTCGGGATCAGAGACTGGTACCCGTCGACACGCCCCACCCCACCCTATTCCCGGCCTCGCCCGCGCCTGCGCAGAGCCTCTAATCGCGCGAACGCGCAGCCATCACCCTCAACCATACCGCCAGCCGCGGGAATGCGAAGTCGGCTGTAGCCAGCCCCAGGTCTTTTCGTGGGGCGGTGGTTATCGTCTTTATATCCGGACTCCTCCCACCCTACACGACCCCTCTCTCACTCCTTGGGGTCGGGCCCTTAAGGGCATGCACCTGGCCCCAAATGGTAACCTCTAGCCACCAGACAGAGTACGGTCCTGCGAAGCTAGAACGCGGGTGCGCCGGTCGCGAAACCTCAAAGCGGAGCCCCGCCCCTCAAGGCTGGCTTCCTGCCTCCGTATTGGTCTGCGCGCCCGTCAGTCTCCCCCCATGGGGCCGCGCCGGCGGTACTCCCTGTTCCCTCTTCTCAGTACGCGGATTTACTGGTTGCCTCGGCTAGTAGCCAGCCGACCCAGCCAGTTCGATCCTGACCTGGAGCCGGCTCCGGGAAGCCTCGAGCAGGGGAGGGCCGAACTCGGCCGGAGCTGAGCATCATCCGGGTGGGCTGCGAGGCCGCGGCCTCTCCGCCGGCAGCACCACCTGTCGCCTGGCTAGACGTCGGGTAAGGCTCCGCACGGCTCGCAGCTGCGGGCGGCCTGCCGCGGCGGGGCCCGGGCGGGAGTTCCGGGATGGGAGCGGCGCCGGTCTCCTCACCCCGGCCCGGGGAGCCGAGCGCGGACCCGCTGCCGGCCTCCGCGCGTGCGGCCCACAAGGTCCCAGCTTGGCGGATGGGAGGGCGGGGTGAAGGGAAGGGGTTCGTCGAGTCCTGGCTGAGAGCGTGGGGAACGGTGGGGTCTCGGCACCCCCTGTTTGACCGTGGGCGGCTCTTCCCTGGCGCACGGTTTGGGGACGCGACTTCCCGGTCGAGACTCGCTAGTCCCAGGGCGCCCCGCCTTCCCGACCTGGAGTAAGGCCCTGCGGCTTCCTTAACAGGAGCATCTCTTCTACCCTTTACTCCCGCGCCCCTTAAAGACCGATTTTGTGGCTCCAAATCCCTTTATCGAATAGTTCTCTTTTTCTGCAGGGATGAATTAATGGCAGGAGTTAGGCATTTTGTTTATGTGTTGTGATTGATCCTTGCTTTAATGGAAGTTTGTTGCAGGCTAGAAAGTTCTAAGATTGGAACGGTTCTGTCCATTCATGTGAAATGACATCTGTGGACCAGGTTTGGCAGGTGTTTCTTTGATGCTGGTGATATCCATTTCTGCTTGTGTGGTGTTACATTGAGGTCCCGGATTTGACTTTCTTGGTTCCAAAGATAATTCTAGAAAATTTCCGTTGCCGTTTAGTGAGAAGAAGCTTAATCAAAATAACAGATCTCAACAGAAGTGCTTCCTTACAAAACGTGTAATCGCGTATCTGTTTGATTTACCTTCTTAATGTTTGTGGCAGTCACTTGAAAACAAAACAGTTGATAGCACTGTTATTTCTTTTAGTGTTGCAACTGATAACATGGAAGCACGTATTAATTGTTAATCATTGTTAATCAGGAGCCGAGCGCTGTTTTCTGCAAGAATTATTTCAAAATAATGCCCTGAGGTTGGTACTCTTTATTATCTCCAGGTTACAAATGAAAATTAGAAAGGCTAAGTAACTTACCCAAGGTCACAGGTTTTACGTGGCAAAGCCTGGATTCGAACTCAGGCAATCTAACTTAATAGCTCCAGCCTCCTCTTAAGCTTGTATGCTCCTTAAGCATTGTTCATGCTGTAAAGCTAAGTGCAGTGTTGTGCTCCTAAGTTTTGATCTTTAGTTGCCAAGCATCCTGGAAATTAGAGAAGAAACAGTCATTTCCTTACAACCCCCCCCCCCGCCACATACACAGCTGTGTGTGTGCGCGTGTGTGTATACATATATATATACACACACTATAGTAGTTACGCAAATGATAGGTAAATATATATTGTGTAACTACTATAACTAGTTGAGTTATGTTACATGGTTTGCAGAAATAAAGGAAAAATGTTTAGTGTTATCTTCTAATAGTGGACCTTTAAATAATAAACTTTGAGCACTGATTTATAATCTGTTATCTGATTCTTTTATGGTAGCTATAAAGACTTAATTAAAAGTTAGGCATAGAGGCTAGAAATGCTGATATACCTTTACCATATGTTAAAAGGAAATGTTGGGCTATGCTTTTGTAGAAGTTTTGCATTCTCTTGAGAATTAAAACTTACTCTTGCTCAATAGTTATTCCTGAGAAAGAACCGCTTACAGGTTTCACTCTTAGAAGGTGTTTATGTATAATGTTTTTGTCTTTTAATAAATTTGTTATGAAAATGCATTAAAAATTCATAAAGAAAAAACCCATTTACCATTTGAGAATTTCTTTTGTAAATTAACTCTTACCGTAATGCTGTTTGTGCATAAATTGTATTTAATTTCATATAAAAAAGTAAGCTATTCTGAACTACATTACATTTTATATTAAGTTAAACTAAAATTAATTATAATTTATATTGGTGAATTTCAGACCAACTTAACCATATTTTAAAACATAAATAACTATGGACACCAAGGGGGGAAAGCTGCGGGAGGGTGGGGATGGTGGTGTGATGAATTGGGCGATTGGGATTAACATGTATACACTGATGTGTATAAAATTGATGACTAATAAGAACCTGCTGTATAAAAAAATAAAATAAAATTTAAAAAAACAGTTAAAAATAAATAACACTAAAATGTATAGTTGTTTACCGAGGGTCAATATTACAGAACAAAATTCATACTAAATATCAAAATTACTCCACATTTGATTTAATAAAACAGTAACCATTTTATTAAAAGTTAATTATTTTATTTGAAAGTCACCACTTTGATTATATGGCTGCATATTGTACCTGCCTTGATCAATATGTACAAATTTCAAAAGTTATGAAAAATATATTGATTATGTAGATATTGTTTAGGATGACATTTGGTATTTGTCTGGATCTGTATGTCATCCAGATTCTCATTCTTGACCTAGAGATTTAATTTGAAATAGTTTAAATAAATGTTAACCATGATTTTCCTCATAGCCTCCTTTTAAACAAAAAACTTTTTATTGAAGTATAGTTAATATACAAACCTCATAGCCTCTTTTTTTTTTTTTTAAGTTATTTTTTTGGCTGTGTTGGGTCTTCATTGCCGTGTGCGGGCTTTCTCTAGTTGCGGCAAGTGGAGGCTACTTTTTGTTGCGGCGCGCGGGCTTCTCATTGCGGTGGCTTCTCTTGTTGCAGAGCACTGTCTAGGCCCGTGGGCTTCAGTAGTTGTAGCACGCAGGCTCAGTAGTTGTGGCTCACGGGCTTAGTTGCTCTGCGGCATGTGGGATCTTCCCAGACCAGGGCTCGAACCCGTGTCCCCTGCATTGACAGGCAGATTCTTAACCACTGCGCCACCAGGGAAGCCCCCTCATAGCCTCTTAATATGGATTTTACATTGGAAGATGTTGATGCAGAAACAGGCATTTAGAAAGCATCTTCTGACCTCTTCAGTTTATTACTACTAATAACAATAATGCATAGATAAATAACATTTATAGAGCACTTAGAGGGCACTGTGATAATCATCTTACATGGATTACCTAATTTTAATCTTAAAATGGCCCTATTTAGTAGGTCCTGTTGTTTATCATCTCCATTCAAGTGATGAGATAACTGCAGTCCAAGGAGACTGAGGCTTAACTCCGACTTACTCAAGATCATGGAGCTAGCAGTGTAGCAGGGGCAAAGCTAGGATTTAAGTCCAGTGGTCTGATTCCAGAGCTTGCCTTTGACCACTCTGCCAGATTGCCTGGATATGGATTTTATTGAATAAACCAAGTAAAGTGGTCGAGCTCTTTATGATGATGATAAAAAAGCTCTAAGGGGTTGATGCTTTGTTTAAATATTATCATTACTGCACACAACTGCAAAATAGAGTTTTCCTTCCCCTTCCCTACTTTATTGATAAGAAAAGTGAGACTTAAGTTAGGGGTTCCCAGACCGTTGGACTTCATGGGTAAGTTAAAAAAAGAAAAGTGTGTGTGTAGGGGGTCAGTTGGGACCAGACGTAAGATCACCAACTTTTAATTCTGTCAAGGTTATGGACCTTTTTAAAAACTACTACAATCTACCATCCCCATCCTTTCAAAACAAAAAAAATTTTTTTTTACCACCAAAAAGGGAGGAAGATAATTACAACATGAAAACGCAGACAATAAATTTAGTATTATGAAAAACTATACTGAAACCACGCACCTCAGATTGGAACTTGAACCCACGCGGCCGGGACTCAAACCTGGCCAAAACCCAGACTGGGACTTGAACCCACGAGGCCAGGACTCGAACCCAGGGAAAACCCACAGTCTTCCAACTGAGATCACACACCTGGTTTCAGGACTTAATGAAGCTCAGGTTCTTGATGTCTCATCGCAGAAAGAATTCAGTGAGAGACAAAGTGACAGGTAAGAAGTAGGATTATTTAGAGAGAAACACACTCCGCAGAGAGAGTGTGGGCCATCTCAGAAGGCAAGTGCGGCCTTGGGAGAAATGCACTCCACAAACAGAGCGTGGGCCATCTCAGAAGGTGAGAAAGGCACCAGGGTACGGGGTTGTCAGTGTTTATAGTGGTGGGTAATTTCATAGGCTAATGAGTGAGAGGAGTATTCCAGCTGTTGCGGGAAGGGGCAGGGATTTCCAGGAATTGGGCCACCGCCCACTTTTTGATCCTTATGGTCACCTTAGAACTGTCATGGCACCTGTGGGTTTGTCATTTAGCTTGCTGATGTGTTACAGTGAGCGTCTACTGAGGCTCGAGGTCTAATGGAAGTCAACTTGTCCACCGTCTTGGACCCATTTGGTTCTAATCCGTTTATGTCATGTCCTTGGGCTATGTCATTCTTTCAAAGGTTGTGCCCTGCCCCCTTCCCTCCTGTTTCAATACTACGTTGTCCTAGTTTTTCTCATTTGGTTAGACTAGTGAAAAACGTGTCCCAGACAGACACCAATTCAGAGACCATTTGGGAATGCTTGGGTAACATAACTGATTCCAAACTGGTAATTAGCTGCATCCAGATTCAGACTGACGGCAGAGCTTGTGCTCACTGTACCTAGTCATGACCTCTCTCTAATTTTGGTCTATTACATTGAACTTCTGCTTTCTACCCCCAGCTAGGGAGCCAGGGAGAGTGTTCTCCAGCAGCCAGTGGCCTAGCGGTTTCAGTCCCAGTCCAGTTTATAAACACCACCCAGAGAGTAAATTCACTAACCCCCAGGGTAAGGCAGGATGAATGGCACACCAGAGGGAGAAACCACAGGCATACCTCAATATCCAGGAAACTCAGGTAAGCAGCTTGAGTTTTCATATTTATTCAAAACGGGAAGCCCCACCTTATTTTGTTTCCTGTTTTTACTTCACTCATTTTTACAGTTCTTCCATCCTGTCTGTATAACATGAGGAGTTAGGTGTGGGTTTTCCCCATTTTGTCCTGTTGCCTCCAGCTGCTATTAAGCCTGCTGTCTGTCTGTCTCTCTCCTTAGTCCTTGGTTCTATTTTTGGCAGAGATTGATTTTTCTCCTTAAGTTGTTTCTTAACTTATGCCTACTTGTTTTAAAGACACTATTAAAATTACTTTTATATTTTATTTTACTCTCTATCACTTAGTCATAAAGTAATAATTTGAGTGCTGTAACACTTTACTCTTTAAGTCTTTAATACTCTTCTGCATCCATTCTCTCATTTGATCATTACAGTTACCTATGAGGTAGATTTAAAAGGTAATCTTTATTTTACAGACTAAATTCAGTATTTGATAGAAGCAAAATTTTAGCCAGGAGCTGAAAATAGAAGATTTTATATGTCAGAATGCTGATCTTAAGTTAACTACTGAAGGGAAAAACTGTTTCTTCCTACTCACAGACTCAACTCTTCTGGCCCCCAAATGTGTTTTTTCCCCACACCCAGGAATTCTCCAGCTCTAGGCAGACACTGATGGGGTGTGCTACAACTTAATTCTAACACTGTCTACCTGGAGGTAACTTCGGATCACACAAGTTAGGGACTCAGCCCGGAAAGACCCCCCACTTCAGATGCCAGTCGCAAGCCCCAGGTTTTGACCTATCCTTCTTACCAACCAGCTGTAAATCAGGGCTTCCCACAACCCCTTCCTCAGGTTAGATCATTTGCTGTAATGGCTCACAGAACTCAGGGAGACACTTTACTTATATTTACCGGTTTCTTATAAAAGGATACAACTCAGGAACAGATGGAAAAGACACATAGGACTAGGTATTGGGGTCGGGGAGGGCATGGCACTTCCTTGTCCTCTGCGCTTGCCACCCCCCAGCACCTAGGTGTGTTCACCAACCTGAAAGCTCATCAACTCTCCTTGTTCAAAAGTTTTTATGGATCTTAATTGCCATCGTTCCCACCCCCTTTCCCGGGGGAACTGGAGTGGTACTGAAAGCTCCCACTCTCTAATAATCACTTGGTCTTTCTGGTGACCGAGGTTCTGTAGTGACCTCACCCTAAGTCACCTCATTAGCATAAACTCAGGTCTGATCAAAAGGGGCTGCTTATGAATAACAAAAGATACTCCTGTCACTCAAGAAATTCCAGCAGTTTTTAGGAACTCTGTACAAGAACTGGGGACAAAGACCAAATATATTTCTTATTACACCACAAGTACTAATTGCAAAGTGTATTTTTCTCAGATAGTCTTTGATTTTAAATAAACTAAAAGGTATTCCATACTGTTTTAGATTTTCCAACCTCACCAATATGCTGCAATACTAATCCAGTCTTTTGGTACCAAAGTTTTAATTGTGATAAATAATGCTTTCTCTCCTGGAAGAACCACACAAACATGATCAGGGCTGCACTTTCAATTTCTGTCTTTCAAAATTTATTTTGAAATAATTTGAAAGACGTGGTTGTATACATCATACTTCTTGGCCCCTTAATACTTCGCTGTGTATTTTCAGAAAAGGATACCTCTTACATATGGTTATCGAACTCAGAATATTTAAAATTATACAGGACGTTTATGTAAGTTACAATATATCTCCCAATTTTGCCAGTTATCCCAGTAATATCCTTGATGGCATTTTGGGGGATCAGGTTTTGCATTTCGTTGTCCTATCTGTCCGGTCTTCTTTAAATTGCAATGGTTCTTTAGTGTTTTTCATGGCATTTACATTTTTGAAGAAAACCAATCAGTTATTTTATGGTGTCTCTCTTGATTCTTTTTTATTACCATTATTGAAATACATTTCACATAGAACATTGTGTAAATTTAAGGTGTACAACAGGTTAATTTGATACACTGTAATATTGCCACTGTACTGATAATTAGCACCTCTGCACATTATGTAATTATAATTTCTTTTTACTGGTTGGAATAATTAAGTTCTAGTCTCTTTGCAAGTTAGATGATTATAATACAGTACTGTTGTCTGTGTTCACTATGTATTAGATCTCTAGGACTTATCTCTTAGGCCTCTTGCTGAAAGTTTGTACCTTTAAACAACATCTGTCCTATCCCTTTCCCCAGTTCCCGTCTCTCATGATTCTTGATGTGCTTATGATCATTTAGATTTCTTGTTTTCTGCCCATATTTAGGTAGCACATTTATATGAAATATCCAGAATAGGTAAATACAAAAATACAGAAAGCAGATTGGTGGTTGCAGTCACTGGGGAAGTGGGGAAAACTGCTTAATGGGTATGGTATTTCCTTCTGGGATGATGAAAATGTTTTGGAACTAGATAGAGGTGGTTGTACAACATTATGGATTTTCTAAATCCCTCTGAATTGTTTATTTTAAAACAGTGTATTTTGTTATGTGGATTTCATCTCCATAAAAATTAACTTAAAATACTAATGTAGATGATTTTGCTGCACCCCCATATACAGCCCATGGATTTCTCAGCAAAAAGAAATTCCATTTAAAAACTATTGCATGAAGAAAGATACACAAGATGAAAAGGCAGAGGGCTACATACCAGATGAAGGAACAAGATAAAAACCCAGAAAAACAACTAAATGAAGTGGAGATAGGCAACCTTCCAGAAAAAGAATTCAGAATAATGATAGTGAAGATGATCCAGGACCTCGGAATAAGAATGGAGGCAAAGATCGAGAAGATGCAAGAAATGTTTAACAAAGTTCTAGAAGAATTAAAGAACAAACAAACAGAGATGAACAATACAATAACTGAAATGAAAACTACACTAGAAGGAATCAATAGCAGAATAACTGAGGCAGAAGAACGGATAAGTGACCTGGAAGACAGAATGGTGGAATTCACTGCTGCGGAACAAACTAAAGAAAAAAGAATGAAAAGAAATGAAGACAGCCTAAGAGACCTCTGGGACAACATTAAATGCAACAACATTCGCATTATAGGGGTCCCAGAAGGAGAAGAGAGAGAGAAAGGACCAGAGAAAATATTTGAAGAGATTATAGTCGAAAACTTCCCTAACATGGGAAAGGAAATAGCCACCCAAGTCCAGGAAGCACAGAGAGTCCCATACAGGATAAACCCAAGGGGAAACATGCTGAGACACATAGTAATCAAACTGGCAAAAATTAAAGACAAAGAAAAATTATTGAAAGCAGCAAGGGAGAAATGACAAATAACATACAAGGGAACTCCCATAAGGTTAACAGCTGATTTCTCAGCAGAAACTCTACAATCCAGAAGGGAGTGGCATGATATACTTAAAGTGATGAAACGGAAGAACCTACAACCAAGATTACTCTACCCGGCAAGGATCTCATTCAAATTTGATGGAGAAATCAAAAGCTTTACAGACAAGCAAAAGCTAAGAGAATTCAGGACCACCAAACCAGCTCTACAACAAATGCTAAAGGAACTTCTCTAAGTGTGAAGCACAGAGAAGAAAAGGACCTACAAAAACAAACCCATAACAATTAAGAAAATGGTCATAGGAACATACATATCGATAATTACCTTAAACGTGAATGGATTAAATGCTCCAACCAAAAGACACAGGCTTGCTGAATGGATACAAAGACAAGACCCATATATATGCTGTCTACAAGAGACCCACTTCAGACCTAGGGACACATACAGACTGAAAGTGAGGGGATGGAAAAAGATATTCCATGCAAATGGAAATCAAAAGAAAGGTGGAGTAGCTATACTCATATCAGATAAAATAGACTTTAAAATAAAGAATGTTACAAGAGACAAGGATGGACACTACATAATGATCAAGGGATCAATCCAAGAAGAAGATATAACAATTATAAATATATGTGCACCCAACATAGGAGCACCTCAATACATAAGGCAACTGCTAACAGCTATAGAAGGGGAAATCGACAGTAACACAATAATAGTGGGGGACTTTAACACCTCACTTACACCAATGGACAGATCATCCAAAATGAAAATAAATAAGGAAACAGAAGCTTTAAATGACACAATAGACCAGATAGATTTAATTGATATTTATAGGACATTCCATCCAAAAACAGCAGATTACACTTTCTTCTCAAGTGCACACGGAACATTCTCCAGGATAGATCACATCTTGGGTCACAAATCAAGCCTCAGTAAATTTAAGAAAATCGAAATCACATCAAGCATCTTTTCTGACCACAACACTATGAGATTAGAAATCAATTACAGGGAAAAAAACGTAAAAAACACAAACACATGGAGGCTAAACAATACGTTACTAACTAACCAAGAGATCACTGAAGAAATCAAAAAATACCTAGAGACAAATGACAATGAACATACGATGATCCAAAACCTATGGGATGTGGCAAAAGCAGTTCTAAGAGGGAAATTTATAGCTATACAAGCCTACATGAAGAAACAAGAAAAATCTCAAGTAAACAATCTAAGCTTACACCTAAAGGAACTAGAGAAAGAAGAACAAACAAAACCCAAAGTTAGCAGAAGGAAAGAAATCATAACAATCAGAGCAGAAATAAATGAAATAGAAACAAAGAATAGCAAAGATCAGTAAAACTAAAAGCTGGTTCTTTGAGAAGATAAACAAAATTGATAAGCCATTAGCCAGACTCATCAAGAAAAAGAGGGAGAGGACTCAAATCAATAAAATTAAAAATGAAAAAGGAGACGTTACAACAGACACCGCAGAAATACAAAGCATCCTAAGAGACTACTACAAGCAACTCTATGCCAATAAAATGGACAACCTGGAAGAAAGGGACAAATTCTTAGAAAGGTATAACCTTCTAAGACTGAACCAGAAAGAAACAGAAAATATGAACAGACCAATCCCAAGTAATGAAATTGAAACTGTGATTAAAAATCTTCCAACAAACAAAAGTCCAGGACCAGATGGCTTCACAGGTGAATTCTATCAAACATTTAGAGAAGAGCTAACACCCATCCTTCTCAAACTCTTCCAAAAAATTGCAGAGGAAGGAACACTCCCAAACTGATTCTATGACGCCACCATCACCCTGATACCAAAACCAGACAAAGATACTACAAAAAAAGAAAATTACAGACCAATATCACTGATGAATATAGATGCAAAAATCCTCAACAAAATATTGGCAAACAGAATCCAACAACACATTAAAAGGATCATACACCACGATCAAGTAGGATTTATCCCAGGGATGCAAGGATTCTTCAATATACGCAAATCAATCAATGTGATACACCATATTAACAAATTGAAGAATAAAAACCATATGATCATCTCAATAGATGCAGAAAAAGCTTTTGACAAAATTCAACACCCATTTATGATAAAAACTCTCCAGAAAGTGGGCATAGAGGGAACTTTCCTCAACATAATAAAGGCCATATACGACAAACCCACAGCAAACATCATTCTCAATGGTGAAAAACTGGAAGCATTTCCTCTAAGATCAGGAACAAGACAAGGATGTCCACTCTCACCACTATTATTCAACATAGTTTTGGATGTCCTAGCCACGGCAATCAGAGAAGAAAAAGAAATAAAAGGAATACAAATTGGAAAAGAAGAAGTAAAACTGTCACTGTTTGCAGATGACATGATACTATACATAGAGAATCCTAAAAATGCCACCAGAAAACTACTAGAGTTAATCAATGAATTTGGTAAAGTTGCAGGATACAAAATTAATGCACAGAAATCTCTTGCATTCCTATACACCAATGATGAAAAATCTGAAAGAGAAATTATGGAAACACTCCCATTTACCATTGCAACAAAAAGAATAAAATATCTAGGAATAAACCTACCTAGGGAGACAAAAGACCTGTATGCAGAAAACTATAAGACACTGATGAAAGAAATTAAAGATGATACCAACAGGTGGAGAGATATACCATGTTCTTGGATTGGAAGAATCAATATTGTGAAAATGACTCTACTACCCAAAGCAATTACAGATCCAATGCATTCCCTATCAAATTACCAATGGCATTTTTTACGGAACTAGAACAAATCATCTTAAAATTTGTATGGAGACACAAAAGACCCCGAATAGCCAAAGCAGTCTTGAGGGAAAAAAACGGAGCTGGAGGAATCAGACTCCCTGACTTCAGACTATACTACAAAGCTACAGTAATCAAGACAATATGGTACTGGCACAAAAACGGAAACATAGATCAGTGCAACGGGATAGAAAGCCCAGAGATAAACCCACGCACCTATGGTCAACTAATCTATGACAAAGGAGGCAAAGATATACAATGGATAAAAGACAGTCTCTTCAATAAGTGTTGCTGGGAAAACTGGACAGCTACATGTAAAAGAATGAAATTAGAACACTCCCTAACACCATACACAAAAATAAACTCAAAATGGATTTGAGACCTAAATGTAAGACCGGACACTATAAAACTCTTAGTGGAAAACATAGGAAGAACACTCTTTGACATCAATCACAGCAAGATCTTTTTTGATCCACCTCCTAGAGTAATGGAAATAAAAACAAAAATAAACAAATGGGACCTAATGAAACTTCAAAGCTTTTGCACAGCAAAGGAAACGATAAGCAAGATGAAAAGACATCCCTCAGAATGGGAGAAAATATTTGCAAACGAATCAACGGACAAAAGATTAATCTCCAAAATATATAAACAGCTCATTCAGCTCAATATTAAAGAAACAAACAACCCAATCCAAAAATGGGCAGAAGACCTAAATAAACATTTCTCCAAAGAAAACATACAGATGGCCAAGAAGCACATGAAAAGATGCTCAACATCACTAATTATTAGAGAAATGCAAATCAAAACTACAATGAGGTATCACCTCACACCAGTTAGAATTGGCATCATCAGAAAATCTACAAACAACAAATGCTGGAGTGGGTGTGGAGAAAAGGGAACCCTCTTGCACTGTTGGTGGGTATGTAAATTGATACAGCCACTATGGAGAACAGTGTGGAGGTTCCTTAAAAAACTAAAAATAGAATTACCATATGACCCAGCAATCCCACTACTGGGCATATACCCAGAGAAAACCATAATTCAAAAAGACACATGCACCCCAATGTTCATTGCAGCACTATTTACAATAACCAGGTCATGGAAGCAACCTAAATGCCCATCGACAGACAAATGGTTAAAGAAGTTGTGGTACATATATACAATGGAATATTACTCAGCCATAAAAAGGAACGAAATTGAGTCATTTGCTGAGACGTGGATAGATCTAGAGATTGTCATACAGAGTGAAGTAAGTCAGAAAGAGAAAAACAAATATCGTCTATTAACGCATGTATGTGGAACCTAGAAAAATGGTACAGATGAGCCGGTTTGTAGGGCAGAAGTTGAGACACAGATGTAGAGAACAGACATATGGACATCAAGGGGGGAAAACTGCGGTGGAGTGGGGATGGTGGTGTGCTGATTTGGGCGATTGGGATTGACATGTATACACTGATGTGTATAAAATTGATGACTAACAAGAACCTGCAGTATAAAAACAAACCAACAAAACAACTAATACTAAACTTTCATTGGGTTATTTGTATGGAAATATGTTAATATAAATGTTTCAGACATTACATGAAATTTCTAAAAATCTTATATGTTCTGGTATAATGTTATAAGTCATAATTCTAGTTATTACTTTAAAATGTATATCTCAGAAATAAAAAAAAAGAAGATTAACTATGAGTTGAACCTGGATGATGGATACAGAAGAGTTCATTATACTGCTATTTTTGTTTATATTTTATTGTTTTTATTGTTTTCTATAATAAAATGTTTTTTAAAAAAATAAAAATGAAAAAAATTAAAAAAAATATAAACTATTGCATGATAATTATAATGGTTTATGATGATTAAAGAAATAAATGAGCGTTGCAAATTGATATTTAGTAGGAGAATTGATATGCAGAAGAATCTATTATATTCCCATCAGTAAATATTTAAGGTTTAATGTATTATGTAGTTTTCCATTTTGAAAAATTCTCATAATGTTTGCGATGGATGTGAAATGACAGAAACATGTTTTCAAGACAATTTGCATGATTTTTAAATATTACATAACAGGTTTTCTAAAAAAAAATTTTAGTACACTGAATTTAAATATTGAATAATATTAGTACCTTAAAATTTGACGTCTAGATTAAGAATCTGGATGGCTTCACTTCCTCTGAAAGTGTGTGCTCCAGGCTTTTCTCTTATTTACATTTCCACCTTCAACCTAAACTGTCCCACACCTGTTTACATTGAAATCACTTCCATGAAAACACTTGCTGTTTACTAGATGTTTCATACCTTGTGTAATACACTTGTGTGGATTAGAAAAAGGGTAAATATTTGGCACACTGTAGTAGGTAATACATAAAAAGTAGCAATGATTATTATCCAAGGACTTAGACTGTTGTCAGGAAAAGTAAATCTTTGCCTTCACCTTATGTTTTGTTACTCTTTTATAATCCCTTACAACCTGTACCAACATAACTGTATTTTTTTAACATCTTTATTGGCGTATAATTGCTTTACATTGTTGTGTTAGTTGCTGCTGTATAACAAAGTGAACCAGCTATACATATACATATATCCCCATATCCCCTCCCTCTTGCATCTCCCTCCTACCCTCCGAATCCCACCCCTCTAGGTGGTCACAAAGCACTGAGCTGATCTCCCTGTGCTATGTGGCTGCTTCCCACCAGCTATCTATTTTACATTTGGTAGTGTATATATGTCCATGCCACTCTCTCACTTCGTCCCAGCTTACCCTTCCCCCTGCCCGTGTCCTCAAGTCCATTCTCTACATCTGCGTCTTTATTCCTGTCCTGCCCCTAGGTTCTTCAGAACCTTTTTTTTTTTTTTTAATTCTCTATATAAGTGTTAGCATACAGTATTTGTTTTTCTCTTTCTGACTTACTGCACTCTGAATGACAGATTCTAGGTCCATCCACCTTACTACAATTAACTCAATTTCATTTCTTTTTGTGGCTGAGTAATATTCCATTATATATGTGCCACATCTTTATCCATTCATCTGTCAGTGGACACTTAGGTTGCTTCCATGTCCTGACTATTGTAAATAGTGCTGCAGTGAACATTGTGGTACATGACTCTTTGAGTTATGGTTTTCTCAGGGTATATGCCCAGTAGTGGGATTACTGGATCATATGGTAATTCTATTTTTAGTTTTTTAAGGAACCTCCATACTGTTCTCCATAGTGGCTGTATCAGTTTACATTCCCACCAACAGTGTAGGAGGGTTCCCTTTTCACTGCACCCTCTGCAGCACTTATTGTAGATTTTTTGATGATGGCCATTCTGACTGGTGTGAGGTGATACCTCACTGTAGTTTTCATTTGCATTTCTCTAATGATTAGTTATGTTGAGCATCCTTTCATGTGTTTGTTGGCAATCTTTATATCTTCTTTGGAGAAAGGTCTAGGTCTTCTGCCCATTTTTCGATTGAGTGTTTGTTTTTTTGATATTGAGCTGCATGAGCTGCTTGTATATTTTGGAGATTAATCCTTTGTCCGTTGATTTGTTTGCAAATATTTTCTCCCATTCTAAGGGTTGTCTTTTCATCTTGTTTATAGTTTCCTTTGCTGTGCAAAAGCTTTTAAGTTTCATTATGTCCCATTTGTTTATTTTTGGTTTTATTTCCATTTCTCTAGGAGGTGGGTCAGAAAGGATCTTGTTGTGATTTATGCCGTAGAGTGTTCTGCCTATGTTTTCCTCTAAGAGTTTTATAGTGTCTCGCCTTACATTTAGGTCTTTAGTCCATTTTGAGTTTATTTTTGTGTATGGTGTTAGGAAGTGTTCTAATTTCATTCTTTTACATGTAGCTGTCCAGTTTTCCCAGCACCACTTATTGAAGAGGCTGTCTTTTCTCCATTGTATATTCTTGCCTAATTTATCAAAGATAAGGTGACCATATGTGCGTGGGTTTATCTCTGGGCTTTCTGTCCTGTTCCACTGATCTATATTTCTGTTTTTGTGCCAGTACTGTAGCTTTTTAGTATAGTCTGAAGTCAGGGAACCTGATTCCTCCAGCTCCGTTTTTCTTTCTCAAGATTGCTTTGGCTATTTGGGGTCTTTTGTCTTTCCATACAAATTGTGAAATTTTTTGTTCTAGTTCTGTGCAAAATGCCATTGGTAGTTTGATAGGGATTACATTGAATCTGTAGATTGCTTTGGGTAGTATAGTCATTTCACAATGTTGATTCTTCCAATGCAAGAACATGGTATATCTCTCCATCTGTTTGTATCGTCTTTAATTTCTTTCATCAGTGTCTTATAGTTTTCTGCATATAGGTCTTTTGTCTCCTTAGGTAGGTTTATTCCTAGGTATTTTATTCTTTTTCTTGCAATGGTAAGTGAGAGTGTTTCTTTAATTCCTCTTTCAGATTTTTCATCATTAGTGTATAGGAATGCAAGAGATTTCTGTGCATTAATTTTGTATCCTGCTACTTTACCAGATTCATTGATTAGCTCTAGTAGTTTTCTGGTAGCATCTTTAGGATTCTCTGTGTATAGTATCAGGTCATCTGCAAACAGTGACAGTTTTACTTCTTCTTTTCCGATTTGGGTTCCTTTTATTTCTTTTTCTTCTCTGATTGCTGTGCCTAACACTTCCAAAACTATGTTGAATAATAGTGGTGAGAGTGGACAACCTTGTTTTGTTCCTGATCTTAGTGGAAATGGTTTCAGCTTTTCACCATTGAGAACGATGCTGGCTGTAGGTTTGTCATATATGACCTTTATTATGTTGAGGTGAGTTCCCTCTATGCCTACTTTCTGGAGGGTTTTTATCATAAATGGGTGTTGAATTTTGTCGAAAGCTTTCTCTGCATCTATTGAGATGATCATATGGGTTTTATCCTTCAGTTTGTTTATATGGTGTATCACATTGATTGATTTTTGTTTATTGAAGAATCCTTGCATTCCTGGGATAAACCCCACTTGATCACGGTGTATGATCCCTTTAATGTGCTGTTGGATTCTGTTTGCTAGTATTTTGCTGAGGATTTTTGCATCTATGTTCATCAGTGATATTCGCCTGTAGTTTTCTTTTTTTGTGACATCTATGTCTGGTTTTGGTATCACGGTGATGGTGGCCTCATAGAATGAGTTTTGGAGTGTTCCTCCCTCTGCTATATTTTGGAAGAGTTTGAGAAGGATTGGTGTTAGCTCTTCTCTAAATGTTCAATAGAATTCGCCTGTGAAGCCATCTGGTCTTGAGCTTTTGTTTGTTGGAAGATTTTTAAGCACAGTTTCAATTCCAGTGCTTGTGATTGGTCTGTTAATATTTTCTATTTCTTCCTAGTTCAGTCTCGGAAGGTTGTGCTTTTCTAAGAATTTGTCCATTTCTTCCAGGTTGTCCATTTTATTGGCACAGAGTTGCTTGTAGTAATCTCTCATGATCCTTTGTATTTCTGCAGTGTCAGTTTTTTTTTTTGTTTTTTTTTTTTAAGAAATTCACATTCTTTTATTTATTTATTTATTTATTTTGGCTGTGTTGGGTCTTCGTTTCTGTGCGAGGGCTTTCTCTAGTTGTGGCAAGTGGGGACCACTCTTCATCGCGGTGCGCGGGCCTCTCACCATCGCGGCCTCTCTTGTTGCGGAGCACAGGCTCCAGACGCGCAGGCTCAGTAATTGTGGCTCACGGGCCCAGTTGCTCCGTGGCATGTGGGATCTTCCCAGACCAGGGCTCGAACCCGTGTCCCCTGCATTGGCAGGCAGATTCTCAACCACTGTGCCACCAGGGAAGCCCTGCAGTGTCAGTTTTTACTTCTCCTTTTTCATTTCTAATTCTGTTGATTTGAGTCTTCTCCTTTTTTTTCTTGATGCGACTGGCTAATGGTTTATCAATTTTGTTTATCTTCTCAAAGAACCAGCTTTTAGTTTTATTGATCTTTACTATTGTTTCCTTCACTTCTTTTTCATTTATGTCTGATCTGATCTTTATGATTTCTTTCCTTCTGCTAACTTTGGGGTTTTTTTTTTCTTCTTTCTCTAATTGCTTTAGGTATAAGTTTAGCTTGTTTATTTGAGATGTTTCTTGTGTCTTGAGGTAGGATTGTATTGCTCTAAACTTCCCTCTTAGAACTGCTTTTGCTGCATCCCATAGGTTTTGGGCCGTCGTGTTTTGACTGTCATTTGTTTCTAGGTATTTTTTGATTTCCTCTTTGATTTCTTCAGTGATCTCTTGGTTATTTAGTAGTGTATTGTTTAACCTCCATGTGTTTGTATTTTTTACAGATTTTTTCCTGTAATGGATATCTAGTCTCATAGCGTTGTGGTCAGAAATGATACTTGATATGGTTTCAATTCTTAAATTTACCAGGGCTTGATTTGTGACCCAAGATATGATCCATCCTGGAGAATGTTCCATGAGCACTTGAGAAGAAAGTGTAATCTATTGTTTTGGGATGGAATGTCCTATAAATATCAATTAAGTCCATCTTGTATAATGTATCATTTAAAGCTTCTGTTTCCTTATTTATTTTTATTTTGGATGATATGTCCATTGGTGAAAGTGAGGTGTTAAACTCCCCTACTATGACTGTGTTACTGTCGATTTTCCCTTTTATGGCTGTTAGCACTTGCCTTATGTATTGAGGTGCTCCTATGTTGGGTGCGTATATATTTACAATTGTTACGTCTTCTTCTTGGATTGATCCCTTGATCATTAGGTAGTGTCACTCTTTGTCTCTTGTAATAGTCTTTATTTTAAAGCCTATTTTGTCTGATATGAGAATTGCTACACCAGCTTTCTTTTGATTTCCATTTGCATGGAATATCTTTTTCCATCCCCTCTCTTTCAGTCTGTATGTGTTCCTGGGTATGACGTTGGTCTCTTGTAGGCAGCGTATTTACAGGTCTTGTTTTTGTATCCATTCAGCCAGTCTCTGTCTTTTGGTTGGAGCATTTAATCCATTTACATTTAAGGTGGTTATTGATATGTATGTTACTGTTACCATTTTCTTAATTGTTTTGGGTTGGTTATTGTAGGTCTTTTCCTTCTCTTGTGTTTCCTGCCTAGAGAAGTTCTTTTAGCATTTGTTGTAAAGCTGGTTTGGTGGTGCTGAATTCTCTTAGCTTTTGCTTGTCTGTAAAGGTTTTAATTTCTCCATCAAATCTGAACGAGATCCTTGCTGGGTAGAGTAATCTTGGTTGTAGGTTTTTCCCTTTCATCACTTTAAATATGTCCTGCCACTCCCCTCTGGCTTGCAGAGTTTCTGCTGAAAGGTCAGCTGTTAACCTTATGGGCATTCCCTTGTATGTTATTTGTTGCTTTTCCTTTGCTGCTTTTAATATTTTTCCTTTGTATTTAATTTTTGATAGTATGATTAATATGTGTCTTGGCGTGTTTCTCCTTGGATTTGTCCTGTATGGGGCTCTCTGCACTTCCTGGACTTGATTGACTATTTCCTTTCCCATATTAGGGAAGTTTACAACTATAATCTCTTCAAATATTTTCTCAGTCCCTTTCTTTTTCTCTTCTTCTTTTGGGACCCCTATAATTCGAATGTTGGTGCATTTAATGTTGTCCCAGAGGTCTCTGAGACTGTCCTCAATTCTTTTCATTCTTTTTTCTTTATTCTGCTCTGCGGTAGTTATTTCCACTATTTTATCTTCCAGGTCACTTATCTGTTCTTCTTCCTCAGTTATTCTGCTATTGATTCCTTCTAGAGAATTTTTTATTTCATTTATTGTGTTGTTCATCATTGTTTGTTTGCTCTTTAGTTCTTCTAGGTCCTTGTTAAACATTTCTTGTATTTTCTCCATTTTATTTCCAAGATTTTGGATCATCTTTACTATCATTACTCTGAATACTTTTTCAGGTACCCTGCCTATTTCCTCTTCATTTGTTTGGTCTGGTGGGTTTTTACCTTGCTCCTTCATCTGCTGTGTATTTCTCTGTCTTCTCATTTTGCTTAACTTACTGTGTTTGGGGTCTTCTTTTTGCAGTCTGCAGATTTGTAGTTCCCGTTGTTTTTGGTGTCTGCCCCCAGTGGGTAAGGTTGGTTCAGTGGGTTATGTAGGCTTCCTGGTGGAGGGGACTGGTGCCTGTGTTCTGGTGGATGAGGCTGAATCTTGTCTTTCTGGTGGGCAGGACTGCGTCCGGTGGTGTGTTTTGGGGTGTCTGTGAACTTATTATGATTTTAGGCAGCCTTTCTGCTAATGGGTGGGGTTGTGTTCCTGTCTTGCTAGCTGTTTGGCATAGGGTGTCCAGCACTGTAGCTTGCTGGTCATTGAGTGGAGCTGGGTCTTAGCGTTGAGATGGAGATCTCTGGGAGAGCTTTTGCTGTTTGATATTATGTGGGGCCTGGAGGTCTCTGGTGGACCAGTGTCCTCAACTCGGCTCTCCCACCTCAGAAGCTCAGGCCTGACACCCTGCTGGAGCACCAAGACCCTGTCAGCCACTCGGCTCAGAAGAAAATGGAGAAAAAAAAAGAGAAAAAATGAAATAAAATAAGAAATAAAAAAATATTATTACAAATAAATTTTTTAAAAAGTAATAAAAAAAAAGAAAGAACAACCAAACCAAAAAACAAATCCACCAATGGTAACAAGCGCTAAAACGTATACAAAAAAAAAAAAGGACAGACAGAACCCTAGGACAAATGGTAAAAACAAAGCTATACAGACAAAATCACACAAAGAAGCATACACATACACACTCACAAAAAGAGAAAAAGTAAAATATATTTTTTTAAAAAAAGGAAGAGAGCAATCAAATCAATAAACAAATCTACCAATGATAATAAGCTCTAAATAAGCTTAAGCTCTAAACTAAGATAAACATAAAACCAGAAACAAATTAGATGCAGAAAGCAAACCTCAAGTCTACAGTTGCTCCCAAAGTCCACCGCCTCAATTTTGGGATGGTTTGTTGTCTATTCAGGTATTCCACAGATTCAGGGTACATCAAGTTGATTGTGGAAATTTAATCCGCTGCTCCTGAGGCTGCGGGGAGAGATTTCCCTTTCTCTTCTTTGTTCGCACAGCTCCTAGGGTTCACCTTTGGATTTGGACCCGTCTCTGGGTGTAGGTCGCCTGAGGGTGTCTGTTTCCTGCCCAGACAGGATGGGGTTAAAGGAGCAGCTGATTCGGGGGCTCTGGCTCACTTAGGCTGGGCGGTGGGAGGGGTACGGAATGCTGGGCGAGCTGCAACAGCAGAGGCCAGAGTGACATTTCAGCAGCCTGAGGCATGCTGTGTGTTCTCCCAGGGAAGATGTCCCTGGATCACGGACCCTGGCCGTGGCGAGCTGCACAGGTTCCCGGGACGGGAAGTGTGGATAGTGACCTGTGCTTGCACACAGGCTTCTTGGTGGCTGCAGCAGCAGCCTTAGCGTTTCATGCCCATCTGTGGTGTCTGCGCTGACAGCTGCGGCTCGTGCCCTTCTCTGGAGCTCACTTAGGCGGTTCTCTGAATTCCCTCTCCTTGTGCACCCGGAAACAATGGTCTCTTGCCTCTTAGGCAGTTCCAGACTTTTCCCTGGACTCCCTCCCGGCTAGCTGTGGCTCACTAGCCCCCTTCAGGCTGTGTTCATGCAGCCAACCCCAGTCCTCTCCCTGGGATCCGACTTCCGAAGCCCGAGCCTCAGCTCCCAGCCCCTGCCCGCCCTGGCGGGTGAGCAGACAAGCCTCTCGGGCTGGTGAGTGCTGGTCGGCACCGATCCTCTGTGCGGGAATCTCTCCGCTTTGCCCTCTGCACCCCTGTGGCTGCGCTCTCCTCCTTGGCTCCGAAGCTTCCCCCCTCTGCCACCCGCAGTCTCCGCCCGCGAAGGGGCTTCCTAGTGTGTGGAAACCTTTCCTCCTTCACAGCTCCCTCCCAGAGGTGCAGGTCCCGTGCCTATTCTTTTGTCTCTGTTTTTCCTTTTTTCTTTTGCCCTACCCAGGTACGTGGGGGAATTTCTTGCCTTTGGGGAAGTCTGAGGTCTTCTGCCAGCATTCAGTAGGTGCTCTGTAGGAGTTGTTCCACGTGTAGATGTATTTTTGATGTATTTGTGAGGAGGAAGGTGATTTCCACGTCTTACTCCTCCACCATCTTGAAGGTTCTGCCAACATAAATGTATTTTGAAAAATTCTTTTCACTTGTGGGTAGTGAAGCTTTCTAAATCTGCTTTTGAAAACTAGTCCCTGATATACATGCAGTTGTATAATATGTTTCTCATCATCTTTATTTGCTTTGTTTTTCCCAGGTGAGAGAAACCATGTTGTCCAGGTTTAAAATAGTTGCCGCTCCTTGTACTCTGGCATGTCGTCATTTGCACATAAAAGAGAAAGGCAAGCCACTTATGTTGAACCCAAGAACAAACAAGGTTAGTAACATTAATACGAATACACATTTTCTCTCTTCCCGGTAAAGGTTTGATATATCTTAGACTGATAAAGTATGAAATTTTTGTATTCTGTAGCTTTATACTAAAACTATTCAGAAGTCCTTGTTTTTTCTGCATGAACTTTCCTCTTTTTTCTGCATTGCAACAATTATGGCTGCTTTATACCTCCCAAATTTCACCCTCACAGTTTCTACCACCCAAAAAGGATTGAGTTTATTTCCTAGTTCTAGCTCAAAAGCAAAACAAAACAAAAACCCAAGAATAGCATATTGGCCAGAACTTTTGGCCAGATGCAGTATATTTAGATTTATCCCATTTAGTCATATTGTCATTTTTATAAATAAGTGTTTGGTGATTTCCTAATCCCTGATGGATTATTCTAACTGCACTTGGAGGGAAAGAAATAGAAGGGGCCTTTTATTTCCCCCCCTAATATGCTTACCTGCACACTGAAGAGTCTAGTTAAGGGATTTTTATCAATATTGACTTATGTGGAGAAGTGGCATGTGTCTAAAGGAAAATAGCTCAAGATCAGCCGAAGTGTAACCGAAAGTAGGGTCCAGCTGCTCGCTGCTCAAAAGCCATTAAAGAGGCAAGATTGGTGGAAAGTTAAGTTTGCTTTATTTTGGATGCCAGCAACTGGGGGGAGGGCAGATGCCCGTCCAAAGGCGTACACGCCCCCTGCAACCAGTGGCCAAGAGCTTTCATAGGTTGAGGGAGGGGCCTACGTGCAGAAGCAGCACAGTCAGCTCTGACAGTCATCTTGAAATTGGCCATTGGTGGTCCGACCAGTGTCACCTTGATTGTTTTAGGTACAGTTCATCTTCAGTTCCAGGGTCGGTTTGTTTCCGTTTCTTTGAGGCCAGTTCTCGCAGTTGTGGCAGCTTATGTCGTGGCTACAGCCTGGTCATCACGTAGTTCACTTCTTCCACCTGGTGGGGGCTTCATTATCTATAAGACAGCTCCCAGGATATGGCACAGAATGTTATCTGTAGCCCTTAAGGAGGAACTAAAGGGCCTTGACTATGCTTAATGACTAAAACTATGTTATTTGGTCTCCTTTGACTGTTTTCCTTTGTTTCTGCATTTTCTCACTTCTCCGATTAAACTTATTCTCTGGCTGGAGTCTTTCCACAGACAAAAGGTACGCTGAGGACATGGGGGTGGGCAAGGACCATAGGGTCCTGCTCTGTTTCAGAGGGAGGTACACTTCTATGTAAATTGGGAGGGCGTTGCGGTTGCGTAGATGAGCAAAAGAGTTTTGGTGGAACAAGTGGCGTTGGAAGACAGAAAAGAGTAGGAGAAGGGCAGGTGAGAGGAAGGTTGTTTCTGCTGACTGTTAAAGAGCTAATCAAGACATCTATTTTAAACTATGTTGTCTTCACTTACACCAGGCCAGCAAATTTAAGAATTTTATCAACTATTAACATAAATACTTAATACATAAAATTATTTCTATAATAATTTTAATTTCTACTGTACATTATAAATAAAACACTTTTGAGTGTCTCTTAAATCTAAATAGGAGATAGGCAGTGAAACCATGTGTAGCTACTCATTTATCTTTGACAATAGGATAGGTAAAGCACTTTTAAATGAACTGCACAGTTCATTTAAAACTATATAAAAATACAGGGGTTTTAACCCCTTTATATTTTCCAGCCTTAGATAAAATCTTATAAGGAGCAACATGAGGCACAAAGGATTTAGTGATTTGAGTCTTCTCCCCCTTTTTTCATTGTAAAAGTTCATCAATTTTGTAGGTCTTTACAAAGAACCAACTTTCGGTTTAATCTTTTAATTTTTCCAATTTTTTTTTCTATTTTATTTATTTATTTTCACTGTAATCTTTATTATTTCCTTCCTTCTTGCTTCAGCTTTAGTTTGTTCCTTTTTCCCCCTAGTTTCTTAAGATGGAAGGTTAGGCAATTGATTTGAGATCGTTCTGCTTTTTTAAGCTACATTTACAGCTACAAATTTCCCTTAGCATTATTTTCACTGTATCCTATAAGTTTTGGTGTGTGTGTTTTAATTCATCTGGAAGTATCTTCTGATTTCCCTGTGCTTTCTTCTCTGACCAATTGGTTTTTAGGAGTGTGTTGTTTAAGATCAAAGTATTTGTGAATTCCCCAAATGTCCATTATTAATTTCTTTTATTTTTAATTTTTCAAAATTTAATTAATTAATTAATTAATTAATTTATGGCTGCATTGGGTCTTCGTTGCCATGCGCAGGCTTTCTCTAGTTGCGGCGAGTGGGGGCTACTCTTCGTTGTGGTGCACGGGCTTCTCATTGCGGTGGCTTCTCTTGTTGTGGAGCATGGGCTCTAGGTGAACGGGCTTCAGTAGTTGTGGCTCGCGGGCTCTAGAGCACAGGCTCAGTAGTTGTGGCGCACAGGCTTAGTTGCTCTGTGGTATGTGGGATCTTCCTGGACCAGGGCTCGAACCAGTGTCCCCTGTGTTGGCAGGCAGATTCTTAACCACTTTGCCACCAGGGAATTATTAGTTTGTAATCTCATTGCATTGTGGTTGAAGATCATACTTTGGGTGACTTAAATCCTTTTAAATTTATTGAGACTTGTTTTATGGCCTGATGAATGGTCTGTCCTGGGGAATATTCCTTGTGCACTTGAAAAGAATGTGTATCCTGCTTCTTTTGAGGGGAGTGTCTGCTAGGTCTAGTTGCTTTATGGTGTTGTTCAAGTCTTCTTTTTCCGTGTTGATTTTCTGTCTAGTTGCTTTCTCCATTATTGAAAATGAGATATTGAAATTTTCAGCTTGTTGAATTGTCTTACTCCCTAATTCTGTCAGTTTTTGCTTCATGTATTTTGTTATCCTCTTTTGTTATCTAACAAAATATGTTTATAATTGTTGTATCTTCTTAATGGATTGATGCTTTCAGCAAAATGCCCTCCTCTAGTAAGGATGTTTGTTTCAAAGTCTATTTTGTCTGTTACTAATATAGCTACTCCAGCTCTCTTTTGGTTACTATTGACATGGTGTGTCTTTTTCCATTCTTTTGCTTTCCACCTATTTGTATCTTTGAATCGAAGTGTGTCTGTTGTAGTCAGCATATGATTGGATCATGTTTTTTTATCCATTCTGCCAATCCTTTTAATTAGAGTTTATTCCATCTACATTAATGTAATAACTAATAAGGTATGATTTATGTCTGCTATTTTGCTATTTGTTTTAAATGTCTTATGTGCTTTTTGTTCCTCTTTCCTCCATTGTTCCCTTCATTTGTGTTAAATTTTCTACGATGCCATTTAAATTCCCTCGTCTTTTCTTTTCCTTCCTATTTCTGAGTTATTTTCTTAGTGGTTTGCCCTGGGGATTACAATTACCATCTTTAAAACAGTCTAGTTCAGTTTGATATCAATTTAATTTAAACAGTACACCAAAATTTTGCTCCTGTAGAGGTTCATCTCCTTCTTTTGTGCTGCTTCGTCATACAAATTACAAAGTACAAATTACATTTTATACTTTGTATGACCGTCAACACAGATTTATAATTACTGCTTTATGTAATTGTCTTTTAAATTGGGTAGGAGAAAAAAAGACCTACAAACAAAAAGTACATTTATACTGTCTTTTATATTATGTAGTCATTTTATCTGTGTTCTTTATTTCTTTGTATGGATTTGGATTATTGTCTAATGTCTTTCATTTAGACTTGAAGGACTCCCTTTAGTATTTCTTGTGAGACGGGTCTGTTAGCAATGAATTCTCTGTTTTTGCTTATCTGGGAATGTCTTAATTTCTCCATTTTTGAAGGATGGATTTGTAGGATTTAGAAATTCTTGGTTGACAGGTTATTTTTCTTTCAGCACTGTCTATGGCCTCCATGGTTTCTGATAAGAAATCAGCTGTTACTCTTTCTGAGGATCCCCTGCACGTGATGAGTCACTTCTCTTTGCTTTCAGATTTCTCCTGTCTTTGGCTTTTGACAGTTTGAATATGATGTGTCTAGGGGTAGAGTTCTTTGAGTTTTTCTTGATTGGAGCTATTGAGCTTCTTGGATGTGTGGATTAATGCTTCTCATCAAATTTGGGAGGTTTTTAGCCATTATTTTTTCAAATATTCTTTAGCCTTTTCTCTCCTCACCTCTGGGCGTCCTGTTATGTACATGTTGGTACTCTTGCTGGTCTCTCAGGTCTGTTCACATTTATTCCTTATTTTTCCTTTCTGTTTCTCAGACTGGATTATCTCAGTGACCCATCTTTAAATCTGATGGTTTTTTTCTTCCACTGCTCAAATCTGCTTGTTGAGCCCCTTTAGTGAATTTTTTATTTCAGTTGTAGTTTCAATTCCAGAATTTCTATTTAGTTCCTTTTTTAGCTTCTCTGTTTATCGATATTCTCTGTTTAGTAGGATGTCATTCTCATACTTCTCTTTTAGTTCATTAGACAATGGTGTTTTTTTAGTTTTTTTGATATATTTAGAATAACTAATTTTTTTCTTTTTTTAAATTGAAGTATAGTTGATTTACAGTGTTTCAGGTATACAGCAAAGTATATTCTTTTTCAGATTCTTTTCCATTATAGATTATTACAAGATATTGAATATAGTTCCCTGTGCTGTACAGTAGGTCCTTGTTGTTTATCTATTTTATATATAGTAGTGTGTTAATCCCAAATTCCCAATTCATCCCTCCCCTAGAATAACTAATTTAAAGTCTTTGTCTAGTAAGTGCAATGTTTGGGCTTCCCCAGGGGCAATTTCAATTAACTGCCCTTTTTTCCTGTATATGAGTCAGACTTTATGTGTTTTGTTGCTGTTGTTTGTTTGTTTGTTTTTTGCTTGCCTTATGATTTTTGGTTGAAAACTGGGCTTTTAAAATAATGTGGCTGCCCTGGAAACCAGATATTCATTCCTCCCAGTCGTTTCTGAACTAATTCTTTCTTCTTGTTATATATGCCTACTGAAGTCTCTGCTTTGTTAACTTAGTGATCAGCCAATGATTAAACAGAAACTTAAATACCTAGAACCATTAAGTCTCCCATTCTTTGCCAAGGGGCTTTGTGTACCTGCTGGGGTGTGCCTTCAGGACTCAGCTAGGCAGTTTACAGCTACGCATCAGCCTTCACTTCCTGCTTACACAGAGCCTCAAGGTTAGCCAGAGGTGGGAGCTTAGGGCTTTCTCAAGTCTTTCCTGGACATGCGTACAGCTGTGCATATGACCTTCTAGGTTCTCAGGAATATGTCTCAGCATTTCAAAGTTCCCCATGGACATCTCGTTTCTCAGCTTTTCCTTTTCAGCTTTTTGGTTAGCCTGTTGTTTGCCCCAGCTGTTATCTACTGCCTTGGGGAGCTGCTATGTTAAATAATTGCCTCTGATTGTTTTCAACAGACTCTTCTGGCGGGAAAGGCTGTTCACACTGCCTGAGCTCCAAGTCAGGTCAAATAAAGACAGCCTTGCAGATAGGGTTTTCCAGGTCAAATAATAACAGTTTCCTGGATATGGGGCTTTAGAAGAATCTCCAAACCCTCCTGCCTTCTCCAGTGACTGGCAGGCTCTGATTTTCAAAGTGATTGTTTCCCAGTGATTGCGTTTTCAAGGTTACTGTGGAGCTGGGGAGGGGAGAATAGGAACAAGGCAAGTTAAATGCCATGAAGCTTGCTGTTCTTACTGAAATTCAGCAGTTTTTCTTGAATAAATGCTCTCCAGTTGCTGAAAGCTTTGGTTAATTTCCAGAATTCTGATCATTTGGCCAGGGTTCTTGTTGCTTTTATGGAGGAAAAGATTTTTAGAAGTCCTTTCTCTGGCATTTTTACTGATATCACTTTGATAAAAAAAAAATTTAACCCATAGCTGAATACCAGAAACTGAAAAAGAATTTATTACATAGGTTAATTTTTCTTAAGTATCATTCTTCCTTCCCCCTCCCTTTGTTCAGCCTCACTCCTTTCTAGTCATGGTAGCCTCTTAATTTGGTTTGTGTTCTTTCAAACTGTATTCTGTTGATTTCATTTTTAATGTATGCATACATCTGTATATAATATGTACTTTATGGGGGTTTTCTAAACATAATAATAAACAGTGAATTTGTTTTGATTTTCAACTTGACTTTTTTTCCTAACTGTGTATCTGGGAGATCATTCTACTGCACACTTACAGATACATGTTTAAGTGTTTGTATGGAAATACCGTAGGTTGCTAACTCTTCCATAATTGATGGACTTTTAGTTAGTTTGTAATAGGCAAGAGAACTGGAAACAAGGCTACAACTAATCTCTTCATATATGCATCTTTATATATGAATATATCTCTAGGATAACTAACTAGAAGTAGAATTGCTTTATGTGCACTCAAGATATGGAAGCGACCTAAGTGTCCCTCAACAGATGAATGGATAAAGAAGATATATGTACACACAATGGAATATCATTCAGCCATAAAGAAGAATGAAATTCTGCCATTTGCAACAATATGGATGGACCTGGAGTATTATGCTTAGTGAAATAAGTCAGACAAAGACAAATACTGTGTGATGTCACTTATATGTGGAATCTGAAAAACAAAACAAGTGAATGGATATAACAAAACAGAAACAGACTCACAGATATAGAGAACAAACTAGTGGTTAGGAGGAGAGGAGAGGCAAGGGGAGAAGGGCAAGGTAGGGGTAGAGGATTAAGAGGTACAAACTACTTTGTATAAAATAAATAAGCTACAAGGATATATTGTACGGCACAGGGAAATATAGTCATTATTTTATAATAATTTTAAATGGAGTTTAATCTATAAAAACATTGAATCACTATGTTGTACTCCTGAAACTAATATTGTAAGTCAACTATACTTCAGTTAAAAAAATAATAAAGTATGTGCATTTAAAAAAAAATCTAAGAGTACTTTGAAATTGGCTTTCAAAAAGCCTAAACCAGTTTATATTCCCAGCAATGGTATGTGAGAGTAATTCTTTTACTATACCCTCCCCAGTACTAGATATGATCAATCTTATAAATTTATGAAAGTCTGGGCAAAAATGATATCTTGTTGATCTTTTTAAGTTTATGTTTAAATTATGTTTGGTAGGACGCACCATTGCTACCCCTGTAAGTAATAATTTTTAATCCTTTTATTTTTTCCTTTTTAGGGGATGGCATTTACATTACAGGAACGACAAATGCTTGGTCTTCAAGGACTTCTACCTCCCAAAATAGAGACACAAGATATTCAAGCCTTACGATTCCACAGAAATGTGAAGAAGTTGAATGGCCCTTTGGAAAAGTAAGAGTTGATTAGATGTTTAGTTTTTTTATTGGTGTTCTGATCAGAAAAATTGGGAGTATTATGATTATTATGGCATGAGAAATATACAGTCTCATAATGAAACTTTTGTTTTAGTCAGTTGGTTTATAATGATTGTTTCCTTCACTTATTTTCACTATTGTAAAATTTAGCAGAAATCAGTTTTTTATGGTTAAAATCACAGAGCATTTCAGGTTTGAATGGAATGTTAGAAGCAGAGGCTATCACCTAATTTGCACCCATTCTATTCAATAACTTTTACTGATCACCTACTTTGTGTGTGCCGTTGCTAGCCACTGAGGATATAAACTGGGTGATAGATAGGGTGGCCATGTAATATATCATCCAATCCCGGACACTTTGGGGAGTAAAAAAGAAGTAACTGAAACTGTCCCGGGCAAATTAGAATGTATGGCTACCGCAGTAACTCACAGCCTGCCTTCTAGGAGCTTATCAATAGATAGTTATACTATGACTGTCATTGTGTAGCACAGTGAGAAAAAGGGACCTGTAGAGTACATTCTGAAAACCTGAAGAGGAGTGCCGGCCAAGCCTGGGGAATCACTTCCTGGAGGAAGTGATGCCTGAGCTGAATTTGAAACAGTATGTTACAAGGAACAGGCAAAATGAGAAGGAAGGGCAGGGTATTCTGGTAGAGGGATCAGTCTGACTGTAGAACTAAAAATATTTATTGGGTTTATAAAATATAGGGGATTATTAGATATTGGTGACTAGTGAGAGTGGTTTCTTTACATTATAGGGCATATATATATACATGAAAATATCTATAGTCTCGAACTCATGTTACCATGGAGGGAAGACAAATTCAAGAAGTGGCATGAGAGTTACAGAAGAGGGAGGAGAGTATTAACGGGACCTGAAGACAGGAAACTCTAAAGTGTATCTGTGTGTGGTGGGGGGCAGGGAATGACGGAAAAGGACCCCCGAGAGTGTGCCAACTGAGCTGCATTTGGAGAGCATGAGTAGAGGACTGTGCCTGGGCAGAGGGTGTTCCAGGCAAAGGGTGTGTCGTCCTATGCTGCAACTCCAAGGTCAGAGTTGTGGTGCATTTGAGGAGGTGAAGTAATTCAGTATGAAGATGACGCAGGAAAGTAGTCATTGAGGTCTAGTTAACTATTTTAGGAGCTTAAGCCTATGAAACTGGCGTTTGGAAGCCATTCAGGGAGAATAGAAATGATCAGAGGTATGTTTTTCAGAGAAGAATAGGATTGGAGCAGGGGAACAAAATTGTGAGAATAGAGACTACAACACTGTAAAACATCTATACTCCAATTAAAAAAAAAACTAACTTTACTATCTTTATTTTTAATTTTCTTCAACAATACCTCTGTGCTCTTTTAATCTTTGGTTACTTGTTCTCTAGTTTTTAGCTTAATGGTTTGTTTACTAAACAAATAAACATAGAAGCTTTAATCCTAAAATTAAAAAATAAAATAAAATAAAGGCTGTTGCTTTGATGCCTGTGGTGTTAATAAGATTTGAAAAAAAAAGGTTCTTGAGGTAGCCCAGGTGAGAAGTGACGGTGGCTTGGGCTGGGTGGGGATGGAGGGAGGAAATAAATATTTGAAAGATATTTCACAGGTAGTCTCTGTGGGACATATTGATTTATTAGGTTGGGGTGGGGGAGGGTGGGAGAGGAAGAAATCAAGAATGGACTCTGGATGGATTCCCATTTGATCAGATGATAACAAGAGGAGAAACAAATGTGGGGAAAAGACAATGAGTCTGTTTTAGACATATTTAATTCAGTGTGATTACTGGTTTTTCAGGCCAACATCTCCCTGTTTTCTAAACTTTATTCTTTAAAAGCTGTTATTTATATATTTATATGAATTGACCGTTGCCTCCTTTTGTGCTACCTATGTGCTCTGTATAGAACTTAAAATGCCTATAAGCCTCCTGGATTATAAACTCCATGAGGGAAATTCCCTGGTGGTCCAGTGGTTAGGATTCCTCTCTTCCACTGCAGGGAGGCATGGGTTTGATCCCTGGTCAGGGAACTAAGATCCTGCATGCCATGCGCTGCGGATAGATGGATGGATGGATGGATGGATGGATGGATGGGTAAATAAATAAACAAACATACAAACTCATTCCATGAGGACAGGGGCACTTCTTACATCCCTGGAGTTCAGAATAGTACCTGGCACATAGTTAGTATTTTGTAAATATTTGAATGAATGCCACTTTATTTTATTTCCTTATTTACGTGTCAGTCACCTTGAAGATTAGGTCCTTGAGGGTGGGGCCTCATGGTAATTTTCGCATTTCCAGTGCCTGATACAGAGCCTGACTCACAGTAAGAGCTCAATAAATGTTACCTGTTGCTTCTGTTATTATTCTTTTCATCATCACCATCTACCATTTAAGCACATTTTTATTTTTGTTAATTTTTAGTCCTGGGTATTATATAATGATAATGTAGGGTTTTGTTTTCCAGGGGGAGGGAGTCCTCAATTTTAGATGTTTAGATTTGACTTCAAAGGCCAAAGTCTTTAGTCTAATGCTGGCTGATGTAGACATTATTTGCTGTGCTTAATTTCAGATACATCTATATAATGGGAATACAAGAAAGAAATGAGAAGTTGTTTTACAGAATACTGCAAGATGATATCGAAAGTCTACTGCCAATTGTATATACACCAACAGTTGGTCTTGCCTGCTCCCAGTATGGACACATCTTTAGAAGACCTAGGTAAGGCTTATTTTTAAAAATATATTTGCAGATGACTATTGTGTAGAAACAACATCACTTCATAGCCCCTATTACATTTCTATTTTATGTGTTGCAGTCTTATCCAACCACATTTCCCACCTCACAAAAGCTTAATTTGGACCAAAAGGGATTAATAAAAATATAACATGTCATATCTTTTATTTTGTGGAAATACCATCATTTATTCCTAACCTTCTTTAAGTATTTATGATTGTTAGAGGAAATGTGCATTTTTGTACCAAAAAAAAAAAAAACCCACAGTATTCTTAATTTTGGTGGCATATTCTGCAGAATAATCATAAAAGTTTTTGACAATCTGGCCAATTAAGAGTAGATTCTCATTTTTTTATCAGCTTTAATTCTATTGTTTGTCCTTTTTTATGAATTTACACAAATTTTACTTTCAGATAATTCAAGCACCTCCAAATTTTTTTTTTTAAAGCTTTTCCTACTTTTCTGTAATTCTTGTTCTCTCTTCTATTTTAATTTATTTATTTATTTATTTATTTTTGGCTGTGTTGGGTCTTCGTTTCTGTACAAGGGCTTTCTCCACTTTAGGCGAGTGGGGGCCACTCTTCATCGCGGTGCGCGGGCCTCTCACTGTCGCGGCCTCTCCTGTCGTGGAGCACAGGCTCCAGACGCGCAGACTCAGTAGTTGTGGCTCACGGGCCTGGCCACTCTGCGGCACGTGGGATCTTCCCGGACCAGGGCACGAACCCGTGTCTCCTGCATTGGCAGGCGGATTCCCAACCACTGCGCCACCAGGGAAGCCCCCCTCCAAATATTTTAAGTGGAAAGGGTACTGGAATGAGCATTGGCTCAAGTCTTTGAATAAGTTACTTTATTCCTCCGAATCTGTTTATCATAAGGTAGGAATCCCAGTACCTTTCAAAGAGCTTCTAAGAAGGTCAGATGAGGAAACTGATGTGACAGTTTTTTGTAAACTTACAAGCATTGTATAAATGCTATTTTTACTTAATTAGAGTTTTCTTGTCTGTTCCTCTAACCTGTAATCATTTTCCACAATCCTTTTGTTTTTCCCATGTCCTGCTTACATATTGATACAAATGTAGAAATTCAAACACTGTGTGATAGCATTTATCTTCAGTCTCCTCTCATCTAGTCTAGTGGCTTTCAAACTTTAATGTGCCTATGAAACATCTGTGGGGCTTACTTAAAATGTTGATCCTTGCCAACTTTCCTCTCCTTCCTATTCCCAAGATTCTGATGAAAAAGAGAAAGGTCTGGAGGTCCGGATTGTAATGAACACCGTCGGTGATGGTGTTGCAGGTATTCCCCGGAAGACACTTTGAGAACACTGTCTGTTCTGTCCTATGTGCTGCCATCAATTAATGTGTCTAAGCACTTCTGTGGTATAACCCAGCTGTTCAGCGCTTTTATAGTTTCATTTTCACTTACAATAGTATTTCCCAATCCAGATTAAAGGACAAAGGAAAACAAAAAGATATTGATGCCTGGGCCCCAACCACAGAGATTCTGATTCAGTTAGTCTAGAGTTGGGCCCAGGCGTTGCAGTTTCATAAAATCTCCTGGTGTGATTTTGATGTGCACCCAGAGTTGAGAACTCACATGAAACATAAAGAGCTTTTGGGTGAGGGCAGATACTGTGTATCATTTGTGCAGGGGCAGTGGTTTTTGTTGTGTTTTTTACATAGAAGATGGTCAGTAGGTCTTGGTTGTTTAACTCCAGGCTAGTTAAATCAGAATCTCTGGGGGTAGAAACCTGGCATTTTTTAAAAGCTCATCAGATGATTCTACTATGAAGCTCTGGTTGAGAAACTGTTTAAACTGATTTAAGCTGGGATAGTAATGCCAAAGTTAAGATGTCAATGAGAAGAATGGATAAGCAACAAGGTCCTACTGTATAGCACAGGGCACTATATTCAATATCCTGTGATAAACCATAATGGAAAAAAATATGAAAAAGAATGTATATATGTATGTATAACTGAATCACTGTGCTGTACGGTAGAAATTAACACAACATTGTAAATCAGCTATACTTCAATAAAATAAATTTTTTAAAAAAGATATCAGTGAGAAAGTTGAGTCAGTTTGAAGGCACTGGGGGCCCACTGGCCCTCATCTTTACTTGGCCTGTTTTCTAGAACCTATGTTTCTTTTTTCTGTCTCTCTTCCTGCCTTCCTCTCTTCCTTTTTTGAAATCTGGATTATCTCAATTGGATAACAATATACAGTGTTTAAAATAACTTTTTACTTTTTCCTAATGCTTCAAGGATGTATTTTTTATGTGAAATTACTATAGTTTTCTTCTCTCCCTTCCTGCTCCTTCAGATTTCAAATTTTCAGTTTCAGTGACTTTTAACAGTAGTTTACCTTAGCCTTATCATGCTTTCCTGCATTGGTGGGTTGTCTTTATATTGCTTTTTACTGGAGGTATATTGAGTTTATTTGAATAGGAGATGTGGATACATTTCTTCTTGGGTAAGAATGATCACATCATTTAATAATAACCTTTGTTGCAGCTACTATGTGAACAATGCAATTACAGTTTGAAGTGGTTGAAAATATTTGAAAATAAACCTGTGTGACTTAGGTAAATCTGCTTGGAAATGACACTGTGTCTTGATGTTTTATTAAAATATCTAAATATTCCAATTATGAACAAAAACTTAGAAAAAACCAAAAACTGTTGTGAAATGCAAAAGTGTTTTTGTTCTGTTGCAGGGGATTATTTATTTCAATCTCAGACAGAGGTCATGTTAGATCAATTGTGGATAACTGGCCAGAAAATCATGTTAAGGTACTAATAGCACAACCTTCCTTTCACAATGTTTTTTCTATGTAAGTTACCTCTTACAAGGTAAAATTTTCAAGAACAATTTTTTTTCATTGTTGCTCTGATTTATTTTGTACTTGCATACATGTAGATTTAGTGCTCTGAGGAAATCATGATAGTAATTATAAAATGGGGGACTGGTATAGAGTTTGCCCTGGGAAAGCAGTTGGACCTAGTAAGGTGAGCCTGTTCACTTCAGTACCGCTGGTATCTCCTGCCTTCTCTATATTCCTTTACTTTTTCAGTTAGTATTATTCTAGGTAAAGAAAATACATTAAAATGCCATTAAAACTTTTATTCTGGTGGGCAATGGGGAGGATTCATTGTCTTTTTTCTTCTAAATCTAAGATAGATTTAGATCCTTAAGCAAATATAAAACTCTTAGCATTTCAAATTTAGCAAATATAAACAGCTGTCAATCTGGCTGTCTTTCATAAAACAAAAACTAATGGCTATTTAAGATCTTTTGGTAGGCTTTAGTGTTTATTACAGGCAGTAATCTTACTTGCCTGTATTTCGTGTCTTCCTCACCAAAATGATCTTTGATGAATTATCATTTGTTCTAATAACCTAAAAAAAATTTGGTCAGATAATTAAATTCATAGTATCCTCTTAAAACCTTGTAGGTGTATTTTTTATTCTAGATTTTTTTCTCCATTGCTAAGGTTTCTCTTATTTGGCTTCAGTTATTATTTGGAGTAACATGTTATTTCTAAACTCTTTTTTTCTCCTAGGGTTAATCTTTATCAGAAGTTCCCCTCTCCCCTTTTTAGTCATTGTGAACATTTTCAAGTTGATCCTCTAGTCAGAAGCATTCTACTCCTAAACCAAAGACACAGGGAAAGCAAATCTAGTTAATTCTCCTCTTTACATCTAGATTCTAGAAACCCTAGAATTTTAAGTATTCTTGGTTGGTTAACTTTGAAAGTTAGTTAAGAAACAATTTTATTTTTAAAAGTGAGAGTGAAAATATGTGAAGAGAATCTTTTTTCGAGGTTTTTTTGTTTTGTTTTTAATAGTAGCTTTTCTGAGACAAAATTCACATACAGTGCCATTCACTGGCTTAAAATGTAAATTCAGTAATTTGTAGTATATTCACGGAGTTGTGCAGCCATCGTCATTGAGAACATTTTCATCACAGCTCCCTCATCCCCACCCTGCCGGAAAAGCCCTGTACCCATTAGCATCACTCCCCCCTCAGCCCTAGACAACCACTAATGCACTTCTCTCTCTGTAGATTTACATGTTCATGTGAATGGAATAATCTAATACGTGCTATTTTGTGATGAAGAGAATCTTTTTATAAATGTGTTTCTTAAGTGCCCCATTTTGGACAACTTATAATTTATTTTACTTTATTTGTAATTAAGGCTGTTGTGGTGACTGATGGAGAGAGAATTCTGGGTCTTGGAGATCTGGGTGTCTATGGAATGGGAATTCCAGTAGGAAAACTTTGTTTGTATACAGCTTGTGCTGGAATACGTCCTGATAGATGCCTGCCTGTGTGTATTGATGTAGGAACTGATAATCCAGTGAGTAAAATCATTTTCCCCCTTTGACCCTTCTCCCATATTAAAAAAAAAAAAAAAAACTGCTTTATTACATTCCTCTTTTGAAGAAATACAAGAAGAGAAAATTCTGTGATTAGATATTAGCCTTTGTCTTAAACGCCTTTTAATATTTATGCAAATAATAGTAAATTAATACTATTAAGTTTTTTGAAGAAGGGCAATAAAGTTTTAAAAATTATTAACTTCTTTATTTTACAATTTTTGTTTTATAGAATATGTTTAAACTGGTTATATAACAGAATGCTTTTATTTTTACGTTTGTTCTGTTTTATAGGCACTCTTAAAAGATCCATTTTACATGGGTTTATATCAGAAAAGAGATCGATCACAACGTTATGATGATCTGATTGATGAGTTTATGAAGGCCATTACTGACAGGTATTTTTTAAAAGTTTGAGTATATGAAAGCATCTCTTAAAAAAAAAAAAAGGAACCACAGTTTTGTTTTCCTTTATCTTTCGTGAAGATAGGTAGAAGGAGATTAAATTTTGGAGAACTTTGGTTCTTTCCTGCCTGATTCAATGTGCTAATGTGTGGTGATACCCTCTGCCTTGCCCTCCTGAGTTATGTGACATCTTGAGCACACTGAAATCTTGAAGTCTGCACTCACTGCTCCTAAAATACCCTCACTGGGTAGTTCTTTCAGCCCTTGGCATCCAGGCGAACTCCACCATTCCAGTGAAACTCTTGTGCAGCTTTCGTGTTTTAAATTCGCTGACCATTTGGTCTTCTTCTCTCTCCTCTTTGCAGCATCTGACCAGGTTTTCCACTCCTACATCCTTGAAATTGTTTTCTCTTGACCACTAAAAGACTTTCCTAACTTGGGCTTTCTCCCACCTTTTTTCTTTCCTTTGTCATCTCCACTGGTTTTTCTTCCTCTCTTATTAAATGTGGGTGAATACATAGTTCTCTTCTCTTCTCATAGTCTTGTAAGCTATGACCTTTATGCATGTGACTCCTAAGTCCATGAAAACCCATCTCTGTAGTCCCACCTCCCTCTGAGGCTTGCGTTTCCAACAGTTGGAATCCTCCATCTAGACATTTTGTTGCTCCTTCATATTCATGTCCAGAACAACTTCCCTTTCTAAATTGCCTATCTTCTGAAAATCCAGCCTCTAATAATGGCATTAACACGCACCCTGTCGCCAGACCTTTGATCTTGGTCTAATCTTTGACTCTTTCCCCTCCTCCATCAACCCCATATAGTGTCATTCAATCCTCAAATCCAGTTGGTACTATCCCTTAAATGCCTCAGAAATATATCTCCTCTTCTCCATTGCCACAGCCTTTCTGCAGATCCTCATCTCTCTTTTGGATTCTTTAAAACCTTCCTCCAACTTCTCTCCATTTCCTCTCCACCTTACCACCAGATTAGTCTTTTGAAAACATGCACTTCATTGTATCATTCTTTTGTTTGAAATCTATCAGTGGTTTCCTATTGCCATAAAGTCCAAACTCTTTATGATCTAGCCCTGCCCTACCTTGTAGATTACTGGTACATGGAAGATAGTAAAAAATTAACTCCTTTTCAGAATCAAAGTTGACATATCTAAAACTAAACTTTTTATCTTCCCCAAAATTGCCATCTCCTCCCCTTCCCCTTACTTCCCTACCTTGGACAATCAGATAGTATCTCTTAGTCATCCAGGCTGCCTTGGCATTTTAACAGCATTTATCTCACTTCCCAGGTGGTCCTCATCGTCGGCTTCTTTTTGTTCATTCAGATGTCTCATAATTGGCCCTTTCACTTCCTGTGGCTTCTGCTTCAGATCTTCTTGTCATCCTCTCATAATAGCTGCCTAGCTATTTTTCCTTCTTTCTCATCTCTCCCCAGGTTGATATATGCTGTGTATCACTGGCAGGTTTATCCTTCCTAAAGGGAGTCTCAGATGAATTCTTGCCTTCTCTAGCCTTCAGTGATTCTAGATCAGATACGGAATAAAGTCCCCATTCCCTAATTTTGCATTCAGCGTTCTCCATTATCTGGCTCCAACCTACCTTAACCAACTTCTCCCTTATACTTTCATATAAACCCTGAAATATATAGCCAGACTGTTGAAAATTCAGGGTCAGCAAAATACACCTTGTTTTTCTTTCTACCGCTTTACTTTTTGTTGTTCTTTCAGGACCCAAATAAAGTCCCACCTCCTTTTCAAGCCTTCCCTTACTCCACCCCACCAAGATGATTGATATCTTTTTCTGAATGCCAGTGAACTCATACAGCAATTATTCTTTAACCTCTTATTTAATATATACTTTCCTGTGTTGCTGTTTAACTGTGAATGTAATAAAAATTCACATATCAAATATATACTTTTTGAGACTCAGAGACAAAATCTCTTTCTTTTTAGGAAGTTACTTGTGCTTACATGTGCTGGACGCCCTCCTAGGCACTTGGAAATAGTTTATGCAGACTAATATCCCATAGGTCCATCATAGTGCTACATTCATTTTAAGAACCCCATACATTTTTCTGAATGAGTAATAGATTTTTCTACATTTTGAGTTCTAGTCTTTCACAGACTCTGAAAATTGCCAGATGGCCTTAAACGAACTAACTTTGTACATTATTTTAAAATGTGATCATAAGGACTATTAGACAGGAAAGCTGTTTAAAAGTGGTATTTTCAACACAACTATTATGGGCTTTGTTGTTTTTAGATATGGACAGAACACACTTATTCAGTTTGAAGACTTTGGAAATCATAATGCATTCAGGTTCTTGAGAAAATATCGAGAAAAATACTGTACCTTCAATGATGATATTCAAGGTAAAGCAAAAGAAAACCTTAGGTTTTTGATTCCTACTTAAAATTTTTTTTAATGTGCCTACTTTTTACTTTACGATGTTTTACTTGTCTTTCAGGGACGGCTGCAGTCGCTCTAGCCGGTCTGCTTGCAGCCCAAAAAGTCATTGATAAACCGATCTCAGAACACAGAATCTTATTTCTTGGAGCAGGAGAGGTAAAGTTCCTGTAAGCTTCTAGGATTGAAAACCAACACCCTCCTTTAGAATTGGAAAATAGGGTATAATGAACTTATAATTTTGTTGAGATAGAGGGTATAAATTCAAGATCAGTGTTGTGAAGTAGGTAATTTAAAATGTTTGGAAAGAATATCACAAAGAATCAAGCTTTGTGTGCTTTGTAAGGGAAGAATAGACCCAGTATTCCTCATAACATATAATTCTCATAAGTAAAGTAATTTAGTATTGCATCATACTCTAGTACTTGTTTTTTAAAATTTATGTTTTGTTGCACAGGCTGCTCTTGGAATTGCAAATCTTATAGTTATGGCTATGGTGGAAAATGGCCTCTCAGAAGAAGAGGCACGAAAGAAAATTTGGATGGTTGACAAATTTGGTTTATTATTTAAGGTAAGGTATTTAAAATTTGGAGAAGCAAAAGAATGTTGTTATAGTGATATGTTTAGGTTCTTTTTCATATTCAAATCATAATCTCTGTGTTGGCACCAGACTTATTCTTTCTTGCTTTATTCTCTGACTCTTGACCCGTCTAAAACCTAGTGGTTTTTCATAGGAACTCAGAAGTTTCTAATTAAATCATTAGCAGGACATCTGATATTTGAGCAGAAATTCTTTAACCCTTTGGAGATCATAATCTCCTGTAGCAATCTCATGGAAATCTAAGGACCTTTTCCCCAGAAAAAGGCACATATTCCTAAGGTCAAATGATGGATAATGAAGAGTTTTATCCCAGATCAGCTTGGTATCCTTTGGACCTACCTGCCTTCCTATCATTGATTGCCATTTTTAGTAGCTTAAGAAATGCCTTATATCTTATACTGTGTAACACATTGAAATGTAGGTAAACTGTCTCATAGTTGAACTTATCCAGTACACAATGCTGTTGTATTTTTGCCGTATATATTGATATAGAGGTTACTTGTCATCTACACCTTTGAGCAAGCTTATGTCAGTGTACTTTGCTCCAGTTCTGAAATCTTTTCTTAATTAGTACCAGTATTCTATTAGTACAAAAAATGAAATGAAAAATTAAAGTATGTGAATGAAAAATCTTGAATGCTTAAATTATAAATAATTTTTTTTAAGTATTTTAAAATGTATCAGACATTGTGATAAGACTTTACAGGTATTATCTCATTTAATCTTTTTTTAAAAAATCTCATTTGATTTTATCAAAAATTCAGTGAAATTTTACAAATGAGGGAAAGAGTTTTAAAAAGGTCAGCTCACTTTTCCAAGGTCATCACCTTATAAGTGATGGAGGTAGGATTCACACCCAGGTAGCCTGACTGTGAATCCTATGCTCTTAATCATTCAACTGTGCCACCTCCCAAAGCTGTAACTGCCATATTTGCTTGTATGTAAGATGCAAGGATTACAAGACATTGTACTTGGAAGGCCATTGGGGGGTGTATCTGTTTTTACTGGTACACAATTATGTTGGTGTTTCTTTTCCTTTTACTCTTTTTTTTTTTACTTTAATTTCTTTCTTTCTTTCTTTCTTTCTTTCTTTCTTTCTTGCTTGCTTGCTTGCTTGCTTGCTTGCTGTGTTGGGTCTTCGTTTCTGTGCGAGGGCTTTCTCCAGTTGCGGCAAGTGGGGGCCACTCTTCATTGCGGTGCGCGGACCTCTCACCATCGCGGCCTTTTTTGTTGCGGAGCACAGGCTCCAGACGCACAGGCTCAGTAGTTGTGGCTCACGGGCTCAGTTGCTCCACGGCATGTGGGATCTTCCCAGACCATGGCTCGAACCCATGTCCCCTGCATTAGTAGCAGACTCTCAACCACTGCGCCACCAGGGAAGCCCTGGTGTTTCTTTCTGTGATGTTGATTTTCATAAATGTTTTGTGATTCTTTATCATATTTGTAATGAGTCGAGTTTAGAATGAATACAAGTGAGAAACCCTGTGCATCTGCAAGTTCAGGGTATATTTTTCTTTTACGATGAGTTTTAGGCTTCGTATCTCTCCTGAGAACCCAAAACACTGCCCTCCTTTTTGAGACTTAGAGAGTTTCCTGTTGAAGCCCTCATGGAAGAGCTGTGGTCTTCCTGGGAGCAGGCATGTGAAACCACTGTTCTGAGAACTTGGATCTGTTGAGGCTGTATTTCACTCGTTCAATTACTTCCCAACCAAGTGATGATGGTGTGCTACTTTTCCCAGCCCCTGCTGGTCCTTACCTGGAGTTATTCTGGAGTTCTGATGGGAAAAGTCACCTTTGCATGGGAGGTCTTCTCTTTTAACAAAATAAGGATTTCTCAGTCTGGTTGGTTTTTGCATTCCACATGTTTTTGTCTGCTTTACATTGTTGAGAAATTCTTCGTTGTTCTAGTGTGTCAGTGGTATATCTCCTGCCCTTGTGACACTACTAAGGAGTTAATTTTTATAGTTTTTGACCTGGGATTTGGTGAGGAAAGCATGTTCCTTCATTCAGCTATCCTGAACCAAAATTCCCCTTTCCTCTTGTTTCTGAACTTTTGGTAGTGTAAGTCCATGATGTCTATCTGAAATTCTGAAATCCTAAAAACTCTGAAATCCCTGAGTGTTTCTTGAAATTCATTTGGTAATAAATCTGACAGACCTGAACTTACCTACTAACTTTGGTAGCAAGACCAAAGAGGGTATTTCTAACCTTCACCTTTTGTACTTGGTGTGACTGTTCATAAGTTCTGTTCAGTTGTGGAGTGCCCATTGCAAGGGTATTTGTGATATATTATCATAAGACAGTTCTAAAATATTAAATTCTGAACTTTAAAACACAGCTAGTCCAGATAAGGGACTGTGGGCCTTTGTGCTCTATTGGATTTCGGAGGACTTCACAGAGTAAATGAGCTTCTGAGAGGGATTAGTAAGTTTCTGGTTATAATGGAATTTGATTTGTGTTTTATATTTGGGTTTATGAGCAATATGAAGATAGAATTGGAAGATATGGGTTAAAAAGAAAGGTACATGAAAATGAAAGATATTCTTATTGTAGAAACAATATGTGACTTATAATGATGTCTTTTCAATTAATCCTTAATAAGCAATTACTAAAAAACTGTATCTTATCTAAAAATTCAGGGGCGGAACGCTACAATAGACAGTCATCAGGAACCATTTGCTCACTTAGCCCCAGAGAGCGTACCTGATACTTTTGAAGATGCAGTAAATATACTTAAGCCTTCAGCTATAATTGGTAAGTAAAGTTGTTGTCAAGTCATTCTGTTACTTACCTGTGTAATGCCAGTCATAACTTCCATGCAGGATTACTCAAAATGAAATGACAGATTTTACCTAGCTTTCAGCATATATAATGTTTTCTGTGATAGCTTTTTATAAATTGAAGTATATCTGATGTGCAATATCATATGAGTGACAGGTGTAAATGTAGTGATTCACGATTTTTAAAGGTTATACTCTGTTTATGGTTGTTATAAAATATCGGCTATGTCCCCTGTGTTGTCTGCGGTGGCTTTTAGGTACAGTGTGCAAAGTTTTGTTAATGGATGTTGCTTGTACTTTGAACTTCTAAAAGCTGTGTGATCGATCATGCTTTGCTTTTAGAGTTGGTATGCCTGGTGGGCTCAAAACCTGAAAAAGACCAAGGTTATTTGACAGACCAAGAAAATCCTATGCAGAGTCAAAGATTTTCATTGGCAACAAAGCTGTAAGCCTTTGGTAGGTTTTAAGAGTCAGGCGTTGCATAGCTGACATCAGACTATGCAACATGGCATTAAGTTCAGAGCAGAAAATGTAAAAGTCTTTAAAAGACGGACTGTTTCATTTCCTATATAGCTGTAAGATTTGAATCTATAATTTTTCTTGTAATTTTGCCAATTTCTTGGAGGAGCCCTGTGGAATGTTAAATAGTAAACTTACTGTTTTAAGTCTCAAACAGTCTTTATGGTTAGGAAAAGGATGTCTGTATTCGCTTCTTCACTGATTAGAACTCGTAATTTTTTAGAGTGAGAAGTAATCTTAAAGATTGCAAGTGTGTCTCTCTCAAAACTCAGTATGGAAACCTAAGAATCTGTCCATTGACTCAGTCCCTGGAGGGTCAAGGAAACAAAAAGAAAAAAATGTTTAATTCTTTTAGAGCTCATGGATTCCTAAGACTATGTCCACACACCTCCACATGGGCAAACACTGAGTAGAAGTTCCTTTTTTACACGAGAAAAACAAGCACAGAGATGTTAAGCAACTTGCCTAAGATTTGTGAATATTTCATATAGCCAGTAGTGACCGAGCAAGCACGAAAACTTTGGTCTCCAGATCAGTATTTTTCTTTACTACATATCAGTTTATAAAATGGAATTTAAAATTTCTTTGACTGTTGAATGTAAGTCTTATTGGATGAAGTGTGTGAGCACTCGGCCGGGGCGTTGCTGGTCATCCCCAGATGCCCACCGTGGGCTAAGTATTCCTCCTTCGTGCTGTGATTTTATGCACTGCATGCTTAGCACCTGTGACAGGTTTTCTGATTTTCTGTTTACTCTGTTGTTTTTCCTCTCAACTATAAGCTGCCTGCATTATACTCAGTTTTATATCCTAATGGCCTAGTACAGTGTCTGAGACATTGTAGGGGCTTACTAAAAGGTCATTAAACTGAACTCTATCAAGAAAGTGGATTGCTTTAGTCAAGAAGATCTTTTATCGCTTCTGAACTCCTATTTATAATCAATACCACAGAGTTTAACAAGTTAACATTTGAGGTGCAAGTTTTTAATTAAAAAAATTTTTTTAATCGTGGTAAAACACGCATAACATAAAATTTGCCCATAACCATTTATAAGTGTACAGTGAGGTAGTGTTAAGTGCATTTACATTGTTGTGCAACCAATCTCCAGAACTCTTCTTACCTTGTAAAACTGAAGCTCTATGTGCACCTGAAACTATCACAACATTGTTAATCAGCTATACTCCAATATAAAATAAAAAGTTAAAGGAAAAAAAAAAAACTGAAGCTCTATGCCTGTTAGACCAGTGGTCCCCAACCTTTTTAGCACTAGGAACCGGTTTCATGGAAGATAATTTTTCCGCGGACCAGGGAGGGGGGATGGTTTTGGGATGATTCAAGCGTATTACATTTATTATGCACTTTATTACTATTATATTACATTGTAATATATAATGAAATAATTATACAGCTCACCATAATGCTGACAGGAGGCAAAGCTCAGGTGGTAATGCGAGCAGTGGGGAACGGCTGTAAATGCAGATGAAGCTTTGCTCCCTCACCTGCCGCTCACCTCCTGATGTGCGGCCCGGTTCCTAACAGGCCACAGACCGGTACCAGTCTGTGGCCCCGGGGTTGGGGGCCCCTGTGTTAGACAACAACTACATGATGAAGGTAGTCTTATACTCTTTTTTTTATTGCCCACAATTTACTATATCTGGGGTAGACAATAAATATTTAAGTGAAAATTTTTAACATTTTATTGTTTCTCTTTTCAGATTTAAGATTGGAATTATCTCAGCAATGCAAAATCTTATCTTTATAATGGGATAAGCACAGGTCTTATCTTTACCTGTGCTTTTGTTGTGTTAAACCTATTATAGAAATGCTATCGAGGAGAAGACTATGTTTTACCTGTAATGAAGTTCCTTTTTTTTTCCCCCCTTATTTTATTACAGGAGTTGCAGGAGCTGGCCGACTTTTCACTCCTGGTGTAATCAAAGCCATGGCTGATATCAATGAAAGGCCTATAATATTTGCATTAAGTAATCCTACAGCACAAGCTGAGTGCACAGCTGAAGAAGCATATACACTTACAGAGGTATTAATAATAGTATGATTTGGTTATGTCTATTATTTTCCCTCTATTAGCCTATTAGTTATACATTCTTGAATAATTCTTTTTGTGGTTGCTCTAGAGATTACAGCGTGTATCCATGGATCATCAAATTCTGATGTAAATGATTGCTTGTATCAATTCTGGAAAGCAGTTACTTTATATATCCATTTTAACACCCTCAGGCCTTTTGTGCTATTGTTGTGCATTTTAACTCTCTCTATATTTTAAATCCCCAAAGACATTCTTTTTGTTTTAAACAAAAATTATTCATTTAGATTTACCTACATTTTAATATTTTCCATTGCCATTGTGTCCTTCATGCATACCTGTGCTTCTATCTAGGATTATTTCTTCTACCAGAAGAACTTACTTTAAGTGTGGGTCTGATGAATTCTCTCAATAATTTTTTTTGCCTTCATTTTGAAGGATATAGTTTCACTCTGCATAGAAGTCAGAGTTGGTAGATACTTTATTTCAGAACTTTGAATGTATCATTCTTTTGTTTTCTGACTTCTGTTTTCTTTTTGATAGACCGTTTTGTCTTCGGTTTTAAGCAGTTTTTCTACTATGGACTTAGGTGTGGTTTTCTTTGTATTTATTCCACCTGAGGACTGTAGAGCTCCTGAATCTGTGGCTTAATGTCTTTTTGGACACATTCTGTCTCTTCTCTTGTAGGACTCCAGTTATGTGAATGTCAAGACTTTTTCACCATATCTAATATGCCTCTTACACTATTTTCTATGTATACCATCCTGTTTGTTCTCTGTGTTTCAATCCTGTGATTTTCTTTGGACTTATCTTCCAGTTTGCATATTCTCTTTTCAGCTGTGCTAAATCTGTTGTTAGGTTCTTAATTTTATTGTATTTTTCACTTGTGGAATTTTATTTCATTTTTTCCAGAATTCATTAATTTAGCATCACAGACTTAAAATCACGTATTATAGAAATAATCAATTTATAAATACTACTTTCGTGCCCTCACATGTCATGAAATAATTGTTTTTACCCTCTTCACATGTATCTTCACCATTATAGGGCCATTCTTTTGAGTCATGTGACAGCTCTCTGGAACAAATTTTTACTTTCATCTAAATTGTTTAAAATTTAGCTCTTTTGAATTCTTTGACACTGCCACTGGGTTATATCCCAGTTAAAAGTATCCACTTATATACCATTAGGACAGTTCCTTTTCCCCTACTGTTCTGTAGAGATATATTTGTAATCTCCACAATGTAATCACTTTCTGTATAGTTCTTGCAAGTGATCTTTAAGTGACTCTAGGAAGTGATTTTTTTCTTTTAAGTTGGTTACAACGTTGTGTTAGTTTCAGGTATGTAGCAAAGTGATTCGGTTGTATACTTTTTCATTTTTTTGTATTTGTTTCCATTATAGGTTATTACAAGATGTTGAATATAGTTCCCTGTGCTATACAGTAAATCTTTGTTGTTTAGGAAGTGATTTTTAAAGCCTTGTTTACAATGATATATAGGAGTAGTAATTGTTAGGTCATACACTTGAGAAAAATTAATAAATCTTATAAATGTTTTTGTCTCTATTAAAAGTATTTATTATGGAAAACTTTCAAGCATACACAAAAGTAGAAGGAACAGTATAATTAACTCCCATGTACTAATACCCTGCTTCAAGAGTGATAACTTATTGCCAATCTTGTTTCTTTTACATCCTACTCACCTTAGATTTTTTTTTTAAATTAATTTATTTATTTTATTTATGGCTGTGTTGGGTCTTCGTTTCTCTGCAAGGGCTTTCTCTAGTTGTGGCAAGGAGGGGCCACTCCTCATCACGGTGCACGGGCCTCTCACTATTGCGGCCTCTCTTGTTGCGGAGCACAGGCTCCAGACGCGCAGGCTCAGTAATTGTGGCTCACGGGCTCAGTTGCTCTGCGGCATGTGGGATCTTCCCAGACCAGGGCTCGAACCTGTGTCCCCTGCATTGGCAGGCAGATTCTCAACCACTGCGCCACCAGGGAAGCCCTCACCTTAGATTTTGAAGCCAGTCTCAGACATTGTATCATTTTATTATAAATATTATAGTATATCTCTCAAAAGTTAAGGATTCTTTTAAAAATATAATCACAGTATTATCACACCTCACAATTTTAACAATATTTTTTAAATACTTATTTGATTCTTTTGTATAGCTTTCAGTTCTCTGCTAAAATTTTGTCTTGTCATTTAATTTCTTGAATATATGAATCTTAATTAAGGTTAATGTCTGATAGTAACAAATATCTCACTCTCTGTGAGTCCATTTCTATTATCTGTCTTTCTTCTTGGTTATCCAGTTCTTGTATTTTTGTAAACCTAGTTTTACTTCTGTCTTTCGCTTCCTTATTGAGTGCTAGGTAGTGTGGATGAAGAATAGTAGCAATAATTTGAGGCTTGGAATGAAGTTACCTTCCTCCATAGGAGCTTTGCCTTTCCTTTTGGAGGCTGTTAGTCTGGGGCAGCTCCATATAATTCAGCAGGATGTAGTCCATGGGAGGCCTCATCTATTTCCACAGTTTACGTTTTCTCTTGGGTATGAATCAAAAACCCTGGGGTATTTATCAGCACCCCTCACCCCTAGTCGTCTCTGAAGTATACTTTTTCTCTCTCTGTCATCATGAGACTCCTGATAGCTTCAATGCTCAGGCACTCAGCCACAGATTTTCCTTTTGAAATCACTCACCTGAAGGAGGAAAGCTGCAAATGCTGGGCCCGAATATCTTGCTTTCCTCTTTTTCTGGATCTTGACTGTCTCCACCTCCAAGCTCTCCCTATCTTGGTAGCACTCCCACTTCCTTAAAACATATTTTTAATATATTTTATCCAGTTTTTCTCATTGTTACCAGAGGGAGAATTGGTGTGAAACAACCTAGACTATTGCCAAAGTAGAACTCTCAGAACTTTTTTTTTTTTTAATTTATTTTATTTATTTATTTATTTTTGGCTGTGTTGGGTCTTCGTTGCTGCGCGCAGGCTTTCTCTAGTTGCAGCGAGCCGGGGCTACTCTTAGTTGTGGTGCGCGGGCTTCTCATTGTCGTGGCTTCTCCTGTTGCAGAGCACAGGCTCTAGGCGCGCAGGCTTCAGTAGTTGTGGCACGTGGGCTCAGTAGTTGTGGCTTGCGGGCTCTAGAGGTCAGGCTCAGTAGTTGTGGCACACGGACTTAGTTGCTCCGCGGCATGTCGGATCTTCCCAGACCAGGGATTGAACCTGTGTCCCTTGCATTGGCAGGCAGATTCTTAACCACTGCGCCACCAGGGAAGCCCCTCTCAGAACCTTCTGAACTTAATATTCATGCTCTTGATATATTTAGCATTGTTTTTGTTTGTTTGTTTGTTTTTATTTATGGCTGTGGTGGGTCTTCGTTTCTGTGCGAGGGCTTCCTCTAGTTGTGGCAAGCGGGGGCCACTCTTCATCGCGGTGCGTGGGCCTCTCACTATCGCGGCCTCTCTTGTTGCGGAGCACAGGCTCCAGACGCGCAGGCTCAGTAGTTGTGGCTCACGGGCCTAGTCGCTCCACGGCATGTGGGATCCTCCCAGACCAGGGCTCGAACCCGTGTGCCCTGCATTGGCAGGCAGATTCTCAACCACTGCGCCACCAGGGAAGCCCTTTAGCATTGTTTTTTTTCTCATTGTTATAAATTTTATTTTGACACATATATTCTCTCAAAATTCCTTTTGATTCTATATTGCCACTTTGTGTTAGTCAAATTCCCTTGACTAGTGGCTTCCAACAGTTATAATAATTACTGAAACTTCTAATAATTATTGAAATCTCTTCTTTTGAACTCATCCACAAAGTCAGCATACAGATATATTAAAAAACAAAATCAGTCTCTTTAGTATACTGTCTTACTTCTTTACCAAAGAATGGTATTACTATTAGCTTGATTGCTCATCCTCTTCACCTGTCTTTACTACTTAAAACTAATGGTTATTGCCCCCCAAATTAAATCTTAGTCTTACACAAAGACTAGTTGATAAATATATACTCCATGTATTATGGGTCTTGGCATTACCAAAATATAAAAAATTTAAATATTTTGGGCAGTAGTAGTACATCAGTAGAAGACTGTTCAAACATTTAAGAATTTTATTTTTTGAATAAATTGTTATTGTAATAGATGTACACCGTTTGAATGAATAAAAATTCCTCAAGGAAACCAGTTTGATATACTGGTTGTATCAGTGTATCAGTTCTAAGATGCAAATTTTCTCACAATTTTTATAACTTTGAAATTGTGCTATCTCTTAAAAATGGTAAAAAAGCATTGTGTCATAGTTTAATTTAACATAATTTTTTTCTTAGTGTTACATAAAATAATGGCATAAATGTATGTATTTGTAGTTACTGCTTAAATTTTAAGTGTCCTTTTGTTTTTGGTGGAGGGATGTCTCAGTGCTAGTCTAACACCCTCTGCTGCTTAGGGAGAAAAATACATTTAAAAAAAAGTGTTTTCATATGTTAATGGCCAGTTGCTCAAAGAACAAAGAATAGGCTAACCTGGACTTCAGAATGAGAATACTGTTATCATTAAGGTCTTGCCACATTTAAGCTATAGGTTGATTATGAAAGAAGAAGAATTAAAAAAAAAAAGATGGCCTGTTGTGACCACTTAGAGGGGTGGATCAGGGAGGGGGACGCAAGAGTTGGGGGATATGGGGATATATGTATACATACATATAGCTGATTCACTTTGTTATACAGCAGAAACTAATACAACATTGTAAAGCAATTATACTCCAATAAAGATGTTAAAAAAAAATGGCCTGGAGAAGATGAACTGCTGTTGAATCTTTCCATTCTAGAGAAGATGCCCAAGATCTTTCTAAATCTACAAATTTACTGATATCATGAGGACATAACATTTTCCCCATAAAGAGCTATATTGTATAATCCACTTTATAAATCTATTGAAATTAATGGTGGCACAAAAATAATCTATATTATTATATACATTGTGGTAACTCGTATGGCATTAACCATGATCTTCAAAGAAACAAAATTTTTGTCACAAATAAAGCTAGGCTTAGAACAGGTGGAGAATGGTAATAGCTATCTGTAGAAAATTCTATAGCTTTCTGGAGTTGTAGGTCCAAGACACTCACCTGGGCCCACCACTGGCACAGTTGACTTGCTTCTACACATAAACCTGAGATCATTTTGAAATTGAAAGTACGTCTTGTAAAAGTAATAATTACTACACATGGTAGATCTTCAGGTTGTCCAAAGGGTCAAATTCTTGAGCGCTAAATCCACTAATGCCAAGGGTCTACTATATTTCAAAGAATAATCACTCTTGCTATAATACACATCTGTAGATGTAGGGAAAAGACAAAGCATTATCTAAACACTTAAAATAACTCTGTCAAATGTTTAGGTGTCATGTCATTTTGTGCATCCTACTGTGTGGAGATAGTTCAGCTTTCTGTTAATCACCTTTTAACTTCATCTAAATAGCTGTTTAAACATGACTTCCTTTAGTTATACCTCAAGTATTCTAAGATAAGTTATTCCTGTTTGAAAACTTGTTTTCTTGCCTTTTTTTTTGTGGTCAGGTAGGGGTGCGACGGATGGAATTTGTGGGGGAATATTATATATAAAGGATTAATAAATTAACCTTCAGGTACTTTTCAATTCCATGGGCACCAAATTCTCTTAGAAATACTGAAGGTGCTAGTAAAATGTATTATATGCTATTATAGAGCACAGTACTAAAATTGATGGATACAACAAATTTGGAGACTTCCTTTTCTTTAACAAGACAACATGCCATGTTTTTCTGGGGTGACTGTGGTTATACCATATGCCTGTTCTATAAACTGCCTATCTGGAGGGCATTGTAGCATAATAGAAAACCATGGGTTTTAGAGTTATAAAAATCTGGATTTAAATTTAACTGCTACAGTTGTGATGTGTGACTTTTTACAAAGTACTTGGAAATATTTAAGCCTTTGCTTTCTGAGATTTTTAAAAAATATATATTAGTGAAATAGAGATGATAATCTCATAAGCCTTCTATGTGGGCTAAATTAACTGAGTTAACACATATAAAGCACCTGGTACAGAGCCAGAAACAGCAGATGTACAGTAAATGGTAGCAGTTTAATTTTTGATGTTTTCCCCTCATTCACAGATGTTTATAGCAGTCTTTATTATTAGGGATGATATTTTTTTGCCGTCTACGTTTTTTAAGTTTTAAAGGAAATAGAAGTGTCAGGTTTTAAAGAATTTATTAATGGACTTTTTCAACTTTGAATGCTTGCTATGCATAAAACAAACCTTATTCTAATAAGGATTTGAATGAAAGGATTATGTTATATAGTAGATTATGCCTGTTTTGCAAGTAATATATTGGTCTACTACAGGGTTTAATTTTGTTTTAATTCACCTCAATTTTCTAGTCCACATAAAGTAACAAAATTGAGGTTATTTCATTTCTCAACAGGGAAGGTGTTTGTTTGCCAGTGGCAGTCCATTTGAGCCAGTGAAACTCAGTGATGGGCAAGTCTTTACACCAGGTCAAGGAAACAATGTATATATTTTTCCAGGTAAATGCCACCATTATTTATGTTATAGAGTAATCATTAATAATTACATTAAAATTCCTTATGAAATTCTTTAGAATTTAAGATTTAAAAAACAATGGTATTTACAGGATTTTGCTATGAATGTACAGGAAAACTCAAGGAATTCAGCAAATCCAACTTGCTCTATTTCCCCTGAAAATTTATATATTCATACCATTCATTAAATTTGTTTTTATTATAGAAATAAAGTAGTACATGGTTCATAAAAATGCAAAAGGAACAGAATGTTAAAAAATTATTTAACCTCTTTATCTCCCCTTTGTACCTCCTTATCATACTTATCAGCTATAACCACTGTGGTTTCCTTTGAGTTTTTCTGATGGTTACCATCCTGACTGGCAAACTTATCTCCCTTATCTTGATTCTTCCAACTCTAGACTGTATGTGTAAACTTCCAACTGTGAAATCTAAGTAATAATCCACATGTAATAACTAATACCTCCTAATACCTTGCTTTCTCTCTCTACCTCTCAATTTCTGTTACTACTTTTAGCTTTCCTAGTAGTTACCTTTATCTCTATATAATAAACTTAAAGAGCTTTTGTAAGCAATTTAAGACAGTTTTTATTAGCTTGCCACAGTGAAAAATGAAAAAAAAATCTGGTATTTAGCTTTCTTATCTCTTCTTATTTTCTCTCTCAACTATGGTTGGTGATATTTCTACATTGCAGAGAAATTTTTGAAACTTACATTGTGTTCTGTTGTTTTCCATGTTTTGTCACTGGATTGATTCTGAAATTACATGATTATATGTTATTCATGTCTAAACAAGACTGTGGTTTGATAAATACAGTAGAACCTGCAATTCTAGATCAACAAAATTTTTGACACTCAAAGTCTTTTAAGTGTCAAGTATAATGAATCCTCCTCTAATTTCTTGCCAGCTTTCTTCATTTCATCCTGATCCTGCTCCACAGCAAATCATTTCTGTGGTGGTTCTCTCTTGTCCATGTACACTATTCCTCTTTGTCTTGGTCTCATTTTTCTGGAATACATCTTTGAATAAGCTTTTTTATGAAGCATGGATGAAAACTGAGTTTTTATGTATCTGAAAATGTCTTTATTTTGTTCTCTCGCTTGATGGTTTGGTTGGGTAGAGATTTGTAGATTCAAAGTCATTTTTGTCAGACCTTTGGAAACATTTCTCCATTCACTTCCAGTGGCCAGGGTTGCTGATGAGAAATCTAGTGTCAATGAGATTCTCATTCCTTTATACCTACTAGCTTTGTCTCCCTAAAAATGTTTCAGTGTTTCCTTTATCTTTAGATTTCTGAAATATTCGTGGGATGCATCTAGGTTTGGGCTTTATTTCCATTTATCATGCGTGTCTGCAGGTGGGCCAATTCACTATATTTTCTTTTCCAAAGGATTTTTTGTTCTGTTTTTTTCCCCCCCTCATTTCTTTCCTTTCATTATTTCTGTTTTTCCCTTATGGAACTTGTGTCAGACCATGGTCAAATCCCTCTGTTGCCCTGACTTGTAACTTTTATTCATATTTTCGCCTCTTACCTTTTTTGTTCTGTAATATGGGGGATTTCTGTGGTGTTTGTTCATTTATCTGTATCTGTTTTGGTTTCCTTTTTTCTTATTTTTAGCACTTCTAGTGTATGTTTTGTTTCAACAGTCTTTTTTCTTTTTATTATGGAAAATTTCAAACATATACAAAAGTAGAGGGAAGAATGAAATCCCATGTTCCATTCTCCCACTTTTTGGCAGTTATCAATTTGTAACCAGTGTTATTTAATCTATACTCCCACCCACTCCGCCTTCACTGGGTTATTTTAAAGCAAATCAGAGACATCATACAATTTCATTAATAAGTATTTCAGTATGTGTCACTAAAAAAATAATTTTTTAAAAATTAAACATAACCATAATAGTGGTATCACACCAAAGGAAATAAACAATAATTGCTTAATATCATATCATCAACTCAGTAGGTTCAAGTATTATTTTTTACTCTCAATACCTTTTCTTGTCATAGAATAACTTTTTAATAGCCACTTTTTTTAAGCTTGCAGCATCCTTTCAAATCTCTCCTGAGAGTTATTAAGATTCTTTTAAATATTTCTTCCTTTGTGCTGTTTATTTTCCAGAAGTTTCTGGTAATCCTTAGCTTATTCGTTTTAATGAAAGAATTATGTTGAGTAAAATAGTGATTTGGTATGAATTTCCTTTGTACTTGTGTCTTTCTCCTTGTGGGCCTCTCCCTGAATAACTGACAACAGGCTCTAAGATTTTAGGACAGATTTATAGCACACATAGGCTGGCATCAAGGAAGCACATTATTATAACTGTTGTTAAAATAAAGATTTTGGGCCTGTGCAAAATCTTTTGGGCCTAGTGCACTTTCCTCCTTTTTCTAGTGCACTTTCCTCCTTTTCCCCCCAGCAGAGTGGTTGTGTAGAGTTCCGCTCTGCTTGTCTCTTGAGATCTAGCATCTGTAACAGAAACTCTGCCATCACTGATGATCCCCTTGTGGAACTTGATAATGTTCAAAATCAGTCTGTTCCATCCAACAATATTTCTCTGGCATAAAGACCATGAAAAGAATACTTCTCTGCTGATTTTAACAAAGCCATTTTTAATATTGTATTTGACTAACAGAATTTGGCAGTTGATTACTTTTATATAACATTTCAATGTTCTAACTTTATTAATAACAGTTATTAGGACTATAAATATAGACAAAAGAATGACTTGGTAGCAGAGGTTAAAATGGGCTTAAAAACAGGATTGGCCAAAAGAATGATCAAAAAGCAGTTAAAAACTCAAGGCTTTGGAAATGTCTGAATTACCTACTCCAGCAATTATACCTGGATGAACAACACAATTAAAACCTAAAAGGGGGGCTTCCCTGGTGGCACAGTGGTTAAGAATCTGCCTGCCAATGCAGGGAACACGGGTTCGAGCCCTGGTCTGGGAAGATCCCACATGCCGCGGAGCAACTAAGCCTGTGAACCACAACTACTGAGCCTGCGCTCCCAACAAGAGAGGCTGCGACAGTGAGAGGCCCGCGCACCGCGATGAAGAGTGGCCCCCGCTAGCCGCAACTGGAGAAAGCCCTCGCACAGAAACGAAGACCCAACACAGCCATAAATAAATAAATAAATAAATAAATTTCTATTAAAAAAAAAATTCTACTGCAAAATATACTACAAAATTATTAAAAAAAAACAAAAACAAAAAAACCTAGAAGGGCCAGAGCCTTCCTAATCAGGAAGAAGTGACTGAGAGGTAAAGCTGTGCTTTTCATGGAGAGGTCGAGAGTTGGAGTCTGGCACCTGTGAAGGATGGGATGCTAGTGAGCCACTTCCCACTTTGGGCTGAAACCTTAAAGGACTGTACCTTGGAGTGTGGGTACAGTTTGCACTTGAGGTGATCTAGAAAACCTCAAGCCTTTGTTTTGGCCTACCAGTGCCCACAAGTGCCTGGCAGAAGCAAGCAGAAGTCTTCTCTGGTACAAGATAACACTATCCTATTCCTCAAGTTACTTTTACAAATAAATTTTCAAATACAACCCTAGTTAAGAAATAAAAGATAATGAAGCACATAAAGAGACAAGCCAACACAAGCCAAAAGTAGCAGATACAACAAAAAGAAAACTCTGGAACTCTAAATATCAGACAAGTGCTATGAAACAAATACGCTTATTATGTTTATGGGATAAAAGCCAAGCTTGAAAAATTCAGCCAAGTAACACGAAATTCTACAATTGAAAAATACAATAAATTAAGAACGCAGTGGATGAGGCTTATAACAGATTAGACCAAAGGAAATTAATAAACTGGAAGATAGGCCAGAAGAAACGATCCAGACACCAAAAAAAGGGGAAAATATAGAAAAACAGATATATACCGTTAATTGATATACATTTAATTGAGATCCCAGAGGAAGATGAGAGTAAGAATGAAGCAGAGGCAATATTTACAGGCTTCATGGCTGAGAACTGACAGATGACATCACTACACAATATTCAGGGAGCTCAGTGAAATCCACATGGGATAAGTAAAAAGAAATCTACATCCAGTAACATCCTTGTGAGGCTTCAGAAAACAACAACAAAGAGAAGACTGTGAATTCAGCCAGAGCAAAAAGATTTCCTTCAAAGGAATAATTGTTAGGCCAACTGACTTCTCAACAGCAACAAGATGCCAAAAGACAGTGGAGTGACCTGTGTGAGTGGCTTCTACAAAATACTTGTGAAGCTAGAGCTCATTACACAGTGAAAAGCCCCTTCAAGGATTAAAACAAAATGAAGATATTTTCAGAAGAGGAAAAAAAGAGGATTCACCATATGCAGACATGTAAGAAAGGAAAGTAAATTCTAAAGAGTATTCCTTAGGCAAAAGACAAGTAATCCCAGCTAGAAGCTCAGAGATGTAGGAAAGAATGAAGAGCAAAGAAAGTTGTGAATATTTGAGTTAAACAAAAGGAACGTTTTATGTGTAGGGTAAAACAATAATGACATGTGGGATTTTGAAAGATACAGAGACAAAATTAAAAGGCACAATAATAATAGCTTATCAGTTACATAGAGTTAAACTGTTAGGAGGAAATTCCATTGTCTGGCAGGAGGGCAAACTAAAAATTAACATGAAACTTTGATTAGAATGCATGTTATAAATTTTAAGATAACCACTAGAAGACTAGAAGAGCTTCCAAACTATGATAAGAGAATATTAGGGGAGGAAATGAAATTATTTTCTTTTTTAATCCAAAAGGTAAGAAAGAATAGGAAAGGGAATATGGAATAGACAAACATAAGAAGACAATAGATTTTGCCCCAAACATTTAATTAACTACATTAAACGTAGATGGAACGAATACTCAACTTAAAAAAAATTTATCTAGAGGCTAGATTAAAATAATGAAGCTATTAACCACCGTGGTCCTCTTCCATCCCTGAGTAACTGAGTTACCATACTTCCCCACTCTGGCCAAAGACTGCTGGGATACTCTTTGAATAGTGTGAAAGCCCGAATAGGGTTTGCCATATTCGTGCTCATAGCAAGCAATTTTTTAAGTTCCTAACTGTTACATATGAGAAACACTCAAAGAAAGGGATTTTAAGGAAAATCCCTTATATGAACAGTTTATTTCATAAAAGAAACTAAATAGACAAACAGAAAAAAGCAGTTTAGGAAAAAACAGGTTATGTGGGGAGATGGAATGTTAAAAAAAAAAAACTATCAATATCCTCATGGAGAGAAATATTCCAGACACAAGACAGAATTTTATTTTTAAAGAATTAGAAAACAAAAATGAGCTCTGGAAAATGAAAAGTTTGGTAGAAGGATTATAAGAAAAAGTTGAAGAAGTCATCTGGAAATAGAGCAAAGATCAGAGGATGGAAAATAAAGAAAAGAAAATTAGAGGACTAGTCCAGGAGGTACAATATCAGAAAGCAGAATTTTCAGGGAGAGAGAACAGAAAAGTGGAGGGAAGTAAATTATCAAAGACTTCATGAACATTTCCCCAAATTGCAAGACCCAAATTTCCAGACAGGAAGGGCCCACCTACCAAGTGCCAAATACGGTGGGCAAAAGTAATGCACCTCAAGGCATACATTGTGAAATTACAGAACATTAGGTACAAAAAAAGATCCTACATACTTCCAGAGATGCAACAAAAAGATAATTGTTGAAAAAGGATCTGGAGTCACATTGGCACCAGACTTCTCACCAACAATGCTGGAAGCTGTGAGGTATTGAAATAATGCCTCACAATTCTGAAGGAAAATTATTTCCAAACTAGAATTTTAAACCCAGACAAACTATCAAATAAAGTGGAAGGTAGTAAAAATGTGTGTGTGTGTGTGTGTGTGTGTGTGTGTGTGTGTGTTGGGGTGCTGGTGGGGGCTCTTCAAAAATGCAAGATTTCCAGAAATGTATCTCCTATGCACTGTTTTTCAGAAAACTACTGGAGAATATATTCTACCCAAAAAAGGGAGTAACAAAAATACTAGGAAGAAGTGAGATTTATAGGAAATGGACTCAACTTAGAAGCAAAGGGAATCCCCATGAAGATGAAGAGAGTTTCCAGGATGATAGCTCCATATCTGGAATGGAGAGCAACCAAGCCAGATTGGAGTTTCAGCAGAAATTTATTCTCGAGGATGAAATTAGAGAAATGTGAAATAGCTGAAATTACTAGATGATTTAGACAACTAAATGAATAAGTGTCTCAGCATGAAATAATTTTAAGTACCGAAAAATCAAAGGAAAAAGCAGGACAATAACCTTAGGGAAAACAAAAAGGCAGAAGAGGAAAAAGTTAGGATATAATGTTAATACACAGCTCAGCTGTGAAGAGCACTTATGAAGTCATAATAACATAAACACTGAACACTGATTCAACCAAAATTATGCTCTAACTATATTGGTAAGAGGGCTGGAAATGTGCAAGAAAGCTAAATACTTATTTCCAACAGGAAGGAGTCAGTGATCTCCAAAACTAAAAGTCAAGCAGAAGAAATAGAAGCAAGCTGTGAGAGAGAGAAATACTAAAATAATCAGCTAAAAGAATTAAAAGTAGTTACTTCTGTAGAGCAAGAAATGGAGGATTAGAGATGGAATTGATTTTTTTTAAGTCAGTATCAACATTTTTTTTTTAATATTTATTTATGTATTTTTGGCTGCGTTGGGTCTTAGTTGCGTCAGGTCTTAGTTGCAGCGCACAGGCTCTTCCTTGTGGCGCATGGCTTTCTCTAGTTGTGGCGCGTGGGCTTAGTAGTTGCGGTGCGCGGGCCTAGTTGCCCCGCAGAATGTGGGATCTTAGTTCCCCAACCAGGGATCAAACCCCCATCCCCTGCATTGGAAGGCGGATTCTTAACCACTGGACCACCAGTGAAGTCCTGGGAATTTATGTTTTTGTAACAACTGTTGATGAATTGTATGCATTTGTAATTTTGATAAATCTGAAAACTAAATTGAGAAAAGCCATTTGATATTTCTAAAATTATTTCTTCTAATAAGTAAGAATTATAGCAATTAAAGATCACTTAATTTTAGTGCTCAGATTTCTGTTTTCTCTTGACTGCTTCATTTTTTGAAGGGGCTGTTTGGGGTAGGGGTGGGTTACCATTAATTTGCTTTAAATCTAGGAATTTATTTGGCTACTTTCATAATTGGAAGTGACCTTACTAAGTAAACTATTTAAAATGTATTCCAGGTGTGGCTTTAGCTGTTATTCTCTGTAACACCCGGCATATTAGTGACCATGTTTTCCTAGAAGCTGCAAAGGTAAATGTTTTAAATATTGTTTGGTTATTTTATAAAGGATGAATTATAAAGCTGAATGGATCTTAAAAACAGAGAGAGAATGGGTTAAATCTGCCTTAGGAGTGGAAAGGAAGTTACTCATCCGTTGCTTTTTTGATTTACCTTCTACTTTTGCATAAAATTAATTTATCATTTTTCCAGTGTTTGATTGTAAGCTATGAATCTTTTCATATATACTGTACCTGTATTATACATATCTGAAAGTAACATAATTGTGACAGCATAGATAAAATGTCTTTAAATCTGATTTTTTAAAAAAGTCTTTAAATCCGGTTATTTCTTTACTGTTTAGTGGTAAACGGTTTTAATTTCTGCAGTGGTTTAAGTGTATTCCTGCTAGAAATAAGGAAAACATGTTACCTGTATTATTCTCTGCTCCCCCAACCCTTTCCCCATTTTATTAGTCCTTATTATTCTGTTATTTAAGCAAACAAAAGTGAAATTCTTTTTTTTTTCTCTTCAGGCTCTGACAAGTCAATTGACGGATAAAGAGCTAGCTCAGGGGAGACTTTACCCACCACTTGCTAATATCCAGGAAGTTTCTATTAACATTGCTATTAAAGTAAGTAATAATTTATACCTCTTCACATAAATTTTAATGGTGTTTTCTTCATGCAAGTAACACAAGTTCATTAGAGAAAAATCAGAAACATTTAGAGGGTACAAAGAAGAAATTTTAGGTTGCTCATATTCTTACTACAGAATATAACTTGCATTTGTTGCCTTCTATTGTTTTTTCTTCCCAAACACATAATAAAAATGCACACACATGCAGTCACCTGTGCCTGTTTTTAAAATTGGTTTCTCATTGCAGTTTTTTCCACTTAATATATTGTAAGCCTTTCCCCGGGTAAATCAATAATAATTCTCATGATCACTAATGCTTCATGGAATTCTCTTTGTTGTTATTATCATAGTTTGCTTAACCATTTCTCTATTTTGGGGGACATTTAAGCATCTTTCGTTTTGTTAGAAATAATATTGTAGTGAACATCCTTAGATAAGTCTTTATGTGCATTTGTGATCTTTTTTTCTTAAGATAAATTTCTAATCCTAGGAACAAAAGGATTAACATGCTAAGGCCTCTGATACACATTGCCGAATGATTCTTGAGAAAAAAGTATTGATTTACATTGCCCCTGTTAGATATGATGTATCTGTTTTCCCATACCTCTGCCAATATTATTTTTTTAAATTTTACATATCATTTTTATTTAAAACACTTATTAAACTGAAGAATTTTTTTTGTTTTTATTGAACAATAGTACTCCTTCCATATTTGTCTTCTACTTTCTAACACTGTGCTCTTAAAATATTAAGGGTAATGTTCCTTCTGTTTTGTGTGGCGCAGGTATTTTCCCACTTGTCATTTATTTTAACTTGTTTGACATGCCATTTTCACAAGGTTTTTTAATGGAATGATCTATTTTATAGATTGTTTCCTCACCTCCTATGAATGTTAGTGCTTTCTCCCACTCCAAAATCATAAATATCTACCTGCATTTTCTAATAACTTAAAACTTTTAATCCCTCTGAGATTTTAGTGTGTGATGTGAGACAGAGAAACATTTTTTTCTGAATAGTTAACCAGTTGCCCCAGCACCAACTGATTGGGAATGTTCCTTTTGTTAACATAAAAACCTTGATTTCTTTACTAAGAGTCTGTTCCTGACCATATTTGCCTATTATTAGGCACTGTTTTAATTTAATAATGTGTACTATTTGATATTACACATTATACATGCTAGAACCATCGTTATGGTTTTTCAGTATTTTCTTGTCTGTTCTGAACTGTTTATTCTTTTGGATGAATTTTTGTATCAGTTTTTTGAATTTAAGAAAACCCTGCAAACTGTGTATGAAACTATGTCATATTTATAAATTAAGTTGGTGAAATTGAGTCTTTCTGTATTGAGTCTTCCTTATTCAATTTCTCTCTCCACTTATTAAGGTTTTTTCCTTCTTTTTTAAGTTTTTCAGTATAATTTTGTTGTTTTCTTCATCTAAATGTGGCATGTCTCCTGTTATTTTCCTAGATATTCAGAAATTTTGTTATCCTTTAAAATAACGTTTTTTCTTTCCATGTATATGTCCTCACTGGTCATTTCTAGTATATAGGGAAGGTATTAATATTTATGAATTTATTTGATAACAGGTTTCTTTGTTGAACAATCCTAATTCTTTTCATAGTTTCTCAGTCAATTCTTTTGGAATTGTTGAGTTGTGAATCATCTGCAAATAAGTTTTTTTTTTTTAATGTATAGTTCATTTTTCCCTATCTTACTAAACTAGTTGCTACTTAAAATCAGTTTTAAACAATTGGGTTGATAAGGGCATCCTTATATTTTAATAAGGATTGAAATAAGTATTTTTTAAATATTTTTGAAGAAGTAGGCTTCTATTTGTACTATTTACTAAGATTTTCTTAAATATCAGAATTAGATGTGGAATTTATCAACCACACTTTCAACTTGTATACTGATGATCATAAGATTTTACCCCTTTGGCTAATACTGTTATTGTTACATTATATTAATACTCGTAAACTAAGCAAAGATTGGGAACTGGTAAAGGATGATATGTTTAGGAAATAACCAATTCAGTTGATCGTGGAGTCTAAGGTATAGATAGGAAAAAGGCATTAGATAAGATTTGAAGTTATTTTAAGACCAGCTTGTACAGATACACAAATGCCAGACTAAGGAACCAGAATACCTTACTATTGTAAAACAACTGAAGAATTTAGAGCCCAGAATTAGGATGAATAGAGTTCAACTTGAGAATTACAGGATATTACAGGTGGGACAGATTTGGGGAGATATCAGTTGATTAGATTACTGGTGTGTCTGGCATGAAAGGTAGTACATGGGGAAATAGAAGGAGATCTGTGCTGGGGTTGGTATAGGAGCAGAGTCCCCAGGATCGTCTCTCTCTTCCCCCTCCTTCTCCGGTGTCCTAAGGCTTTCCTGTTTAGGAGCCAAGGGATCAGGTGAGCAGCCAGTGCTGTGTACCTGTCCCCCAGCAGTACCCACAGCCAGCGGGCAGCCCCATATAGTCACCGGTCACCTCCTGCATGCCTACTTGATCAAGGAGGACTCCCTCCGATCTCAGGCCTTGCCCCCAGTCATCTCTGTGGGTACAAATATGTTTCCTACAATAGCCTAGACAATACAGTTGACCCTTGAACAATGCGGAAGTTAATGGCCGATCCTCTGCGCAGTCGAAAATCTACATAGAGCTTTACTGTTGGCCCTCAGTTTTCCAAGGTTCCACATCCACAGATTCAACCAACTGGGGATCACGTAGTACATATTTAGTGAAAGAAATTCACATATAAGTGGACCTGCACAGTTCAAACCTGTGTTGTTCAAGGGAATTCTGTCTCAAAATATAGTGAGGTTGAACTCCTAAGACCAAGGACTATCTTTAATAACCATCATTTTTCTTTAAATTTTTCTTTTAGAAAACTGAAATAAACTCTAATAGTAGTCACCATTTGGAATGGGAATTAGAGGAGAAAGACATAATTGTTTGATTTTTTTTTTTTTTTTTTTTTTTTTTACCACGTATCACTGCATTGTTTTAATGTTAAAATTAAACCATAACTTGAGAACTTAACTAGATGACAGGCACCGTGCTACCCTGTGAGGAAGCTCTTCATACTACCCCATCTTACATCAAAACAGCGAGTCAGAGGCTTTATCTTCACCACCAGTCATTGTGTGTGGCTTGCCACAAAGATCAGAAATTCATTCAAGCCAGTTTAGGTGGGAAGTAACCTAGCTTAACTGTTTACGGTCTGGGACCTAGAATCAGAATGCTTTGGGTTTGAAACATCAGTTCTCACTTTAAATAGCTTGGGCAAGTTACTTAAACTCCTCAAACTTTGGTGTTCTCATGTATAAAATGAGAAGAATAATAGTACTTGTCTCCTAGGGTTCTTGGGAGGATTAAATGAGATACCCACGTAAAGCACATAGAACATGCCTGGCACTCAGTGATGGTGGTGGTGAGTTGCCATGTATAGGTTCTAGCCCTAACTTTACTTGACCTTATAGTTCTAGTGTCCAACACCCGATTTATAACAATTTCTATGTCTTTTAATTCAAATTCTAGAGGAAAAACATCTGGCTCACTTTGGGTTAGATTTTCACCCTAGTCCAGTCAGCTCTGACTAGGAAGTAGAGTCTCCTACACACGGTCTCAGCAGGGCGGTGGGGAGGGACACAGGTGGGGCAGGCTACCAAGTAGGTCTGCTGGACCAACACACGGTAGAGCTTAAAATTATTGAAGTATTAAGGAAATGCTGATAATAATTTGGAGGGGGGGACTTTAAAGTCACTTTAAAACATATTGAACTTATGGTGAGACTGCAAATGTTATCTTTTAATAGTTTGTGAATGTCTTGAAGTAAGTCAAAGTAATGTTATTTTTTATTATGAAAAAAACGCCATTCTTCCAAATTCATTACTTTGTGTTTTAATAATACTTTTTCTCTTAAATGGGTTAATACTCAGAGTCTACACAGTAATCTTTTGTATTTTTCAGGTTACAGAATATCTGTATGCTAATAAAATGGCTTTCCGATACCCGGAACCTGAGGACAAGGCCAGATACATTCGAGAAAGAATATGGCGAAGTGAATACGATTCCCTGCTGCCGGATGTGTACGATTGGCCAGAGCCTGCGTCATGCCCTCCGCCAACAACGGAATAGAAGCACACCACTGGTGAACACTTTCCATGCTTCAGGGACTCCTTTCTTCAGACAAAAAGAGAGGACGTTCTCAAACGTATGGTTTTTTCTGTGTTTTATTCTCCCCCACCACTTTGCTTATTTTTTCCCATGAATCTCCACTTCCGTACAGGGTGGACCTGTTGACTACATTGTTAATGCCCACCTGCACCCTGAAATGAGATGACCATAATGCTTTCATTCTGATTTGTAGCTCATACCACATCAGAGATATTAAAAATGTACTTGTGAATGTCTTCACTTGTGCTCCTGTTCACTCTTGCCAAAGTATTTGCTATTTACTATTATAGCTAATCATCTTCTCTCACCCAGTTCTTTTAGGGCTACTAAAATAGAAATTTACTTCTGTGGGTACGAGTACAGAATTTTGGGAAGAAGCCAAATTTAACCAAATTCTAAGGACAAATTGTCAGTATCTAAAAATGTCCTTTTATTTCTGCTTCATTTTACCTTCATGCTCTGAAATTCCTTTTCAGTAGATAGATCTGGAAAAATCTACTCTATTATGTATTTTCTGGGACTAAACTGAGGCTTAACTATAACGTGGGAGAAATGGGAAGTACTGCTGCCTTTAGACAAATAAACTAGTCATTGTTTTCAACAGTGTATAAAAATCTCAGTGTAACTTTTTAAAATAAATATCTTAAATTTAATTGCTTCAATTTTGCTATTTTATTGCCCAACGAGAAATTTAGGTTTGCTTATTATGAAAAACACATATTTTCATTTTCTTCTAGATGATTCTAAAGAAGGGGGTCTAGGATACCTGATGCATGAATTATGGTTTTTGACAGCGTGTGACCTAACCGATTAGCCATATGCTTCACATCTGAATGAGTCATATTTAGACTCATCTGTGAGTCTATACCCTTATTCCAGTAGTGATGCTCTTTATTACTTGAGATAATTTTGGAATGTTCATATGATACATTCCTTTATCATTAGTAGTGACAACTCTTTCTCCATTGAAGATGGATTTAATTGTTTGAAACCACCAAAATTAATTTAGAGCTAAGTGGGAATGAATAAAGTAGGTGTTCAGACCAGTAAATGTCATTTTTAATCCCAGTAAAATGGGTAATAACTGGCTAGTGAGACCAGTTTTCTTATGTGGCTTACACATTGGAGAGTTCCTAAAGAACAATCCCAAACATTTTGAGAAGTAGTATTGCAATATATGAGCCTAACATAGTTTGCTTTGGGGGAACAAACAAAACTTAAATGCCCATTCTAGAATATTAACTACAAAAAATTATTCATAGCTACATATCAGTGTGCACATTATTTGATATTTCCCTCCACAGTCCTTGATATGTTAGATGTGATATTCTGTAGGGAGATAAAAAGGCTTCATTTTTATGTTCCTGTCTCCTTTTACCTATAGGTAGAGATTGATTCACAATAATTTTGAATATAATTCAGTGTTTTTAAGAATGCTTGAAATAGCATTGCCATTTGGAGTATGGGAAAATGCAGTTGGTTAAATCCACTTAACAGATGAGTAAAGTCAGAGGTATGTTATATCATCAGTCTGTTTTGTAAAAAAAGCAATCAGGTCACAATTTGTTTTTTTCAATTAAGGATGAAAGGTTTATGTTTTTCATATTACCTTTGTCAAAACAAAGTCATCCACAAAAATATTTTCTGTGAAATCTTGATTTTAGTTTAACATTACAAGTAAAATAATTACAGACCTGTTTTTCACCTAATGCTTATTGAAGACAGGAAAATGTAGAATTAAAGTAATTTTACTAAGATGTTTGCTTATTAAATATGCCTAATACAGTATACGTGGAAATTAAAAATATTTTAAGGAAAAAACAAGGCCAAATGGCATATAGCCTGCTTACTTAAATAAGACAGAAATCATATTTATACTTTAGAAGCTACTTATTATGTGTTATTTACAAACCAGTATTTTAAGAAGTAACAATTTTTTAGATATCAATTAAAATGTTTTCGTATATAAGCTAAGAATACAGGCAGCAACGAACTGTCAGCGTGGTGGGAAGGGAGGTGGCATAATGGCAGCAAATTGGAAAAGAAATGGACCTTCTCTGGAAACTTACCTAGCGAAAAGGTAATTAATTTGAAAAATAGCAATGGACAGTCATTTTTATTCTTTTGAAAAAAGAAGACATCCTGTAGATTAGTCTGTCAAATTATTTAGTGGGAAAAGTGAGAATACATATTTTTCTAATCTGAGACCACCACCTGTACTGTGAAATAAATTGGATAACTAATGAGGGTAAGGTTTATTGACTATAAGGGGAAAAGTGTTAAAGATTTTGGTTAAAACTTTCTTAAGGGATGGATTCTTAACCAGGAAGTTGCCACCAAGTCACTGTGAAGCTTTAAAATGCAGATGCCTCCGCCCCCTCCTTTAAGGCCCCCTGGACCACCTGGAGCAGGGCTGTGGCAGGTGTAGTTTCAGTAGGTCCCCAGGTGATTCTGATGCACACACTTCCCCTCCCCTCCCAATCACTGTCTTAAAGTGGATGTCCAAATCATGTGGAGAGCTAACTAATTCCTCCTGCTGATGCGGTGGGTCTGGGGTGGGGCCTGAGATTCTGCATTTCTGACAAGCTCCCAGGTGATGTCCGTGCTGCTGGTATAGAGAACACACTGAGTGGCACTGCTCCAGAGTACTGAGTGTGGTGTGCGTTTAAGTTTAGTGCTCAGATAGTATATACTTTCTATGAAAAAGAAAACTGAAATTCTGTTCTTTCATCTATTTTTTGTTATGTATAACTTACATAGGATGTTCATAAGAACAAAAATACAGAACTTTTAAACAGCTTATTCTGAAAATATGTAAATAGAACATTGTTCAATTCTAAATTAGATTTTAAATATACTTGTTAAGGAAACCCTAGCAACTAGTTTTCATTTATAAAAGATTATCAAGTGGATATTTGTTCTCTATTATTATTTGTCTTATGATATGACTTACCCTATCCTTTGTCTTTTCTTTCTCTAAATTATCAGCCTCTGGAGAAATGAGATTCTACATTCTCCTTTGGTAAGGAGTTGCTAATGAATTAAGACCAAAGCATAATAATTATCAAGGGGTATGGGGCATTATTTACTCTCAGATAACTGAGAAAGCCCAAAGGGGAGAGTAGAGGAGTGGGAGAAGTCTTGCCTTAGAAAAAATACTCCATCCAAATGCTCCTGTTGCTTTTCCCAAGCCCATTCAGTATTCCTCAAAAATAACCTCTTCAAACTTTGAACAGCTCCAAGGTTGAATTCACCAAAATGGGATCAGCTCTGTTGCGTGTACATACTTGAGAACATTAATATAAAGCTCAAAGCTCTCTACTGGGATTCCATTTAAAGGGACTGTCCTAAAGAATGAAGTAACACCAATATTGTATTTCCTCTCCACAGGTGCAGGTACATTGCTGACTTTATAGAAAATGGCAGAGAGATTCATTATCTACTTGGGCTCTCAACTGATATATGATTTGTACTTTCATGTACATCTAGATGTTAAAATGAAATAAATCCTCCACAGACAAGCTAAATAAAGTAACATACTTAATATTTAAAATATTCAAGACAATTTTACTACAGAAAACTTACCTCTCATCTGAAGTCAAGATGTTTTAATATAAGTGGACAGAAAGCTCAATGCTTTGTTCCAAATTGTATAAATTAATCTGGGCCTGATTAGGACAGGACTCTTATTGCATAATTCCCTTAATCCTTGCCAGCAGTTTCTCAAATAAACCAGTGATTAGATTTTAAAACAATAATTATTTTCGTTACTTGGATATGGAAAATAGTGCCTCTCAAAGAGAAAAAGTCAGGGTCTGGAAATGTGTACATAGTTCAGTGACGTAAAACACACAAATTACGTCAAATGACTGGGATGCTTTGTATATTTCTGTAACAGCTTTTTGCCAGTAAACTGACTCTTTGATATGGCTATTTAATCAATCTTGGTTTTCCCAAATAAAAACTTATTTTCCACTTTGCTCTTTGGGAAATTACCCCTACATTCAGCACACTTTTAGAAGTTTTAAGACGAAGGGGAAATTTATGGGTATATACTACCCAATTTTCAGTATGTCCTTTTATGTTCCAGGAAAACTGTTCCCCTTTATTTTCCTAATTTTAAGTGTACGTCCTGGCAAATCACTGATTCCTACATAGTCACTGAATTATCACCAACACGTTAGGTATGTTCAGTTAGCAAATGCTGATAAACTAAATTTTATGGATAGCACCTACTCTGCCGGGCACTGTTCTAAGCATCTCACATGCATCAGCGTATTTAATCCTCAAAGCCACCTTCTGTCACTGTGCCTCTTTTACGGAGAAGGACACAGATGCTCAGATAGGTTAAAAGATTTGCCCAAGTTCTCTGCTGGTGAGAGGCAGAGCTGTGTGTCACCTCAGCCCTTCTCAGGGAAGAAGGGCCTCTGTGACCGGCGATTTTATCTGGATCTTAAATACCTTATCTTCAAGAATTGTTATTTCAGATGAAAATTGTTCACCTATTATGATATTAGTCTTAGGTCCTTTTTAACGTGTTTTACCAGTTCCTGTGATTTTTACTTTTTCCCATTTATAATTCAAATACAACATAAACCTATTTAATTTGTTAGTCTTAAGCATTTTAAGTACTGGATGTAAACAAAAGATTTGGTTTTGAATTTGATAAATTACACCAAAAATTCCAGCTCACTAACATCTTTAGATTTGCTAATCTTCACAAAACCACCAACTGCTATCACTCTGTGCAAATCAGTTTCAATAGTGCTTATACACTTTGTATCTTGACATCTGCCAATGTCGATATGAATTGGAATTGTAAGATATATTTTTAATTATGTCTATTGTATTACATCCATATCTATAACTTCTTCCACTAAAAGGTCATAACAGAAAGTAGTAATATAAAAATGTATGTGTGGAATAAGGAATTTCTGAGATCTATTTTAGCTAAATATTTGACAAAGTAAAATTTCTGCCTAATGTTTTATTATACTTTGCCTAATGACCTTTAACTGAAATTAAAACCATATTTTGCAATTGATATTGTGTTTCCTTTGATAGCATCCCAAGCATTCATTATTGACTTGAAGGAAGCCACACGTAGCAAAAGTCATTGCTTACCCTTTCTCACCTTTGTATTTAAGATAAGGAGATGGAATAAGCCGTCTTCTGGTAATAGCTTATGGGAATACCAGTTTAAGGGGAATGCCTTGTGTAGAGTGTATTTTACCAGATTGACTTACTCCAGATGGTTCCAGGAGTCAGTCTGAAAACTTCCTAATGGTGTGAACTGTTTTCTTCTCATTTGTTATAAATTTCTTCTCATATATTCTACAGAGATGTGTGTGTTTTCTTTTTTTAAATCGAAGTATAGTTGATTTACAATGTTGTGTTAGGTGTACAGCACAATGATTCAGTTTTTATATATACACATATTCTTTATCAGATTCTTTTCCCTTATAGGATATTACAAGATATGGAATATAGTTCCCTATGCTATACAGTAGGTCCATGTTGGTTATCTCTTTTAAATATAGTAGTGTGTATGTGTTCATCCAAAACTTCGAGATGTGTGTATTTTCTTAATAAAATTTTATATGCATCAGAAATGTATGACCTTGTTTTTAAAGGCTGCTGTATATAGGGCACTCCTAAAACTTGGTATTATTTTAAACCTTAAAACACATGCACACTCAGAATACTTGATCCCTTGGGACTATGCTGTTTGTTAGACTGAAATTCACTGTGGAGCTAGTCATGCTCCCCATTTTTTCATTTCCTTCTGTTTGGTTCCCTACTCCCTTTCTCTCCTTATTTTGTTTAATCAGAGGAGTAAAGGAATGAGTTCTCACCTCTTCCCCCTACCACATACAGATTCTAAGACCCTAATGCTGGGATACTAAAGCAGGAAAACTATGTTGATTTTGTGATAAAGGGGGAAATGCTATAATAGCTCATACTTACTGAGTACTTCCTTCAAGCCAGGCACTGTTCTAAGTACCTGATACCCATTTACTCATTTAAACTTCACAACAACCTTATGAGGTGTTAGGTACTGATATTGTCCCCATTTTACAGATGTAAGGTCTGAGGCGCAGAACTCTTAGGGTCACATAGCTACTTAAAATGGCAAAGCCACTATGCAGAGCTCTTGCGTCCTGTTTTGACAAAACTCTGATCCTGTTTAAACTAGATTCTCCACGTCCTCTGAGCACAGGCTGAGCAGCACAACACGGCTGTAGAACATTCCAGTCGTGCTCAGTCAAAATCACTAATTTCAAGACACCCTCAATGCTCCTGGCACTTGCCCGTCCAGCGACTCCGATACCTTCCCTGCTGTCAGATTCCCTGACATCCTCCCACATCCTTGCTCTCAAGACAGCTTTGCTTCCTATTTCACAGACAAATAAGACGATCAGAAGAGAATGTCCTCGAGCTCCCCTTCTCCCATCTCCCCAGGAACCTTGAGAAAGTGAAAAGCAGCAGCTCCTAACTTCCAGGAGCTGGCCTGATACTAGGAACTCACAGCTAGGCCTCAGCCGGTGCTCTCCTGTTGAATGGAAACCATCTCACGTCAGACAGGAACGTCGACATCAGACAAGGCCACTCTGACCGCAACGGATCAAGATCAAAACAAGGCTACTCCACCATCACGTCTACACACGGACAAACCTGAGCATCGTCCAAACCACAGAAATAACCTCCCTCGCGCCCTCCCCCCGGCCCCCACATCCTGGCTAATATGCTTGACTACAAGACTTTACCAATTACAGTTTTAGCCTCACTCTAGTCTGCATTCCCTATAGAAAAGGTTTATTGAGATAATCAATCATAGGTGTGTCCTCGCTTCCTGACAGCACCCAATCCAGAGTGAACCCCAGCTTCCGTGGGCCCTCTGCAAAACTACCCAACGAAACCCCAAATCCTGTAATAGGTGCTTCCTAACACACTCATACGGACACCCCAGAGTTCCCCATGTGTGCGCTCTCCCCAGCTGCAGTGAGTGAGAAACCCAACTTGGTCACAGTTACAGCTGTGTTCCTGGTGCTCTTTGGCTGGAGGGCAGTGGCAACCTGCATCTGCACCCACGTGCTTAGGAATGGGCCACACTCCTGTCAGCCAGGACCAGCCCCCCACTTGGGCATGAGGTACCATCTCCTCTCACCTGCTTAAGGGCCTTGCTCATCAATTCTCCCCTCTCCGCATCATCCATTTTCCCTCTATTGGATCACTGTCATGCTGACTGGGGCCGGAGGACTCTTGACTCTTCTTCCCCTCCAGCTATTGCCCCAAGTCACTATTCTTTAAATCAAAACCCTTCACTACTTCCTCTATACTTCCTGACTTCCATCCTTCTCCTTCCACTTGCTCTTGAACCTCTGCAATCAGGCCTTCATAGCCAGCATCCACAGAAACCTACACACTGCCAAATTCAAAGGTCACACTTTTATTTTAATTTTACTGTATCCGTAAGCATCATTTGTCACAGTTGATCACTCCCTCCTTTTCATTGTTATTATTTTTTAATATAGATATAATTTCAAACTTATAGAAATGTTGCAAGAACAGTGCAAAGAACTCCCAAGCGCCTTTACCGAGATTCACCAATTGTTTACATTTTGCTCTATTAGTTTCGTCATTCTCTCTTTCTCTCTCACTATATAAATATTTATTTGCTGAATGATTTAAGAATAAATTGCAGACATGATGCCCCTTTACTCCTAAGTACTTCTGTGTGCATTTCCTAAGACCAAAGGTATTCTCTCACATAATCACAGAATAGGATTATTTATGTATAGTATCATGTCATCTGCAAACAGAGTTTTACTTCTTCTTTTCCAATTTGTATTCCTTTTATTTCTTTTTCTTCTCTGATTGCCATGGCTAGGACTTCCAAAACTATGTTGAATAATTGTGGTGACAGTGGACATCCTTGTCTTGTTCCTGATCTTAGAGGAAATGCTTTCAGTTTTTCACCATTGAGAATGATGTTTTCTGTGGGCTTATCTCTGTGCTTCCTGGACTTGGGTGGCTATTTCCTTTCCCATGTTAGGGAAGTTTTCGACTATAATCTCTTCAAAGATTTTCTTGGGTCCTTTCTCTCTCTCTTCTCCTTCTGGGACCCGTGTAATGCAAATGTTGTTGCATTTAATATTGTCCCAGAGGTCTCTTAGGCTGTCTTCATTTCTTTTCATTCTTTTTTCTTTATTCTGCTCCGTTCTTCTGCCTCAGTTATTCTGCTATAGATTCCTTCTAGTGTATTTTCCATTTCAGTTATTGTATTGTTCATCTCTGTTTGTTTGTTCTTTAATTCTTCTGGGTCTTTGTTAAACATTTCTTGCACCTTCTTGATCTTTGCCTCCATTCTTTTTCCGAGGTCCTGGATCATCTTCACTATCATTATTCTGAATTCTTTTTCTGGAATGTTGCCTATCTCCACTTCATTTAGTTGTTTTACTGGGGTTTTATCTTGTTCCTTCATCTGGTACCTAGCCCTCTGCCTTTTCATCTTGTCTATCTTTCTGTGAATGTGGTTTTTGTTCCACAGGCTGCAGGATTGTAGTTCTTCTTGCTTCTGCTGTCTGCCCTCTGGTGGATGAGGCTATCTAAGAGGCTTGTGCCAGTTTCCTGATGGGAGGGACTGGTGGTGGGTAGAGCTGGCTGTTGCTCTGGTGGGCAGAGCTCAGTAAAACTTTAATCCGCTTGTCTGCTGATGGGTGGGGCTGGGTTCCCTCCCTGTTGGTTGTTTGGCCTGAGGGGACCCAACACTGGAGCCTACCCGGGCTCTTTGGTGAGGCTAATGGCAGACTCTGGGAGGGCTCACGCCAAGGAGTACTTCCCAGAACTTCTGCTGCCCATGTCCTTGTCCCCACAGTGAGCCACAGCCACCCCCCCACCTCTGCAGGAGACCCTCCAACACTAGCAGGTAGGTCTGGTTCAGTCTCCCCTGGGGTCACTGCTCCTTCCCCTGGGTCCCAATGCACACACTACTTTGTGTGTGCCCTCCAAGAGTGGAATCTCTGTTTCCCCCAGTCCTGTCAAAGTCCTGTAATCAAATCCTGCTAGCCTTCAAAATCTGATTCTCTAGGAATTCCTCCTCCCATTGCCGGACCCCCAGGTTGGGAAGCCTGATGTGGGGCTCAGAACCTTCACTCCAGTGGGTGGACTTCTGTGGTATAAGTGTTCTCCAGTCTGTGAGTCACCCACCCAGCAGTTATGGGATTTGATTTTATTGTGATTGCGCCCCTCCTACCATCTCATTGTGGCTTCTCCTTTGTCTTTGGATGTGGGGTATCTTTTTTGGTGAGTTCCAGTGTCTTCCTGTCGATGATTGTTCAGCAGTTAGTTGTGATTTCGGTGCTCTTGCAAGAGGGAGTGAGAGCATGTCCTTCTACTCCGCCATCTTGAACCAATCTCCCTGTAGCTAAGTTTTTAAAGAGAGTTTTGAATTTCTTTTATTTTATATTTTGATTTTATGACTAGAACAAACGAGCTGCAAAAAGTTATGAGATGATCAGGAAAATTTGAACAGTGACTGTATATTTGATGATGTTAACAATTATTGTCTTTGTATGATAATGATATTATGGTTGCACTTTTTAAAGTCCTTATCTTTATATTTCTATTTATATACTGAACTGTCCACCATCATTATACAGAGATGAGATGTTTTAAAAAAGAAAAGATCCTTAAATGTTTTAGAAGTGTTTATGGAAAAAATGATACTGTGCCTGGAAATGAAAATAATCCAGGGCTTTCTGTTGCCTTTGGAGGGGCAGGGCTTCTAGGTGAAACAAATTGGACCAGGTGTTACTAACTGTTGAAGATGAGTGACGATTACACATAATGGTTCATTAAACATTTTCTCAACTTTTGTGTATGTTAAAAATTTCCCATAATGTAAAGTTTTAAAAATGAACAAAAAGCACTATCCAGTATTCTCTAAAGCTATAAGAACCTCTGAGGAGTTGTAAGAAACCTTGACTGGGGTATGGGTGGTGGGTGGCAGGAACCAGCCAGGAACCTCTGGAGTGGGCAGATCTATGGAGGGTACCGCTGTGGGGAAGCCCTAGCTGAGTTGTGATCGAGACCTAGCTGTAAAATGTGTCTTTCTGAGCACTTCTTAGCTAGGCAAGTGTCAGAATAAATAACGTTAAAGGTCCAGTTTTTAATACTTTGCTAAACCAGTCCCCACACAAACAAATCCACCTTATTTTTCCATTTCCAGAACACTAATCCAAGTCTCGACCATCCTACAAGAACCAGTTCAAGTCCGTTTCTTTTTTGGGGGGGGTGGGGGGCACCCAGCGCAGCTTGTGGGACCCCTCGACAGTGAAAGCGCAGGGTCCTAAGCTGGACGGCCAGGGTTTTCCCTAACCCTTTCTTAACTGAGTGATCTCCCTATTTCTATCGTCTTATCACTCCTTTTGGCTTCTCTTTTGTTCCCTCATATTGTTAGTGGCTTCCTGATACCTCTTTTCCCAACCTCAGTGTATGCTCCTAAAACCAGGGGCCATGACATACTTAAAAAACTCTCTCAGCATCAAAAATAATACTATCCACAAAGTAGGAGCTCAGTTAACACTTGAATAAATAAAAGCTTTGAAGAGGCCCAAAAGTAAATGATCTAATGATTTACTGAGCAAAACAGTCGGGGTCGGGGGGAGAATGGGATCTTGATCCCCCTATCCAGGTAGTTTTAAAAACCTCACATCCACAGCACTTCTATTCCTGTTATGAAGCTGTTGGATACTTTGACCACTTTGAGCATGTGAGCAAATGCCAGTGCATCTAGCACTGCATAGGAGCATGAAATTTTAAAATTATTATTATTATTTTTTGCCTGAGTTGGGTCTTCGTTGCGGTGTGCAGGCTTCTCCTTGTGGTGGCTTCTCTTGTTGCAGAGGACAGGCTCTAGCTGCACGGACTTCAGTAGTTGTGGCACGTGGGCTCAGTAGTTGTGGCTCGTAGGCTCTAGAGTGCAGGCTCAGTAGTTGTGGCACATGGGCTTAGCTGCTCTTCAGCATGTGGGATCCTCCCGGACCAGGTCTCGAACCCATGTCCCCTGCATTGGCAGGGGGAATCTTAACCACTGCGCCACCAGGGAAGTCCCAAGCCTGAAATTTTGAAAATTGGGATTTAAATCAATGAGTGTTTTCCCCGTGGTTTGTAGTCACTACATGCAGTTTAGGCCCCGGCCCTTCACTCGCGCGTCCAGCAGGCTATGCTGTGCGTTCACTAAGTGAACACACCTGCGACGCTCGTGCGTGCACAGCACAGGCCGCTTCAGATTTTCAGCAAACATTCCCACAGCACAGGCAGCTTCAGATTTTCAGCAAACATTCCGCTGTATCCCTGGAACAGCAAAGTGAAATGGAGCGGAGACTCAGGATCTATAGTAACGCTGCTATGAACTCTGATTCTAAGGCAGCGCAAGCTTACACTTTCAGATTTAGTGATTAAGATAGAACGATTCATCCCCACGAAAGAACAGACTTTACACAAAGATATGCCAGAGCAAAGCATCTGGTAGAACACTCTTGTTTGAAAACATTACACGGAAAATAAAAAGCTGAACAGTAGACGTTTTTCACCTTGGGGGCTCTGGTCCTCACGGGTTGCCGCCACCATCGAACCCAGCGCGCTGGTGCGGGCGAGTGAAGGAGAGGGAGCCCCACTGCAGGACAGAGCAGATGCCCAGGGCCGCTGCCCAGCCTCCAGGTGCGGTTGAGCTCCAGCGGGAACCACCGAGCGCGGACCTCCGGCGCCTCCTAGAGCGGCCTCACGCGGGCACCGCCGGCGGCGCACTTCCGCCCGCGCGCGTCGTCTCCCCGTGGACGGCTGGGCCTCGCTGCGGGCCTGCGCCTCCCTCGGCTCTTGCCGCGGGTCTCGGGGAGTGGGTGAGTGGGGCAGGGCGCGCCGGAGGGGGGCGGGCCAGGGTCTGCGCCGCCGAGGCCTCCCACGCGCCCGCCGAGCGGGCTGAGGGCGCGCTTCCTGCGGACTCGCGGGCCGGGACCGGAGCAGAGGACCCAGGCTCGGGAGCGCCGGGGAGCGAGGACGCGCCTCGTCCACCCCCACCCCCAGACGGGGGCCTCAGTCGCCCGGCCCTCCTGCCGACGCCCACCCCTCCTTTTGCTACACTGATGCTGACTTGGAGGAGAGGCTGGACTGGCCAACGGTTGGAGACCTGGCCTCTGGCCCTGGCTCGGCCTTGGCCGTTCACTCTATGTCGCGGGCCACGCTTTATTCATCTCTAAAATGGAGGCTGGCAGTATGTGCCGTGCCTGCACCACTGGGTGATTGCAGGGCTGGCACTGCCTGCCTAGAAACTCGCTCTGAACCCGGCAGCCTTTAGAATCTTCTGGGAAGCCTTCCAAGTGCTGAGGCCCCAGAATCACCAGGTGTTTGTGATGTGGAGCCGGGACTGAGAACCACTGGCCCAGAGTGTCAAGTGACAGTACTGCGATCGATCGTGTGCTGTGTTCTCGCCCGGAGTGTGCACTTCCTCCAAAGTGGATCATGGTCATGAGAAAGCCAGCGGCTGGGGTTTTTCTTTTTTTGTCCAAAAAGACAGGGATCGCAATCTGGTTTGGTCACTTATTTCCTAGTGCTTAGAATGGTGCATGTCACAAAACATGCACCACTGATTAAATAAATTAACTTCTGATTACTTCCGACCTAGTGGAAGAGTTGATTATTTGGCTTGTTTTTCAACTTTTTGTTATGGAAACTTTCAAATATATACCAAAATAGAATCCTGTACTGAATGTACCAACTCATGTGCCAACTCACAATCAATCAGTTTCATCTGGTACCTTCACCCCCCACTGGATTATTTTAAAGTAAATCTAAATGTACCATTTCATCCATTAAATACTTGTTTGTTTACAGAACACAGTAACTCCTTAAATATAAAACCATTATCAATCTCGTAAGAATTTCATGTTACCATCTATCCAGTGAACGTTTACATATCCCCTGTTGTCTCTTTTTTTCCCTCCCATTATCTGGTTGTCCAAATCAGGAGTCAAACAAGCTACACATGCTACACTTGGTTGACGGCTCATATCTCTTCATCTCCTTCCTCTTTATTATTGTTTTTCCTTGTATTTCACTTGTTGAAGAAGCCAAGTCATTTGTCCTGTAATGTTTCTTACATACTGAAATTTGCTTTTTCCATCCCTGTGGTGTCCTTTAATAAACTGGTATTTAGATGACAGCCTTTTCCAGATGCAGGTTATACTTTTTGGCAAGAAAACCTAAATTACTGTGTACTTCATATTACATCGCATCAGGAGTTGGATTAGGTGTTGTCTCTCTTTGTGGTGTCAAGATTGATCACTGGACCTTTTCCGTACAAATTGTATTGCAGGGTGACTGACTAATTGATCAGGGAATTACAGAAGGATGCCAGCTAATAACTACAGAAGGAATGAGAGAATATCACCTTGGCAACCCCTAATGAAATCATTGATCCTGGAAATGATCATTAGTGGCCGTTAACGTCAGAAAAAGAGAGACAGCCAGACAGCGTGTGCTCCCTGATGGAAGTACCCAATAGTACCACTTGTCAAGTGTTCTTAGACGATGGGTGAGGGATAAAGATGAAACAGGATTGACTGTGAGTTGATAATTGTTGAAGCTCGGTGATGGGTATGTGACAGTGCATTATACTAATCTGTGTTTGAAATTTTTCATAACAAAAGTTTTTTTTAAAAAAAGGTTGACTAGTGAGCTCACGTCAGCCTGATCCATCCATTATAGTTCTCCACTAGCCTTTCACTAAGTGGTTCTCAAAACTGACTGCATGTTAGAATCACAGGGGAAGAATTTTTTTTTTTTAATTCTAAAACACAGGTCTCTTGCAGAATTTCCTGTTTAATTGTTCTGGGATGGAGCCCAATCATTGATATGTTTTAAAAGCTCTCTAGGTGATTCTAATACTCTCATACTCTCCAGGGTTCTGTACCACTGGCTTAGATCTATTATTTGTTACACATGCAAAGTGATTATATTCTATTATACTTTCTGCATTTATTACCTTAAATTTTCAACTTTCTACATTCTGTGTATTCTTCTGCCTCTTGCAAACTGCAATCCAATAAGAAAGCCTCTGCAAATATTATCAGAGGAAGTCTTGATCTTGGAGGTGAAAAAGTGGAGTGACACATGGAAAGGACACTAGCAATAACCTAAAGGCTTGTGTGGGGGTTGGAGAGATGTACCACCCACCTGCTGTGTGAGGTGACTGTATCCCCAAATGGAAAGGGAGATCAGGTGATATGTAGTTAGAAGAGCATGTTCAGCATTATGACACATTTCTTAAAAATCATCAATATTAAGTAAATTAAATATAAATTAAGTAAATTAAATATAAATTAAAAATAAATAAATGAAATGCTGCTTATTGCAACCAAAAACAATTCAAAGATTTAAAAGAAAAGTTAATAATCTCCACCATCACCACCATCATTTTAATCACCCCTGAGATAACCAATATTAGCAATATGGTGTATATCCTTCCTCACCAGACTGTCTTGTATAATGTAGGGGTTTGGGCATTGTTATAAAAATGAGATTATGCCATAGCCATCTGTAACTTTTCTCATTGTCATTCCTTCAGGACAAGAGTTACAGACCTGACTGAACTGTAGAATAAACAGTTCATGATATGAATATACAATAAAATATTCAGTTGTTTCCCTATTGATATATATATATATATATATATATATACACATATATATGTGTATATATATATGTATATATGTATGTATATTCAGATGGTTTCCAAATTTTAGCCACCTTAAAAGTAGCACAATAAACATCATTGTACACAGATCCTTTATTTCTGTAAGGTCGATTCCCAAAAATGGGATTGCTGGGTTAAAGTATGTTGCTATTAGCAGCATCATTATTATTGGTAATATATATTGCCAGATTACTCTCCCAAAACATAATAGCAATTCATACTAACACCACTAGTAAAATGCAGGTACCCATTTTCCCTTGTCTTGGTCAGCACTGGATAGCATTAATATTTGCCAGCTGATGTGTGGAAAATAATGTATCTTTTTCTTTAATTTGCATTTCTTCTAACTACTGGGTGACTGAGCACTTTTCATGCTTATTGGCCGTTTGGATTTCTACTGTGAATTTCCTGTGTATATTCCTTGCTTATTTTTCTATTTTATCAGTTTTTTTGTTTTTATTAATGCATTTACTTGGACCAATTTTTAGGGGCATTAACCCTTTATCATACAGTATAGTTTTCTCCAGGTGTTTTTTTTGGTCCTTTGACTTTAAGAATCTTGATATATGAAAGTGTAGTAAAAATGTCGTCTTAAAAATTTTCTGGGTTTCATGTCTTGCCAGTAAGGGCTTTCTCATCCCCAAAGTTATATACATATTCTCGTAATTTTTTGAACATATTTTTTTGGACCTTTCACATTTATATTTCTAAACCATATGGAATGTATTTTTATATACAATGCAAAATAAGAATCTTGCTTTCTTTTTTCTGCAGAAATAGCCAATTACGTCAGTGTTGTTCATTAAAAAAGCCACCCTTTTTACACTTTTGTTGTATATTGATTTCTGTACGTACCTGGGTTTATTTCTGGACTGTCCCTTCTCTGTCTATTTTTGTGCCAATATTATTCTGTTTTCTTTATGCCTGATTAGTGTAGTATGTGTTAATATCTAGAAAAGTTAAGTCACTACTCAATGCTTTGTGTACTTTTCTTGCCCATTCTCAGACATGTATTTTTTCTTCCATGTGATCTTTGGGTTGCTTTTGTTCCAAGATAAATCCCACTGGAAATCTGATAGAAATTACATTAAATATATATACATTAATTATGAAAAGATAGACATTTCTGTGATAGTAAATCTTCCTATCAGGGAAGCTAATGTGTATCTCTTTTTGGGTCTTTTATGGTCTATTCCTTTCCTATTAACTTTCTAGTTATTTTATAAGGCTTCTTTTTCTCTTGTGACTGAGGGTTTTTTTCCTTATTTTTATTTTTATCTGGTTATTGCTAGGACTGAGAAAAGTTTTTGATAGATTTTTTTTCCCTATAGATGATATATTTATCCAGCTTGCTGTCCAATTTTCTTGTTTTAGTAGTTTTTCTTAAACTTATATGTTTGTTTTCTTCCCTGTCATCAGTGTGGATGCTCTATAATTGTTTATATTGATATATAAGTTTGAGTTTGTGTTTATTTTATTTGATGCATATCTCCTATCACAGAAGTATATCAGAGATAGATGTGCCCAAAAGTAGTAAAAGGAAAAAGAGATCTCAGGAGTTGGCAGGAATCTACACACTCAACAGGTTATTGCTGATGACTTATAAGAGCAGAAGCCCAGGTGCTAACCCCTCATGGACTCTATTATTAGGGGAGTGAGACATTCACTCAGCATTACTGTGTGGTATTAGCATTACTGTAGAGTGTTGTAGAGCATTGCTGTGGTTTATGATGGTTCAGAGAAAGGGCTGCTCACCACGGGCACCAGAGATATCACTTAGTGAGCATAATTAAATTCCAGCTCTTGCCCAGAATCTCACTAGAGTTGTTTATTTATTAGAAAGACTTTTTTAAAAAATTAATAAGGAGAAAGTACAGAGTTCTTATATACCCACGCCTCCCCCCAATTTCCACTAATATTAACATCTTACATTAGTGTGGTAGTGATGAGCCAATATTGATACATTCTTTTTTAAAATATTTATTTATTTATTTATTTGGTTGCACTGGGTCTTAGTTGCAGCAGGCGGGCTCCTTAGTTGCAGCTCGTGGGCTCCTTAGTTGTGGCAAGTGAACTCTTAGTTGCAGCATGCACGTGAGATCTGGTTCCCTGATACATTATTGTTAACTAAAGTTTACATTAGGGTTCATTCACTCTGTATTGTATATTCTGTGGGTTTTGACCAATGTACAATGATGTGTGTCTGTGTTTACTGCATCATATAGAATAGTTTTGCTAAAAAATCCCATGTGCTAAATCCCATGTCCTAAAAATCCCGTGTGCTCTACCTATTCATCCCTCCCTCCCTTCCCCCAAACCACTGTCTTTTTTTTTTTTAAACAACAGAAATTTATTCTTGCACAATTCTAGAGGCTAGACATCTGAAATTAAGGTGTCACCTGGACCTTTGTTATGGATAATAAAGCTACAACATAAGGAATGCTTAAGACAGAAGGTGACATGATAGAGTTGCCCTGGAGCTAGTATCCTGGTGTCTGAATCCCAGCTCTGCCACTTACTAGCCGTGGGACCCTAGGCAAGTCACTACCTCTCTGTGCCTCAGCTTCCCCATCTCTAAAATGGGGATGATGATATAGTACCCACCTTGTAGAGTCAAACCACTGTGTCCACTCCCATAGTTTTGCCTTTTCCAGAATCTCATATAGTTGGAATTCAATTATAGTTATTAATTGACTGGGTTTGGCTTTTTTAAAATTTATTTTTGTTTGTGTGAGCAGTCATACAAAGTTTGGTAATTTGTGGTTTTAACTGATTAAGAGTTACTAAAATCTTTCTTCAGATTTCTGTGGAAAGCTATTAGAGAACAGGAATGCAAACTATTCTTAATAACCAAAACATAGGTAATAGTAAAACTCACAAGAACCTGTTTTTGGTGATTTTGAGCAGTGATGTGTAATAATCCCTAAGGGATCTTCTCGTTCCAGGGTAGAAGATGTCTATGGATGTGACATTTCTGGGGACAGGCGCAGCATACCCATCCCCAACCCGGGGTGCCTCTGCTCTGGTCCTTCGGTGTGAAGGCGAGTGCTGGCTCTTTGACTGTGGGGAGGGAACCCAGACACAGCTTATGAAAAGCCAACTTAAAGCAGGTTAGTGTGCATTCAGCTCTCTCATTAAGGCTGTCTCTTGTTCTGCTTCATTTTCTTGGCTTTCCTTGGGCCTTTTGCTTAGAAACAGCCCTGACAGTTGCACCCCATTTCAGTGCTGGAGCCCCGGCAATACTTGGAAGGTGCTGGGGTATCTGGCCACACCCACTAAACTATCTTTCTTCCTTCTTTCCTTCCTTCCTTCCTTCTTTCCTTCCTTCCTCCCTCCCTCCCTCCCTTCCTTCCTTCCTTTCTTACTTTCTTCCTTTCTTCCTCCCTTCCTTCCTCCCTTCCTTCCTTCCTTCCTCCCTCCCTCCCTTCCTTCCTTATTTATGTATTTACTTTTCATTCTTCCTGTAAATGTTGAGAGCAAGGATTTCTATAGGCTTAGGGCATGGAGGATGGAGTGGGTTACATCAGACATATTAAATAGACACTGCCCAAGCAAAGGAACATACTTACGTCCACCAGGAGCTAGGTGTAAGTATCATGAGAGAATACAAAGGGTGGTAGATGTTCTGGGGAGTGAAATGTTCTTTTCCCCTTGGGGTCATTCTCAGAGAAGGTGACCTGTGAGTTGTTAAAGGAGGAGGAAGGGTTCCCTGGGCTGGGGAGAAGAAGGGCATTCCAGCCATAGGGAACAGGGTGAGCTTGGCACCGGTAGACTGAAGAGTACAGTGTCCGCCAGAGCCTTGGCCCAGAGTCAGGCAGACCAGGGTTCCAGTCCCAGCTGTGTCTCGGCTTATTACCTTAGCAGATCAGCCAGCTTAAGCTTTGCTTTCCTCACCTTGAAAATGGGGTTAAAAACTCGACGTAGAAGGGGTGTTGTGAGAATTGTATATAATAATCCCTTCTCTGTGTGGTTGTCTCCTTCTCATCAGTTAAATCTTAGCTCAAACGCTGTCTTCTCAAAGGCTGAACCTCCGGGGTTAAGTAATGTCTCCTCACCCCAGGCATTCTACTGTTTTGTGCTATTTTTATTGACTTCTTAGCATCCTCAGTATCTAAAATTATGCTATTTAAATAGTTGTTTCTGTGGTCACTGTGTATTTCCCTGTACAATAAGGTAAACTCAGTGATCACTTACATACCTAGTAGATGCCTAGTAATATCTGTTCAGTTAATGCATGAATAAGATGTTCAGCACTTAGTACAGTGCCTCTCACTTGTTAGGTCTTGGCAAATGGTAGTTATTGAAATTCCTACCACTCGTCACAGTACCTAGCATTTGATGACTAAAGGAAGTATAGTTCTATCATCCAAGGATTCCTTGGTCTAGTGGTGAAAACTGACATGCAAACAGTCATGGTGTAATTTGATAAGTAAGAATAATGGAGGTGTTTTCTAACTACTTTTGAAGCACTAAGGAGGGGGACACTAACTGTATCTGTGTGTTCAGGGAAAGCAACCTAGAGATGGTAGCAGTGAGCTAGGATGTAGGAGATGAATAGAAGTTTCTCTGGGGAGAGGAGTAGGGATGGACCTTCAAGGAACAGACAACAAAGTGAGCAAGAGTTTCTAGGAGAGAAATGACATGTTTGGGGAATATTAAGCTATCCAGAACTTTCAGTACTTGGCTGGATAGATGAGAGATAAGAATGCTTAAGGAAGTAAGGGCAGACTATGAGGACTCCTGTGGTATTCTAAGGTATCTGGACCTTATTATTCTATTGGCAACAAGGAATCATTAAAAAATTTTAAGCCGAGCAATGACATGGTCTGATTTGTGTTTTAGGACAGTTTTCCAACGGCAAATATATTGGGAGAGAGAGATTGGCATCAGGAGACCAGTTCCAAGGCAGTGGCATTCACCTGAGAGAGAGAGATGAAGATGTTGAAGCAGGAAGTAGGGATAAGGATGAAGACGTTGAAGCAGGAAGTAGGGATAAGGATGAAGATGAGAGACTCAAAGAGATACTTATAGAGCCAACAGGAGGTGGTGACTGAGTAAATGTCTAGTATGTGAAGAAGTGAAGAATTATTACAAGTTACAGGTGATGATGTCCCAGACCAAGATTGGGAGTTAGGAAAAGAGCTGTTGGAAGAAGGGACTAATGCATATCACTTGGGACATGTGGCCTTGAGGTGTACACAGTTCAACCCTAATTATATACTGTCTTATGTTGAAACCCTGAGGTCAGAGCAGGTATTATGCTTTACTTCCCTTGGATCACACAGGGGTTCCTTTCACGAGAACATGCCTCCACATGCCAAAGTGGAGGCTGTAATATTTAACATTTTAGAGAGTAGGGGTTAAGGTGGCAGGGTGATTAAAATAGAAACAAGTAACTGTTGTGTTAAGAGGTTTGGGTATAGGGTAAGTCTTCACTTTTTACTTAGTACCTGTATCAGTTATCTAATGCTGCATAGCAGATTATCAATTTAGTGGGTTATTTGCATTTATTATCTCATAGTTTCTGTGGGTCAGGGAGTTCGGGCCTGGCTTAGCTGGATTCTCTGCTTCAGGGTCTCACTAGGCTGCAATCCAGGTCTTGGCCAGGGCTGCGCTCTCATCCACTAGGGGAAGAATCTGTTTTTAATGCTCACTCAGGTTGTCGGCAGAATCCTTGTAGTTGTAGGACTGAGGCTGCCCGCAGCAACTAGAGGCCTCCTATAGTTCCTCGTCATGGGGGTTTCTGCTTCAGGGTAGCTTGCTCGATTACTGCCAGCAAGGGAGAGAGACTCCAGAGCAAGTCTGCCAGCAAGATGGAGTCCTGTAAACGACATAATCGTATTGTATCCTTGTGCTGTATTTTACTGGTTAGGAGTAAGTCCCCAGTCCCACCCACACTCAAGGGGAAGGGATTATAGAAGGATATGAACAGCAGGAGGCAGGGGCCATGGTGGTACCCATGTACTACCTTAACTCTATCTGCCACAATACCTTTCTCTAGTGTTTTATATTTTACAGCTATTTTATATATTTTTGTAAACAGTTCACAAAGCTCGAGCTTTTTAAAATAAAAGTTTGGCAAAAAAATAGTAATAATAATAAAATAAAATCTAAGGGAACCTTTAGTTTACAAAATTTTTGTTGACTTCAGAAAAAATTTCCTGGCCTCAGAGAGGAGGGTGATATGGTAATCCCAGAACATTAGCTCAGACACTCTAGTGCTTCAAAAGCCCCAGTCTCAACCTGGAATGCAGCACCCTCCATACATCTTGGTTTCTCTCAATAACCCAATATGGACCTATCACTATTGGAGTCATTGAAGCCCTTTTAGCTTATACTACCTCCTGGGGTAATAATGTTTTATGGGTTTCATAAGGAAGTATTTTCTGTTTCTCTAGATATACTTCTTGCAAGTTTCCTTGGTCCTAATATGCAAGCATCTAATTAAAAAGTGTAGGTTTGCCATATCTATTTTTTTCATAATTTTAAAGAGTGAGCTTAAGCCTTTTTTTCCTCAAAAATGATTACAAAAAGTATTATAAAAGTATAATTTTAAAAATGATTATAATAAGTATACATGCTCATTGTAAAAGTTCAAACAAAGCAGAAAAATATAAATAAGAAAAGCCTAAATCCCCCTCTCTTTGGTGAATTTTCTATACATGTAGACATGGTAATGGTGTAGGTGTATTTGTGTGTGTGTTTGTGTATAATTTTGCATAAATGGAATCAAACTATCCTTGGTGTGATCTGCTTTTTTTCAACTGAATATTACGTATGAACGATGTATTGCAGACGTTTTCCTACGGCAGTAAATATCACTGCATTATCCCTTAGAGGATGCTTAGTCCTATATGGATGACATTTTCCCTGGTAACTTTCGTGATCTTAAGTGAAAGGGAACTCATGCATGTTTCTTTTTTCATTTGATAGCTTCCTCTTACCTTTGATAATTGTGGTTGCCATTCCTTCTCCCTCTGAAATCAACTTTCTTGAAAAATGAAATGTTTGTCTTCCCTGAAACTGTGATATCTGTGGGAAGTACCTTTTCTTACTTAATTTATCTCACTTGCTTTGAGTTCACAGATTGTTTTGGTGTTCAGTTTTGGCTGTGTTTTGCAGTAGATAGGGAGAGGCCCAGAAAGTCTGATCTGGCAGTTTTGAGGTCAGCGTGAGACTCAACAACTGTTGTAGTTTTTTTGTCTGTTGAGTCCTCAGGTCACACTTGGGGGTGTGTTGGCAGCCCAGACAGCAGGAAGGGGGAAAGGAAAGGGTTCCAGAAGTCAAAAAACTGCAAAAACGAGGACTAAAAAGAGAAAACAAAAAGGAGCATGTTGAGGAAACTTCTAGCGTGCCTCCTGGCGATTTTCAAGGTTCAAGATCAGCCTCTGCCCAGTCTATTCTCTGCCACAGGGGCCTGGCTTGGTGTAGTAACACTGGGAACACTTGCTTGGGGAACACTGTTACCTAGAGGTCACAGGACAAATCCCATCACAGTAAACAATTCCTGTTCTTTTATGGCATCGATAAACTGTTCCTGTTCTTTTATGGTATCAAATGTTTGAAATGGGTGGGCCATGAGCTAGGACTGGAAGCCACTGTTACACTAAAAATGTGTTAATTGTGATTGTTGCTTTTAAAAGGCCTTGTGGTGCATCTGAGAAAAATGTTGATGTGGCATCCTGCCACATACCAGGAGTAAATTCAGTTTACCAATGGCTAAATCAAGTTACAACCTAAGTCAGTATGCACTGGAAAAGCTGTTGTATTAGTTCAGATTGAGAGAAAGGGAGGGGCCCACATGCCTTTACATAGCACCATGGGGATCTATCTACCCTCTAAACTGCACTCTGCGTCTATTGCCCACTTCCTCCCCCTCGGTTCTTCACCCCACTCCCTTTCCACCTCCCTCCTTCTCCCTCCTTCCTTTCCTCTCCCTCCCTCATCCCCCTTCCTTTTTCTCCCTCTTCAGCCTCACCCAGACAAGCAGGCTCTGGCTTGGTTAGTTAATCTCTGTCCAGTGTGGAGTCCTTAAAAGGCAATTTTGAATTCAGGCACTGGTCCAGTCCGTTGGAGCCAGGGGAACATTTTTATGCTGGAAGTACTGTTCATATTTGCTGTTCTCAGAGGGAGCAGTAGGGGGCAGTGTAACTGCCAGATGTTTTTAACACTTGTGGCCTATCTGGTTACTTATGTGAATCATTTTGGTACACTTTTTCCTTTTTTTTTTTTTTCAGTAAGAGGATGTGTAGGAAAATACTCTTAACACTGTAACACTGTGTAATTTGAAGATGTTTTATGAAAAAAAGTTATATCTTATTAAAACCATCTAGTGAAATAATAATACCTGTCTTTCTTACTTCTAGAATCATGTAGAAGAATATAAAGAGTTTATGGTGATAAGTAGAATTTCTAAATTCATTTTATTGCTTTCTATGTAAGTTGTTATGCATGTTTCAAGTAGCTTTGTATGGGTTTTACTTCTGAAAAATTCCCAAATTTATTTCTCTGCCTCAATCAAAAGGGAGAATTACTAAGATCTTCATCACGCATCTTCATGGAGACCATTTCTTTGGCCTTCCTGGCCTCCTCTGCACAATCAGCCTGCAGAGTGGCTCCATGGTCACCAAACAGCCGATCGAAATCTATGGCCCTGCAGGGCTTCGAGACTTTATCTGGCAAACCATGGAACTTTCTCACACGGAGTTGGTCTTCCCTTATGTGGTCCATGAGCTGGTGCCTACAGCGGATCAGTGTCCTACAGAAGAACTGAAAGAATTTGTACACGTGAATAAAGCAGACAACCCTCCCAAAGACGGACAAGGAAGAACTATCCTGTTAGACTCAGAAGAAAACTCATACCTCCTGGTTGATGATGAACAGTTTGTTGTGAAAGCATTTCGCCTCTTTCATCGAATACCCTCCTTTGGATTTTCAGTTGTGGAGAAGAAACGCCCAGGTAAACTCAATGCACAGAAACTGAAAGACCTTGGTAAGTGTTTTTTTTTCCTTTCTCGTCAGTCTAGTTGTTGTTAACCAAAGCAGTTAGAAGTGTCATAGAAACCTTTTCTTGTCTCCCAGGCCTAAAACTGACATTTTCTCTACTTACTTCCTTTGCCCAAAGTTTGTTTATTAAGGGAAATTCTTGGGGCCAAAATATGCTATACAGAGCAAAAACCAAGTATCTATTTGAGTTCTCTCTTCAGCTCCCTAAATGCACATTCTTGATCTGTCTTATCTTCAGCTTTTACTATCTTGGTTGGTGGAGTAGACCTGCTGTCTCAGGTCTAGGCTTTTATTTTTTCATGTCATCTTTTTGAAATATGTTTGCAATGACATCTTTGGCCAGAGACTTTTTGCCATAGTTCTTAACCTTGCAACTCCAACCAACTGCTCTCTGGGTTTTCCTTTTTTATTGACTTTGCCTGGTCAATCAACCTTGATTAAGTTAATTTGGTGTTTAGAACACTGCCTTAACCAGTTTTATATACCTGGGTTCATCACGCTCGGAAGCAAGCATTCAAAGATTGGCTTGGGGCCCATCAAAGGCTTCATACCTCCTCCATGCTAGGCCATCATGTGTGAGAGTTCTTCAGCGCCTCTCCCAAAGCAGTGTCCGGGTACATCATTCCTCCAGCATACCACCTTCCTTGGCATGGCTACAACAGAGCCTGTGAAAACATGGTGATGGTGATGGTTTTTTGTGTGTCTCTTCTTTATTTACACAATGTCTTCTTTCTTTCCCAACTAAAACAAAATGCTAAGTAATGAGGAAAAGTGCCTTAGGCCAAAGGTATTTTTATTGTCTAAAAACCTGTGAAAAGGGCTTCCCTGGTGGCGCAGTGGTTGAGAATCTGCCTGCTAATGCAGGGGACACGGGTTCGAACCCTGGTCTGGGAGGATCCCACGTGCCATGGAGCAACTGGGCCCGTGAGCCATAATTACTCTGCCTGTGCGTCTGGAGCCTGTGCTCCGCAACAAGAGAGGCCGCGATAGTGAGAGGCCCGCGCACCGCGATGAAGAGTGGCCCCCCCTTGCCACAACTAGAGAAAGCCCTCGCACAGAAACGAAGACCCAACACAGCCAAAAATAAAAAAATAAATAAAACAAATGTGGGGTTTAAAATGTTCTGATTAAAAAAAAAAAAAAAGAGTTGGCTGTTTATTTAAAAAAAAAAAAAAAAAAAGAAGCATTTGGGCCACCAAAGGCCCCTCTCCTACATGACGATGTTCATTTACCTGCTTCAAATGTATCAAAATGTATCAAGTCACAGTACATACATTATTACATAGCCATGTCCTGAAAAAAAAAAAAAAAAAAAACCTGTGAAAATACTGTTGTATTGGGAAACTTTAAACATGATCTATGTTGGAATTAGTGAACACATTCTGTTTGTTTGTATGTGTTGCCCAGAGTGATGATCAGGTGTTATTCTCGATTAATATGAGATTTAAGCCCAGTTTGGTAAACATGGAACTGCCCCTATCTACAAAGAAGATTGATTATTAATAACTGCCTGAAACTCTGCTTGATCTTGTGACCCAGACAATCCCCTCTAACAGTTTTTTTTTATTATATTAGTTTGTTGGTACCTTGTCATTTAAATGGGCTCTTTAATTTTACCCAAAGATGAGCTTATTAAATACAGCACTCTCAAATAATGTTATTCCCATGCACAGCAGAGAATCAAGGCTGTTATCTTGACTGTAATAAGGTTTTAGTGGGACTTAAGAGCTTAAAACTCATCTGACACGTGTGCTTGGAAATGTTTTAAGTACTCGGGCATTGCTTATATCAATAGCCAACAGTGAACTTTTAAAAATGTATAAATATTCCAGTTTTCCACAAGTAATAAAATATTTATAACAATTATGAAAAGAATTGGATGCCTTTTCCATTTGCTATTTGCTGTGCTGTTGAAACAGACTCTCTTAACAAGTCATAAATGCCATTCCCATGACGTGATGTTATCTGCCTCTGTCATTAGGTGTTCCGCCAGGTCCTGCCTATGGGAAGCTGAAAAATGGAATTTCTGTTGTTCTGGAAAATGGAGTTACAATTTCTCCCCAAGATGTCTTAAAAAAGCCTATTGTTGGAAGAAAAATCTGCATTTTGGGTGACTGTTCTGGGGTTGTGGATGATGGAGGAGTGAAGCTGTGCTTTGAAGCAGACCTGTTGATCCACGAAGCAACCCTGGATGACACCCAGATGGACAAAGCAAAGGAACACGGCCACAGCACGCCACACATGGCAGCAGCATTTGCAAAGCTGTGCCAAGCAAAGAGGCTCGTTCTGACTCACTTCAGTCAGAGGTACAAACCAGTTGCCTTGGCCAGAGAAGGAGAAACAGATGGGATCGTAGAGCTTAAAAAGCAAGCTGAATCAGTGTTAGATCTCCAAGAAGTGACTCTAGCAGAAGATTTTATGGTGATTGGCATTCCAATCAAGAAATGAAGCCAGCGTTCCTGAATGCATCCTGATGTGTCTGTGAATATGTTACTGAACCAACAGTCAAGTTTGTTGTTGTTGTCGTCGTCGTCGTTTTGGTCTAAAATTATTTGGGTCCTAACAGTCCTAACAAGGATGGCGCTGCATTGCTGAACTAACTCAGCATTGAGAAGGGAGCAAGCTTTGTGATAATAAATCACTTTAAAAAGAATAAAACCAGAATCCTTCTTCAAGTCCACACTTGACAAAATGATAGACTATTCAGGTGTACATGTTTTGTGGCTGCTGCCTCAGAGGGTAGCCAATACGCCATGCAATCCTGGGCTTAGCTTCTGCCCGGCTTTATTGCTGTTGTTGGCAAAGCAGTAGCAGGGCTTGGCCCTCCTGGCTAAAAATGGTATTTTGGCAGTTTGTGTTGAATCTGTTCATGTTATTAACAGAATAGAGAGAAATGTAATGAGACATTGGATATGAAGGATTGAAGCTGGCACGTTAAGTCTTGAATTCTTTGCTTGAATACTGAATGCAGAGTCAGGCGAGGTGTTTATCCTCCAATTAATATCTTATTGAACTTTCCAGTTTGCTTTAAACCTGTGGTTCTCAGTTGGAGGTGATACTCTCCCTTAGATGGAATTTTGAAATTGTGGGGATGTCTCTTGTCAAAACTAAGGGGGGTTACTACTGGTATTTAGTCAGTAGGGGCCAGGATGCTAGATCCTACAAAGTTTGGTGAGTCCTAAACAGTGAAGAATTATCTCATCCCAAAATGCATATTGCAGGCCTGCTGAGACACACAGCAAGTTAAAACTTATACTCCCACTGTGAATATACTTTATAAAAATTAGTGACATCCTGAGTTGAACTACGAGGTAAGTCAAATTCTACAACAAATCCTAAAAAACTAGCTAAGTGAATATGTTGGAATTGGAACGTCATATCAAATATTATTTGTCAGAAATGAGCTATCAGCTGGAGCTTATGAATCTGTAGGTTAAAAAATGATACCTGTCCAACTTGCGTTTATGCTTTCCAATAAATCATTCTTTGAGCACAATTTTAGGAAATGTTCTTTCGACAATAGCTTTTCTTCCTGAGTTGCCTTCCACCTCCCTTCTGTCTTTCATGGGGTATCTCTGAGTCATTTGCCCACAATATTTCTCAAAATGTGTTAATGGAAAGGTAGTCTCAAGTACTGATTCAGTCAAAAGGATTCCCTAATCAAATCAGTTTGGGAAACGCAAACTGTATGCTATGTGTCCCTCTGGCAGAGTTCTAGTGCCCACGAATACATTAAAAACAGCACTGCTTCAGGGATCACCAGCCAGTCTTTAGTGCCAGAAAGACCTGATTTCAGAGTCCCATTCTTTACCTTATGATGGTCCCTGTGTGCTCTGGAGCGGATTACTTACTCTCTGAGCTTTAGCTTGCTCATCTCTAAAAATGGGAAAAATAAGAATAAGACAGTGAAAAATTCTCACTGAAAAATAAGACAGGGAAAAAATTAAATAAGACAGTGTATAAAAGGAGCATAGCACATTGCTTCAAGGCATAAAGTCCTAAAGTACAGAGGCCTGTCAACTCTATTGAACCCCTTTCTGAGTCATATTTCACTGTATACTATCTATTAACATCTCAAGAACCTAAGAGTTTATTGTACACTTATTCAGAAATACTGTCATGGTGTATACTATTAAATTCCTTTGGGTTCTGGGGCTTTTCTAGTAAAAACTGACTCCTGGATGGGTCTGGAATCCCTAGAGTAGTGATAATCAAGATGGGTCTAGTTACTCAATATCTCAGTCATTCTGAAGCAGTCTCCAGAATGGTCTGATTCAGCCCCACTCCAGGCTCCCGGCCTGCCAAAGTACCAAAGTTGACCAGACTTCAAGTGTATCTTGATTTCTGAACTCAATTCAAACAAGCATTTATTAGATACCAACGGTGTGCCCAAACCTGTGCAAGAGGGAATGGCTAGTACTAGTACCTCTAATGCCTGGAGCTCTTGTGGGTAAAGATTGTATCTTAGTCACCTCTGCATTCTTGGAAATACCCACCTGTAGTATGCACTCAGAAATATTTATTCAATGAAATGAGGCCTTGATGTCATGAATGCACAAAATTTATGACCTAAAGTTCAGAACCTGTGCCTAGCCCATTTTATTACTGTATTTGTCCAAAAATTTTAGCTGCCTGATTGGTGGTACCCCATTCACTGTGTTGGGAGTACATAAATGAATATAAGACAAAATTTCAGGCTCACTGTCTAAGTGCTAAAGACTGATAGGTAAACCAAAGTAAACATGCAGTTCCTTCAAGTGTTTCTGTAGCCTACCACTCAATTTTGCTGTTCCTGAGCATTTCTTGAGAGCTGACTTGAGCTCAAGCCTTTAGAATCAGGCTCTATTAATATGTGTGGGCTAAGCCCTCAGAGAACATGGGAATGTGGAACAAATTGATATGTTGGACTAAGTGTAGGGTATCAGTTCATGGTGAGAGTTCTTTCCTGGACTCTCTTCTGGCCTAGAATTTGTTCTTAATGGTAGAACACATTCTAAGAATTTGTGGAGCTAGAATTAAGAGTGAATCTTAAATTGGACTTCCTAGAGCTTGTAATTTGTTCATGGTTATGTGACTCCAGATGGGATTAGAATATGTGGTGTTCCCCAAATTTATTTGATCACTGAATCCTCTTTTGCCAAGGAGCACCTTGGAACACTGAGAAATGCTGTTTCTTAATACTTCTGAAAAGTATTATATTTATTACCTGCACAATTTATTGAAGTAATAAGTTCCATATCTACACCGAGTATAGTATTTTCTTTGTCTTAAACTGACTTTCCAATTGTCAGGAATTCATAGGTTCTTGCTTATTTTAAATAAATATGCACTTTCTGTTTCTCAAAAGGTATTTAGACTTGCCCAAATACACCCCAAATCATCTCTGTTTTCAAATACCCATGCCTCATTAATATACTTCTAATAAACGTTTAAACATAAAAGCAGCATATGCTCAGTAGTTAATTATTTTTAAAGATTCAAGAAAAGAAGATGGTTACTCATAATTCCAGCATCCAGAGAGCTACCGCTTTGGTCCAGTGATCCTCAAACTGAGATGTGAGTCAGTATAACTCAAGGTAGTACATAGGTGGACAAGGGTGCATAGGTAGCCAGAGATCCTTGGGCTCTGATTCCGAAGACTCTAATTCAGTAGGTCTGGGGTGGAACCCAAGAATCTGCATTTTTAAAAAACCACCCCCAGGTGATTCTGAAGTATATGAGTGGTAGAACACATGAGGAGAAAAAGCTGTCTTTATTTATGCACTTTGAAAAATTGAGGTGCTATAAATATTTTATATTTAAACATGCTTATAGATCTATGTATATTACACACATGCATATTTTTTACATGTAGGTTGACCTCAACTGTTTTTCTCACTTAACATGAACATTTCCTCACAGTATTAACTGTTCTTTGAAAGCATGAATGTAATGATTTTATATTATTCCATTCTATAGAGGTAATATAATTTATCTGTTTTCCTACTTTTGGGGCATTGAGATTGTTTTCCATTATTATGAGTAATACTATCATGAATATTCTTGGGCATAAATCTTTGTATCGCTGAGTATTTCCTTAGGATTGATTTCTCTGAAGGTCAAAACATCTGACTTATTGTTTTGGACTCTGGGTAAGAATCTCCCACTTGTTTTCTAGCTCAAACCGCAGCAGCATGGGAGAGGCCTGTTTCACTACTCCATTGACAGATGATATTGAATATCATCAATTAATGACTTTTCTAACACTTCTCTTCCAAGACATTTGTCTTATAAAGATTATTTTTGCCTTCTGGTGAAAGTAACTTTATTATGTCTTTCAACCACCACATATAATTCAACTGTGATTTCCTTGAATATTCTTATGCCACATTAAAATCTGACCTTTCTTAAAGGGGTAAAAATCCTTCCTGCTTCAAATATGTTCATGACATGTAACAGTGAAGGTAACTTTTGCTTCACAAAGATATAAATTTATGGTGAAATGTATTGATTCTGTCCTTACTGACCGATGGATTTTTTAGGTACCGAATGAGTCAGTATTTTTTTTTTTTTATATGGGGAGAATAAAAAGGAAACGCTGGTGATGTTCACTCTTTGGCAGGATAAGAATAGAGTTTAAGGGGGGTGCGGTGGGACATGGGTAAGAGTGAGAAATTCTTTTCTTCCATAGTACGAAGTAAAAAATAAAGAGCGCTTTGACCATATTATGTTTTTTAAAAAGGGGCAGGTGGCAGTAAATACTGGGTGAATAAGAGTGGAGGATTCACAGCGGCAGGTGCAAGGGACGTGGGGAGGGACAGGCAGAGGACTGTTTTCTATAAGCCTAAGAGCCCTAGTACTGTTTCGTATTTGGAACTACTTATGCGTGTATGTGTGTGTCATTTAGTTTAAAAATTACATTAAAACACATAAACATAGATAAGACCCTGCTCCAAATAATTCTGTCAGTTGGTGTCTCCAGATGGGTGCTCCAGGCAGTTGACAGTTCCTTTCAAGACTTCTTAACATTCCGATCCATTCTCCATACCACAGAGAGATTTTTTTCAAAATGCAGATCTGAGCCTAGCGCGCAGATTTTAACGTTCTTGCCTTGCCCTCCCTTCCAAGCTAATCTTACTGCGCGGCGCCACTCGTTTGTGCAGCCCTGGCCACGTGGGCCTTTAGTCCTTTGTCAGAGGCTCGTGTTGGTGCACAGTCTTGGCATGGACTGCTCGCTGGGCCTGGACCCTGCTCCATCTGCCTGGAGCGCTCTTCCTCCTCTCCCCAAGTTAACCCTTGCTGGCCCTTCTGCTCCCAGCTCTGCAGTCACATGCTCCTGGAAGCCTTCCCAGACTTCCCCACTAGGGCGCGTGTGACTCTCAACAGTACCGGCACCCCACATCCCAGTTGCCTGTCACTTCAGATTTTCATTTTGTTCCTGTGAATATTCAGTTGATGTTTCTCTTTCCCACTAGCACTGTAAGCTTCACAAGAGCAGAACTGTGTCTGATTTTGTCACCCTTTGTGCCCTAGCGCCTAGCTCAGCCCCTGGAACAAATTAGGCATTCAATAAGGAATGGTGACTGGTTCAATTTTCCTTGCCATCCTGTTATTCTATAAGATGCAATACCTTGTTCTCCTAGGGATTTTTCCTGATTAATGTTAAAAACAAAAAAAGCAAAAATCCCTACCCTTAATCTCTGAACTAAAAATAGGGAGGAAGAGAATGGTTGCCTATGACCTTAAAATGAGGCAAATCTTTTTTTCTTTTTTAACATCTTTATTGGAGTATAATTGCTTTACAATGGTGAGGCAAATCTTTATAAATACTAATTCTAAAGCTTTAGCTTGGTGTCCTAAGATATGCAGACAGATAACCTAGACTCAGGGAAAGGGCTGGAAAAAGGAGTTTCTCTGCCTGAGAAAGTGGGATGTTGGCCTTCACTATGCATAGGAAACTCAGAACAAAGGTATAAAGAATGAGGGGAGAAGGCCAAGCCCCATGTGGGAGTCTGGAGCCCCATGCAGGGTAGGGAAACGGTGGAAGAACCTTACGAACACAGAGGTCTGATGTTCAATTTTATCGTGGCTGCGTTGCTTGAAAGTAAGTCCCTCCATTTCCCGCAAACTTTCTTTGAAGTCTGCTGGACACATAGGATTTGGGGATCTCTCCTCAACACTTCACACCACCAAACTAGAACAAGTTCTGAATTCCATGACTGGGTTGACCTGGGTGGGAAAAGAACAGCAGGAGTGAAAGAATGAGACAATCCCAAACTAATACGGTTCAGAAGGAGCAGAGTCAGAGGTGACCACAAGAACCTAAGTCTCCCAGGAATTTTCAGAAGATTGTAAGGAGGGCACTGACCTTTACATAACCCATGGAATGGGGAGGTAATAGAGGGTTGAGCCAATTTCACATATATCTTAAAGGACAGGGTAACTCTAGCTGACACCTGGACACAGATATTTAGGTGCCCTCGACAGACATATTTTTAAGGATTAAAAAGCTATCACATCGAGGATAAGGAAGTTGAAGGGGGTGCCTAAGTTTATCCAAAGTAAAGAATATTTCTGCTCCTAAATAAAGCTAGCTGAGAAACACTGTTGCTCTGATGTCAGCATGCTAATCATACTCAGCAGACATAGCAGGTACAAAGATTAAATTCGCCCACAAAAAAGTAAAAGGGGAAAGGCGAAGGATCAAGTTTCCCAGCTATATAAATCCCCCTGTAACTGCCAGAAACTATTCAGGCAGACTCAGGTAGAGCTAAGCAACACTGAGTTCAGTGTCACGAAATGTAACCAAGGCTATTTTGTCTAGGTTGTTCTCCTCATTGTTGTGGCTTCCAGATCATAGGCTTGTCTGAATGACACCATATCTCCATCAAACATCCTGGACTGGAGTTGACCTTGTAGACATATCCATGTCTGGGGCATCTGGGGCAGCAATCCAAGTGTTGTTCCTAACTGGCTTACAAAGGGTCTTGCGTGGAACACATCTTCACACAGCTAGTAGCTACTGGACTGGGATCGATTTTCTCCCCCACACACCTACACTGAAAGGTAGTATCGCCTACCGCAAGTGGTCTTCAAACTAGGGTATCTGTACCCCTGGAGATATGCAAAAATTTTTCTAAGGGTATACAGGCATGCTTTCATATGAAACATTTCCTAAAATCAATCTTTCTGAGGACTAGCATAGGCAAAGTGTCTTACTGGTTCAATTGTGCAATGCTCCAGGATACCAAAGAAGGGGATAATTGAATTATTGGCATTGGGGTGAAAACATGAATGACTGGGTAACAAATTCTTTTCAAGTTGGGTAGTTTCCAGTGTGTTGCTTTGAATAAAACTGAAGGAGGATCTAACTAAGTTCAGATCAAGGAGTAGCTAATCTGTCCAATGATAGACTTTAATTGCTTTATTGAGATATAATTCACATACCATACAATTCAATGGGTTTTCATATATTCATGAGGTTGTGCAACTATCACCACTATCAATTTTAGAACCTTTCAATTATCCCCAAAAGAAACTCTCTACCCTTTGGTAGTCACTCTCACTTTCTTCCCAAACCCCATGGCCCTAAGCTACTTTCTACCACTAATCTACTTTTACCTACTAATCTACTTTCTGTCTCAATAGATTTGTCTATTCTGGACATTTCATACAAATTGAATCATATAATATGTGGTCCCTTGTGACTGGCTTTTTTCACTTAGCTTAATGTTCTCAAGATGTATCCATGTTGTAGCTTGTATCACTACTTCATCCTTTTTATGGCCAAATAATATTTTATTGTGTAGACATACCACATTTTATTTATCCATTCATCAGTTGACCCAATGATAGATTATTAAAAGTATTTTTTACAATATACTTATATCAGGAATGCAAAATGAGACATGGCTACAGATCTTTTAATAAGTTAAAAGAAGATGATATAAATAACTTTAATTTTAAAGTAAATTACTAAAACACCTTCCTTAAAAAACACAATTTGCTAGAACTGACACAAGAAAAATATAGGACTATTCACATTTTCTATTTATTAAGGAAACTGAATTTGTGATTAAACCCTTCTTATAAAAAAACAAAACTCCAGGCCCAGATGGTTTCGCTAGTGAATCATTCTAAACAATTAAGGAAGAAATATACCTTTCTTCCACAGACACCTGCAGGAAACAGAAAAAGAGGGAACCATTTCCTAACTCATTTTCTAAGGTCAGCATAACCTTGATGGCAAAACTTAAGGACATCAAAAGACAGGAAAATTACAGGCTAATTTCTCTCATAAAAACTCTTAAGAAAATAATTAGCTAATTGAATCCAGTGACATGTAAAAAGAATAAGACATTTGACAAAGGGAGTTTATTTAAGAATGGCAGTTTTGTTTAACATTTGAAAATCAATACTATTCACCACATTAACAAAAACTACTGGGCATATACCCAGAGAAAGCCATAATTCAAAAAGACACATGCACCCCAATGTTCATTGCAGCACTATTTACAATAGCCAGAACGTGGAAGCAACCTAAATCCATCGACAGGAATGGATAAAGAAGATGTGGTGCATATATACAATGGAATATTACTCAGACATAAAAAGGAACGAAATTGGGTCATTTGTAGAGGTGTGGATGGACCTAGAGACTGTCATACAGAGTGAAGTAAGTCAGAAAGAGAAAAACAAATATCGTATATTAATGCATATATGTGGAATCTAGAAAAGTGGTACAGATGAACCTATTTGCAGGGCAGGAATAGAGACGCAGACGTAGAGAACGGACATGTGGACACGGGGGGTGGGGGGAAGGGGAGGTGGGACGAATTGGGAGATTAGGTTTGACATAAATACACTACCATGTGTAAAATAGATAGCTAGTGGGAACCTGCTGTACAGCACAGGGAGCTCAGCTCAGTGGTCTTGGGTGACCCAGGTGGGTGGGATGGGGTAGGGGAGAGGGAGGTCCAAGAGGAAAGGGATATAGATATACATATGGCTGATTCACGTCATTGTACAGAGAAACTAACACAACATTGTAAAGCAACTATACCCCCAATTTTAAAAAATGGGGGAAAGTGGTAAAATAATCTACACAGGTACAAAATTTTCTTCAGTAAAATTTAATACTCATGTATAATAAGAACTCTTAGCATTATTAAGAACAGGAGGGAATGTCTTAATCTGATAAATATTATCTGCAAAATATACAGTAAATATTACATACGTTTAGTAATAAAATATTGAAAGCTTTTTCCACGGGAAGAAAAACAGACTAGGAGGCTCACTTAATACCACCTCTATACAACATTGTTTTGAAGGTCTCATCCAATGTATTAGGGCAAGAAAAAGGAATGAAAGGTCTAACGATTGGGAAGGAAGAAATAAAACTCTCATTGTTAGCATATGATATGATTATGTACATAGGAACTCCAAAAGGATGAGCAGATAACTTGTTAGAATTAGCAAGTGAATTTGCAAGGTTGCTGGATACTCAGTCAGTATAAAGAAAATCAATTTTATTTCTATATTCCAACAACAAACAGATTGAAATTTTATTTAATGACGCCATTTACAGGAACATCAAAACCATCAAGAAGCTAGGAATAAATCTAATGAAAGGTATGTGAAACCCCTCCATTGAAAACTACAAAACATTGATATTTATTAAAGAAGACTCAAAAACTTAGAATGGTATACCATGTTAGTAAATTTGGAAGATTCAGTATTGGAAAGATGTCATTTATCCCTAAATTTATCTGTAGCAATCCCAATCAAAAGCTCTGCAGCATTTTATGTGGATATACATATGATAAAATTGATAAGCTATTTCTGAAATTTATATGGACATGCAAAGGATCAAAAATAGCCAGGAAAGTCTTGAAAGAAGAAAAAAAATTGGAAGACTTAACACTAGCAGATATTTTACTTAGTGTAAAATTGCAGTGATTAAGACAATGTGATATTATTTTAAGAAGGACAAATCAACCAGTGGAGTAGGATAATGTCCAGAAAAAAAACTCCTCTCATATATGGTCACTTTATTGATACAAATTTGGAATTCCTATGCAATGGGGAAAGGATTGCCTTCTCAATAAATGGAGGGTCAGTCAGATATCTATAATGAAAAATAGTTACCTTGATGCCTGCATTAAATGATGGTACACAAAAATCAGTTCCAAATGGCTTTTATGTAAATGTGAAGATAACATAGAATAGCTCCTTGACCTAGGAAAAGCAAAGATTTCTTGAAGAGAATACAACCACTAACAAATAAAGGAAAAGATTGTTAAGTTGGATATTAAAATTAGGGACTTCTATTCACTAAAGATATTATCAAAAGAGTGAAAAGGCAAGCCACAGAGTTGTAGAACATATTTGATGATGCCTATAGCTGATAAAGGATTTGGATCTAGGATTTAATAGTAGTTATGTGTTGCTGCATAACAAATTACCCCAAAACATTGTTATTTATTATCTCACAGTTTGGTAGGTCAGGAATCAGTACAGCTTAGCAAGGTGCTTCTGATTCTAGATCTGTCATTAGGTTGTAGTCAAGCTGCCAGTTAGAGCTGTGGGTTCATCTAAAGACAACCGAGGGGGTCCACAGCTCCTACATAAGGAAGCTTATGTAGTTGTTGGCAGACCTTGGTCCCTTGCCTCATGGGCCTCTCCATGCGGCTGCCTCATAATATGGCAACTGGTTTCCTACAGGGCAAGCAACCCAAGAGAAAGTGAGCACCAAGACAGAAGCCACAGTCTTTTCACAACTTAACCTTGAAAGTGACATCCTATTACTTCTTCCATATTCTATTCATTAGAAGTAAATCAGTAAGTCCAGCTCACACTCAAGGGAAAGGCATTACACAAGGGCATAAATACCAGGAGGCAGGGGTCATTGTGGGGGACCATCTGAGAGGCTGCCTACCACAATAATACATTAAAAAAAACTCTTAAAAATCTTGACTTAGACGGGGGTTATATGGGTATATTCCTGGTGTGAAAATAATCGAGCTATTCAGCTGTGATTTGGGCATTTTTCTGTACGTGGGTTATACATCAATGAAAAGTTGACTTAAGAACATTTTTGAGTTATATGTCAACTATATCCAATAAAGCTTGTAAAAAAAGAACATTTTTGATGAAAAATTCAGGCAGAATTCTAAAGATTCTTATCTTCTGGCTATTCAGTCAAGCACTGATCTTAGGTGCTGGTTGTAAATGGATTTTGCAAATATAATTAAAGTCCCAAGTCAGTTGACTGCAAGATATGGAAATTATCTTAGTTGACCTGACCCAATCAGGGGTACTGTTTGAGAGCAGTACTGTTCTAGCCTGTTTCTCAGGCTAGAGGGAGAAGGATAAGTTAGAGAGGTTTGAAGCATAAGGATTTGACAGTTTATTGCAGGCTGCAGGGGGGCACATTCAAGGACCTGAGAGTGGCCTCTAGGAGCTGAGAGTGGTGCCCAGCCAACAGCCAGTGAGAAAACAGGACTTCAGTCCTACAGCTGCAAGGAGCTTAATTCTCCCAACAGCAAGAATGAAACATGCTTCCCCAGAGCCTCCAGATAAGAGCCCAGCCCCTGTTAACACCTTAATTTTGGGATTGTGAGACCCTAAGCAGAAAACTCAGTCAACAACTACAAACCTCCTCCCTCACAACGTACTTCTCATCTACAAAATTGTGAGATAATAAATATATGGTATTTTAAGCTGCTAATTTTGTTGGTATTTTGTTATGCAACAATAGAAAATGAATACAGTCACTATGTAATTTTCAAACACGGTTCTATTGAGATATAATTTACATACCTCACAATTTACTCATTTCAAGTGTACAATTCAATGACTTTCAGTATATTCACAGAGTTGTACAACCATCACCATCATTAATTTTAGAACATTTTCATCACCCAGAAAAGAAACCCCTTACTCTCTAACTATCACCCCTCAGCTTCCCATCCCCCTAGCCCTAGGCAAGCACCAAATTTACTTTCTGTCTCTGTGGATTTGCCTATTCTGGACATTTCATATAAATGGAATCATACGTGATCTTCTGCGCCTGGTTTCTTTCACTTAGCATAATGTTTCAAGGTTCATCCAAGTTTATGTCCATGTATCGGAACTTCATTCCTTTTTATGACTGAATAATAAATAGTCCGTTGTGTGGATATACCATATTTTGTTTAGCTATTCATCAGTTGATGGATCAGGCTTGACTCTTTTTTTCTGTAATTGTGGTTAAAAAAACCCACAAAAAACCCGCATAATATAAATTTACCCTAACAATTTTCAAGTGTATATTACAGTATTGTTAACTATATACACATTGTTGTACAATGGATCTCAAGTACTTTTTCATCTTGCATGACTGAAACTTTATACCCATTGAACAACAACCCCCTGCTTCCCCATTCCCCCAGCCCCTGGCAATCACCAATCGCTATGTAATTTTTTGTACACAATTTGGACATGGTTCAAAAATTTGAGTAACATTATTATTACAAAGTTATTTTCATCCCCATTTACTCACTTAAAAAACAAGATTCTCAGGGCTCACATCTATAAAAATGAAAACTAGAGATAGTATGGGTATTGAACCTGGTCATGCTCTAGTGTTAAGTAATATTTATCAATGGTCTTGGGCTGCACCCCACGGGCCTACAAAGCCTGTGCTTGCCCAGCTTCAAGACCGAAGAAAGAGCCCGGAGTCAGCAACAGAGACATCAATGGTTTAATGGATGGTGGAGCTTACACGTCTGAAGCAAGGTCCTGGAGCGACACCCCATCGTGTGTGGCGGCCAGCAGGCAGGACATGGTGGCAGTCTTCGCCTCTGGGGGAAGGGGAGATTACCAGTTATAGGGGAATTAATGTCAGGTGGACTCATTAGTTACCAGGGAAACCAGTAGAGGGGCACGCCCCTCACTGCCTCTTTGATAAGAACAGTCACCAGCTGGGGCCTGGACCTAATACATAGGAAGGTCAGTCATGTGCGTAGGGTTTTGGTAAAGCAGGCACTGATCTAGCAGGGGATGTACAACCATCTTAAGTGTTCTGACCATAAAAATGGACACAGAACTGATTGTAAAAAAGAAAAAAAAAAGACTCATTGATCTCACTTAAGAAATGTATTTCCGGGGCTTCCCTGGTGGCACGGTGGTTAGGAATCTGCCTGCCAATGCAGGGGACACGGTTTCGAGCCCTAGTTCAGGAAGATCCCACATGCCGCAGAGCAGCTAGGCCCGTGCGCCACAACTACTGAGCCTGCGTTCTAGAGCTCGCGCACCTAGAGCCGGTGCTCCAAGACGAGAGAGGCCACCGCAATGAGAGGCCCGCACACTTCAATGAAGAGTAGCCCCCGCTCATCGCAACTAAAAAGAAAGCCCACGCACAGCAACGAAGACCCAACGCAGCCAAAAATAAATTTTAAAAAAAAGAAATGTATTTCCAATAAAATTTAACTTTTCATATTAGTAACTTGTAATTAGGTTATTTTGATCAATTATAACTACTTATAATTTTAATGATAAGTCAATCCATAAGAAATTTTTTGGTCACAAGAAATATAAAAAAATTGTTTTCAATATATTCAGATTTTTGTTACAGAAAAATATGATAGAATGATCGATAAAAGTATGCAAAAAAGCATAAGAATACTATTAATAAAGGTAAGTAGAATGGAAAACAAGCAAAAGGAGAACAGGAATGATGAAATATTTTACCGGGAGGACCACTGGTGTAGTAGATGGGAGCACAGACTCTGAAGTAAAACTGCAGTGTGGTCTTGAATAAATTATTTCGTCTCTCTTTTGCCTTAGTTTCTTCATCTGTGAATCTGGAATGGTAATAGGATTGCCATGAATAAATTGTTATGAAGATTAAATGATTTAACATAGATAAACAATTAAAACCAAAAGTACTATATACAAATTAGACATTATCATTGTCAAACCTCATATTTGAGCCTGGGGTGTTCCCTCATCATTCACTTCACCTTTAACTCCCATGGAGTTTGGAAACTGCCCTCAGAGTACTCGACCAGCCCAGAGGGTGGGTAGGGAGTACCTACAAACCCCCAGTTTAGGAAGGTTGGGGCCAGGACACATTGCTTTGAATCTGTTTAGGCAACTAGCCACATGTGCTACTGAACATCTGAAATGTGACTAGTCCAAACCAAGATGTACTATAAGTGGAAAATATTCCCTGGATTTCAGACAATATGAGAAAAAGAATATAAAATATTTCAATCATTTTTTACGTCGATTATGTGTTGAAATGATATTTTGGACATATTAGGTTAAATAAAATGTATTATTAAAATTAATTTCACCTGTCACTTGACTTTTTTAATGTGCCTACTAAACAATTTTAAATGACATATGTGGTTCTCCTTGTATTTCAACTGGACAGTTCTTCTTTACACAGTCCGCCTCAAGGTCAGCAGTCAGAGTGACCCTTTAGAAAGATAATTAATTAAGGTCACGTCACTGCTCTGCTCAAAATTCCCCAATAACATTGCATCTCACTCAAGAGTAAAGGTCAAAATCCCAACCAAGTTCTACCAGGTCCTAAGTGATCAGCCCTATCTACTGCCACCTCCAATCTCGCTGGTCTAGGGTGGGACCCAGATTTTGCCAAACCTGAGGCTTACACCATAGGTGAATAGGAGGGAAAGGAAAGAGGGACGTGGGTCCTTGCTAAGGAAAAGAATGCAAACTACAAATATAAAATTAGGTACAGAACTGATGTTAATTTAGAATTAGAAAATAAATCTCAACAATTTAATTCAGATCCCTTTCTTCTGATATCTCTTTAGGCAATTTATCAGACGTGCTTACACAGAAATTCTTCCAGATTGCAGCCTGGCTCCACCACCCCATCTAGAACTCTCCACAACTCCCAAAATTCCCCTCAGGAAGAGAGGTCCAGGCAAGTGCCATTGGCTTCGTGGTAAATCTCACTCTGCTCCAATCTCATCTCCTATCATCCTCCACTCTTTCTGTCACCTCGCTGTTCCTCACACCAAGTGTGTGCCCACCTTAGGGCTTTTCTACTTACTGTTTCCTGAGCTTGAAACATTCCATCCCCAGCTACATTCAGAGCTCGCCCTCTCATTCCCTTCAGGTCTCTGCTCAAATGTCATTTCATCAGAGCAGCCTGACCTAGATAGACACTCAAAAAAATCTGTTGAATGAATGAATGTATATAAACTGAATGACAGGGAGGCCCTATCATTTTTCAATATGAAATCATTTCTTCAAGGAAATAATTCACTCTGCACCCCCAGCCCATATCCTCATAGTAAATATGAAGTGAAGTCATAGGACATTCTGTTCCTTTCTATCTGTGTCTTTCTAGAAGAGCAGTTTAGCATGGTGGCTAAGAGTGCGATGTTTGAAATCCTAGCTCTGTCAGTAGCATGTGACCTTGGGCAAAGTCACTTAGTTTCTATGAGAGTCAGTGTCTTCCTCTGTAAACTGGATAATATAACAGTTATCTATCTCACAGGGGTGTTGGGAGGATTAAATGGGTTAATATGAATAAAACACTAAGAATAGTGCCTGGCATATAGTAAGTTCTCAAAAAATGTTGGTAAACAATAGCATATGTAAATTATATAGACTAGAAACTCCTCAAAAGCAGGAGCCCTGCATTCTTTGTAGCTCAGCTAACATGTAGAGCCCACTTAAGATTTTTCTACTGGTTTGGCTCAGCGGTATTAATTTATTAGCAGATGCAGGCATTGTCTTGCTCGCTGGTTTCTCCATCTGCTCTAAATTTAGTACTAAATAAAGACAGTTGTCGGGTGGAGGAGATTTTAGAGAGCTCTGGTCCAAATCCACTGGGCTTTTGTTTTGTTCAAAAGCTGTAATCTAGACAGAATTTAGAAATATCTGCTGAAGACTGTTTTTAGGCATGTGTTGCAGAAATTTGTAGCATCTATTTACATTGTTATGTGTATCCATACTTTGAATCTTCAACCATTTGCATATGGTAATATTCTGATATTCCAAATTTGATGCTACTCTGTGTATGAGCCCGCATAATTCCTAACTCATTATAATGTATGGATATTAAATAAATTGATTTATGAGAAGCAATCCACTTTTTCAATCTTAGAAATAGTCACAATTCTACAATCCCAGGTTTAAATAAAAATGTCTAGGAGTAGGGTTCCATTATTAAACTTTACATTTGTTTTAGTGCATAATAATACCTTATGTCTGTACAACTTGTTTAATGTTTACAATCACTCAGTGAGGTAGGCAGGTAGGGGAGTATCATGAATCTCATTTTACAGATGAAGAAATTAGAACCAAGAGGTGTTAACTGACTTGCCTAAGTTTACTAAGTGGTAATAAATGGCAGAGCCAAGACTAAACTCAGTTTTCTGACTATTAGCCAGTATCCTTTTCCACTCTCCGGGCAGAGGGAAAAGTTAGGAATTCTTCCACCAAGTTTTACAGCCAGACTGTACAAAGGACCTGACAGTACTTGCCAACGGTGGTCTGTGTGTAAAGCCTCCTTTGGTCAGTCCCAGTTTGTAATGCTATAGGCCCATCCCCTTGGCAATGAGGATTTATACCAGGAAAATGTTGCAGATAACCATGTTTAACTGCACCTGCTAGAACTGAGAAACTTTGGAATTGAAAGATCAAAAACAATCATTGAAGAAATAACTTGAATAATGGCGGGGAATCTTCCAGTCAAGTACTCAATCTCTTTGCTCCTCACTTCAAGCTAAAGATGCCTATGAAACCCCACATAATGTGGCAGCAGAAGATATTTTTGTAGACAGAACTTTGAACAAAAGCGATCATAGTTTTGAAGAGTCTGTTTCCACTGGAAGAGAGCCACTACCCCAGAATTTCTTGTCACTAAATAGTTAGGAGGGAGCAGGATCTGAAGTAGAAAGAGAAGTATCCTGAACATATAGCTGATGGGCATGGACTCTACTTGGTTTATGATGTAAAGGAGTTAGCGTGAGTGGTAGAGACAGAATGACTAAAATCTCCATGCAATTAGCATATATATTCTGATCAGATGAGTGTAAACTGGCATAGACAAGTATGAAACATTTGATGTTGGACACAGAAATGGGTGAAGAGAAAGCCAGACAATGTAAGGGATCTATTCCACATAACACCCCAGTATGATAGTTAGAAGCCTTTATATTTCAAAGGACTGAATACCCATTCAATGAGTTTGAACAATAACAGAATTTATCGATTTCTTATAAGTCCAAAGAACAGGGATGGTACCAGCATCAGATGCAACTGGATCCAGAGCTCAGAGGAATCAGGGTTTTCCCTCTCTCTCCTTCTAACTTTTAACTCTGCTCTCCTCTGTTTGTTATCCCCTTTCCTACTGCAGATGGGCTTCCTCCGTGTAGTCAGAGACGGTTGCCAGCAATGGCAGTCCAATGATCCATCCTAGCATAGCAATCCCAGTACAAAGAAAAAGCATGGCTTCCATGTATAAATTCACAGAGAAAGATTGTGATTGGCCAATGTGAGCCATATGTCCACCCGTGGACCAGTCTCAAGCACTCAAGTGAGTTCCAGGATTCATCAATACTTGGTCACGTCTCCACACGCGAATCAAAGCAGATGGGGTCTGTTACCAGAAAATTGGTGATGAGGAATTTGGCTGGGCTATCACAATCCACTATAGTAGTAGTTCCAAAATTTGCCTGAAGGTAAAAATCACCTGGACCTTTGTTAGAAAACAGATTCCTGGGCTCCCCACTCAGACCAATGGAATCAGAATTTACAGGGGAGAAGAATGGTAATTTGTACGTTTAACAAATAACCCAGGTGTATTAGTTTACTACTGCTGCTGTAACTAATTACCAAAATCCTTAGTGACTTAAAACAACATAAATTTATTATCTTATAGCTCTGGAGACGAGAAGTCCAGAATCAGTTTCAATGGACGAATGTCAGAAGGTGGAAAGGACTGGTTTCTTCAGTAGACTCTGAGGGGAAAATTAATTTCTTGCCTTTTTCAGCTCCTAGTGGCTTTCTAAAAACAAGGCTTTTTTTTTTTTTTTTTTTTCCTTTTTATCTTTGGCTGCGTTGGGTCTTTGTTGCTGCACGTGGGCTTTCTCTAGCTGCGGCGAGCGGGGGCTACTCTTCGTTGCAGTGCGCGGGCTTCTCATTGTGGTGGCTTCTCTTGTTGCGGAGCATGGGCTCTAGGCGTGCGGACTTCAGTAGTTGTGGCATGTGGGCTCAGTAGTTGTGGCTCACGGGCTCTAGAGCGCAGGCTCAGTAGTTGTGGTACACAGGCTTAGTTACTCTGCGGCATGTGGGATCTTCCCAGACCAGGGATCAAACCTGTGTGCCCTGCATTGGCAGGCGGATTCTTAACTACTGCGCCACCAGGGAAGTCCCTCCTAGTGGCTTTCTAGTGGTATTCCTTGCCTTGTGGCTCCATTTTCCATCTTCAAAGTGCACCACTTCAACTTCTGCTTGCAACATCACATTGCTTTCCCTTTGACTCCAAATCCTCCTGTGTCTCTTTAGTCAGGACCATTATGATTACATGAGGCCCACCCAGATAATCCAGGATAATCTCTCCACCTCAATATCCTTAATTTAATCGCATCCGTAAAGTCCCTTTTGCCATATAAGGTAATATTCATAAGTTCCAGAGATTAGGACATGGACACAGTTGGGCCATCATTCAGCCTATTGCACCAGGTAATTCTTATTATCAGGTAAGGTTGAGAAACACCACAAGGAATGGTTAGTTAACATAAGAACTGCAACATAAATATTCCAAACTATAAATACTGTAGAAGAATAATTAATTATTTAACAGTATATAATATATAGATGCCCAAATTGGGTGTCCCAACCACCATGTTTTGGCATGTATCAATAATTCATGACATTTTATTGTTGCATAGTAGGTCATTGAATGAATTTACCACAATCTGTTTGTACATTCACCTGTGGATGGACATATGGGTTATTTCCAGTTTTTGGCTATTTTGAATAAAGATGCTATGAACATTTGTGTACAAGTCCTTGTGAAGACATACATTTTCAACTTGGGGCAGTGGGATAAACATCTAAGAGTGGAATTTCTGGGTCATATGGTAAATGTATATTTAATTTTTTAAGATACTGCCAAACTGCTTTCCAAAGTGACTGTCCCATTTTACACACCTACCAGCATTCCAGGTGCTCCACATCCTTGTTAGCTCTTGGCATGGCAAATCATTTTAATTTTATCTATCCTAGTAGGCATAAAGAGGTGTCTCATTGTGGTTTTAATTTGCATTTCACTGATGACTATTACTATTGAGCCTCTTTTCAATAGTATATTTTTGCCATTTGTATATTTTCTTTTGGCATTTTGTTTTCTTTGTCTTATTTCTCTCCCATCACTTTTTCCTGATTTTCTTTTTTTTTTTTTTAAGATCCTGCTAATGCAAATGCCCTCGAAGTAGCAGTGGTGGCTTCATCCGTGGTGGTTTCTGCTAAGTGAGGCCTTGGAAGGAAGTGATGATGGTAGATGAGATTGAGCAGGTGGGGTCTGGTGTGTTTGATGCTGAGGGCAGAGTGGGGAGGAGCAGTGAGAGGTTACAGATCAGGGAAAGCTAGGACAAGAGCAGCTGTAGTTTGGGTAGAAATGAAAGCCTTCCCCATCACCTTAGGGCTTTCCTCCCTCAGTTGTTCCTGTCAAAGTTTTATTATTTGCAACCAAAAGAGTAGTAACTACTATAACCTAACAGGTCACTGTGCTCCCTAGCCATCTGATCCAATATAAATCCTGACAATCCTGAGGAGTAGCTATCAGACTTCTTTGGATTTTTATCTTCTGAGCCTCTGTTTCCTTATCTATAAAAAAAAGAGTTAATGGCCATCATCAAAAAGTCTACAAATAATAAATGCTGGAGAAGGTGTGGAGAAAAGGGAACCCTCCTACACTGCTGGTGGGAATGTAGATTGGTGCAGTCACTGTGGAGAACAGTACGAAGGTTCCTTAAAAAACTAAAAATAGAACTACCATGTGATCCTGCAATCCCACTCCTGGGCATATATCTGGAAAACAAGAAAGCTCTAATTCGAAAAGATACATGCACCCCAATGTTCATAGAGGCACTATTTACAAGAGCCAACCTAAGTGTCCATTGACAGATGAATGGATAAAGAAGATGTGGTATATATATACAGTGGAATATTACTAAGCCATAGAAAATAATGAAATAATGCCATTTGCAGCAACACAAATGGACCTAGAGATGATCATACTAAGTGAAGACAGACAGAGAAAGACAAATATTATATGATATCACTTATATGTGGAATATAAAAATTAGTACAAATGAACTTATTTATAAAACAGAAACAGACTCACAGACAGAGAAAACAAACTTATGGTTACCAAAGGGGAAGGGGCAGGGATAAATTGGGAGTATGGGATTAACAGATGCATGCTACCATATATAAAATAGATAAACAACAATGATTTACTGTATAGCACAGGGACCTATATTCAGTATCTTGTAATAAATAAACTATAATGGAAAAGAATATAGATATATACATACATAAGCATAACCGAATCACTTTGCTGTACACCTGCAACTAACAAAATATTGTAAATCAACTATATTTCAATTAAAAATTTTTTTAAAAATTTAATAAATTAATTTAAAATGTTAACAGCACCTTCCTCACAGAATTATTGAATAGCTGACATGAGATCACACATGCAAAAATGCTTAGCAAATTTTTAAGTGCCCAAAGGGTGTAAAGTGTTGTTGCTCCTATGATTGTTAACCAGGAAGTGACTGACAAGTGCTGGCAATCAGTCATCTTGTGAAAGGGTATTCCCTTTCTAGATCCCTTTTGCCAACTTCATTATGTACATCCAGGTGAAAAAGTCTGAGAGCCACTTGGAAATAAGTGTTTGCCAAAAAGGGATGGGGCAAGAGAACTAATCTTTGATTCCTGAATGTAGCTCATTTGATTCTCACAACAACCTTAAGTTTCTTTTGAGGATAAGCTCAGGAGTGGAACTGCTGGGGTTTAGGGCTACCCAGCCTTATCCTCATGCAGTAATGCCCAGGGCTCTCCTGAATGATCACGCCAGGAGCAGTCACTTACACTCCCATCGGGAGTACCTTAAGCGTCCTGTCGCCCTACCCACTGCCAGCAGTTAATGGCATCTGATTTTCTTTTCTCCAATCTGAGAGGTGTAAAATGGTATTTAGTTTTGATTTACATTTCACTGATTACTAATGAGGTTAAACATCTCTTCCTAGACTTATTAGTCATTCAGGTTTCTCCTTCTGTGAATTGCCTCTTCGTATCCTATGCTCATTTAGTTTTCTGTCAGATTCCCTGTCTTTTCCTTAAAGCTATCTTAAAGGAGTTTTTTTGTATATTATAAATATTCATTTTGTGTTGATTTTGAATATTACAAATAACTTTTCCCAATTGACCACTTGTCTGTTAGTTCCATTTATGATGGCCTCCATAGGACAGAAATATTTAATTTTGATTTCATCAAATCTATGGATTTTTTTTCCCCTTAAAATTTGTGCATTTGGCCTCTTTTTAAAATTTATTTTGTTTATTTATTTTTGGCTGTGTTGGGTCTTCATTACTGTGCGTGTACTGTGCCCCGGCTCGCCACAACTACTCTTTCGTTGTGGTGCACAGGCTTCTCATTGCAGTAATTTGTGATGTCATTGAGAACTGAGATTTTGACATGGCAGAAAGGAGACATACATGTAAGATGGATGAGGTTACACAGTTCTGAACCTGAATTGAAAGTATGTGGGGCTTCCCCGGTGGCACAGTGGTTAGGAATCCGCCTGCCAATGCAGGGGACACAGGTTCAAGCCCTGGTCTGGGAAGATCCCACATGCCGCGGAGCAACTAAGCCTGTGTGCCACAACTACTGAGCCTGTGCTCTAGAGCCCGTGAGCCACAACTACTGAGCCCCCGTGCCACAACTACTGAAGCCCACTCGCCTAGAGTCCGTGCTCTGCAACGAGAAGCCACCGCAATGAGAAGCCGACGCACCACAACGAAGACCCAATGCAGCCAAAAATAAATAAATAAAATAAATAAATTTATTTAAAATATATATTTTTTTTATCTTCACTTTTAAAAAACAAACTATTTGATCTATCAGTTTCTAAGGTAATACACACAGTCCCTGACCTATGATGGTTCAACTTAAGATTTTTCAAATATGCGATGATGGGAAAGCTATACAGTTTCAGTAGAAACTGTACTTTGAATTTTGAAATTTAATCTTTTCCTGGGCTATCGACATGCAGTACAATACTCTCTCCTAATGCTGGGCAGTGGCAGTGAGTCATAGTTCCCAGTCAGCCACAAGATCACCAGGCTTGTTCATCACCAGATGAACAACTGATACATTTACAACCATTCTGTACCCATACAACCACTTTGTTTTTCACTTTCAGTATGGTATTCAATAAATTACATGAAATATTCAACACTTTATTATAAAATATGCTTTGTGTTAGATAATTTTACCCAACTGTTGGCTAATGTTAAGTGTTCTGAGCATGCTTAAGGTAGGCTAGGCTAAGCTATGATCAATAGGTTAGGTGTATTAAACGTGTTTTCAACTTTTTATCAGGATATAACCCCATAGTAAGTTAAGGAAGAACTCTATATTAAATGTCCAATTATGGTTGTTGATTCTTCTATCAGTTGTTGCTTTATATTTTTTTGAAGTGATATTGTTAGGTGCATATAGTTTATAATCTTTATAGCTTCTCAGTCTATACTGCATATGAAGTCCTCTTTGTCCCTTATGATGTTTTCTACTTTAAGGTCTATATTGAGCGATATTAAATGGAGTTCTTTTGGTTCATATTTACCCTGTATCTCTTTTTCCATCTCTTAATATTCAAATAATGATTCACTGGGCACTTTCCTAAGCAGTGTTGTATAATAGCATGGCAAGCGTCAGGATGCCCCTGAGTCCAAGTTCAGCTCCTAAGGTTACAATCCTGCACTGCACCCTGCTCATTTTCTTATTATTTTTCTCTCCCACGACTGTCTTGTTCATTATTATATCCCTATCTTGCAGCACTGTAGCTGACACCTAGTAGGCACTCAGTAAATATTTGTTCAATATGAACGCCCTCAAGAGCATACAGCCTTGTTAGGAAAATGAGATCCCTTCAAGAATAATTTATGGAACACTTACTACATGCTAAATCTTTCCCACGCATATTACCTCTTTGATCTTATCTCCAACCTTGCTCCTCTCTCTTACCCTGTCCTATCTGCACTGATCCTACTGTTGTTACATTAACACACTAGGTTCATTTCTGCTTCAGGATCTTTAAACCTGCTCTCCCCAGATTTTTGCATAGCTCACTCCTGTACACCTCAGGTCTGCTCAGATGTCACCTCTTCAGACAACCTTCCCTAATCACCCTATTTAAAATAGTACTCCACCCTCTCTCCAAATTTAGTCATTCTCTATGATCTTTTTGAAAACAAAAAAATCACTATTTAATATTATATTACTTGTTTGGCTACATGTTTATTGTCTGTAGAATGTAAGTGCTTTAAAGACAAAGGATTTGTCTCATACACCACTACATACCCATCTAGAGCAGGGCCTGGCAAACAGTAGACACAATAAATTTTTGTTGGAGAGAATTTTCAGTTAATTCTCAAGGAAAAAACTTTAAAGAAGTATGATGATACCTATTTTTACAGATGAAGTAACTAAAGCTGAGAAGATTCAGTAACTTGCCTAGGAACACAGTGATGGAGAAGGATTTGAACATAGGTCCCTTTGACTCCAAAGCTCATCCATAATGCCCACCGCTATTTCATTGTCTCCTAATGAAGGAGAATGCAAACACACAAGATGGTAGGAAATCAAGTGCCAGTTGCGGGCTTGTGGTTTTTTGGATGAGATCAGCTGAGACGGAGTCACTGGTAGACAGAGGGTTGGGCTCTACGGATGACTGAGAGTTGGGAAAGTGGGGAAGGGAGGGAGGCAAACCCTAGCCCTGGCCTGTGATTGCCCACTGTGGCTTTTTCCTTTGCTGAAGAATCAGTTTTGATTTGCTCCCTGGGGGAGCAGTTAGGATGGAGGGCAGGCTGTAGGGGAGGAGGGCATAAGCCTGCCTTCCAGGGCCTTTGGGTCAAACTGTCCAACAAAGAACCCTATCCCAGGGGACTTTGTGGACTGCGGTTAGGATAGGATTTAGGACCTGCGTTCTAACTAACCGGCGTAGCCTCAGGCAGGTTCAGACCAGAAAGCTCCCCTGCAAAGCCATTTATCTCTGTGCTGGGGAGGGCAGATGGGACATCCAGTCTGGAGGGGGCTCCTGAGCCAGGGCATCTTTTTTAGAGAGGATAGGTGTTATTGTTGAACCAGGTAGGAGCTGACCTGATAACCAGCATCCCTGAAAAGGAGAGAGAGGAAACAGCTCTGACCACCAGTGGCCTCCAGGGCCTTCTCATTTCCTTGGCGATTAAAGATGCGTGCATGGATATGCAGGTACCCAGCAATGGAGGAGAGTCTTGCTCGAACTCAGAAAGGGCTGTGGCCCCCTCGCAACTTAGGAGCAGACCCTGGATCCTGCAGTGCTTCTCCACCGGGTTCACCTTGCAGGCCAGGCTCCGGCAAGCTCTGGGTAGCCATAGGCAGGGAGGGAGCGGAGGGCAGGAAGTGTAGGGACAGTTAAAAGGTAGCAGCTGAGCTGCATGAGCTGCTTGTATATTTTGGAGAAAACCATAATTCAAAAAGAGTCATGTACCACAATGTTCATTGCAGCTCTACTTACAATAGCCAGGACATGGAAGCAACCTAAGTGTCCATCGACAGATGAATGGATAAAGAAGATGTGGCACATATATACAATGGAATATTACTCCGCCATAAAAGGAAACAAAATTGAGTTATTTGTAATGAGGTAGATGGACCTAGAGACTGTCATACAGAGTGAACTAAGTCAGAAAGAGAAAAATAAATACCGTATGCTAACACATATATATGGAATCTCAAAAAAAAAAAGTTCTGAAGAACCTAGGGGCAGGACAGGAAAAAAGATACAGACGTAGAGAATGGACTTGAGGACACGGGGAGGGGGAAGGGTAAGCTGGGACGAAGTGAAAGAGTGGCATGGACATATGTACACTACCAAACGTAAAATAGATAGCTAGTGGGAAGCAGCCACACAGCACAGGGAGATCAGCTCGGTGCTTTGTGACCACCTAGAGGGGTGGGATAGGGAGGGTGGGAGGAAGACGCAAGAGCGCGGGGATACGGGGATATATGTATATGTATAGCTGATTCACTTTGTGATACAGCAGAAACTAACACACCATTGTAAAGCAATTATACTCCAATAAAGATGTTAAAAAGGGCTTCCCTGGTGGCGCAGTGGTTGAGAGTCTGCCTGCCGGTGCAGGGGACATGGGTTCGAGCCCTGGTCTGGGAAGATCCCACATGCCGCGGAGCAACTAGGCCCGTGAGCCACAATTGCTGAGCCTGCGCGTCTGGAGCCTGTGCTCCGCAACAAGAGAGGCCGCGACAGTGAGAGGCCCGCGCACCGCGATGAAGAGTGGCCCCTGCTTGCCACAACTAGAGAAAGCCCTCGCACAGAAACGAAGACCCAACACAGCCAAAAATAAATAAATAAATAAATAAATAAAAATTAAAAAAAAAAAAAAGGCAGCAGCTGGGTGCAGCTTATCAGAAGTGCCAGGGAAGTGAAAGTCAGCCAGGCAAAGGAAAGGGGAAGAAGCAAAAGCAGAGAGGCAGCAGCTGCCACTGGGAAAAAGGGAAAGAAAATGCTCAGAGCAGTGGCAAGTGTTCTGGGAGCCTCAGAGAGGTGAGGGCTCTGCCAGCCTCCTCCTCTTGGAAGAGGGGGACTGAAAGGCTGAGTCTTGGAACCAGGTATCCTCACCCTTCACACGGCTCCTTCCTGAGGGTTAGATGTGGGGTATGTGCTGCTGAGATGCTCACAGCATCCTTCTTCTCCTTCAAGTACCTCCCCTCTAAAAGGGGGCACTTGATTATCCTCAAATCTCTAAGAAAATCGTAACTGTAATTTTGGTTCAAGGTAGAGCTAATGATTTTCCTCAAGGTTGTCTCCCAGGAAAAATGCGTCAAAAATAAAAGACGTTGGTGATGTTAAGGTATGATAGTTTCCCCCTTAGAGCTGAAAGCTACAAACCCTTTGTACAAATATTCATTATAAAATTCTTACATCCCTAAAATGATACCATAGCACAGATGCCAACTCTTTTTTTTGTTTGTTTTTGCTTTTGATGATATCATCATTTATAGCACTCCCTGCCTGCAATGTTCCCTCTTGTGCCTGTGACCTGAGGACATGGGGAGGAGGAAAGGTAAGCTGGGACGAAGTGAGAGAGTGGCATGGACATGTATACACTACCAAATGTAAAATAGATAGCTAGTGGGAAGCAGCTGCACAGCACAGGGAGATCAGCTCGGTGCTTTGTGAGACTGTTAGATGCCAAGTTCACTTGTTGGACTAAAAACTGTCTAGATTTAAGGCTGATTTGGAGTCTCCTAGGGAAGGGGAAAGACTGGATAAATTATAACCCTTTCAGTTAATGTTCATCACCATTCAATTCCTTACTCTAAAGTATGGCATCCAGTAGGCTCACTCTGCATGTACATTGAATGAAAGGATGTTTGAAAAAAGAAAGCTGACTTTATGATTGAAAACCATTTGAAGTGCATAGAATCACAACTGTGGACTGTCTCCTAAATGTTCCTTACCATTATTGCCTTCCCCAATACAATTTGCATTTTAGACCCTATAGTTCTGGGCCCTAGAGTCTAGGGCCTTGCCTCCGGAACTCTGATCTAGGGAGCAGCAGTACCAACCTCATCTGGGAACTTGTTAGAAATGCAGACACTCCAGCCCCACCTGGGATCCACTGAATCAGAATCTGCATTTTTAACAAGATCCCCAAGAGATTTGTGTGCATGTTAAAAGTTGGAGAAACACTGCTCTAAGGCACCTGGGCCACCTCCTTCCTGAGGCACCTGGTCAGGAGGCCCTCCGAGGCCCTGGCTTCAGCTTATAACTATAAGGGTCACCGGGCAGCTCCACACGGTACAGTGTGCGGCGGGCTGGAGGCTACAGAGGGTTCAAATTCCAGCTCTGCTGCTAAAGGAACTTTATCACATGGGCAAGTGACTTAAAAAATTCAACTTACAGAAAACTTGCAAGAATAGTACAAAGAACTTCTGTATACCTTTATCCCTATTCACCAATTATAATATTAACATTTTGCCACATATGCTTTAATATTTTCTCTCTCTACCAATATAAATATTATTAATATTTCTGAACTCTTGGAGGGTTAGTTGCATACATTGGTATGCCTTTCCCCTTAATACTTCAGTGTGTACTTCCTAAGAACAAGGACATTCTCTTACATCATCACAACAGCAGGGCCAGATCTAGGGGGAGGCAAGCAAGGCCTGGGAGTGAGTGATCCCAAGGGGGGGCTTCCTTAAATTTTGCACTCTAGGAGCCTTGCTTGCCACACCTAGTCCTGGCCCCACACACTACAGTCATCAAAATCAGGAAATCTAATATTGATTCTGTTGTCCATATTACAATTTTGTCAATTGTCCCAATAATGTCCTCGATAGCAATTTTTTCCCCATACCCAATTCAGAATCACGCGTAGAGTTTAGTTGTCATGTCTATTGAGTCTCCTTCAATCTAGAACCGTTCTTTAGTCTGTCATGACATTGACATTTTTGAAAAATAAAGATCAGTTCTCTTATAGAATGTCCCTCAACATGGGGACAATATTGAGATATAATTGATATATAACATCATTTAAGTTTCAAGTGTACAAAGTGATGATTTGATACATGTATATATCACAAAATGATTACCATTATAAGGTTAATAAATCTATCACCTCACATAATTACATTGTTTTTTCTTTTGTGGTGAGAACATGTAAGATCTACTCTCTTAGCGACTTTTAAGTATACAATACAGTATTGTTAACAATAGTCAGCATATAATATTAGGTCCCCAGAACTTATTCATCTTATAACTAGAAACTGGTACCTTTTGGCCAACATCTCCCTACTTCCCCTGCCCCCCATCCCCTGTCAACCACCACTTTATTCTCTGTTTCTACGAGTTTTAATATTTTAAAGTGTACAATTCAGTGTCTTTTAGTACAGTCACAATTTTGTACAACCCTCAGCACCATCTAATGCCAGAACATTTCCATCACCCTAAAAAGAAACACTATATCTCCCAAGTCCCCTCTCTCCTATCCCCAGACAACCAATAATCTACTTCCTGTTTCTATGGATTTGCATATACATACAATATAACACTACTGAACAGTAAAAAGGAACTAACTACTGATACACACAATAACATTTTGGATCTCAAAAACAACTGAGTGAAAGAATCCAGATACAAAAATCTGCATACTCTAAGATTTCATTTATATGAAATTCTAGAAAAACCAAAACCTTAGCAACAGGAGGCATGTCAGTGGTTACCTGGGGTCTGGAGTACAGAGGTGGGGATTAACTGCAGAGGGACAGAAGGGAACATTTTGGAGTGATGAAAGTGTTCTAAAACTGGATTGTGGTGGAGGTTATACGATGTATACATTTACCCAAATTCATCTCTCTACCTAAAAAAGTTTGTAAATGTAAAATTATACCTCAATAAAACTGTAAAAAAAAAAACCCCAAACATACCTGTCTTCCATTGTTCAACTCATCAGCATGTCTTCCTTCATAGGCTGGCACCAAATCTATCTTCCCAGCCTCATCTCCCACCTCTCCCCTCCGTGCATTCACTCAACAAATATTCTAACATTCCATGCAAGGCCCAGTGTTAGGCACTCTGGAGAGAGTGAGAGAAGAGAACCTCTGTCCTCAGGGAACTCACAGCTTATTCTGGAAGCAGAAAGAAAGGGTGCTCAACCTTGAAAAACATCAGGGGTCCTAGAGGGTCACTGAGTCTTATAGGAGAGGAAGAAGAAGATACGTTCCAGTCGCTTTGAATTTCAAGTTGCAAACAAGTTTCAATTTAATTTTTTCAATAGGGAACACATTCACATGGTTCAAAAATAAAAGAAAGTGTACAGTGAAAACTTTCCTCCCACCCATCCCCCATCTGCCCAGTTCCCACTCCACTCCACACAACCACAGCTGTCATAAATACACATTACTTTTCCTCCTTTTTAACAGAAAAGATAGCATAATATACACATTGTCCTGGGCCTTGCTTTGTCATTTGGCAGTAAACCTTGGAGATCTTTCCATACAGGTACAGCAAAAAAGTTTACTCTGACAGTTATATAGTGTTCCTTTGTATGGATGTGCCATAATTTATTTAACCAGCCTCCTTTTGGTAGGCATTTGAGTTATTCCCAACAGCCTGTTACGGCAAACAATGCCACTATAAGTACCCTCTTATAAGTAGTGTACTATGTTTTGTTTTGTATAAGGCCAAATATATCTGTGGCTACATATTGAAATTTTTTTTAATCATTCACAAACACACCAACCGCTTCCACATCTCTAGGCTGTTTTCTCTGCCTTGAAAGTCCCCGCTCAATCCCTTTCTACTGGCAAACTCCTACTTTACCTCAAGATCTAGCTCAAATGTCACTGTCTTGTGAAGACTTCTGAACTCCCTCAGGCAAGATGGGGTTGCCCTCTTTTCTCTCACATATTCCATCCCCACATCACCAGAATTGTCTACTAACACTTCACTCTTCCCACACTTGACTGGGAGGTACTCAAGGGCATGTGCTATAGTAGATTTATCTCAGAATCCCTTAGAACTCGGTACCTGGTAGATGTTGAATAAAACGTTCATCGCATGAATGGTTAGGACTGACGAAGAGGGCTCGTATTGCTCCTGTCCCACACTTTCAGCTGCCTCCCAGCCTCTGTTTATACTTAGAGGACTGCCACCAGACAAAGGTGGGCCGTGATTTCCCTTCCCCTCCCACCTAATTCCTTCCTTCCTGCCTTCACCCCCTTCCCCCCTCGGGAATCTGTCCACAGCTGCCCTTGTGGCCCTTGCTGGATCTAGCTATTACAGCGGTTTGGGAAGGAAGGAAGGGGAGGAAGAGAAAGAAAAGAAAGCGGAAGAAAAGAAAGAGAAAAGAAAAGAAAGAAAGGGCAAGGAAGAAAGCAAGCAAGCAAGCAAGAAAGAAGGGAACTGGAGCCATGGCTCCACCCATCTTCTCTCTTCCTCATCAAGTCTGGCTTTGGCCGCCTCTAAAGCTAAAACAACAAATCACCTGATAGTCAAATGCACATCAGTCACCCTCAAGCATAACTTCCTACGCTTTAAGCCAGAGGAGATGACAGAGTTTACTATAGTGCTTTTAGGAATGTGGGAAACACAGTGGTTAATCAATGTTAAGTGATCTTCAGAGGCAACTTGGATAATTGGAAAACAAAACCAAAACACTGGGTTAACCCCAAAATGTTCATGTACTAACTCTTGCCTGGAGCTGTTAATTGCTATGTCATTTCCACAAGAATACTGTATATTATTCTATTCCTTCCTAGGTGGGCAGTACAGGAGGTGAGAGCTCTCTGTCTCCACCTCTGGGATGAAAAGGTTAAAACTCTGTATTCTCCTCACCCTGGGGAAGCTCCAGTTCACAGGAGGTGGAGCCATCAAAGAAAATAAAAGGGAAAGAAAGATTTCAAGCCTTTGCCTGCCCAGGACAGAGATGCATCTAGGAATTGAGACGTTTCACCCAGGGAGGTCTCAGGAAAGGTGGTAGCTTAGATCCTTTGGGGGCTGTGGTCTTCAAAATTTCTTGCTTACTTCCTAAAAGAAATCTGACAAACTATGTTTCTTCTTGTATTTTTAAAGGTCATATGTAAAATGTTTCATCTTAAGTTTAAATAATGGCAAAGTTTGTTATTTTTGGCATATTATAGGTACTGGCATTTAAAAATAAGATTGTTACATCATTCTTTAAGTGTATCCAAGGGAATCTAAATATCATGATGCATCTATTATCCATTTAAAAAATACATAAACAAGCATTTCTTTAAAAGAAGTTTAACATCATTCTTTATCTCTTTATATTTCCATTCCACTTGCCCCGGAATATTTTAATGTAATATTTTAGGCTGGAAAGTCTTTTATTGATCAGCCTATTTTATTTCCCTATAAAAATTTAAAAAAAAAACTTTGAGTCTCTAAGTTTAAAACATTTATCTCGATGGTATTACCAATATAATTTTGTTATTCTTTTGGTTCAGTTTTGAATATCTAATTTATCTAAATTACATACTATGAATTTTGATCAACCATTAAAGTGTAGAATATTTTTGCCAGAATAAAATAGGGTTCAGAGTGAACTCTATTTCTCATTTCCACTTGTATGGATAGAAGCATGAAACACCTTGTTCATTCATTCAACAAATATTTATTGAAGACCTCCTATATGTCAATAGGAACTCTAGGCACTTGGGATAACTTAGTAAACACTACAGATAAATCCCTGCTCTTGTGGAGCTTTCATTCTAGGGGGAGATGATAGACAATAAGCACTAAGCATAACACGTAAGTAAATAAGACAGTATGTTAGAAGAAAAGAGCTATGGGAAAAGATAGAGCAGGGTAAGGGTGATCTGGGGTGCAGAATGAGGGTTCAGAATAGGTTGTGATTTCAAAAAGGTCAGGGTGGGCCTCACTGAGAAGATGACATTTGACTAAAGTAAGTGAGGGAATTAGCAATGCAGATATCTGGGGAAACGTGTGCTAGGCAGAGGAAACAGCTAATGCAAAGGTCCTACCTTGGGAACCTGGCTGGTGTCTTCTAAGGTCAGCTAGGAGGTCAGTAAGTCTACAGCAGAGTCATCCAGGAGAAGAGTAACAGGAGATGCGATTAGAGAGGTAATGATCAGAAATGTGGTGATGGTGTAGGTCTCATAGAACCCTGTAGACTATTTTAAGGATATAGACTTTTACTCTGAGTGAAATGAGGAGCCATTGCAGGGATTTAAGCAGAGGAATGATATGATCTGACTTATATTTTAGGAGGATCACTCTGGCCGTTATGTTGAGAATAGACTCTAAGGGGCAAGCATGAAAGCAGGGAGAGCTTTTAGAAGACTAAGCCAAGCATGAGATGATGGTGAAACAGACCAGGGGCAGCAGTGGAGGTGGTGAGGGATATTCTGACTCTGGACTAGACATGGGATGAATAAGAAAGAGGGAAGTCCAGCATGACTCCAGGGCTTTTGATCTGAGCAACTTGAAGGATGGACTTGTCATCAACTGAGACAGGGAGGTCGTTGAGCTGAACAGATTTGAGGGAGGATATGTGCAGTAGGCTGCTGGGTATCATAATCTGGAATTTAAATGAGAGGTCTGAGCTGAAGATATAAATTTGGGAGTTGTCATCATATATGATGATCTCATGTATCTTAGATGGTACTGAAAGTCAGGAGGCTTGATTAGATCACCAATGAAATGTGAGTAGAGATAGAAAAGAGAAGAAATCCAAGGAATGAGCCCTGAGCCATTACAAGGTCTGGGAGAAGAGATGGAATCAACAAAGAAGAAAGAAGTAAGGGAATGAGGGATCTGATGAAGTGATGAGGAGGAAAACCAAGAGGGTGTAGTTAAAAAAAAAGGTGAATCAAGTGGTTAGCTGTATCAGTTGTTATAAAGAGGTCAATTTAAGATGATAATTGAGAATAGGTCATTGGACTTAGGCAATGTGAAGTTCATTGTTGACCTTGACAAGAACAGTTTTGACAAAGTGATAAAGATGAAAGCATGAATGGAGTGGGTTTAAGAGAGGGTGGGAGACCCTCTCAGCTGAAGACCTAAAATATCCCACATACGTAATCTCATGTGTGTTGTTATGATTCTATTACCTATGTATTAGTCTTAACATATACATCATATTTGGCATGTTTTTCAACTTTATATTAATTGTATCATATGGTATGTATTCTGTTGCTCTAGAATGGGAGAAGAACTAGAGACAGCACAGAAAACTCTTTTAGGAGTTTTGTTGCAAAGGAAGCAGAGAAATGGGGCAGTTACTGCCAGTGGAAGTGGGTCAAAGAGAAGATTTTGTAGGACTGGAGAAATAACAGCTGCTTATAAAAGTTTATGGGAATCACCCAGTAGAGAGGGAAACATTGATAAGATAGAGGGAGGATAATTGGTGGAGTGATGGTGACACCCTTGATTAAGCAAGATGATATTGGGGTCTATTGCCTTAGCAGAGGGACTGGCTTTAGCTAGCAGCATGGAAAATTCACCTACGTAATGGAAGGGAAGGTGGAGAAGAGGTTACAGATGCTGGTATGTGGGTATGGGTAGATGAGATGGCGAGATTCTGTGTAAGTTTTCGTCTCATTGCTTCAACTTTCTCACTGGAATAGGAAACAAGGTTATGAATCAAAAACGAGGATGAGAGGGAAGGAGGTACAGGTTGGAGGACAGAGAGGTATGACATCCAGAAGAATGGAAGAGGGAAGTAGAATTCCTGGGCAGCACTAAGGACCCACTTGAAGTTCCAGGTGATGAAATTAAAGTGAAACTAGTCAGCGTGATTGTGTTTTTCTTTAGCCACATTCAGATGCACGGGGGCTGATGTGAAGTAGATGGAGAGCTGGCTTGAATCAGGATTGTGGTTTTGCCCAGTAAGCACGGCAAAGGGGGAAGAGGAGAGGGGGTTGAGAGTATGTGCCAGGGAGTGATTGTAATGACTGGCCAGGAGTGTAAGCTGGGTAAGGATGGGAGAGAGGATAAGTGGATTGCAGAGTTGTTGGAGTTCGAGTACTACAGGGAAATATGGAAATAGGAGGGGGTGTTCAGAGTGTGAGGTGTTTGAAATTGTGAAGAAGTTATTGAGTTTGATGAGGCTCCCGTGATTATGCCAAGGGAATAAGTGGCTGAGTTAGGGTAGGACAAGATCCTTGGAGGAGACGTCAAGGAACTGAGAGGGCAGGGAATGGGGATGATCATCGGTTATATATTATAACCGCTTAGGATTAAGACTGAAATGGTATTGGAGTGACTGACAAGAGCAAATGATGAAAAAATGAAGGGGAATGAGAGCAATGATGAGGGATACTGAATGACAAGATTTAAAGCTGCAGGTTAATGGGGAGGAGAGAGAGGGATGGTCTGGAAGCATTGTGGAGGAGCAAGCAGGAGGCCTACCTCACCTCCAGGCCCAGTCTATGAGGCTCATGGTTGAAAATACAGGACCTACTACTTGAGAGGGGGAGGGGAAGCAGTGTCCCAGGGGAAAGGCAGGTTTCCTTTAAACAAGGAGGCAACGGAAACTGAAGAAATTCTGAGGAGGTTGAGCTTATAGGAATTGTCCTTTGAATAAATAAATAGAGACTCTAATGTGGCCCCATATGATCCCGCCTCCAGGTGTTCATGTCCTGTGTGCTCTCTTTCCCCTGAGAGGCGGTGGGACTTGTGATTTGCTTCTGGCCAACAGAGTACGGCAAAGATGACAAGATGCATGTGTATAGATAATTGCTAGAGATAGCAATGGAAGAAGTTCAGATATAGCAATGTTACTCAATTCTTTTAACTCCTTCTGAGGTATACTGCCAAGAATCACATGTTGATCTATTATCAACTCACATAGTTAGGTTTTCCTTCAATTTTGTTGATAGCAAATAACTGAAAGCCACCTAACTTGCAAGATAACTTATAACCATTCGCTTTGAGTCATTCACTTTCTCAGCACAGACACCAATTTCTGACTTGTTCCTCTGAATTGTCCTGGAGGTTTTTTACATCTTGGATCGATGTGCCTTAGTAATGGGTGAGAGTTTTTACTTTGGTTGGATGGCGGGAGTAGAACAGTTTTGAAAGGGGATGCTGTGTCTTCAGGTGCTTTCTCAAGCTGAGCAATTTTTTTTTTTTTTTCTAAATCTTTGCCCGCATGCGGCATGCGGGATCTTAGTTCCCCCACCAGGGATCGAACCCGTGCCCCCTGCATTGGGAGCATGGAGTGTTAACCACTGGACGGCCAGGAAAGTCCCAAGCTGAGAAATTTTAGACTATAGTACACATTGCAGTGAGGCATCTGGAAATGAGTTCCCTTAAAACTAGTCTTGGGACGTCTTCATAAACCCCAGGGAACACCAGTTTGAAGACGACAGTTTTAGAGGCTGTCGTGCAGAAGAGGAAAGAGCCCAAGCTGTGAAAGAGAGGACAGCATGGGATTAGGGAACTGGGTGTAAAACATAGGTGGGGGAATAGACAGTTTCTGGGCGACAAGACTTAAGACATGACTTTAGAGCCTTCCGATAGTAATAAGTCTTGGTGGGACTCCAACAGAAATATTTCCTGGTTGGTGAAAAAATATATATGTAATTAGTATATGTTTTCTGAAACTTTAAGAATATCAAATAAATGCATTCATCCTGTAAATTTTTCAAATAAAAGAAATATAAAGTCAAGAGCAGAGTTTACACCTTTCCCTACCCAGCAGGTAACCTAGTTAACAGGTGTCTTGTAGGACCTTGAAAGTCCCTTACAACTCCGAGGTCTGACTAAATCTCTTCCAACAGAAACCACTGACTTTTCGTAACACCTGTCCAGGCTCTCAAATCTATGGTTCTATGATTGGCCTGCGCACCTTTTCAACCTAACAAGGCATCTCGAGAGTTTAAACACCTTTGTCTCTAGTGACCCAGGGCTGCAGTCATCCTAGCCTCTTTCCAAAGTACTAAACTGCTACAACTACCTTCTCCCCAGAGCAAGCTGTTAAAGTCTAATTTTTGTGCCCACGCTGGTCCTCATAAACGAGGCCCGCTTGATCGCTATTTATAAACTTACTGGACGCCCACTACACGTCGAGTTCTCCCGCGCTGCTTGGGTACTTTTTGGCAAAGGGACGCCCATTTGTCTGATGACCACTCCCTCCAAGCAGCCTTTCCCCCGACCTTTGCGGGAAGCGCCCTCGGCCAGGGCGATCCCAGGCTGGGACTCTGGGCTCCCCGCCGACTGTGCTGCCCCGCGGGCGCCTGCGCAGAACGACCCTAGTCACTCCGGCTGGAGGCGGGGGCAGCCAAGAGAAAGGAAAGCTGCGGGGGGAAAAGAGCCAAACCCTGAAATTACCCGGATGTGGTGTCTGCGCGCGCATGCTCAGTGTCCTCTCGACAAGTTGGCAGCAACAACACGGCCCTGGTCGTCGTCGCCGCTGCGGTAACGGAGCGGCTCGGGTGGCGGAGCCCGCGTTCGCGGCCGCCCGCTCTCCTCTGGAGGCCCTTCCTGCCCTCCCCTCGGCTCCACGGCCGCCCAGGGGGCGGGAGCGGGTGAGGGGAGCCGGGCGCCCCGCGAGAGGGACCCCCTGCCGCGGGGCGGCCCGGGAGCTCGAGGCGGCCCGGCCCGCGCGGGCAGCGGCGCGGCGCCGAGGAGGGGCGGCCTGGCCCGGACGCCTCGGCGCGGGGGCCGAGGAGCGCTCCGGGCCGCCGGGGGAACGACGGGCCCGGCGCCCCCGCGGACGAGCCGCCGCGGGAGAGCGGACGCCCCTCGCTGTCGCCCGAGCCCAGGTAACGCGCCATGTCCCCTCCCCTTCTCCCGACCGGGCCCGCGCACCCCGCCCGCGGCTTCCCCGCCCCGGGGCGGGCTCCCGGCGGTGGCGGCGGCGTGGAGCGCGCGGGAGGCCGGCGGGCCGGCCGGGAGAACCAGGGCGGCCGCCTGACGGGCCGGCGGCCCCGGCGCGGGTCGGACCGAGCCCTGGTGCCTCGCGTCCGTCGGTCTCCGGGGTCGGTCCTCCGGCCCCGAACTCCCTTCGCAGTTTGTCGCGGAATCAAGTTGAACTCGGACTGGGACTCCTGCAGCGGCCGCCGCTGCTCTTTGTTGTTCTGAGTAGTTTCAGTGTCCCTCCTGGCCAAGCGAGTCGGGTCGGAGTGTACTGCCTTAGGTCTAAATGAAAGTTGTAAATGGTTTGTCTTAATTTCTTTTCTCAAGCAAATTTTTGTTTGCTCTTTGTCCCTTATTTTCTCTTCCTGGTTGAGTCATTCCAGTTATGTTTCTGGCTTTGGTTTGTTTACTTAGTTTTTGAGTACTGTGGGTGATGGCGGTATGCAGGAAACATTCTTAGCAGCTAACTGACACCCGCCCCCCGCACTCCTAATGAAAAATAAAAGGCATAGTTTATCTTATTGCTAGGACTACAAGTACTGAGCGTGAAATTGGTGTGGGGTGTGTAGGGCGGTGGCTCCATCACATGCCCCAAACTGCTGTTACGATTTCTTAAGCTAGATTTTAAAAGATTTTCAAAGAAATTGGTGTGTTTTGTTAACTTCAACGGTTTTTGGGGGGGGGGGAATAGAGAGGTTTAAAAAAAACCCTATTGAAAATTGATAGTTATTCCGCCCCCGAAAACCTTAGTAAAATTAAAAATATATATATTTTTATATTTTCAAATAGTTTATTTTGAATTTAGTTTCTTAACGCCTTTAGTTTTTGGACTGTAGTTTAAGGTGAAACTGCCTATTTTCAAATAGTTTATTTTGAATTTAGTTTCTTAACGCCTTTAGTTTTTGGACTGTAGTTTAAGGTGAAGCTGCCAGTTATTTAGGAATAATAAATATAAGATAATGGGGAATCATTTTAATTAGTCTGAATTGACTTTCTAAAAGCATGTTGTCTTGGCTGATTTTTAACAACATTTGAGTTTTGCAAGAATTAGCATCCTTTTAGTCCTAGTAGCAGTTTGATTATTCGGGTGTTAAAGTAATTAGATTTAGAACGTTGCACTTGAATAGTTTTTATTGTAGTTTTCATAAATTGTCTTTGCTAAGTTGTACTTAGACTATATTTCAGCTGAAATATAGCCTGGGGAGTTCTAATGTGCAATTTTTCTTTTTCTGCTAAGGATTTATTTTCTCTTTTGGAAAGTTCTGATATGGTTAGTACGTGACATTTCAAGTTGTAAACGATTGATACAATTAACATCTTAAAATATGATTTTTTAGTTACAATGTTTCTCCCATAGTGTTATGATTTTGAGTTTGTTACAGTACAAGTGTAATACAGGTAGGCCAAGCGTTTAAAATTTGGAGTATCTTTAGTCTAAGGGTGGTGATGAATTATGTAGGTATAAGTTGTTGGAATTAAAACTAAGAGTAGTTCTAGAGAAAATTTATATAACATTTTGTGAGTCTATTAATAGAAGTGACTTTTTCTTTGCTTTCCAGGTTTTTGGGTGAGGTTGCTTTAAGGAGGTATTGCATCTTAATTTTTTTATTTTTGAAGTGGAAGTGCCTAAGTAGAAACTTCCGTGTTTAGCTGAGTTTCTTCGTTGTATATCTTGAGCGTAGAAAAAACTGCAAACCCGTTTCAGATTTAATGAAAACTTGTGCTGAGAAAGTCACTTTGAAATTTTTCGGAGTAAGTTTTGTATGCATCATTGACCTTTTCCGAAGTCTTTGCTGCTCGAAGCAATTCTACTTGTGCTAGGAAGCAGCAAATCTTATTTCTAAAAACCTATACTACACTTTCTTAAGCTACATTTTAGTTGAGCTGTTTCACCATTTGTGTGTGAATTCATTTTTCTGCATTCCCCTTCAGATTTTTCCCCCCAAATTAAAGAGCAAGTATTAAACTAATTTATGCTGTCCAGTCACACTCCAGCTCTCTGGCTTGGAAGCTGTTTTTTCTGATTGAGCCGGTGTTATAGTAACATCAGTAGACAGTATTCTAATTGAGCTGTGAATTGCTGAGGCCTCTACTAGGGCAGTTAACCCTACAGGATCTGCCTCACTCATTACATTTAAAATGCATATTTAGTCTTATCTAAAATTTTGTCTATTTTGGTGAGAACATACATTATTTTTCTTACGTTTATTAAGCTTTACTTATTTCAGTCCTGTTGTGTCGCCTTCTAGCTTATGCCTGACTTTTTTTTCAATTTTTTATTCAGTGATTTTAGAGTGAATCGTTCTTTAAACATGTTAGCCATTTCCCTGCTCGTTGTACATGTTTGGATTTCCTTTTTTTCCCCTAGAAGATAGTGTAGTTAGGCAGAAATTTTTGTTTTGTTTCAGTGATGATTAAAGGTGAGGTGACAATCATGTATAAAACTAACTTGACTGAAATGAGTTTGATTGATATCATTATTTTCTACACTAAAGTTAAAGGAGTTAGCTCAGCATAACACAGAATTTAATACCACTGTTAAATTATCAAATTTTGGCTTTTTTGTTCCACAGTTGATGAATATTCAATTGTTTTAAAAAGAGAATTCAAACAGTTGACAAAAATGTCTAGATATTATTCATTTGAGCAAATTTTAGTATGGTACTATTACCATCATAATATGCCAAAACATATGCTTAATAATGAGTTAGATTTAGAATTTTTGGATTTTTTTTCTCATCCTAATATGTGTAATTTTGGTGATAGGAAATGTGGCTAAATTCCAGTTTCTCAGGAACAAGATATTTTAGGTTGTGTCACCTTGACACTATTACGTGGTGTACTTGGCATCCAGGAAAATTTGTTTTAACCATGACAGTGGATAAAAACTAGGGTAGTACTTACTTATGTAAAACTAAGATGATAGGTCATCAGAATCTTATAATTTAAGTCTTGATTATTTACTACTGCAGATTATAGGTCAGATAGCTACTAGAGATTGTAAAGAGTGCCTATTTTTACATCTTAATTTAAAGTTGGTGATAATTGTAAAGACCTTTAAGCTTAAAGACTGTACTTCATTATTTACATTTTAAATGAGAATTGTTTGCCGTTTGGAAAACTTGTAACTGTGTGGGGTTCGTCTTTTTATTGCTTTTTCACTCCCAAGGTTTAGGGCAGTGGTTCTCAACCTTGGCTACATTTTGAAATCTCTTGGGGAGCTTTACAAAATACCGATGGCTGGAACCCACCTCCAGAAATTGTGACTCAAATGGCTTGGGGTGCAGCCAGATCAGAGTTCCGAAATGGTTGAGCTGTTAGGGTCCTCTAACTTCTTCTTTTTTTTTTTTTTTTTTAATTGTTTCATTTGTGTCAGCTTTACATTCTTTAACACAGTGATATACACATGCGTGATATAATTATCTCACTTTCGACTTAACGGGTTCCTTGAAGGTATTGCCACATTTGTTTTGCTTCCAAATCTGTCCCTCTTGTCTGTCTCTCTCCTCTTTGAATCTCTTTCTTCATTTTTCAATTAATTTGAATTGTCTGGTGGCAAGTTATAGGAAGCTGTATCTCCCCTGATGAGAAGTTGGTTTATCATTGCTATCCTAAATAGGAAGTTGATATTTTGACATATTCTAAAATGCTTACTTGGGCTCCTTTTAAAGACTAATGACTTTGTTTAGATGCCAAACTTTGCATCTAAATTCCCAGTGGGAATTTGATCTTCCTAGAGGTTAATCTGCTTGGAAACCATCACATTTTCTAGGCATCAATTAACTGGTCACTTTGCTGGTTCCTGAGAAGCAAGTTGCATTGATTTAGGTTTTACTATCAGAGGTTAACTTACACACTGTGAGACAGTTGCTCAACAAGCCCAGCTAGATCGCAGTTCTTTAGAGATCATCTGGGGGGGCATGTTCAGTTCTCCATTTATCAGTATATTACTTGAAGTAGTTCATAAGTGCTGGTCTACAAGTAGTTGCATCTGCGTCTCTGGAAGAGCTATTTAAAAAAAATAGAACAAAATATTCTTTGTCTCATCCCAAAACACACAGATTCAGGGTGAGAATGGAGTGGAGGAGGCATGGGAATCTGTATTGTTAAAAAAAAGACCTCTTGATTTTAAAGCCTTTGGATATTTTAGTGTGCTTATCTTTATTGCTTCATTTGTTTTGATACAGTACAAGCTTTACTTTGCAATCATTGGTGCACTGGAGTAATTTACTTAAAATTCATTGGGGTTCATCAAACCCCAATCTGCATGTTTAGAATGCAAATCTTATTTATGATGTCAAAAAAAGGACTTCTACTGAATATTTTGTTTTTGGTATGTAGTAAGGTATGATTTTTGTATCTTAGTGTAGATGAATGTATGTAATTCAGGTCTTTTTCAAGTCAAAATGTATTTCTAAACGTAAGACTGGATTAAGGTTATTTATCAGCGGTATTCACTAGTGAATTCTGGAGCATTTGATATCAGTATGTGGCCAGTCATTGAATCATCTGGTGAAAGGATTACTGTACATAAGCACACTAGGTGCATCTGTGTCATAGAGGTCTCCTACCAAAACTAGTTGAAGGAAGAATTTTATGTGTATAGATGTTGAAATTAAGCAGCTGGCTAATAGTAAGAAAAATGGCATAACTTCTGTGTAATTAATCTTTTAAATTAGTTTCATAAATTCTTGACATTGCAATTTGTTTCACTATCTTTTTGGTAATTCGTAAAGTGAAGCATGTGGACTAGCATAGACTACGTCAGTGCTTTGTAAAACTGACAACACCTCAGACTCCCAGGGTGCTTTTTAAAGGTAGGGCCCCACTCAATATATACTTAGTAGGCCTGGGCCTACTTCAGGGGGAAGTCTGATACAGCCCCTTTTGAAAGAATAAGCTAGATGACTTGATAGTCCCCTTCATTTAGAAGGTTTTATGAAATGTATTTTTCAGTTATCAGTTATTAAAATTCATCCTACTTCACGAATCTTTTAAAACGGTATTTTCCAAAGTGTGGTCCACAGACTCTTGGGGGTCCCCATGACCCTTATCTTCTAGGGGTTCATGAAATCAAAATTATTCCCATAATAAAATTGAGACATTATGTGCCCTTTTACTGTGTTGACATTTGCACTGATGGTAGGGAAGCAGTGGTGGGTAAACTGCTGGCACCTTAGCTTGAGTCAAGGCAGTGGCACCAAACACACTTTAAGCATTTGAAAAAATGCCAGTTTCACTTAATATCCTTGGTGAAGCAGTAAAAAGTTTTAATTTTTAAAATATCTACCCTGGAGTGCATGTCTTTTCAGTATTCGGTGTGATTAAATGGAAGTGTGCATAAAGTTCTTCTGCACATCAGTGTACAAGGTTCACCTCTAGGAAAAGCACGTGTGTGATTGAGCTGCACGCTAAACTATCTGCTTTTTTATTTTTACTTAAAAGAATGACTGATAGGTAAACTGTAGTTACTTAGACTTGGATATTTGGCAGGCATTTCCTTGAAAATAAGTGAAGTGAGCCTGCCACTCAAGGAAAATAACTATTTGCTGCCAATGATAAAAATACGATCTTTCAAGTGAAAATTAGATTTTTGGAAAACTTGTATCTACCACCATGGGCTTGCCAGCTTCCCAGTACTTAAAGATTTTTCTGATGAGATTGGTGATGAGATTTAGGAATGTGATTTTTAAAAATACATTGTGTAAGGAAATGTATCAACATTAGGAAGGTCCGTATAAATCATCGAACCAGTGTTTTTCCAGATGACCAATGTATGATGTTACAAATCATGCATGGGTAGGAGATCCATTCAAAGCACAATATGGACCAATGGATTTTTATATAGCAGAGCCAAGAAGTTCACTGATGCAGTTTCAGATTCCACATTGCAACTAACCTTTAGGAATTGCCATTTGTTGCATTTTGGTGTTGAATAAAAGATGAATATCCATCATTATCTAAAAGGGCCATTAAAATATTCTTCTCTTTTCTAATTATCTGTGTGAGGCATATTTTCTTCATAAGCGTTAACCAAAACAACATATCACAATAGATTGAATGCAGAAGCAGATATGCAAATCCAGCTGGCTTCTCTTAAGCTGGACATTAAAGAAATTTGCAAAAATGGAAAACAATGTCACTCTGAATACTGACTTTTAAAAAATTTTTATTTATTTTATTTTTGGCTGCGTTGGGTCTTTGCTGCTGCGCCTGGGCTTTCTCTAGTTGCGGCGAGTGGGGGCTACACTTCGTTGCGGTGCACGGGCTTCTCATTGCGGTGGCTTCTCTTGTTGCGGAGCACGGGCTCTAGGCACGCGGGCTTCAGTAGTTGTGGCACGTGGGCTCAGTAGTTGTGGCTCACGGGCTCTAGAGCACAGGCTCAGTAGTTGTGGTGCACGGGCTTAGTTGCTCCGCGGCATATGGGATCTTCCCAGACCAGGGCTCGAACCCGTGACCCCCGCATTGGCAGGTGGATTCTTAACCACTGCGCCACCAGGGAAGCCTCTGAATACTGACTTTTTTGTTTGTTTTAGAAAATAGTTATTTTTCATAAAAGTTATTAATATGTAATGGCTTTATTATTTTAAATTAATTTGAGTAAATAAACATTTGTTTTAATTTGTGATATGGTAAATATTAATAGATGTAACTCATATAAACAAAGGCTATTTGGAATTCTCAATAATTAAGAATGTAGGTAAGTGGACTGGAGACCAGAGAGTTTGGCAACTGCTATTTTAAAGTAACTCGTTATCTGTATCATTGACAAGATTACGGGTTGGTTCCATTGTTTATATATGTGGTTTGTATTATATTGCTGCTGTTTCTGAGAATATTAACTCAGTTTTAAAAAAATTGAAGTATATAGTTGGTTTACAATGTGTTAGTTTCAGGTGTGCAGCACAGTGATTCAGATACATATATATGGATGTAGATATATAGATAGTATATATATATTCTTTTTCAGATTTTTTTTTTCCCTTATAGGTTATTACAGGATATTGAGTATAGTTCCCTGTGCTATACCATAGGTCCTTGATTAACTCAATTTTTGTTCAGTTATGTACTGGGAAATATGTAGCAGTCAAGTTAAGTAAAAAGGGAATTCATTGGCTTTGTCTGGAATCAGAGCTGGCCTCAGAGTGCTGGATCCAGGGTCACAAGAAGCCAATATCATCAGGATTCTATCTCTTGGCTTTGCTTTCCTTTCTGTTAGTTTAAGTCTCAGGTAGGTTCCAGACTAACTATTCTCAGCTTCAAGTTCAAGCCCAGCAAAGAGCTATTTGTTTTCCCCCGCTCTGTAGTTCCAACAAAAGTCCTGGAGCTGTGTTATTAGCCTGACTTGGGTCCTCTCCCATCTTTGAAACAGCTAATGTACCTAAGAGGTAGCTCTGGTTAGGACTGGGATTGTCCCATCTGTACAGATGGGGAGATTCTCCTTGGGAAATCAGAGTACTGTTATAGAAGGGGAATTATATGCTGGCAGACAAAAAACAGATGTCAACTAGAGGACTTTGTTGATTCTTCTTTTAACAACCTTTAATTTATTCATTCAGAAAAATGTTAATTTTTAAATTAGATTATTTAAGGTGAAATTGGTGTACCAGTATGACATTTAAATCTAATCCCAATGGGTAAACAAGAAGCACATCTCTAAATTTGTCCCTGTAGTTCATCTTAAAAGTTACCACACAAAAAAAGTTCTTTTTGTTTCTTTGATTGTGTTATTCCCATCTCATATCTTTGTAATAATTAATACCTGCACATATAATTCTTTATGCTCTTGGAGGTTCTCCTCCAATTGCACTTATTTTGACAAAGCTCAATCTAGGCTGTAACTTGTACTGCAGGCAGTTGAACTAATCCTGTGCACCGACCCCTGCCCCCTGCCCCAGCTTGTAAGCCTATGATTAGAATTTCTTTCTAGTGATACTTCACCAGGCCAGGCTTTTTTTTTTTTTTTTTTTCTTGTTAAACTTAAGCACTTTCTCAAATATTCCCATATTTGATCCTTGACCAAAGTATAACTTCTAGAAAATATACATGTTTGTTTCACATAGTGTAGTCAGTAATCCAAAAGTAAACACATCCGAGAAATAAAAAAATGTCAACATTCATTAACTACAGTTTATGAATTTCCGTGAGAGCCTCTCAGGTCAGTACTCAGCCTTTTTAATTTTAGAGAGTATTTTAATTAATTTGGCTTTGTAGTCCATGGAGTTGCTTTTACACCTATGGTCAACTTCAGGTGACAGCTTATGTTTAACAGCAAGGCTAGAGACAAAACACAAAATAGGTAGATATAAGAACAAACCTCTGTCCCTTTTGCTGACTTCCTGCCTCCCGTTACCCCATCGCTGTGGGATGGCTTGTTCTATTACGGTGATTTTATCTAATACCTGCGTGTTGGAGATTTTCAAGTAGCCTTAACTTCTCTAATGAGCTCTTCAAACTCAGCATATTTAAAGCTGAATTTGTTACTTAACCTCTTTTAAATCTTTTCTTCTTTCTTTATATTCAGTTAACCTATCTAGGAAATAGGCCATCTTTTGACTCTCTCCTTTTTACTCCTTATACTTAGTTGACTAAAAAATCTAGTCTGTTCTACCTAGAAACGCCTTACTGGTTCCCCTTTTGTTTCCATTGCTCGTGCCCCTAATCTAGGCCGTCACTCTTCTGATCACTGTCTCCTGACTGGTTTTCTGTTCCGCTTTGCAAAGCTCTTCTCCATGCTCTCACTATAGTTTTCTTTCTAATACAGATCTAATGCTGTTATTCCTCCCCCTCTCTACCATAAACCTGCTCTAGACAAAACATCTGCACTCTTGTCCCTCTGCTTTTTCCTATGATTTTCCTTCAGTCTGGCAAATTCTTATTCACATGTGGTAGTTGCAAGTACTCTCCCGTCCATATTCTGATGGCTCTCTTCTGGCACATGGTTAATATTTACTTCTCTGTCTCCCTCCCCCACCTTGAAATTAGGCATGGTCCTGGGTTCTCAGCTTGGGCACTAGTGACATTTGGGGCCAAATCATCCTTTGTTGGAGGGGCTGTCCTGTGTGTTGTTGAATGTTTAGCAGCAGCCCTGGCCTCCGCCCACTAGATGCCAGTGTACTGCTCTGCCTTCCACCTCCCCCTTCCAGTTGTGGCAGTCAGCATTGTCTCTAGACATTGCCAAATGGCCCTGGAGGGACAGAGTTGCCCTGGTTGAGAACCACTGGCATGGCCATATGACTTGGTCCATCCAGTGTGAGCAGAAGTGATAGTCAACCTTTAAAAGCCAGTGCATGAGTTACCTATCTTTTCCCCTGCCATTTAAGGACATATGTAGAAATGGAGACTTTGTTAGCCTAATCCATGAGAGATGACAGTGAGCAGTGATGGACACTGCTGTTATGGGCATGTATCTGTGATTGACATATAGTTTATGCAGAAAAGAAACCTTTGTTTTAAGCTACTGATATTTGGGAGTTGGTTGTCACTGTGACATAGACTAGCTTAGCCTGACTGATACATCATGCTAAGACTTAGCTTACCTGTGGATTTTCCATGCATTCCTATTTCCAGATCACTTTAATTCCTACCTCTTTTAGGCATCTGTTACTTAGTGTAATGATATGTTGGATCGTCTGGATCAGTGGTTCTCAGTGGAGTAAGTACTGCCTCTTTAAGAGATGTTGTGGAAGTTACTGGGAGGGGCTTTGGTGCATGGGGGCTAGGGATGCCATCCTGCACGTGAGAGACTGTGAAGAATTTTTTGCATCCCACAACACTTTCAAATGCCCAGAATATTCATGTAGGAGGAAAACGTATAATTAGCCTAGAACCTAACTCCATCTTAATATATATTCAGTTTTCGGGAATTAAGTTTCTCATAATTCATTTCTTTTTTTGTTTGTTTTTTTAATTAATTTTTAATGGAGTATAGGTGATGTACAATGTTGAATTAGTTTCTGCTGTACAGTAAAGTGAATCAGTTATACATAGACACACATCCACTCTTTTTTAGATTCTTTTCACATATAGGTCATTACAGAGTACTGAATAGAGTTCCCTGTGCTATACAGTAGGTTCTTATTTATCTATTTTACATATGTATAGTAGTGTGTACATGTCAATCCCATTAATTCAGTTTAATTGAAGTTGTTTTGTTTGGAACTTTATCGACAGTTAACTGTTTTGGAAAATCCATGTCACCAACTGCAATGCCATTGTGCCAAAACAACACACCTGTCTTGGAGGGTCAGAATTTGTAGTTGTCATGTTTATGGTGATTTACTATATAAGTTTAGGCATCTGACCTCTTTATTATACTTTCTGATTTTGTTGATATGCCTGAGCATTTTTATTGAAGTACACACTTCATTATATATTAATCTTTTCCCCCTTTATATTATAATTAGGGCATTGTTAAATTTTTAAAAAACGTAAGTAGGTTAGAACTTTGTTTCAGGAGAGCTAATGGGGTGATATAAATTATTTGTTACAAAAATGGGGTGTTCTCAAAAGCAGGGGTCCCCAACCCCCTGGGCCGCACAGCAGGAGGTAAGTGGCAGGTGAGGGAGGGTAGCTTCATCTGCCGCTCTCCATCGCTTGCATTACAGCCTGAACCATTCCCTTCCCTCCCCCGTGCATGGAAACATTGTCTTCCATGAAACCGGTCCCTGGTGCCAAAAAGGTTGGGGACGGCTGCTGTGTAGCATTGAGAACCACTTTCTGATTATGTGCTACTTGTTTTTTTATCTGTAGTGCTTTGCTCCTAGCGGATACAGTGTTTGCTGAATTGGCCAATTTATGGTCCCCAGATTGCTTTTATATCCTGTTGCATTTGATTACCATGGCCAGTCTATAAACTTGGCAAGGCAGATATTGTTTCCATTTTATAGATAAGAGAATTGAAAGAGATGTTAACTTGCCCAATCATGCTGCTAGAGCTTTGATTAGAATACATAATTTTGTTTATACCAGTTCAGTGCCCTTGTCTACTATCATTCCATACCACTCTTTAAAAAATTATAATCTAGAGCTATTTAATGTAGAACAACACCTATATACCCCTGCTGGTATTATTTTTTATACAAGGAACTTTTAAATTATGTTTCAGGCACCTGTGGTCATAGGAATATTTCCACTAGTGTTCAAAGAAATATGCAATTAAAACAGTTTCTGAGAAACTGTTAGGGCCAAAAATAGCTTAAATTTTAGAGATGATAACATCCAACAGGGATATTGTGATGAAATAGTTACAAACACTTTAATTACATTATAAATTGGAACAAATCTTTTGGAATATAATATCAGAAGATGATTTCAACAACATAAGTATTTGCATTCTTCAAAATTTGTTGCAAGGAAATGACACCAAATGAAAAAGCTGTAGTCAACTTGCAAGCATTTGCCTGGTATATGAAAGGAATGTGCACTGTACTAGGAATTTTTAAGATGAGAAGGTGTTGCTGTTTTCTTCTAAACGTAACGGCAACAGGGTGTGAAACAAATACATAATCAAATAACTATAATATAATGTGTTGTAATTGGGGTGTGTGTTTAATTTGATGGAGGCATCAGGTAATATACTAGGGCACACAGTAAACATACCAGGGAAGTAATTCTCCTTCAGTATTGTGGGGAGAGGAGACAGTGTGTTAGGGGAAACTCTTGGAGAAATTGAGACATTTAAGCTGCACTTTGAAGGGTGGCTAGGGCTTTACCAAGTAGATAAAATGGGACTGGATATTTTAGGCAAAAGAAATAGCCTGAGCATGAATCTGAAAGCACATGCAGAAATGCATTCATTGAACAATAAGAGACGGTTATATGTCCTAGGAATTGGGCATATAATGATGACTAAGACGAGTACACTCCCTGTCCCTGAGAGCTTTTGAAGTCTAGAAATTATAATTGTGAGGTTGGCATTCTGAGATTTCAAACTGGTGATTCTCTTGGGCCAGATGTGAGTTGAAGGTGGGTTTGGTTTGGCATACACAGTGGTTGCTCTTTCTCCTTCCTTCCTTCCCTTTCCCTGCAGGTGTGTTGCCAATACTTATTTTTGACATATAAATAGGCATTGAAGATGTGGCAGCTCAAATGCCACTTCTGCTGGAAGTGAGTAGCAGCTATTCACTTTATTTATTTATTTGGCTGTGCCGGGTCTTAGTTGTGGCATTCGGGATCTTTTTTAGTTGTGGCATGTGGGATCTAATTCCCTGACCAGGGGTCGAACCCAGGCCCCCTGCATTGAGCGCATGGAGTCTTAACCACTGGACCAGCAGGGAAGTCCCACAGCTACTCACTTTAGATGGACACGCACTTGTCCTCCTCAGTACTTTTCTTTACACCTGGCACGTTTTATTCGTTTATATAATTTGCCTGGCTCCTGTATGCCTTTGTGTTGTGAGTCCTGGATGGGTGGTTTACTACTGTTTCTGCCCTTCTAAATTTTCTTTGACAAATTTTAATAGGAGAAAATGCAGAAAAATACATAATGTGTTTTAGGAAAATCTCTTTTTAAAACAAACATTTTAGTATTCAGACAGTAGCTACTTTTTACTATACATTAATATAGATTTTTCACTTTGTATGCTCTCCTTTTAATCCATGTTCAGAGAGAATTTAAGTAACTTAGTTTGGCCCACTACTTAGTGTGAGAGCTGGGATTCTAATCCAGATCTCTAACTCCAAAACCTACCAGGCAGGTAATCGTTGGTTATCTGGAAAGTGTACCCTCTGCATGTGGGCAAGTGGTTAAGTATCAAAGGTATAAGAAAAACTGCTTTTTCTCTGCCTAGGTCAGGCATTTATGTAAAATAGATAACAATAGAGGGGAACACGTGTTAAATAGCAAGTGATATAAATTTAAAGGAAGCCCAAAACTACAGCAGTGTCTGGTAGAATAGAAATTAAAATGACTAACGTAAAGAATCATGTAACTTTGTGAGAGAATGTAGGGGGTAGTCAAAGAAAGAGGTAGGTCAAAAATGATTTACCAGGCTTTCCAACGCTGGGTAATCGAGTGGAGTTTAAGCTGTACAAGTAAAGGTCGTCAGAAAAGGAACAGGTTGTGGTAGGGACTGATGAGTTAGTTTTATTAATTTGGTCGTGGAGGGTAGGCTTTTAAAATTCAGGTAAATAGCCAAAGAAAATAAAAGCAAAATAAGCATGGAATGCAACACCATCAACAAACAAATGAAAAACAACCTGGCGTAAGTACAGCCTCTGCTCCTGCTTTATCTCGTTTATTCTTAGGCTGATGGCCTTTTCTTATTCCATGTGAGATTTTGAGGTTAGATAAGTTAGTTTGTGTTATGAGTGTTGAATGGATTTTTAATTAATATTCATTTTCTATATTTTAATTTTTTTGAAAATAATTTACCCTGTTGCTTTTATGGGTAAAATCGTTTGAGGAATTCAGTGGTCTCTCTTTTTTAAAAATAACAACTTTATTGATATATAATTCACATACTATAAAATTCACTCTTTTAAAGTGTATGATTTGATGGTTTTCACTATAGTGACAGAGTTGTACAACCATCAATTTTAGAACATTTTCATCACTCCCACAAGACACTCCATGCCCATTAGCAGTCACTCATCCCCCCGCCCAGCCTTTGGCAGCCACTAATCTACTTTCTGTTTTGGTCATTTGCCTGTTCCGAATATTTTATATAAATGGGATTATACAACACATGGCCTTTTGTGAGTGGCTTCTTTCACCTAACATGTTTTCCAGGTTCATCCATGTTGAAGCATATATCAGTACTTCATTCCTTTTTATGACTGGATAATATTGCATTGTATAGACATACTCATTTATACATTCGTCAGTTGAGGGGCATTGGGTTATATTTACTTTTTGGCTGTTATAAATGATACTGCTGTGAACATTTATGTACATATTTTGTGTGGACATAGGTTTCTGGTAATTTTGGATGGAATTACTAAGGGTAGGATTGCTGGGTTATATGGTAATTCTGTGTTTAACATTTCGAGGAATTGTCAGACTTCTTTCCAAGGTGGCTGTACCGTTTTACAATCCCACCAGCAACATACGAGGGTTCCATTTTCTCCACTTTCTTGCCAAAAGTTTTTTTTTTTTTTTAATATTTATTTATTTATTTATTGGGTCTTAGTTGCGGCACGTGGGATCTTTCATTGCAGTGAGTGGGCTTTTTGTTGTGGCGTGCGGGCTTCTCTAGCTGTGGTGCGGGCTGCAGAGCGTGTGGTCTCTGTAGTTGTGGCACTTGAGCTCTCTAGTTGTGGTGTGCGGGCTTAGTTGCCCAGTAGCATGTGGGATCTTAGTTCCCCGACCAGGGATCGAACTGGTGTCCCCTGCATTGCAAGACAGATTCTTAACCACTGGACCACCAGGGAAGTCCCTCGCCAATACTTTTTGTCTATTCTTTTGATTTATCCAAAATGTGGATGTGAAGTGGTATCTCTTTGTAGTTTCGATTTGCAATTCAGTAATGACTAATGATACTGAGTACCTTTCATGTGCTTATTGGCCATTCTTCTTTGGAGAAATGAGTATTAGAATCCTTTGCCCATTTAAAAATTATTCATTTTTTTATTGTTGTCAGTGGTCTCTTATAACAAAGTTGTGTGTTGTTAACTGATAAACAGCATTTGGTACCAGGTGATGGTGAATTTTTCATGTGTAGTGATAGACTTCTAGGTTTAGCTAGTTGTTGATCAAGAATATTTTAAAGTGCTGGTCTTCATAAGTAATCTTTTTAAGAAGTTGTGTTAAGATTTTACTTTAGGGTGTAGTACAGTCGACAAGACTTGATTGAACATATCTCTATAATAATGAGAAGGCCTAACTTTAACATTTTGGGAATGTCAAAAACAGCAACAGTTTAATTAAGTCATTTAAAATGCTAAGCACCACATTTTAATTATGTCCATTCAGTCTTTGACTTAACTGGAGCAATTCCATCTTTTCCCAAGAAATTGAATCTAGTTTGTGAAATGTGTTCTAATATCTGTGTCTCATTTTTTTTTTTAGGTTATCCTGAATACCACATGTCTAATAATTTTCATTGCAACATTAGCTGTTGTTTTTCACTGCCTCCAAAAGATCAAAATTGCTCCGGAAATTGGAAACATATTTGATTTAAAAGAAATAACTAACAAATGGACAATATGTCTATTACGAATACACCAACAAGTAATGATGCCTGTCTGAGCATTGTACATAGTTTGATGTGCCATAGACAAGGTGGAGAGAGTGAAACATTTGCAAAAAGAGCAATTGAAAGTTTGGTAAAGAAACTGAAGGAGAAAAAAGATGAATTGGATTCTTTAATAACAGCTATAACTACAAATGGAGCTCACCCTAGCAAATGTGTTACTATACAGAGAACATTGGATGGAAGGCTTCAGGTTAGTCTTGTTCTAGAAGCTTTTCTGTATCTTCTATAGTGGCAGATTTTTACAAATTCTTGTTTCCTCTTAAGTTACTATGGGAAATCTAATGCTTGCTCCGTCTCTTTAGATATCATAGTACATCCTGTACCAGTACATATTATGGGAACACATGGAAGAATGTATCTTCCATACAACAGAGATATAGCTTAAAACTTTTTAAATGTTTTGACTGAAAAAAAATGTTCTGTGTAGAAAATTTGGAAAATAAAAATAAAAATCAGAAGAAAAGCCACATCTTTAGTAACTAGGTATTCATCCTTGTATCCTTTTTTTTTTTGGTATTATATGCACATTTAAAAAACTGAGTTATACTCAGTTCTTTTATAATTTAGAAATCTGATATTGTATGTTCGGTACTTTTCATATGAAAAACAATCCAGAAGAATTCAAGCATATTTTTAATACTTGCGGAGTTAAAAACTTACATTTACAAATTTTCTTTACCTTTTATTTTCACTGATCAGATTTTTCATATAGAACTACATAATACATCTCCTGTATTTAATATTTTTAAAGAAACATATAGAAAGCTTATATTGTTAGATTAAAATTTTTTATTTCTAGATTTTAGGCATGGTTTCTTCTTCAAACTTCTACTTTTCTTTGCATTTTTAAAACCTGAGCATAAGCCTTGAAATCATACCTATGTTTATTGCTTTGTGACCATGACCAAGTAAGTTATTTTGAGCGTTAGTTTTTCTCATTTAAGAAATGGGGATTATAATACTGACTTTGTAGGACTGTAAGGATTAAATGAGAACATATAAAGTGTCTTGTATAACATGTGCTGTATAACTGATGCTCAATAAATGGTCATTTATTTTTCTTAGGTGGCTGGTCGGAAAGGATTTCCTCATGTGATCTATGCCCGTCTCTGGAGGTGGCCTGATCTTCACAAAAACGAATTAAAACATGTTAAATATTGTCAGTATGCATTTGACTTAAAATGTGATAGTGTCTGTGTGAATCCATATCACTATGAACGAGTTGTATCACCTGGAATTGGTAAGTAGACTTTGCTTTTATGCTTAGAAGCACAAAGGGAAAAGATCTCAATAGTGTTTTAATTTTTCTAAGTTAAATTACAGATTTGGAGATAGCCCAGGACTTCAGCTAAGGTTAAAGAATCAGACATTTTTAATGAAATACAAATATTTAAATTTGAATTCAGAACAAACTTGTATTTTGACTGCCAAAACTAAGTATGCATAGTTGGTATTTTGCCCATTTAGAACATTGTTTTTGAAAAATAAGATGGAAAGCATTTATGCATTGTTAGATAGCATTTATACTACTATTCTTGAATTGAAATGGTTCATGGAAGTTTTGAATCCCTGGCTTAAATTTACAATCTGTTATTTTAAATATAATGGAAATTATTTTCATGTTAATGATTAATGTTTTATTTTCTTTTCCCCTTTAAAAATTTAAGATCTCTCAGGATTAACACTGCAGAGTAATGGTAGGTAATTCGTTTCTTATAACTTTCTCTTTTCTTTTACCCCATCCTCTTTATTCTTTATTGACCTAGAACTAGTTTGTGTGGGTGCTGGTAACATTGACAAGAAAAAAACTTACTGCTTTGGAAATGTAGATTTGTGGGGGGCAGGCATCAGCATTTAAAACTGGATTTAAATAGGCTGTTGGCTCTTTGGCTTTGAACTGCTGTTTATGACCGAAAGTAGTCTAAAAAATGTGATAGGGGAACATAAAACATACAAAAGAAGAATAGTTTTTGAATTGGTAAAAACTGGCTATTTTGGAAGAAAATCTCACAGAGCCAGTTTATTTTTTTATTTTTATTTTTTTGAAAATCCTCAAAGTATTTATTTTAATTTAAATGGGTATAAATAACCTCTGTTTGATAATTTCGAATCATGTGTAATATAGTTTAAAAACACCAAAATTCTCATTTTTCTTCATTTCAGCCTAACTTATTTTTATGAATGGTAATTTTATGAAGGACTTAAAATTGTATACTGTATTAATTTTTTTCAGTCTTGTTACATTTTGAGTAAATAAAACAAGGCTACTTTAAAGTATCTGCCAATCACAGATGTTCTAATCCTATTTTTAAAAGGAGAGAGTGTTTTGAGGTGCGGAAATGTAACATATGGGAGGTGTTTTTTGTGTCTAATATTTGAGGACAGAGGTCTGTTAAAACTTTAGCTCTGTTTCTTGGAACATGTTAATGAACTGAAATTTCTGTAAGAACTAATTTGCAGAGAAATTCTGATAAAAGAGCCACTGTCATCTTAGTAAGGTGTGCCATTGTTTTGAAGGCAGATTAGTGGCTCAGCACCTCTTTCGTTGCAGAATCTTAAGAGGTGGGTCAGAAATATCATCTGACCTTAAAATTTAGGAAGAGCATGGAAGTCTACTTGTTTTTATTCTCCACTTCTCTTCTATGTCAGTAATAATAAAGGAAGACTCTAGTGCCTTTTAATACTTGTTAAGGGTTGGTTGGTTTCTGAGAACAGTGGGCTGATAAGGGAAGCTGTTGTGGTGGTCTGAGAAGGGTAGCTTTACGATTGATTGGGTAAAGCCCAGTCTCTTCACCGCACAGACGTTGATATCATATCACCTCTTTTTGAAAGTAAACACTCTTCAGATCTTCACCATTCTCCATCTATGTTTTTGGAGAATGAAAGCTTTTAGCTCAGTGGGTGTTAGGGGTTGGGCAGCTGTAGTGATAACTATATCAGAATCTTCCTCGGGGGGTGGTTGTGAGGAGATCTGATTCTGAAGACTCATTACACTGCTTCCTGTCCTAAAATACTGCTGTTATGAGTACCTCTTATTGATGGGCTTGTGTGGGTTGATAGCCCGTTTTAGTTGCTCTAGCCCTATATTCAGCCTTATGGATCCCCCTAGTGGTGGCTTTGTAAAGGCTGGCTTCAGTGGCTTCTTTCCTCAGAAAACAACAGGTGTTTCTCACAGGGCCTTTTAGATTTGGACAAAGAAATAATATAAGGCCAGGTAGTTAAAAGTTAAGCAAATGGGATAATTCCTTCACTTTTGAGTGGGAATCTTGGTGGTAATCATTTCCAGCCTGTCTCATCTCTCTCATGAAACTTTCCATGACCACATTGACTTGTGTGTTGATTTAAACAAATATTTAATGAGCATGTATTGCCTGGTACTGTGTTAGGTTCCAGGGACGATAAGATAAATAAAGTATGTTTTTTCCACTTGAGGGAGCTCATAGTCTAGTGGAGGAAAGAAAAGGTAAATAGGACAGTGACAGTACCATAGACAAGCTGTGACCTGCTTGCTGGTGGTAATAAAGAGCAGAGACCTAGGATGAGCTCAGTGTCTTCAGCTTTTCTGTCTGCTATGTGTTCTTTACTCCTCACAGAACATTTTACAATCTCTGTATACACGTATGACCGCTCTAAGGGTATGGTTAAATCATAATAGCTAACACTTTCTAAGTATTTATTTTGTGTCAAAATAATTTACAAATATTGTATCATCATTCTTATAATACTCCTACATGGTAGGTGGCATTATTTACATTTTATCAGATGTAGAGACTGGTGCCTGGAGAGATCAAGGAACTTCCCCAAGATTAGACAGCTAGGAGGGGCTGGAGTAATTTGTGCTCACTATTAGATATTTAAACAATAGAAAAATATCATAGAAGACTGTAAGCTCTGTGAGGGCAGTGATCTTTCTTTTGTTTACTGTTGTATCCCAAGTGCTAGAACAGTACCTGGAACATAGGTGCTCAATAAATATTTTTTCAGTGAATTAATTTGTTGAATGCTAGTCCATAAAGAGAAATACTTAATAGTTTGGTGTCTGTTTCCTGGACTTTAAAAATATATACTATATGTTTTTTTTAATCTTATTTTTTTGAATAGGCAATACATGGTCCATAAATCAAAATACTATAAAAAGGTATACAGTGAAAAGAAGTGCTCCCACCCCTGTCCCCATTCCCCCCTACCTCAGGTAATCACTTTTATTAGTTTCTGGTGTTTCCTTCCAGGGTTTCTTTGTGCAAAAATACATGTATTATTTCCCTTCTTTCTTACACAAAAAGCATATTGTGCACTGTACTGGACCTTGCTTTTTTACTTATATGATTTTTTAAACATGAGTATGATCATAGTGTACAGTAGTGTTTTATAACCTACTTTTTTTCTCTTGGCAAAAGTATATTGCAGACATCTATCCTTGTTGATACCCAGTTTTACCTAAGAAACTTATGTTTTAAGTTATTTGATTAAAGAGACCTGTAGACTGGTAGAAGTCCCAGACTTACACTTGGGAAGGTTTAACCAACGTATTAGGCAAGAAAAAGTTATGAGGCATAACTGTTTAAAAGCAGAATTCAGTTGTTATTTTCAAATCTTTCTTTTTTTTGGGGGGTGGGGGTGGTGCTGCATCATGTGGCTTGTGGGATCTTAGTTCCCGACCAGGGATTGATTGAACCCGGGCCACAGCAGTGAAAGCACCGAGTCCTAAGCACTGGACCACCAGGGAACGCCCAGAATTCAGTTGTTATGATTGCCCATGAAGCCAAAGCGTCAACTGAAAAGCAGAAATAATGAGTATCAAGTTGACCAGCTATATCCTCAAATCAGTAAATTTCTCCTTATGTACTAGCAATACCAATATCTTGGTAAAAAGATCCCAGTCACTATAAACAGCAAAGAACCCTAAAATTTCCAAGAATTTAATAAGAGATGTCAGGATCTATATGCAGAAAATCATAGGACTTTGTTGAAGAGTATAAGTTTTTAAAAATTGAATAAATACAGTCATACCCACTTTATGTCTCAAATGATTTTTTCTTTGCATTTTTATAATTTGGCCAACATTAGTGGTGAGTGGTTAGATCCACTTTTTTTACTGACATATAATGATATGTTGAGCTCCTTTTGGTTATCTCTGTTTCCATAGAATTTTCTAAAGAGAAACTCTTCGTAGTGAAATTTATGGGTCTTAAAAATATCAATGTCTTCATTACTTTTGATGCATGAAAAAGCCCTTTAAGAGATTGTATGTGGAAATCTGAACAATAGATGATTCTTACCTCTTTGAAATATTCTCAGTTTAATAAAAAAGTAGCTGTGTAACTAGTTAGTATTTATGTGTAATGGATTTTTTCAAAGATTAACATAGAGAAAGATAAGGAGCATTATATGCTGATTCTCAATGAAAAGAGAATGTCTTTTTGTGGACTGCTAACTGCTCTAAGAAAAGAACCTAGTGTTAGAGTTCAACGGATTATAAAATTCTAGGGTAGTGTTAGTTTAGATGCAGTAAAGCGTTGTTTGCTAAAGATAAAAAGCAAACCCCAAAACTATAGCCTAAAAAGAAGTGGGGAGGTTCTGGGCAGAGAACCATTGATTATTATAAATGCAGTTTCAATTTTCCTTTTTTTCCTCACAACAAAGCCAACTAACTATTCCCTGGTTTGTTCAAGAAAAGGTGTTATATCAGCTAGAGCCTGGCTTTGCTTATTAAGGTGTAACCACGTGGGTGAAAGATGTTGTTTATCGAGTTTTTTCACACTACATATTTATCAAACATCATTATTTGGATTGGGTTTCTAGAAGGAAATTTCAGTTTGACTTACCAGTTGGGATTTTTCTGCTCATTCTAATCCTTTAGGGGACATTCAGTATACTTCACTTTCAAAGAATATGTTACTTAACAGTAATTCTAGATCTGGAATTGGATAGCTGTCAGATCCCACTCATATTTTTACACCGTGAAATTAGCAAAAAGATTAAAAAAAGTAATTATTTGATCTCAATTTGGTCGTCTTAACTAGGTAAATATTTTCCCCAGCCACTTGATTTTTTGTCTACTTTATGTTGTGTATTTAAGGTGATTATTACTTTTAGATTATTAATCAAGAAACTAAAAATACCTCTTTAGGACCATTGCTGGAGGTTGTTGGAATATAGTCTACCTCAGATTTCAAGGAGTCAGTCAGGTTGATCTGATGCCACTACCTCTAAATAAATAGCTTTTGCTGATAGAATAGTATGCTTTATAAATAGTACGAGAAAATTCTGAGTTAGACTGATACACACTATAGTTGATTTTAGGTGTTGCTATATTAGTTATAAGATTTTTTTTTCTGGGAATAGAGGCTTATAAGATTTTAAAATATGTTTGCTTTTCTGTATAGCTCCACCTAGTATGTTGGTGAAGGATGAATATGTTCATGACTTTGAGGGACAGCCATCATTATCCACTGAAGGGCATTCAATTCAAACCATCCAGCATCCACCAAGTAATCGTGCATCGACGGAGACCTACAGCGCCCCAGCTCTCTTAGCCCCATCTGAGTCTAACGCTACCAGCACCACCAACTTTCCCAACATTCCTGTGGCTTCCACAAGTGAGTTGTAGAGTCAGATGTAGTCAGCAAGATAAATTTTCCTAACTATTAAATATTTATAGGTAGCCACTTGGAGGAAACCTCCAAGCAAGTGAAAATTAAAATTACTATGGTATCTTTCATAGGTAAACAAGCATTAAATAGGTGTTTGAGTTGTCCTGGAAAAAATGGTGTTTGTAATTTATTTAAATGTTCTTATGTTGATGTACAGTCACTTGGAATTTAAGTAATGATTTAAATTAATGGTGTAATTTGTACCTTATTACATGCAGAAGTAAGAAGTCTCTTAAGTTTTCAGATTTATTTTAGAGAAATATTTAAGTTACCAACAAGTAGTTTTGAACCAAGAGGTTTATAAAAATCTGTGTTAATGGAATTGCAAGCTTTCCTCTAATCAGTATTTTTATTTTGCTTTACTGGCAGAATATTACTTTATAATAGTCATCTCAGTCTCCAATTGTGCAGACTTAGAAAAAGGAATCTTGACAAATTTGTTTGTAACATATAACCCTCAAGATAGATGTTAAGTATTTTAGTCAACTTTGAAATAAAGCTAAATTCTGTGTATCTAACTTTATTTTTTTTCTAACAAGTCTATTTTCAAAAGATTCTTCCCATTAAAGAGGTACTCACCTTCTCTGCCATGTCATGGAGGCAGAGTGCTATTAGGTTCAGCTTTTCTTGGGGCCTGGTCAAGGAAATAATGACCTTATTTTCATAGCCACCAAAGGTTGGACAGTTTTCAACTTGGCAAGTTGAGTGGCCTTTTTTTTGTTTTTAAATTAATCACAGAACAGGGTCTTGGCATTTGTATTGTGTTATTTGTACCTGCTTGCTAAGGAGATTGTATCTAAGCCCACATCAGCAGTGAATTGTTGATAGATCTGGCCTGATACTTTGTTAGTTGATATCAAAGGAAGCATTATTCTGTTTACTTTAATATCAGATCAGATTCAACATAGAAAGTTGATCTTTGGAATAAATGGAGGACTGATTTCTACAATTGAGTTTCAAATAAAGTATACCAAATTTCCCCCTCTTTAATTCATTTTACCTCTTCAAACAGTATCTTTTGGATTTGCTGCATGAGATGACAGTCTCACTATAGACAGCATATTCCAAGTGGGCCATATAGGTTAAACACATACTTTAGAACATGAACCTTTAACCACTTGGTGCTTCTGTTATCTGTCTACTCTTTATTCACCAATTTGGGAATATAGTTGACAAACAGTGGGTAGGGAAGGAGAATAAGAGAAGGTACTTACAGCCACTTCAGCATAGATTAGTGCCGCTTAACCTCTGTTGATACCACCTGGAGGTTGAATTTGCATGCCTTTGTTGATGCTTGCTAAAGTGACTTCATTTTAACTGTTACATTCCCTGGGGCCGAGTCCTTTTCAAGATCAAATAAAGTGATATGAATGAAATGTGGATAATTTTGTCTTGGTGTTTTTTGGATATATTTTCACAATGAGTTATGATTACCGTAAGTTTTAGAATTTGTTTCAGAATGTTTCCTTAGATCTCAAAAAGTGTATTGATAAAATTAGAAGAAAGAAAAGAAATTGGACTAAAATAGGGGAATTGGAAGACTACATGAGCTGATTTAGTTGTTTAATTTCATTTTATGTACTTGGAATTGTGTAATGGAAATACTCAGTACAGATAACTGCAGTGGGCTTTATGCTAAGCCCACTTTATGTTCATTTGGTACCTGAATATCTTCAGGGTTTCTTTCTAAATATCTGTAGTAAATTAAAATAATTTAATTTCTTCTGCATAGTGACAATTTTTGTAAGGTAGCTAAGAGTATGTAACATGTACAGTTGTTAAAAAGCAAGAGTAAAAATGTAATTAACCTTTAAAGATAACCTGCAAAAATTTGAGGGGGATGGATAGGATGGTAGCTGAAAACATCGTCTTAAAAAAAAATAATTTAGGGAGTATTGAAGTAGTCTCTTTAGCTTTTAATTTTATAATCTTAGCCTTAAGGAAATGTGAGTTGTAGAGAGGAGAAAAATGTTCCTTTTTCTTGATACTTTGAGCTGTTCATTGCATATTCGAGCAATGGTGTCATTTACTCTCTTCTATCTGATTATACTCCCATATAGATGAGAAAAGACTGAGGTAATGCCAGTAACAAATAACAATTATGGAATTTCATTGCTTTCCAAGTGAGATCACAGTTGACTTAATTAATACTTGCTTGAAGAAATTAAGCTTTTCCTGTACAAAAAATAAAGCCCTAAAATGTAAGCAATTTCTTAGAATGGTTTTGAATAGAATAGTTCTCCTGGTATATTACATACAGAGAGAGCAACTAATTTCTTGTGAATCCAGGAGTATGATAGTGTTCTTAGAGGCAATTCTTTATTTTTAAAAGCACATGAAAAAATTTCAAAATAGACTGATTTTTTGTTTTGTTTTGTTTTAACTAGCAGATGCTGTGTTGATTGGACAGTGGAGCTTACCTTTTTTTTTTTTTTTAACTTTCCCACCTTACCCATCGCATTCCATTTAAAATATTTGCCTGCTCTCCTTTTCTTTGATCACCCTCTAGCATTCTGCCATTACCAGTACCAGTGCTGATAATAATGAACTTTCCAGTTTTCAACATTTTCTTGAGCCTGGACTTTTGGAGTCCTAGTCAGAAAGGTCCAGAGCTAGATGGAGTGGCTGGGAGTGAGCTGATGTGCTTCTGAAGAAGTTATTATGATAGGCTAGACCTATAGTGCGGTTTTGCTGGCATTTGAAGAATATTTGTGAAGAAATGGGCCAATAAAATTAGCTAGATATTACTTAAAGATAGAATAATTTTGAACTTCTTCAAGTTAAGGTTTGCCTTTATAGATGACTGTAGGGTTTTTTATTATATAGGCCATGGGTGAATTCCACTTTTTGCTCATCTTTATAATTGTGACTATCAGATATAATTGATCCTTCATTTACTGTATAAAACCATAGGATTGCCTCTATAAATGTACCATATTAATGTCTTCTTGTTCCTCTAGGTCAGCCTGCCAGTATACTGGCAGGCAGCCATAGTGAAGGATTGTTGCAGATAGCTTCAGGGCCTCAGCCAGGACAGCAGCAGAATGGATTTACTGGTCAGCCAGCTACTTACCATCATAGTATGTATATGCTTTTTAAAATCTTCTAAGTAGTTGAGAAACAATAGGCAGAGTTTATAAAAGCAAATTAATCCATGTGGGCCTTAATTTTTAGACAGCACTACCACCTGGACTGGAAGTAGGACTGCACCATACACACCTAATTTGCCTCACCACCAAAACGGCCACCTTCAGCACCACCCGCCTCTGCCGCCCCATCCCGGACATTACTGTAAGCTCTTGTGTCTGTTGTAAGGGCCTTTTCTTTTTGAGAGCTTTGTTTGCTTTCTATTTTTTAGAAAATGTTTTTACATCTTTTATTCATCTTACAGTTTAGTTTCATTAAATGATTAGTGCTTTTCAGTATTTTTTGTAAACAGTTTTATTTTTCATAGTTGTGTTATACCTTTGTTTTAGAGGATTGATATTTACAAAATACTTTTATTTCTTTGTTGCTGATATTTCATTAACACCACATTGATTGCCATTCATTTGTTTGTTTGTTTTGTGTACGTTCTTAGATCTCATGTGTATCTGTATATCCACCCTAAGTGGATTGAAACTCCTTGAGTGTCGAAGATCTCAAGGTTTCTCTCACCACAGAGTTCAGCATACCATAGACACTCAGATGTTGAATCTCATTCCTCTACTCTGTGCAGGCTTGATTGGGAGGGATACCCTACTGATAACCATAGCTTGTAGTTTCAGGCAGAATAGGAACATTGTTCATTTGGCCTAGTAAAATCAAGAGTATAAATCTTTCATATATATTAAATCCCTTTTCCTCAATTATAAGTTTAATAATACCAAAGAAAACTTGGAAAATACACAGAGGAGTAAATAAGAAAATAAAAATTATCCAGAATCCTACTACCCAGAGATATCTACTTCTAATATTTTGTCACATTTTTCCTTCCAGTCATATAGTCGGGTATATATATAAATTTGGGGGGAGGAGGACATCAGACTGTGACTATGTTGTTGTACCCTGCTTTTTTACAGTTATGTTACTATTTTTCCATGTCTTAAGAGAATGTAATTTTTAATGGCTGCCTGGGCCAGCATAGTTGTTAAGGGTGCTGAGTTTGGACCCTTAACTGGCTGTGTGACCACTGGCAAGTTATTTAACCTCCCTAAACCTTAAGGGTAGTAATAGTAGTATCTATCTCAAGGGATGTTGTAAGAAGTAAATGTAATAATTCATGTGAGGTGTTTAGCACATGTCTTAACACATAATAATCTCTCAGTTATGTTAGCTACTGTGCCATTTTGTAAATATTCTTAATTTAATAAACCATAAACACTTGTTTTAAAATGGACCTAACAATTTGAATTATTATATATTACATTATGAATTGTACTGTATTACATGGATAATTTATAATTACATTAAATTTTGCATGTACAACTATAGTAAATTGTTTAACAGTTGGCATACAGCACTAAAATGTTGGCTATTAAATAGCTACAAAAGTAATTCAAGAGTATTTGCTTATTATAATTATAAGGTAAACTAAGCTTATAAGTTCTTAGACATTACATAAGCTTGATCTAAACAATTCCTAAGGTATGATAGTTATATTTAAGGTTTATTAAAAGTTTCAGCATTGGAAAACTTTTAATAAATGAAAATGGGATTTTTATTGTCTCTTCTTTAGGGCCGCCAGTTCACAATGAGCTTGCATTCCAGCCTCCCATTTCTAACCATCCTGGTAAGTGTATTTCAAAATGAATTCCCTACATTTAGCTTTTCTTTATGGCAATTGAAACACATATACACAGAGAGGTTTTAATATAACTGCAGAGTAACTTAACTTTTCAGATAAGTACAATACTCATTATGGCATTAGTTAATCAACAGTTTATGAGTAACCAATATAAGCACACATAAACTGTACATATTTGATTCTTTTTAACTGTCTCTGAAAGAAAAGACAAGAACTGCATTTTCGGCTAAAATATAAAGTACCAAAATGCCGGTTTTAAGATGCATGTAATACATAAATATGCAATAGAAGAAACTAGGTTTCAAAATAGAACAGCTGTAAAACTGTAGCTTAAAAAGCCAGGAAGAATCTGAAGTAGATGCTGAACAGAAAAATAATTCACTGTATCTGTCTTAGAAGATAGATTCAGGAATCTCTGGTTAACTGGAATTTAGAAACTATTTGCACTAAATTATGTTCAAAAGAGTAGATCAAATAGCTAAGTAAACTATAGAAGTAATAAAGTTTGGAAATAAAAGAAAATATTGAAGGCTTCTTAACATAAACAGTGGATTTTGATTTGCTTTTCTTCCCTCCATCCTATCATATCTGTTTTTCTTAGCTTAGAAAGATGCAGCTATATAATTTCAGTTCATCACCTTAATTTTCCCCCTAGTTTTACAAAAATTTTATTATGGAGAATTTCAACATATACCAAATACCAATACAGAAAATCCTCCTCATTGTACTCATTCCTCAGTTTCAGCTATTATCAACTAATGGCCTATCTTGTTTCATTTATACCCTCACCTACTTTTCATATCCTTACCTATTATTTTGATGGAAATACTATATAATCATTTGATACATAAATATTTCAGTATATATTTCCATTGAAGATTTTTTTAAAATATAACTACAGTAACCATAATGGTCAATTTAAAGAGTAACTTATAGTTCCTCAAATAGATACATAATTTTCTTAAACAGTGTTCTGCTATTTATTATTTATGTTGGTTCTAACTTTTCTTCTAGCTCTTAAAGAAAAAAAAACATTGAGGGTAAGATCTTTATGCTTATAATTCTTCTCATATTTCAGTTTCGGGGATTTGAAGAATTTCTGGATCAAAAGGCCACATTGCTTTAGTGATCACATCAGAGTATGAGAACCAGTTTTGTCATGCTCACCAGCGGAAGATGTGATACTTTAATTAACTTTTACTGATTTGGGAGGCAAATATTTGTTTTGATAAGGAGAAAAATGCTGGTGGGACAGAAATATTTTTTAACGATACATATTTACTAGTTACATGTTTACATTTTTTAACATACATATTTTAAAATCATACATATTACTAGTTAAATTATCCACTTAAGTGGATTTTCTGTATGTTATATGCATATTTTTGTGGTTCTAAACATTTTTTGTGGGTCAAGGGGTCTTGCCTTTCTATAAACATTTTTATTAAGAAATGTAATAAACAGAAGGTACATAAAACCAGTATACATACAGTCTGATGAATAACATTAAAGCCAACACGTGTGTAACCAACACCCAGACTGAAAATTAAAACATTGCAGCACCCCCAGAAATATTCCCTCCCCATGCATTTTGTCTCAGTGAAAAACTTTTCATCTCCTCCTGCAGAGATAACCACTATCCTGCTTTTTATGGATTTTATTTTTTTGCTCTTTGAAAACGATGAATGCATCCCTAAACAATCCAGTAGTTTGGTTTTACTGCTTTTTGAAATTATATAGATGAAATCATTGTATCAGTATCTTAATTCGTGTTAATAAATATATTGTGTTAAAAGAGGGAAATCTAGAGTCTTAAGAATGAGAATTTTGCTGGCTTCAAGGCAGCATCATTGAGAATCAGTAGGGACCCCTGGCAAATCGGGGGATGTGGTTCTCAATGTTCATATGGCTTGGCAGAAGGTGGTCCACAGGAGTAGGGATAATCAGGGCTCTGAAGAAAGATCTACCGTGGATGAATGGTGGAGTGGGGTTGGGAATGGTGGCATTTAACTAGTTATTTGGACTCCGTTTTGGATTCAGCAATTGCTTTGGCCTCTTGATGGATTTACTTCATTCTCATGGTAGAACTCATGTTGAGGCCTAACAGCTCTTGGTGGTTAGGGAATAGCATTCAGTAGTTTTGAGGATATGCATCTGTAGGACCCTGCACTGGCATTAAAGCCTCTGTTTTTGAGTAGAACGAGAAGTGACTTAATGGCGAGGATGATACTGAAAGGTCTTTGTCCACGTGGTTGTGGGAGGGGTCAGCTCTGCACCTGTACCATTAATGGAGTCAGCTTGTTGGAACCCAGCTGGCTGTGAACTCTCTGACTGAATACGGATGGGCCCCAGAAGAGTTCTACCTCACAGCTGTTCTTCATTTCTCCTCTTGCACTGGTAAGAGAATATGCCGACTGGTCTCCCTAATGGGACAGCTTCCAGTCATAGTGCCATCCTCCATACCATTTAATCTCTATTGCTACTCAGTATTTCTTTTAAAATTTGAATCTAGTTATGTTATTTCTCTGTTGAAGAACTTGCACTGACTTCCCTACTTATTGCTTAGCCTATAGGATAAAGTCCAAATTCCTTAGCTGGGCAGTAAAGAATCTCTGATCTGGGACCCTGCATACTTCTCTAGCTTCATCTCTTCATACTTTAACCATCCTGAACTGCTTACCCAAGCTTGCTTCACTATATCATCCCTCTGTACTTTTTTTGTGCATGGTGTTCTCTGCCAGCTATGTTATATACTCTGTATTAGTTGTCTGTTGTCTGCTCTGGCTCATAGTCTCTTGAGCTTGCAGTCAAGTTGTTGGCTCAGGCTGCCACCATCTGAAAGCTTTTCTGGGGTTGGGGAATTCACTTTCAGGGTGGCTTACCACATACCTGGCAAGTTAGTGGTATTGTGGGCAGGAAGCTCCAGTTTCTTTCTGCATGGACCTCTCTGTAGAGTTTCTTGAGTGTCTTCACATGGCAGCTTGCTTCCTTCAAAGTTGAGTGATCAAGAAAAAGCAAGACAGAACCTTGGGGTCTTTTAAGACTTAACCTCATAAATCACATCTTCATTTTTGTAAGATCCTGTTTTGTGGAGAGGGGACTATACAAGGATGTGAATATCAGGAGGTGAGAATCATTGGGGCCATCTTGATGCCCATACCTCACACCCCTACCCTCTTAAGTGTGGTGACCTCTTTTAAAGTCCAGCTCAAGTACACCACTGTTGTGAAGAAGCATTCCCTAATCCCTCGTGTCCCCTGCTATCTAGTACTTTGTAAACCCTAGTTAGTAGTTTACAAGATCTGCTATCCTTGTTTCATGAACAAATAGAAAAGGAAACCAAAGTAAAAATATTTTGTATTAGGTGTATGGTTAATGCAACCCTTTAAGATTTGATTAAGACCTGCTAAAATATTCTACCACTGACTTAGGACTGTATAGTTGGGAAATATGCGTATCTCTGAATACGTAAAATATTTTTAATAATTAAAAATCATCAATAATATATAGTATATCTATTTTGACAAAGTGTTTTTGAATATAATTGCATGTATGTCTTAGGAAATATAAGTAATATAAATTGTTGAAAGTGAAAAAAAATTAGTATTGGTCTTTACCTTGGTATAAAAGATTTCAGACAGGACATATACTTAGTGATTTCTAGGCTTCGATAACTAAGTTGAAAAATATTTTTGGAAAAAGTTAATCATTTCATTTTTAATCATTTCTTTGTATGGACTAACACTCTTTTGCTTTTTTGTAAAGCTGAGATATATTCATTAAATTAAATATTGATTGCAAATTAAAGCGAAGAGTTTCCTCAGCGTCTTTGAGGTCGTTTTGGTCACTGATAAATGAATACAGAATTCACAGATTTTCAAATTCAGGTTGTGTTCTAGTACTTTGGAACTAACTACCATTTAAGAGAGTACCTTTATTTGTTCATGAAAGATTCTCATAGGACATCTCGTTCAGATATAAATAATAAAAGGAATACTTCATAATGAGTCATTTAGATGCTTCAACGAAATTTCTAACTTTTTCTTGAATGACTCTTGTTTCAGAAATTAAAGATAATGCCTTGGAGACTTACATTTTCTATTATAATTGAATAACAATTTTTTGATAAAGCTGTGCTTTGTAATACGTTTTCTCATTACAGAAAATATTTAGCTGAGTTTTTATATTAAAAAAAATTCATGTTCTTAACTCGTCTTTCAAAACCTTTCCTCTGGTCAGTGATGAGCAAGCAGCCCATAGACTTCATGGGACCAGTTCAACCTCACTAATTTAAGGAACAAGAAACTAAAAATAGCAACGTCAGCAAGCACATAACAATCCCACTCCCTTTCAAATGAGTTGGGACGTTAAGAAAGCTCTCTTGGAAATGAGTAAATTCTGTCTTGCTGTTGATACTAGTTTTGAGAGGCTGCAGACTTGTCACTTATGTGACATTTGGTCCTTGGAGCAAAAGAGCACAGAGAGATCCAGAAAGGCTTAATGAGCGTTTCCTATTACCTTCTCCTGTTTTAAAAATAAGAGTGTTCCCTCCTGGTTGTATAGCAAATTGAGAGTGGACTAGAAAAGGTTTTCACGGGGTATTTTGTATCCCAACACCACTAACTTCTCTGGATTACCTATTAGGTTACCTCTAGCCCTGTCTCTCCTCACAGATAGTAACCCCCTTCCTCCTGCTTTCCTGGGCCTTAATAATCCTTTTAATTAGATGGTCATTTTTCATCCCTGGTCCATAGTGCAACTCTGATGTCACTTTCTTTTTTATATTCAGAGCTTGCCAAATGCAGCTTTATGTAACCATCATTGTTGTATGGTGTCTGAAATATTAGGCAAACAAAAACCCCTTTGGTGACTGGGAAATAATAACATAATGTTTAAGTGTAGTTGCAGATGTTGCAATTTATGATGATAAAAGTTATTTTTCGTATTTAAACATGGGGATTATACAGCTCCCCTTTTCCCCCTCAGTTGACTCTCTTGGAAAAAAGATTGCTTGCCATGGAACTTTACTTGTAAATAGTGTTCTTCAGTATGAACTAGGAAATGCATGTACTTGGATCTCATTTTTTTAACCAGCGTTGAAAACATTCGTGACTTCAGGATATTGTTTGTAACCAAATTTACTGTTTGGGCTGATTGTTTAAAGACCTTTTTAAAGTGCTGTTACTGTTTATTGCTGCCAAAACATCGGGTAATTGTTATCTTGTCTTAAACAACCTCTTTAGTTTTCGCTTCAGCCAGTATACCTGCCTGTTGTGTTGGCTGAACCTTCTTGTCCATAGCATAATGTGATGCCTTTAAGAAAGAACTTTACTGTAAGGAACAGCTGCATAAATATTTCAAAACTAGCTTTTTAAGAAGGCACTTCAGTATATCGCTAGTTTTCATGTTCTCATGATAATAAAAATATTTAAAGGAGTGTTTGTGATTAGTTGGTTGTTCTGTATGGCAAAACATTTGAATTATTAACTTTTTGAATCACCCAGTTTTCATGTGGTCTCTTTTACTAATACTTCATTGGAAAGTACTTTTTTCCTTGACAACATTCTGAAAAGCAATTGGATACATAGACTTTACAGGATTTTTGTTTTTAATATATTTTAAGCATTAATCATACTTCATTTTAACATCTTTTGGGAGGTTTGAAAAAACGTATTTTTTTTGTCATTCTGAGTATCTTCTCATATTGTTGAAAATTCTAGGTCAGCCAAAGTTCATAAATGGCACAGTGAGATGCAGATAAATAATTGGTTTATCATAGAAAACTTTCAATCTCTAATAAATGGCACTGGCCTTTTTTCCCCCCTTATGTCAGACCCCTTTCTGCTCTAGGGCTTTTGCATTTGCTTTCCTCTTGAGATGTTCATTCAGTCTCCACATAGATACATGGTCTTTCAGGTCTGACTTTTTCAGATAGGATGTGCCCCTACTGTCTAGTCTGAAGTACCTTTCCAGTCATCTTCTGTCCCATACCCTGTTTTATTTTCTTCACAGTGTTTATCATTACCTGAGTTATCTTGTTCATTTATTTGCTTACTTGTCTGCCTCTGCACCTCCATGAAAATAGGACAGTAGCTGCCTTGTTTACTGCTGTGTGTGCCTACAGTGATTCTTATGTACCCCATAAATACCTGTTATTTAAAAAAGGAAAATCAAATAATCTGCATGTATGTGGGCTCTATGTAATAACTCTATTCAAACAAAAATTAGAAATACTTGATCAGCTATATTTGCAAACCAAACCTAGTAGTGGCTCTCTTTTCCTCAGTTATTTAAAATCATTTATTCTAGTTCAAATGAATACATTAAACACATTTTCAGAGTTAAAATTGTAGTCGTTTGAGTTATGTATAGTGAGGTGGATGGACCTAGAGACTGTCATACAGAGTGAACTAAGTCAGAAAGAGAAAAACAAATACCGTATGCTAACACATATATGTGGAATCTAAAAAAAAAAAATGGTTCTGAAGAACCTAGGGGCAGGACAGGAATAAAGACACAGACATAGAGAATGGACTTGAGGACACGGGGAGGGGGAAGGGTAAGCTGGGACGAAGTGAGAGAGTGGCATGGACATATGTACACTACCAAATGTAAAATAGATAGCTAGTGGGAAGCAGCCGCATAGCACAGGGAGATCAGCTTGGTGCTTTCCGACCACCTAGAGGGGTGGGATAGGGAGGGTAGGAGGGAGACACAAGAGGGAGGAGATATGGGGATGTATGTATATGTATAGCTGATTCACTTTGTTATACAGCAGAAACTAGCACACCATTGTAAAGCAATTATACTCCAATAAAGGTTTAAAAACCAATTGTAGAGAGGGCAGACAGCAGAAGCAAGAAGAACTACAGTCCTACAGCCTGTGGAACTAAAACCACATTCACAGAAAGACAACCCTCTGCCTTTTCATCTTGTCTATGTACCAGATGAAGGAACAAGATAAAACCCTAGAAAAACAACTAAATGAAGTGGAGATAGGCAACCTTCCAGAAAAAGAATTCAGAATAATGATAGTGAAGATGATCCAGGACCTCGGAAAAAGAATGGAGGCAAAGATCGAGAAGATGTAAGAAATGTTTAACAAAGACCTAGAAGAATTAAAGACCAGACAAACAGAGATGAACAATACAATAACTGAAGTGAAAAATACACTAGAAGGAGTCAATAGCAGAATAACTGAAGCAGAAGAACGGATAAGTGACCTGGAAGACAGAATGGTGGAATATACGGCTGCAGAACAGAATTTAAAAAAAAGAATGAAAAGAAATGAAGGCAGCCTAAGAGACCTCTGGGACAACATTAAATGCAGCAACATTCTCACTATAGGGGTCTCAGAAGGAGAAGAGAGAGAGAAAGGACCCGAGAAAATATTTGAAGAGATATAGTTGAAAACTTCCCTAACATGGGAAAGGAAATAGCCACCCAAGTCAAGGAAGTGCAGAGAGTCCCATACAGGATAAGCCCAAGGAGAAACACACCGAGACACATAGTAATCAAATTGGCAAAAATTAAAGAGAAAAATTATTGAAAGCAGCAAGGGAAAAATGACAACATATACAAGGAAACTCCCATAACGTTAACAGCTGATTTCTCAGCAGAAACTCTACAAGCTGGAAAGGAGTGGCATGACATATTTAAAGTGATGAAAGGGAAGAACCTACAACCAGGATTACTCTACCCGGCAAGGATCTCATTCAGATTTGATGGAGAAATCAAAAGCTTTACAGACAAGCAAAAGCGAAGAGAATTCAGCACCACCAAACCAGCTCTACAACAAATGCTAAAGGAACTTCTCTAAGTGGGAAACACAAGAGAAGAAAAGGACCTACAAAAACAAACCCAAAACAATTAAGAAAATGGTCATAGGAACATACATATCGATAATTACCTTAAACGTGAAAGGATTAAATGCTCCAACCAAAAGACACAGGCTCACTGAATGGATACAAAAACAAGACCCATCTATATGCTGTCTACAAGAGACCCACTTCAGACCTCGGGACACATACAGACTGAAAGTGAGGGGATGGAAAAAGATATTCCATGCAAATGGAAATCAAAAGAAAGCTGGAGTAGCAATACTCATATCAGATAAAATGGACTTTAAAGTAAAGAAGGTTACAAGAGACAAGGAAGGACACTACAGAATGATCAAGGGGTCAGTCCAAGAAGAAGATATAACACTTATATATGCACCCAACATAGGAGCACCTCAATACATAAGGCAACTGCTGACAGCTCTAAAAGAGGAAATTGACAGTAACACAATAATAGTGGGGGACTTTAACACCTCACTTACACCAGTGGACAGATCATCCAAACAGAAAATTAATAAGGAAACACAAGCTTTAAATGACACAGTAGAACAGATAGATTTAATTGATATTTTTAGGACATTCCATCCCAAAACAGCAGATTACACTTTCTTCTCAAGTGCGCACGGAACATTCTCCAGGGTAGATCACATCTTGGGTCACAAATCAAGCCTCAGTAAATTTAAGAATATTGAGATCATATCAAGCATCTTTTCTGACCACAACGCTATGAGATTAGAAATCAGTTACAGGGAAAAAAACGTAAAAAACACAGACACATGGAAGCTAAACAATATGTTATTAAATAACCAAGAGATCACTGAAGAAATCAAAGAGGAAATCAAAAAATACCTAGAGACAAATGACAATGAAAACACGACGATCCAAAACCTATGGGATGCAGCAAAAGCAGTTCTAAGAGGGAAGTTTATAGCAATACAATCCTACCTCAAGAAACAACAAACATCTCAAATAAACAATCTAACCTTACACCGAAAGGAACTAGAGAAAGAAGAACAAACAAAACCCAAAGTTAGTAGAAGGAAAGAAATCATAAAGATCAGAGCAGAAATAAATGAAAGAGAGACAAAGAAAACAATAGCAAAAATCAATAAAGCTAAAAGCTGGTTCTTTGAGAAGATAAACAAAATTGATAAACTTTTAGCCAGACTCATCAAGAAGAGGGAGAGGAATCAAATCAATAAAATTAGAAATGAAAAAGGAGAAGTTACAACAGAGACCACAGAAATACGAAGCATCCTAAGAGACTACTGCAAGCAACTCCATGCTAATAAAATGGACAACCTGGAAGAAATGGACAAATTCTTAGAAAGGTATAACCTTCCAAGACTGAACCAGAAAGAAATAGAAAATATGAACAGACCAATCACAAGTAATGAAATTAAAACTGTGATTAAAAATCTTCCAACAAACAAGTCCAGGACCAGATGGCTTCACAGGTGAATTCTATCAAACGTTTAGAGAAGAGCTAACACCCATCCTTCTCAAACTCTTCCAAAAAATTGCAGAGGAAGGAACACTCCCAAACTCATTCTGTGAGGCCACCATCACCCTGATACCAAAACCAGACAAAGATACTACAAAAAAAGAAAATTACAGACCGATATCACTGATGAATATAGATGCAAAAATCCTCAACAAAATACTAGCAAACAGAATCCAACAACACATTAAAAGGATCATACACCACGATCAAGTGGGATTTATCCCAGGGATGCAAGGATTCTTCAATATATGCAAATCAATCAGTGTGATACACCATATTAACAAATTGAAGAATAAAAACCATATGATCATCTCAATAGATGCAGAAAAAGCTTTTGACAAAATTCAACACCTATTTATGATAAAAACTCCCCAGAAAGTGGGCATAGAGGGAACCTACCTCAACAAAATAAAGGCCATATACGACAAACCCACAGCAAACATTCTCAGTGGTGAAAAAGTGAATGCATTTCCTCTAAGATCAGGAAGAAGACAGGGATGTCCACTCTCACCATTATTATTCAACATAGTTTTGGAAGTCCTAGCCGCCGCAATCAGACAAGAAAGAGAAGTAAAAGGAATACAGATTGGAAAAGAAGAAGTAAAACTATCACTGTTTGCAGATGACATGAACTATACGTAGAGAATCCCAAAGATGCTACCAGAAAACTACTAGAGCTAATCAATGGATTTGGTAAAGTTGCAGGATACAAAATTAATGCACAGAAATCTCTTGCATTCCTATACACTAATGATGAAAAATCTGAAAGAGAAATTAAGGAAACACTCCCATTTACCATTGCAACAAAAAAAATAAAATACCTAGGAATAAACCTACCCAGGGAGACAAAAGACCTGTATGCAGAAAAGTATAAGACACTGATGAAAGAAATTAAAGATGATACCAACAGATGGAGAGATATACCATGTTCTTGGTTTGGAAGAATCAATATTGTGAAGATGATTCTACTACCCAAAGCAATCTACAGATTCAATGCAATCCCTATCAAATTACCGATGGCATTTTTTGCAGAACTAGAAGGAAAAATCTTAAAATTTGTATGGAATCACAAAAGACCCCGAATAGCCAAGGGAGTCTTGAGGGAAAAAAACGGAGCTGGAGGAATCAGACTTCCTGACTTCAGGCTATACTACAAAGCTTCAGTAATCAAGACAATATGGTACTGGCACAAAAACAGAAACAGAGATCAGTGGAACAAGATAGAAAGCCCAGAGGCAAACCCACGCACCTATGGTCAACTAATCCATGACAAAGGAGGCAAGGATATACAATGGAGAAAAGACAGTCTCTTCAATAAGTGGTGCTGCGAAAACTGGACAGCTACATGTAAAAGAATGAAATTAGAACACTCCCTAACACCATACACAAAAATAAACTCAAAATGGATTAGAGACCTAAATGTAAGACCAGACACTATAAAACTCTTAGAGGAAAACATAGGAAGAACACTCTTTGACATACGTTACAGCAAGATCTTTTTTGATCCACCTCCTAGAGTAATGGAAATAACAGAAATAAACAAATGGGACCTAATGTAACTTAAAACATTTGCACAGCAAAGGAAACTACAAAGAAGACAAAAAGACAACCCTCAGAATGGGAGAAAATATTTGCAAAGGAATCAACGGACAAAGGATTAATCTCCAAAATATATAAACAGCTCATTCAGCTCAATATTAAAGAAACAAACAACCCAATCCAAAAATGGGCAGAAGACCTAGACATTTCTCCAAAGAAGACATACAGATGGCCAAGAAGCACATGAAAAGCTGCTCAACATCACTAATTATTAGAGAAATGCAAATCAAAACTACAATGAGGTATCACCTCACACCAGTTAGAATGGGTATCATCAGAAAATCTACAAACAGCAGATGCTGGAGAGGGTGTGGAGAAAAGGGAACCCTCTTGCACTGTTGGTGGGAATGTAAATTGATACAGCCACTATGGAGGACAGTATGAAGGTTCTTTAAAAAACTAAAAATAGAATTACCATATGACCCAGCAATCCCACTACCGGGCATATACCCAGAGAAAACCATAATTCAAAAGGACACATGCACCCCAATGTTCATTGCAGCACTGTTTACAATAGCCAGGACATGGAAGTAACCTAAATGCCCATCAACAGACGAATGGATAAAGAAGTTGTGGTACATATATACAGTGGAATATTACTCAGCCATAAAAAGGAACGCATTGGGTCATTTGTAGAAACGTGGATGGATCTAGAGACTCTCATACAGAGTGAAGTAAGTGAGACAGAGAAAAACAAATATCGTATATTAACGCATATATGTGGAACCTAGAAAAATGGTGCAGATGAACCAGTTAGCAGGGCAGAAATTGAGACACAGATGTAGAGAACAAACATATGGACACCAAGGGGGGAAAGCGGCAGGGGGGTGGGGATGGTGGTGTGATGAACTGGGAGATTGGGATTGACATGTATACACTGATGTGTATAAAATGGATGACTAATAAGAACCTGCTGTGTAAAAAAATAATTTGAAAAAATTGTAGTAGTTAACATGAATGGACTTCACTAAAAATACAGATGGGACAAATGACCTTTCATCCAAGAGACAATTGAAAATTTCTGCTCATAGAAACTGTCTAGTTGGAGTGTAATTAACCTTGACTCTAGTCTGTGATGTCTGACTTGGTTATGCCCTCTCTCTCATTTAGGGATCTATAATATATACCATAGATTGATGTTATTCAAGAACACTTCTCTGAAATACGTATTAGAATTAGTGTGCTTTAAAAAAAAATAAAAGTTCAGACTACATAGAAAATACTATGTGCAGTTAGATGAAACATCATGGTAAAAAAATTTATGATTCTAATCATTTCCCATCTTTAAATTTCTTGTTGATTGGGTACTTTCAGGTAAGAACCAAATTCCAGATTTTAAAAATGACTTTTTTTAAGTTTCAAGAATGTTAGATACTAAGCTGAAAAGTAGAAGACATGGCAGTGCCTACTTTATAATGCATTATATATTCATTTGGGTGCTCTCCCCTTCCTTCACCCTTTAAGAAAAGCTTTGTCATATGGAGTGAAAGTGAAAGCCTTAAATCTTTCTCACATGATTGGCTCTTCTCTCCCATTTATCTCCTATAGCTCCTGAGTATTGGTGTTCCATTGCTTACTTTGAAATGGATGTTCAAGTAGGAGAGACGTTTAAGGTTCCTTCAAGCTGTCCTGTTGTTACTGTTGATGGTTATGTAGACCCTTCTGGAGGAGATCGCTTTTGCTTGGGTCAACTCTCCAATGTCCACAGGACAGAAGCCATTGAGAGAGCAAGGTATTGATTGTATAGTTAGATAGTTAATTTTAAAAATTAAACATAGTACATTGTCTTTTATTCAAAGATATCTTTCAATGTAAATTATGTTTTCGAATATAGATAAAAGAATAAAGATCGTCTTGAAAATTCAGAATTTGTAAGCATTTCATTTTAATTGTAGATGTTTGTTATTTAAAAGATGATAAAATACAGTCTTTTTTTAAAAGTTAGTGAGGTTTCTGTGTTTTGAATAGTAACTAGACCTTTTGGAACCCGATTTGAAAACTAGTTTTTATCTCCTCTGATTGTATGGTATTTCTACAAATTTATTGAGAGGAAATAACATAAAATGAAGACATGTTTCCACAAGTGTTATTTATAATGGAAGACTGATAATAAAAGGGAAATGGTTAAGTAAATTTTAATAAACTTTCATTTTTATGCAGTCATTAAAATATAAAAAGTTTATGTAATCAAATGTAAATACTTAAGATGAAATATTAGAGGAAAACATACACAATTTTAGGTACTGTGTGATCTCAACTCTTTAAGGAAATGTGTGTGTGCATAAGCACATAATCTTGGCTCTATCACTAGCTGTGTGATTTTGGCAGATTATCTACTCTCTAAGCCAGTGCTGTCTAATAGAATTTTCTGTGATGAAGGAAATGGTTTATATCTGTGCAGTCCAGTATAGTAACTTCCAGCCACATGTAGCTGTTGAGCAGTTAAAATTTGGCTCATGTAATTAACTGAATTTTTAAATTAATTGAATTGTGACGGTTAAGTGAGAATTTATATTGAATGTTCCTGACACATAATAAGCATTATGTGAATGTTCATCATTATTACACATGAATAGGATACTAAAAAAAGAAAGAAACATACAGAAATGTTAACAGTGGCTATCTTTTGGTTATGGTGTTATATAATGTCCTTTATTCTTTAAAATTTTTCAGTATTGGGTATGCTGTATAATCTGAACTAAAATTTATTTTTAAATACTTATCAAAATGAAATGTGATTCACTTTTTCTTCCTAAGGTTGCACATAGGCAAAGGTGTGCAGTTGGAATGTAAAGGTGAAGGTGATGTTTGGGTCAGGTGCCTTAGTGACCACGCAGTCTTTGTACAGAGCTACTACTTAGACAGAGAAGCTGGGCGTGCACCTGGAGACGCTGTTCATAAGATCTACCCAAGTGCATATATAAAGGTTAGTTGCAGTTTTACTCAAATATTTTAGACTTGGGAAGCTCTGTTTGTTGTTTCAAGAATTGAGATGGAGGTGGGAGGAGTGTAAAAATGTCTTTTTATGTATTAAATAATCAGAAATTATGTTTGTATATAAAACACATTTCCTGGGGACTTTTATTGACATGATTGGTTATCTAGTTTTGTGGATGCATTCATGCCCTATTGTTTTATTAGCAAATTTGTTAAATGTTTTAGAGTAATACACAGGCTCTTGAAAATACTGAGTGAAACCTCCAAATTTCCTTTGATATAAAATATGTAAAACTCAGACTCTGAAATTGCATCTTAGCCAACCTTTAGGATTTTATGGAAGGGAATTCTAAAAGTATAGCTTTTCGGATTAAGAACTGAGAAATGAAAAATTCTTCAGTACCACTTTTTTTAAGGTTATTTTGTGCATTAAATAGTTTTATTTACTATATTATTTTGCAAATTAAGCCTGAGGTATTTTTCATTAATTATTACATATTCAACCTATTTTAATTTTAATTTATAACATACACTGTTTTTGAAAGCGGAAGATGGTAATTAGATACCCTAAATATATTTCTAATTTCAGATTTTTCACCATCATCCTCAGCATCTTTAAGATTAGCTATTGTAAGTTAGTGGAATTAACTCTACCTCATCACTTAGTCCTAGGAAATTGCTTAGCACACAAATAGAATTATCTTTATTTGTGTTTTCTAATTTTTCCACAAGGAATTTTGCTTATTTGTGCTTTGTTATTATTTTTAAGTGGTGCTGTGTTTCCTCGTATGCTTTGTAATCTAGTTAATATTTGTTGGCAAGTTTGTCTCAAGAGATTTTTTTTTTTTTTCCTCCCTGTCATTGCTTCTCCCTGTAGGGCAGTTTTGCCTTAGTCTGGCACCCTGGGATCCACATCTCAGGACCAATTCTTATATTTAGAAGGTAGAGGAATTTTTGTCCCTTGAGGAAATTGAGTTCCAATCCCCAGGTATGCTCAGGGCCTAATTCCTGTTGCATAGATTTCTCTGATGCTTACCTATGCCATGGACAAGAATTTTATTCCTAGTTGCATTTCTGAATTAACTGTCAAACTGTTTTACCAGCACTTGATTTATGGGCAGGTGCCCAGTTGTAGCCCTTGGAGAGCCTGTTTTCTCTTTCCATATCACTCTGAGAAGTCAAATTCCTGTCCTCCACACCTGTTTGGTGCTGGTACCCCAAGTACCTTCTGTCTTTCGTCCTTGCTCTCCACTGTGGATTTTGTTTATCCATCATAAGTTAATGGACATGAGTTGTTTCTACTTTTTGGCTGTTATGAATAATGCTGCTATGAATAGTCATGTACAAGTTTTTAGGTAGATGTATTTTTTCATTTTCTTGGATATATGCCTAGGAGTGGAGTTGCTGTATCATAAGATAACTCTATGTCTGACTTTCTGAGGGACTGCCAGACTGTGTTCCAGAATGGCAGTGCTGTTTTACATTTCCACCAGCAATGTATATGGAGGGTTTCTGTTTCTCTGTATTCTCACCAACACTTGTTATTATCTGCCTTTTTTATTTTAGCCATCCTAGTGGATATGAAGTGGTTTTGTGGTTTTGATTTGCATTTCCTTAATGGCTAATAATGTTGAACTTCTTTTTGTGTGTTTATTGGCCATTTGTGTATCTTCTTTGGAGAAATGTCTGTTCAGATCTTTTCCCATTTTTTAATTGGGTCTTTTAGTCTTTTTATTATTCTTGTAAGCGTTCTTTGTATATTCTGGGTATCAGTCCTTTATCAGATACATGATTTGCAAATATTTTCTTCCGTTCTTTGGCTCATCTTTCACTTTTTTCATGCTAATGATTTGCAGCACAAAAGTTTTAAAATTTGGTATAGTCCATCTATTCTTCGGTTGCTTGTGCTTTTGGTGTCATATCTAAGAAACCATTGCCTAAGGCAAGGTCATGAAGATTTATGCCTATGTTTTCTTCTAAGCGTTTTATACTTTTAGGTCTTACATTTAGGTCTATGATCCATTTTGAGTGAATTTTTGTGTATGGTGTAGGGAAAGGATCCCACTTCGTTCTTTTGTATGAGAACCAGTTGTTCCAGCAACCATTTGTTCAAAAGACTGTTCTTTCCCTTACTGAATTATCTTGACACCCTGTTGAAAACTCAGTTGACCTTAAGTGATAAAGGTTTTTTTTCTGGGCCATCAGTTCTGTTTCGTTGCTGTATATATCTATCCTTGTGACAGTACTACCCTTTCTTGATTGCTGTAGCTTTGTAGGAAGTTTTGAAATTGGGGAGTGTGAGCTCTCCAACTTTGTTATTTTTCAGGATTATTTTGGCTGTTGCCAGCCCCTTGGATTTCCACATGAATTTTATGATTGGCTTGGAAGATATCTATTTTTAATAGTTTTTCTAGCCTTTGTATATGTTTGGAGCAGAGAGAGAAGGTGATTATGCGTAACTATGCATAATCACCTTCTCTCTCTTGACTGCAAGTCTCTGGATTACTTGTGCAATTAGAAGTGAATGGACAGAGGACTACAGTGTTGAATATATACTTTGTGCCAGACAGTAGTTATGAACTTAACGGATATGAGGTAGTATTTAAAACATTTAAGCTTAAAAAATGTGGAATCTTGTATAATTAATTTCTAAGATTGTCAAATAATGTAGTATCTCTATTTTGGTACAAATGGTCCTTGAAAAGCCACCCAGGTATGAGACATGTCATCACTTGATAAACCGCTGTCATGGAGAGATTTTTATAGCAATCTCAGACTTTTGCCTTGAACAATAAATAACTATCTTGTGATACATTTTAGTGGAGTAAAAAACATCCCATTTTTGTTGTATTAACTAAGATTTAAAAATAGTTATTTCTGTTTACTAAGTATATTGTTCTTCAGAAGAGTCTTCTTATTAGCCAGAAAGAGATGCAAGTTTATCCTAAATCTAACCATTGGCCTTTTCTTCATTTACTAATTTTTTGGGCCGCAGTAACTAAAGTTTAGGTTGTTAGGTAGATTTTCACCAGAAATCATGTTACTGGGGTGAATTGCGTACAGATACATGAACCCTTGGAAGGAGTGCCCTTACATTGGGGAGTCCACATGGGGGAATCCATCCCTACCCCCAATACACATACATACACACAAACACATTTTTTTCTTTTTAGTTGAAATGAGGAAAACATAGGTTTGAAGAACCATTCTTTCATTTTATAAACCAAGAAGCTAGGACTAAATTGTATTTTTTTTCTCCGAAGATGTTGATATTTTTTTCCTGCTTCTCTCATGACATAGCAGTCACCTTATATTTATGAAAATCTGATGTAACAAAATGCCATTTTACAAGCTTTAAATGGAGCAAATGTTTGAATTCTCTTTAAGTGGCATTGCTCTTTTGCTTTCAAAAGTAAGGTCTGTTTTGTTTGTGTTGCTTAAGCAGTAGACACTCAGGTTTTTAAAGAGCTTTATTGGGATACTGAGATAATTCACATACCATGTAATTCACCCATTAAAAGAGTACAATTCAGTGATTTTTAGTTTATTCACAGAGTTGTGCAACCATCACCACAATCAATTTTAGAACATTTTCTTCACCCCAGAAAGAAACCTTGTACCCTTATCTGTTACCTCCCAACACCCCATTTCCCCCAGCCCTAGACAACCACTAATCTACTTTTTCTCTGTATAGATTTGCCTACTCTGAACAATTTTTATAAATGGAATCATATAATGTGGTCTTTTGTGACTTCTTTCACTAAGCATAATGTTTTCAAGCTTCATCCATGTAGCATATATCTGTACTTCATTCCTTTTAGGGCTGAATAATATTTCATATACCACATTTTGTTTATCCATACATCAGTTGATGGACATAGAGTTTCTACTTTTTGGCTATATTATGAATAATACCGCTATGAACATTCATGTACAGATTTTTGTGCGAACATATGTCTTCATTTCTCTTGCATATACCAAGGAGTGGAATTGCTGGATCATAAAGTAACTCTATGTGTAACTTTTTAAGTGACTGCCAAACCGTTTTCCAAAGTGGCTGTAGCATTTTATATTTACAGCAGCAGTGTATGAAGTTTCTGATTTCTCTACAGTCTCACGAATACTTGTTGTTATCTGTCTTTTTGATTTTAGCCATCCTAGAGGGTGTAAAGTGGTATCTCGTTGTGGTGGTTTTTGATATGCATTTCTCTTATGATGATGAGTCAGGTTTGTTTTTGAACACATATATGTTAGGGACAGGGGGCAGGCTGTGTTTCTAAACCACAGCTGGACTAGGTTGAAGGTTATTATGATCCCACTTAAATTTATTCCCAGTTACTATATATCATGATTCTTACCTCCAGGTCAGATTACTTAGCAAGTCCTTAAAGCAGTCTTATATTCAGATGCCCAGTATACCACCAACACAATCATCTGTTTCTCTTTCTCGATTACTATTTTTTGGTGTTAATTTAAACAGAGTACTGTAATTGAGCCTTATAAAGAAGAATGCCAAAATTTGACTCCTGGTTGAAAGAGAATATCCTGAAGATGTTGACAGTGATCTTTATAAGACACTCACCTTTGTTAAATAATAGGTTTGTAATAAACTTATATGAGAGTAACCACAGGAAATGTGTTTAAATAATGAAATCAGAGGTAAATTGTTGATTAGCCCAGGGGTCGTGATCAGAAATATGTTTTGGATCTGAGCCAAAAAAAATATTTAAAACCTTTGGTTACTTTGAATTGTTTTTATCAACAACTCAGTCAGATTTTGAAAGGAAGATGGTTACATTTCAATGAAAGCCTTAATTTTACTATCCAGTATAACAGATGAAACCTATTATGGTATAGACAGACAGAGTATACAGTGAGGAGGCAGCCTGAGTTTTAGTTAGCAGTATAGCCAATAATTATGTCTTTCGGTGTGGGTGCTGTAATTACATAAATAACCCATGTGGAAAGAAGGTTTGCTGAGGTGCTTAATGAATCATTTTTACTACATCTGCAGATAAAAGTTTTAAAATGTCATCTTTGTGGTTAATATGTGCTGCTGGTGTTAGCATAGATTTAGATTAAGACAATCGTAATTATGATTGTTTATAACATATTGTAAAGAACCTATGTGTGAATATCTCTTGGTTATTTTTAATAACTCATGGTGGAGGTGGGGATATGTTGAGAACATATTTGAACCCTGGGAATTTAAGCTGTATTCCCTCCTCCCGGGCCATACTAGGTTAATGATGGTTAAAAAAAATTTTTTTTAAGTGGTTGTAAAGACCTAAATGTAAAAAATAAAACTCTTAGAGGATAACATAGGAGATGACCTTGGGTATGGCAATGACTTTTTAGATACAACATCAAAGGCAGGATCCATGAAAGAAACAGTTGATAGGCTGGACTTCATTAAAATTAAAAATGTCTGCTCTACGAAGGACAGTGTCAAGAGAATGAGATGATTAGCCACAGACTGGGAGAATATATTTGCAAAAGACACATCTGATAAAGGACTGTTATCGAAAATATAGAAAACACTTAAAACTCAACAGTAAGAAAACAACCTGATTAAAAAGTGGGCAAAAGACCTGAATAGATGCTTCAGTGAAGAGGATACATTGATAGCAAGTAAGCATATGAATAGATGTTCAAGTTCATATGTCATTAGGGAATTGTGAATTAAAACAACAGTGAGATACCACTACATACTAGTAGAATGGCTAAAATCCAAAACACTGACAAAACCAAATGTTGGCCAGGATGTGGAGCAACAGGAACTCTCATTCATTACTGGTGGAAATGCAAAATGGTACAGTTGCTTTGGAAGACAGTTTGGTAGTTTCTTACATAGCTACATGTATTCTAACCATATGATCCATCAGTCACACTCCTTAATATCTACCCAAATGATTTGAAAACATATGTCCACACGAAAACCTACACATGGATGTTTATAGCAGCTTTATTCACAGCTGCCAAAAACTTAGAAGCAACCAACATGTCCTTCAGTAGGTGAATGGGTAAATAAACTGTGGTACATCCACAGAGTGGAATGTTATTCAGCACTAAAAAGAAATGAGCTATTAAGTCATGAAAAGACATGGAGGAACCTAAAATGCATATTACTAAGTGAAAGAAGCCAATCTGAAAAGGCTACATACATGTTGTATGACTCCAACTCTGTGACATTCTGGAAAAGGTAAAACTATGGAGACGGTAAGAAGATGAGTGGTTTCCAGGGATAGAGAGGAGGGAAAAACTCATAGGCAGTGCGCAGAGTATTTTTAGGGCAGTGAAAATACTCTATGGCACTACAACATTGGATACGTGTTGTTATACATTTGTCTAAACCCATAGAATTATAAAACCAAGAGTGAACCCTAATGTAGCCTATGATTTGGGGTGATAACGCTGTGTCAGGGTAGGTTCATCGATGTAGCAGGGGCACCACTGTGGTGCGGGGCGTTGACGGTGGGGGAGGCTGTGCTTGAGTAGGAGGCAGAGCTCGCTTTACTTTTTACTCAGTTCTATCGTGAGCCTAAAACTGCTCTAAAAACTAAGGTTTGTTAGTTTCTTTAAAAAAAAGAAAGTGCTTGTAGAGCTGTTTGACGTTTCAGATATTTGAGTCCCACTTTGTACTGTGCTGAGTGATGCCTTCTAAGAGGTCAGAGAGCCCAGTGGAAAATTTCAGAATCTAATGGACTCTTGGGAATCTTGAAAAAACAGTGGTTTTTGTTCTGGGCATTGCGGGATTTCTGATTTCCAGACCTGACTTTGTCATGCTTTCTGTTCTGAAGCCTTTTAGGACTGATAGTTTGGTCAGGTAATAAATACATCTATATGTGACAAATTTCTGTCTCTTCAGAGAATGGGATAGTCTAAGTTTTTCCGTCATTGATGCTGGAAGATTGGCATTGAGTAGAGAAATAAGTAAATAGGAATGTGGTTTGCTATTTGGAGAGGGTTCTCTTGTTTATTGTTGTTGTGTGCTCTTATGTTTCATGTAAATACCATGGCTAAAGACAGTCACAATTTTTTCAGGCATCTGAAAACTAATGGTTTGGGCTCCAAACCTGTTGTTTATCTGATAAAGTACTATGTTATGCATTCTTTGATTTTTTTTATTGTCAAGGATAATTATGCTTGCTTATATTTGGGTTTTGTGCATACTAGAAGGATGTTTTTTTTAATGTAATTTACTCCTGACAAAGGAATATAGTCACATGGTTCAGAAATTAAAATGATATAAAAAGAGTGCATTGAACAGTCTTGCTTCTACTCTGTCCTTGTCTTCCTTTCCTACAACTTCTAAGATGATCACTCTGCTTGTGTAATCTTCCAGTGCTTTAAAAAATGCCAGCCCTTGGCATGGCTGATAAAGAACATTGAAATTACTTATGAACTCCTTAACTTATCCTGAAAGGTCAATGGCTACATGAGAGGCCAAAAATAAAATAAAATATAATAAGTAACATTTATTGACAGCTTACTGTATACTATGCCAAGTTTATAACAACCTTATAAAACAGCATGTACACTTAGCATTCCCATTTTATAGATAAGAAAATTGAGGCCTTGGAGAGGTTAAGAAATTTAACACATGTAGGTAGCAGGTATCAGTGATAGGATTCAAAGCTAAGCATTTTTTTTTTTAATCACGAGCATACAGAAAGTAATGAGAAACTAGTTAATGAAATCCCATGTATCTATCACTGAGATTCAGTAGTTGTTAAGATTTTACATTTACTTGATTTATTCTTTTTCCTCTGTTTCTAAAGTATTTTAAAACAAGTCCTAAATATCATGTTATTTTGCTCCTATGGATTAAAGTATGCATCTCTGAGAAATGTAGTTGTTTTCTTATATAGTGACGGTGCTTTTATTCAGTCCTCCAAATAGAATGATAAAGAAAAGAAGTTGGCCATATTGACCTAGGCCATCGATTCATCCTAAAGAAAACTCTCAGCAATTTGGTTATGAAAGGGAGGGATGATTTCTTAACTGTTCATTTTACACAGTGGTGTGGTTTTTCACAAGGACCATAACGGCTGCCCCACACTGAACTCTAGATAAAGGATACAGAGAGCTGTGGTGGCCAAAGCTGTCCTCATAGTGAAATGTGCCTCTTGGTGAGCTTCAAGCCGCCTTTCCTAAGAACTACATATACATAAAAAATTAAAATTTTGAATTCTTTAATTCTGAGAGCTAAATCAAGCTATGAGTTTTAAATAAATTGTGCATTGGTTTTTGATGTATGAATATTTTCTGCTGGACTCATGGCATGAGACTTATACTTTTTTTTAAGGTCTTTGATTTGCGTCAGTGTCATCGTCAGATGCAACAACAGGCAGCTACTGCACAAGCTGCAGCAGCTGCCCAGGCAGCAGCCGTGGCAGGAAACATCCCTGGCCCCGGATCAGTAGGTGGAATAGCCCCAGCTATCAGTAAGTATACTTTTGATTTTTTTTTTTTTTTAAGTGTAATAGTTGGCGTTTTATCTTGATTGACTCAGTTGATTAGTTACTTTAAACAATAATAGAAATTAAAGTTCTTTTTACTGGGATAACATTTTTGAATTTGTAAACAAAAAAAAAAAAGAACTGTTCTTCTGTAATAGTTGCCCTTTGTCTAGGACCCTGTGTTCATTCTTTTTGTATCAAAAAAGGGACTATGGGATAAAGGAGAAAGGGGGTTATTATATTATATTGATCAGTCTCCCCTTTTTTTTGCTGATGCTTTTAATTCTTGCCTCACCAGCCAGGGTGGGTTGAGATCACTGACATGCTTTGCTTTATTCTAGAAGGAAAGCATATTTCAGTTTCAGAGTTAGGCACCTCTCCAGTTTTTTCTTAAGTATGCTAAGCATGGAGAGAAAACTAAGTGAGGGTGGTATTTTGGTAACTTGTAGACTTTTTTTTAATTTTAGGGTAAAATTGAACTGTGTGCCAGGTTTCACACTGATGGGGAATTTTTTACTGCAGAGTTAAACTCCTGACTATAGACTTTTATGATGGAAACACGTGGCACCCATCTTCCACGTCTGAAGGCATAACTAGTGATTCATTCAACCCCTGTTCTTAACCTCTTCAGTGTGGTAAGCAAATCACACTGGCTAAGAAAACTGCAGTGGCCCTGCAGGTTTCTCTACAGTACATACAAATTCCTCCCATTAGTTTCATTGTAATATTGATGAATGCAGATTGACTATATGACTGTATGTTCTGACTGGAAAATTAGATGCAGAGTCTACGTTGTGACTTATGTTCAGGAGTTTACAATTTAGAGGTAGATAAGGCATACTCATTTAGAAAATTTTATTTTTTAAAAGATTTGGGCATCTAAACCATTAATTTGCTAGTTTTGATGTTACAAACATACTTCTACTAAAGAATCCAGAACTATTATTAAATTTTTCATTCTCATCTACTGCCCCCTGTTGAGTAATTACATATTACCTCTGTTACATTGTGAAACTGAGAGACAGACATCATCTGGGTCATCCAAGAAGTCTTAGTGGAACCAGGACTGTTAACTGTCTCATTATTAGTCATGTCTTACTCTGAACTAGACTGTTTAGACAGACAGTAAGGTTCTTAGAACCAACCTGTAGGCATGCACTACCTCTTAAAAACAAGTTGTTTTTTATTCCTTCACCTCTACTTCTAAAGAGAAAAACAGGTGGGGTGTTGGTGGATTGTGGTAATTCATAATTGATGGTAGCTGGAAAGACCCATGTGGAATGTAGATGGTCTTAACCAAAAGTTTTCAGTCCCTGTTGATAAAGTATAGATCTACACTTACTTTTTGGCACCTTGACAGAGAAGTTATATGCTGGGGAGAATGAAGTAAAGAAAGCTGGTCACCTTATTAATGTAAGATTTAGGGAGGATGGGAAGAGATCAACTGTCCCTCTGACGTCATCCAAATCTTTTCTGTTAGGTTTGTCAGCTGCTGCTGGAATCGGTGTTGATGACCTTCGTCGTTTATGCATACTCAGGATGAGTTTTGTGAAAGGCTGGGGGCCTGATTACCCAAGACAGAGCATCAAGGAAACACCTTGCTGGATTGAGATTCACTTACACCGGGCCCTCCAGCTCCTAGATGAAGTACTTCACACCATGCCTATTGCCGACCCACAGCCTTTAGACTGAGGTCTTTTAACTTAATGTTGGGGCCCTTAACATTATCAGGATGGTGGACTATAAAATGCAATCCTGTTTATAATCTGAAGATATATTTCACTTTTGTTCTGCTTTATCTTTTCATAAGGGGTTGAAAAATGTGTTTGCTGCCTTGCTCCTAGCAGACAGAAACTGGATTAAAACAATTTTTTTTTCCTATTTAGAACTTTTCAGGCATGGCTCAGAGCTTGAAGATCAGGAAAAACACATTCTTATTATATCTTCACCAGTTATGTATGAAGGAATCATTCCAATGCTGGAAAATTTAGCCCTTTAAAATGTTTTAGAGCCTTTTATATGCAGAACATTAATATGTGTGTTATTCTACAGAATAAATTCAATATTGCTGATTTTAAAGGCAGAGAAGTTCTCAAAGTTAATTCACCTATATGTTATCTCGTGCGTGAGTTGTTATCGTTGAGCACACTTTACTCCAAAATATTGTGCCGTGTGGGTGAGTTAATTTTACCAAGAGCAGCTTTACTCTGTGTTTAAAAAAGAAGATAGTAATGTATTATAACCTTTTATGCAAAATGTTTTTTTCAAGTTAAACTAGTGAAGATGATTTCAATTCAGATTGTCTTGCGACTTCAGTTTTTCTTTTGCCAAGGCAAAACACTAATCTCTGTATATTGAGAATTCCTTAAAATTACCAAAGGAATATCATTTAAAATTACATTTGTTATCTTTGTTGGATAACTATTTATCACGAAATCTACTTTAGCCCTGTTAAACAGTAGATGTATTCTATATTTCTAGGCACAGGGTTGGTTACTAAGAAGCCTAGAGGAGGAATTTCTTTCCTTCATTAACATAGGGAAAGTTTTTGTATTTTTAAAAACACTAAAAGCAGTGTCACTCCATCTAATATCTTACCGTTCTGCAAAGGTGGCAGTGCTTAAACTAAATAGTGAGTATTTTGGAAACTGCTAAATTCTGTGTTAAATACTGTGCAGAATAATGGAAACATTACCGTTCATAATAGGTAGTTTGGATATTTTTGTACTTGATTTGATGTGTGACTTTTTTTTCGTATACTGTTTAAATCATGTATGTTATGACATTGTTTAAAATTCAGTTTTTGTATCTTGGGGCAAGACTGCAAACTTTTTTATACCTTTTGGTTATTCTAAGCCCTTTGCCATCAATGATCATATCAATTGGCAGTGACTTTGTATAGAGAATTTAAGTAGAAAAGTTGCAAATGTATTGACTGTACCACAGATACAATATGTATGCTTTTTACTTAGCTAGTAGCATAAATAAAACTGAATCTCAACATGCAAAGTTGAATTCTAGGTTTGATTTTTAAGGTTTTTTTCTTTTGCACTTTTGAGTCCAACCTTAGTGGCGAGACACCTTCTACTAAATGACAGGCAACAGCCAGTACTATTGGGCAGCTTTGGTTTTTTTCTCCCACTCTACCAGGACTTCCCTATGGACATTATGTATCAAGTGTAGGGTTGGTTATTTTTTTTAACTTTTATTTTACTGTAGCAAAACTAGGCCTGATTGTCTATAAGATAAATAGGTTGTCTACAGGATAAATAGTGTGAAATAAATCAAGGATTATCTTTCAGATGTTTTTGCTTTCTTCATGGAGGGCCTTTCTAAGTGTAATAAGATTATTTCAGGTGTGTTACAAGTTTGAGACATGAGAAACACTTAATGCATGATAGTCATCCTTATATCAACTTAAATCAACAAATCTTCTACTTCTTTGCTTAGGTCTTCTTATTAAGACCATCCTAGAAACCACTGAGTTTGCTTATTGCTGTGATTTAAACATATCTTGATCCAAGCTACTTGTATTTTGTTTTTTAAAATAACATTTCTACCAACTCATTTATACTCTGGAGTACTTACAGATACTTCTGTTAAAGACCTAATCTTAATCTGTAAAGTTTGGTGATTTTACGTTTTATTGGCAGATTTTTTAAAAGGTATCTTCATTCTCTAGAAATTTTTGACTTAGGTCTATTTTATTGTGAATGAAGAATAGGAGCAAGAGGAGAGAGTTTTAGAATAACAGATTTTAAAAATCGAGGTTATTTGATTAGAACCATAAGCATGCTATGATATAATCCATTGCCTCCTATTCTACTTTAAAGAAGGTTTACATGTGTAATCATCTAGGGAAAGTATTGTGGAAGATATTTGCTAAGTAGTCTGTCTTTCTGGGCAAGCCACCCACTTTGGTTTCTTTTTGCAAAGAGCCATAAAAATACGACAAGTACACAGAAGTACTTCTAGTTATTAATTGCTTTATACTTGTGCCTAGGTTCAGTCACATGCTTTTGAGAAAACATCTAGTATATTATAATCAGTTATTTCTGAGGGCTTAGTTGTTGAACAGTATTTACGTTTCTTAGTGGTAGTCATCTTTGATGAGTAAGACTAAAAGAATCGCAGTGTTTAAGATTTTATGGCTATTTTAAGAGTAGAATAGTGTCCACAGTTCTTGGAATCTGATTGCTCTGAGTATATGGTTCTGGGTGGGTTTTCTCTAGCTAGTTCATATCTCAGAGACTCTCAGAATATTGAATTTCAGTGGAAGCTGAGAGAGAGATGAACCAGGTTTGTACCTTTATAATCAATCCAGTATGAGGCCCATTCCACTTTTGTCTAGTGCCTTTCAGTGCATTATCAAAGGGAAATCCTTAAATCCAAAATGGTGTTGCCTTTATTTTCCAGGGAGTAGATTCTTTTGTGGGATATAGTCTATCATTTTTTATAGTATACTACCCCTGGTATACAAAGATAATGATGATAAATCACTGCCATATAACCTTGCTTTTCTAGAAGCATGGCTCGTTTGTATTGACCTAACAGGCAAATAGGTTGCCTGTCCCATTCCTCCTGTAAGCATTGTAGGTTTACAGGTTGAGTGACCTGGCTTAGGGATAACCATACTCAGAATACCCTAATAAACTGAACACATATGAGCTGTGTTGTATTTCAAAGTTAAAAATCCACTTTCGTGTGGAAGGGTGTAGTGTAGAGAGGAGGGGGTATTTGTAATAGAACATTGAAGGCAAAATAAAATGTCCTGTCTTCCAGATGATAAATATCTTATTTTAAAAGTTTATTGCAGTTGTCTTTTTGACCATGCCCATCTGAAGAAGGGAAATTTTACATGTTCCATGGTGCTCCTTAAGTATATGTGGAGGTTAAAGAATATATGGTGAAGTATTTCGATTCCTGGTTTGGTGGTAACTAGTTAGTAGTTACTAGCTATTATGCAAAATCAGTCTAGTTCAGAACCTCTTTGAGAGCCTTTTGGAAGAAGAAGTTTTATTCTCAGTAAGGCAGAATCCTTTTTGTTGCTAATGTCTATAGGTTGCTCCCTCCATCATTGAGTCATTTTACTGGCATTTAATAATAGCAGATTGGGAAATGGGAAAATGGTGAATTTTAGGTTACTGGGGTAAATGAGTGTATGAAAGCAATTACCTGTAAAGTCAGTTAACAACTCTTTTGTGGATGGGGTTTGGCTAAGACTAGCAGATAGAAGAAATGCTTTTTTTTTTTTTCCTTCCTAAAGGCAGAACCCATTGTTGCGGATAGCTATCTGTAAATAATCACCTAAGTCCTCCTTTGCAAGATTATTGAAGACGGGATATGAGAATCTTGTGTGCACCCTTTCTATTTTTTCCTCACAACTAGATAATTTCTTTTCTCCGAAGATATATCAGGAAGGATGTAGAAAGTTAGTGGCCTTATTCATAGCACCCTCAGGCCCAGCCTTGTCTGTAAGCACTTGTCCCAGTGTTGCTAGCTTGTTTATCTTATTTATCTGGTATCACTGTGGAATGGAATTTTCTGCATAATCCAAACTTGCCTTATTTAAGCAGTAAAACTTTTTTTACTTTGGCCATTTTTTTGGGTGGAGGTTATATGTATATTAGAGAACATACTAGATACAGTGTTTCTTTTGTGCCTCCTGTCTTGTAGACTTCAGAGGCTGCTAAGACATGCGGGACTGTTTTACCTGCACTAAATGGTCGCAGACTCCTATGGTTTGGAATGTTTGGTTTTGTTATACTCCCCCCGCCCCTTTAATGACGGCAACCACTTCCTGTGTGTTACTAGTATACCTCCCCTTAGTTCCTTCTTCCCTTTCTGATTCATTTTCCCGACTGGGCAAGGAAGCCAGATAACCATACTTATTAGAACTTTCTTTAAAACACCAGGGCAAACTGGGACAGGAGCCGAGGAAGTATCCTGTAAAGTATTGAAAAGAACTTCGGTGCTTTGGCGTTTGATATCAGTTTGACTGCTTAGTGTGCTTCCTGATTCGTGCTGAGTTTCAGGTAGTTGACATAGAGAGAAATGAGTCGTATTCATAATTTTCCCCTTTGAAAGGTTTTGTTGCTTCCACTTGAATGCTGCTCAAACGAAAACTGGGGTTACAAGTGTTGGTTACTAAGTTAGCGTCAATAGCCAGAGGCAATACCATTGCCTAGAGGACACCAGCAAAAAAAGCAAAAAAACAAAAACCTTGGAAAATGAGGGGGTCATTTTTGTTTTGTTTTGGTGTCCCCTTTTTGAGTCCTATCTTCTGGCCTTCCTCCTCTACAGATATTTTTGACCTTTAGGTGCCTTTATGAGAATTGAGGGTCTGATATCCTGCCCCAAGGAGTAGCTAAAGTGATTGCTGATGTTTTCAGGGATTTTAACATCAGACTTGAATGAGTGAATGAACCTTTTTTTCTTTTCCTTTCATCATCATCTTTTTTTTTTTTTTAAATAGGAAGAACTAAGGAGAAAACTCCAGTGAAGACAATCATTTCTCTCTATTGGTGTGGATAATTTTCAGTTTATTTCAGATGCTTTCTCAATAGGTCTGAGAACTAGTGTTCTTGTTCAACCTGAAACTAGTAGTGGCTCTGGGCTGGGGCCAGACAGTTGCACTCTCTAGTTTGTGCTCTGCCACTAATTTGATGTATGACCTTGGGCAAGTCATTTACCTTCTTTGGGCCTCAGTTGCCTCATCTGTAAAATGAGGGAGTTGGACTAGATGAGTTCTTCCAGCTCTGAAGTTTAAGTGACCTTGCCTACCTTGCAGCAGTTTTTGATTTCTTCCTTACCTTTGGTCTGCTGTCTGAGGGGGCTTTTTACTTATTTCCACATTATTCAAATGAGACTAGGCTTGATATTTTATTACTGTTCTGTGGACAAGAAGTTACATAATATGTCCTTAAAACTTAAATTCAACCAAAGGCCTAGCACCGCCTTGGAGGCTGCAATAAATACTTAAAAAAAAAAAAAAATGGAGAAAAGCCTTCATTTTATTTTCCCATCATCTCTATTCAAGGTGTATTAAGGCTTTTTTTGGAGTCATGATATTCTACCTTTTGGGTTGCTATGTGTGTGACACCATCCTCTTAAGTACTGTGTGCTGGTAATTTTTTTTTTTAAACTAAAATGGATTGAAAACTTATTGTAAATGCCTAATGGTTATTAGAGGTCATTGCTTTGGGTCTTTGGTTTCTTAACTCTTCTGTTCTCAAAACAGGGAAATTCCCTTGAACTGTGTCAATTAAAATGGTTTATATGACTCAAGAAATCAATACCAGTGGATGATTTTTCACTTTATTTTTGGCTCTTTTTAGGTCCGTTTTGATTAGAAGACTTTTGGCTGGAGCATTCCTTTCAGAGTTCTCTTCCAGCCTATCCTTGGATGAGTATAATTAATGGACTTGTCTTTTTCAAGGACCTTGAGAACCTTCCTTGGGGGTGGGGTCAAGGGTAGGGGACTGGGGAGTCCTGGTAGAGGCCAGCTCTGTGGTAGCTGGAAAGGAAGGAATGAAACCAGCTGCTGTTGCTGTGGCTGCTTGTCATTGATAGAAGGACTCATGGGCTTGGATTGGTTGAAAAGCCAAACATGGAGTCAGCAAACTTCTTCCAAGTATGGGTTCTGGCCAATGCCTTGGACATGTGATTTAAGGGAAAAGTGTGAAAGCTCCTGGATGATGGAAACCTGGTGAGCTGCAGAACCATTTGGAGGAGGTGACTGGGGATTGGGAACAGATTTGGTGATAGTATTTCCCAACTCTGTCTCCTCCTCTGAAGTCAGAGGAATGCAGCTATGCCAAAACTCAGAGAAGAGCCACACTTAGCTTCTGCTTTTGGGAAAACTGGTCAGCTAAGGCTCTGGTAGTTCCTTTGTGGCTTTCTGTATACTTTTGCCTGGTTGAAGTCTGTGGCTAAAAAATAGTTGAACCTTTCCTGAGAACTCTGTAACAAAGTATGTTTTTGATTAAAAGAGAAAGCCAATTAAATCATTATGTGCTCATTCTTTTTCTTAAAGCCTGTGGATGTTTTAGATCTAGAAAGAATTTCTAATCACGTAGTGAGTTCTCAGACTTGAGGACATTTTCCTTCATTGCTTTGTGACCATTGAAACGGGAACTACAGCATTGCAAATATGACCATGGGAGAACAGTCCCCATTCTTTCCTCATTTCTAAAAGGAGAGAGTGGAATGATGGTGGTTGAAGAGGTAGGTACTAGGGAATTATGAGAACCAAGATGCTTAAAGGAGAGACAGAAATTGGAAATTGGAGACCAACCCTATCATTGCCCATCTAAGGATAAAGAAAGCTATTCCCCCCTAGCTGCCTCCTTTATGAAATGAAGGGTCAATGTGGGGCAGGGGGTGGTCAGGTAAGGTGATTCTTTGGCAATGGCTTGCAAAAAAAAAAAAAAAAAACGCACGACCAAACCAGTATTTTCTTTCTGGTCTTGCTGATGTGAGTTCCAGAGACATTTATCAGGCCGAGAGACTCGTTCTCGCCTGACCTAAAATTTACAGTATTTTAAGCTGAACTTGAAGAGGTTGTCGATTGGCATTCTGTTGAGGGGAAAAAAACAAAACACAAAAAAACATTCCTTTGTGAAACTCTTCAGGTGTAAGGGCAGTTTTATGTATTCTTCATCTCTCTCTGCCCTCTGCTTTTGACCCTTGATTCTTTGTGCTTTATTCCGTCTCCTGCCTTATCACAGCTCCCACAAATGACAACCTGAAAAGTCCCAACTCCTCTTCAAACCCTTCTCACCCTGTCTTCTCACTGTGATAAATTGTAGTGCCCTTTACCCTCAGCCCTTTCTGTTCTAAAAGAACAATTCTTTTAGTTCTGGCCCTACTTTGGGGATGGCATCCACTTCTTTATTTTGATGTAGTCCTTTTGGGCCAGACAGATGGACAGGATGGGTTCAGGGAATTTGTCACCAGCAGACCTACCCTAAAAGAATGGTTAAAGGAGTTTCTCTAAACAGAAAGGAAATGATAAAAGAAGAAAGGTAATATCAAGAAGAAATTAAAAATATGGTAAGCAAAACAATACATATATATGGTAAGCAAAAATATGTGTTAATACATAAATCTCATCTTGAGTTTTCTAAATTATGTTTGCTAGTTGAAGCAAAAATTGCAACACTGCCTAAGGTGATTCTAAATGTATACAGAGTAAATATTTAAAACTATGAAAAAGCTAACCAAAGAGATAAACTCAGAAATACTATAGATAAATCAAAATGGAATCCTAAAACATTTTCAGGTAACTCACAATGAGGCAGGGGGGAGAAAAAAACAAGCAAAAAAACAGAACAAAAAGAAAATGTTTTTAAAAATGTCAGACTTATTATCTAACATATTAATGATTACATTAAATGTAAATGGTTTAAATACACTAATTAAAAGACAGATATTGGTAGACTGTATTAAGAAACATGACCCAACTATATACTGTCTACAAGAAACTTCAAATATAACAATAGGCAATCTGAAAGAAAAAAGTTTATAGGAAAAAATATATTAGGTAAACAATCAAAGAAAAGCAGGATTGGCTATGTTAATATCAGATAAAGTAGATTTAAGAGCAAAGAAAAATGCCAGATAGAGAGGGACAGTATGTAATGATAAAGAGGTAATTCATCCAGACAGAGTTAATCCTAAGTGTGTATACACCAAGCAACAGAGCAAAATATGGGAAGCAAAAAATGATAGAATTGAATGGAGAAATATATCCACAACCATAGTTGGGGACTTCAACACAGCTTTTTAAACAGTTGATAGAATAGCTAAACATAAAATCATCAATAATATAGAAGAACTCAACACCCCCATCAACCAATATGATCTAACTGACACTTACAGAACAAGTCATCCAACAACAGCAAAATACTATGCTTTTCAAGTGCAGACAGAACATATACCAAGATAGACTCAAAACTTAACAAATTTAAAAGAATTGAAATCATATAAAATGTTCTCCAACCACAGTGGAATCAACTAGAAATCAGTAATAGATAACAGGAAAATCTCCAAGCACTTAGAAACTAAACAGTATATTTCTAAACCATGGGTTAAAGAGCAAGTCTCAAGGGAAGTTTTTTTAAAATACACTGAACTGAATGAGATGAAAGCATCAACATCTGTGGGATTCAGTTAAAGCAGTGCTGAAAGGGAAATTTATAGCACTAAATGCAAACAGAGAAAAAAACATCTCAAATCAATACTTTAAAGCTTCCACTTCAAACACTTAGAAAAACCTAAAGCAAGCAGAAGGAAGGAAATAAAGTTGGAGCAGAAATCAGTACAATTGAAACAAAACCAACAGAAAATCAATGAAACAACAGGTTCTTTGGAAAGATCAGTAATATCAACAAACCTCTACCAAGACTGACAGAAAAAGACAAGACACAAATTACCAATATGGGGAATAAAATGGGATATCAATACAGCCACTATAGACATCAAAAGGATAAGAAGGGAATACTACAGATAACTTTACACATGTAAGTTTGACAACTTAGATGAAATTGACCAATGTTGAAAAACACAAATTACCAGCACTCACCCAACATGAAATCAATTATTTGAATAGCCTTATAGCTATTGAGATGGAAATAATTTTAAAATCCCTGAAAAGAAATCTCCAGTCCCCAGATGGTTTCACTGAAGATTCTACCAAGGAAGAATTAATACCAGTTACACAATATTATCCAGAAAATAGAAGAGAATGCTTCCCCATTCATTTTATGAAGCTAGTATTACCCTGATAAAAAACCAGACGAAGACAATACAAAAAAAGAAAAAACAACAGACCAATATCCCTCATGAATATATATGCAAAAATCCTTAACAAAATATTAGCAAATAGAATTCAGCAACATACAAAAAATTATACACCATGACCAAATGGAGTTTCTTTTAGGAATGCCAACCTGGCTCAGTATTTGAAAATCAATCTAACTACCACATTATCAGGCTAAAGAAGAAAAATATCTCATCATCCTACACACATTCATGATAAAAACTCAGAAAATAGGAACAGAGGGGAAATTCCTCGATTTAATAAAGCACATCAACAAAAAAAACCTACAGCTAACATAATACTTAATGGTGAGAAACTAGATGCTTTCCACCTAGGATCGGGAACAAATCAAGGATGTCTACTTTCACAACTCTTATTCAGCACAGTGCTGAAAGTTTTAGCCAGTGTAATAAAGCAAGAAAAGGAAATAAAAGGCATACAGATTGAAAAGGAAGAAGTAAAACAATCCCTATTTGTAGATGACATGATTGTCTATGTAGAAATTCCCAAGGAATGTATTTTAAAACCCCTAGAACTAATAAGTGAGTCTACTGAGGTCACTGAATACTAGATTTACGTACAAAAGTCAACTGTAGTTTTATCATAAGCAATGACCATGTGGATGCTGAAATTAAAATACAATACTGTTTACAATCACTTGAAAAAGAAACAGGTGTAATCTAACAAAACATGTATAGATAGGACTTGTATGCTGCAAATGCTGATGAAATAAATTGAAGAACGTCTAAATGAATGGAGAAACATGCTGTGTGTTCATGGATTGGAACACTCAATATAGTATGTCAATTCTCCCTAGATTGATATACAGGTTTAATGCAATTTCTGTCAAAATCCCAGCAAGATTTTTTTTTTGTAGGTATAGACAAGATTATTCTAAAATGTACATGGAAAGGCAAACCAGAAGGTAAGACAATTTTGATAAAAGAATAAAGTAGGAAGAGTTAGTTTACTCGAATTCAAGACGTTATAAATATAGCGTATGTGTGTGTGTGTATACTGAATATGTGTGTGTATATATATATGATTACTGTATATTGATTACTGTAGTCGAAACTGTGTGGTATTGGAGGGATAGACACACAGATCAATAGGATGAAATAGAGAACCCAGAAATAGACCCACAGAAATATGCACAACTGACTTTTTACAAAGGTGCAAAAGCAATTCAATGGAGAAATGATAGTTTTTTCACCAAATGGTGATGGAGAAGCTGGACACACATAGACAAGGAAACGGACCTTGACCCAAGTTTTATACTTTATATGTAAATTAACTAAAAATGAATCACAGACTTAACATGTAAAACCTAAAATTATAAAACTTTTAGAAAAAAAATCTTTGGGATCTAGGATTAAGCAAGAAGTTCTTAGACTTGACACCAAAATCAAGATCCATAAATGGAAAATTTGATAAATTGCATTCTGTCAAAATTAAAAATATTTGCTCTGTGAAAGACCCTGTTAAGAGAATGAAATGACAATATCTAGAATATATAAATAATTCTCAAAACTCAACAATAAAAAAACCAAATAATCCCATTAGAAAATGGGCATAAGACATGAGACATTTCACTGAAGAGGATATACAGGTGGCGTATAAGTACATGAAAAGATACTCAACATCACCAGCCATTAGAGAAATGCAAATTAAAACCACAATGAGATATCGTTATACACCTATAATGGGTAAACTAAAAAATACAACGTCATATGCTAATGGGGATGCAGAGAAAGTGGACCACGCATACATTGCTGGTGGGGATGTAAAATGTTACAACCGCTCTGGAAAACGGGCAGTTTCTTTTTAAAAAACCGAACGTGCAACTAATCACAAAGTCCACCAACTGCACTCCTGGGCATTTATCCCAGAGAACTGAAAAGTCATGTTCACACAAAAAACCTGTACCTGAATGTTTATAGCAGCGTTATTTGTAATAGCTGAAAACTGGAAACAACCCAGATGTTCTTCAACAGACAAATGGTTAAACGAACTGTGATACATCTACACCATGGAATACTACTCAGCAATAAAAAGGAAAAAACAATTGATACATGCACATCTAGATGAATCTCCAGAGTATGCTGCTGAGTAAAAAAAAAGACAATTCCTCCCAATTACAAATTATTCCAATTATAGAACATTCTTGAAATGACAGAAGTACAGAAATGAAGAGCAGATTAGTGGTTGCTAGAGGCCAAGGTTGGAGGTCAGTGGGTATACAGCAGAAAGGTAACAGAGGGATCCTTGTAGTGATGGAAATGTGTATCTTGACTGTACAGTTGACCTTAGACAACCCGGGGGGCAAGGGGTGCCGACCCTTTAGCAGTAGAAAATTTGTGTATCACTTTACAGTCCCCACAAGTTCCACACCTGTGCGTTCAATCAACTGTGTATAAGTGGACCAGCGCAGGTTAACCTGTGTTGTTCAAGGGTCAACTGTATTAACGTGGATAACCCAGTGTGGAATTGCTCTATAATTTAGCAAGATGTTACTGCTGAGGAATCTCTGTATCATTTCTTACAACTGCATGTGACTCTATAATTTTCTCAAAATAAAAAGTTTAATCTTAAAAAAAGTCATACTGTGAGGCTTATAATGAAAGACAGGTCTCTCTTTCTCAAGCCCTAACCCTAACCCTCACCCCTCTCTACTCCCATTCCTGTTTCTTAGCTCTTTATCTGGGTTTACCTCCATCTTTCTAAATCGCATACTTGTGTTGCCATTTCTTGGTTTAAAAAAAGTTTTTTTTAGACATCCACTGACTTCCTACTCTGAAAAATGAGGATTTGGCTCTCTCACACCATCACTACCACCATTATTTCCCGTTCACTGATAGAATTAAGTCATAACTTTGATTAATTCAGTATTCATAGCTGAGCCACTTGGTGTGTATTTTCTTTCTTGGATAATTTTTTTTTGGCTTTTGCTTTTTTCCTGAAAATTAATTGCCTCAGTATTTTAATGTGCACATTTGCTTAGTTTATGTGTCTCTTACTTTAGCCTCCAACTTTGTAAAAGAACGATGAAACTCCTTTCATTATGGTCAGTCACATCAGATAACCTTTTAGTTCCATTAATTAGTTACTTTTCTGGAGGTGGCCTGTTTCACTGCTCCAGTGTGGATGAGGCCTGACTCCTAGCTGTCATCCATGGACATCTCTTCACTGTTAGTGATAGGATTCTTGAGGATTACTTGGAACCAGAAGGTGTAGGTAGGAGGAGGGGGATAGGACACTGTAGTGAGTTGCTGGTGAAAACCCTGGAGAAGTGGGCAAAGCTGAAGTCACCCCTCACACAGACGCTTAACAGAATATGCAGGATGGGATTTAGAATAGGTCAGGCAGCCACGCAGCTAGCTGATGGGACCGGGATGCAAGGGTTCCAGTAGGGATGGAGTCCATCCCACTGGTCCTGGCAGCAGTGACAGCTGGCGTCCCCAGCTTGGCATCAGAGCAGCCTGGTGTGACATCTAACCCAGCCTCAAACCGGAAGTCAGGACTGCCACCCATGCACGGTCCATGGCACGCTGTCCAGCGCTTGCTAGTCGTGTGCTTCCCAAGATACCTTAGAGCTTTGCAAACATCCCCATTTGCTATAGTTCTTGGAAGTAAAACTTTTAATTAAATTAAAGCAATACCATGTACTATTCAAATGAACATAATATACAAGATACATGGAGTATAATGAGAAAATGAACACCCACAAACTCACTCCCCACGTTCAGAACCAGCACAGTTGTGTCAGGAACAACCTTTTACAAATCTCATGTGAGTTTGGGTGCCCAGGGCTGCTGGGACCTTGGGGAAAACTTTAGTTGAGGCAAAACTTGCAGGATTGCCATGGCACACAGCCGGCTGCCATAGCTGCCACCTCAGGCAGCTCAGGTCACAGAAACAGGACGAGGGCAGGGCCGGGACACCTGCGACTGCTGCCCTCCCCTCTGGTGTTCCCATGGGACACAACCCGAGGGAGCCCACCTTGGCTGTGAAGCATCCCTTCAGACCTCCCGTGTGCTAGAGGGGACTGTCCTCAGGAGAGCCGGAGGTCTCTCCAGCCACACTGGGTTCTCACACTTTACACTTCGTGTTCCACACACGAGTTCTAGCCCTTGGCTGTATGTTTTAGGTGCTCCCTGAGATGTGTTGATTGGTGGACTTGAAATAAGCTGCATCCCTCTCAGTTCTGTGCTGCTTTCATTCGAGGCTGATCTCCAGGAACTAGAACTTGCTCCTGTGGGGCTGTTCTCCCTGAATGATGTCATCAGCACGTTCTTCAGGACACTCTAGAGCTGCTTGCGGAGTGAGCCCTGAGAAGCTGTCCTCCAAGGTGCTGCCCGGAGGCTCTGGCTCTGAAGAGAAAGGGATGCTCTGATATGTTCCTCCAGACCGTGAGCAATCCTGGGGAACAGGGGGTCCCGGGGCCTGCAGGTCTCACAGCCCTGTGGCTATGGGGCGGGGCACCCCTCACTTCCTACCTTTATGCTGGCTCTTCCACGCTAAGCCTCTCTTCTGAAAATCCCTCAATCACTGAGCAATCCCTCTCGCTCTGAGCCTCTAGCTTATTCTACCCAGTTTAACACTTGTGTAATACTATCTTCTTTGTTCCCTCTTGTTTCAGGGAATCTGTGTAAGCATCTTGTCTGGAGTGTGAATCCCTTAAGGACCTGGTTTATCTAGTAAGCAAAGAAACCAACTCTGGTTAATTTAAGCGGAAAGGGAATTTGTTAAAAGGATCCGGCTTGGTAATTAGAATCCTAACTAGAGCAGGAGATGTGGGCTTGGAATCCACAGAGCCAGGCACTGCCTGTGTCACATTGCAGAACTTGTCTGCTGGGCCCTGAAACAGCAGCGAGCTTTGCCTGCGCTGCCCATGCTGGCCTGATGTCGTTGCTGCCCCTGGATCCTGGGGGAACTGCCTCTGCAGTTCCAGCCACCCTTGCCAGCACGGATTCTGCACCGTCCCCAGGTCTTCTGTCGGTAGCCTACCAAGTGAAGTCTGAGTCAAGAACACATAATCGGAGAGCCTAGATCATTGGGTCCACATCTTGGCTGCAGGAGAGGCTGGGAGAGCGAGTATTTGGCAGGTTCTCCTTTTATAACGGGAGGTGGGCTCTGCCTGACAGGCGGGAATTCCTTAAGACTAGAGAGCTCAGAGGCTAAGGCAGGACCATGACTTGCACTGCTTTGTGTGCTCTGTAGTGCCTAGAATGGTACCCGTCATATGTAATCAGTAGGTTGTTCCCAACTTGTGATTGGGGCATGACTCGGCTGAAATCTTGCCCAGGAATGAGCCACAGAGTAATAGAGGGTTCATGCATTTGTCACTATTTCTGGTTTTCAATTTAATTGGTTCTTTATTGAACCAGCCCACCTGGAGGCATTTCAGAATGTCAGAAACCTAATATCTTGGCAAAACGTCAAGGTTGTTTTAGGTTTTCCCTATTATGCCTCAGGCTGCTATGAACATTAATGTACAAGTTTTTGGATGGATACCTGTTTTTATTTCTCTTGAGTAAACACCTAAGAGTGAAACTGCTTGCTTGTATGCACATATTTTGAGAAAGTACCAAATTCTTTTTCAAAGTGTTTACATCATTTTACTTTCCTACTAGAAAACTGTGAAAATTTCAGTTCTCCACATCCTCACCAACACTTGGTATTTTGAGTCTTTTTAATTTTACCCATGCTAGTGAGTATGTAGTGGTATCTCATTGTGGTTTTAGTTTGCATTTCCTTGATGACTATTGATGTTGAGCATTTTTTCATGTAATTATTGTCCATTTATATATTTTTCTGTGAGTCTGTTTAAATCTTTTGCCATTTAAAAAATCAGATTGTTTGCCTTCTGATTGAACTGTAAGATTTTAAAATATATTCTGTAGAAAGATCTATATCAGATATATGTATGGTGACTATTTTCTCCCAACCTGCAACTCGCCTTTTCATGTTCTTAATAGTGTCTTTCAAAGAGCAGTTCAAAATTTTGATTACATCAAACTTATTGTTTTTCATTTATTGTTTATGTTATTCGTGTCCTAAGAATTCTTTGCCTACCTCATAATCATGAAGATTTTCTCATATCTTTTCTTGTAGAAGTTTTATAGTTTTAGTTTTTACATTTAGGTATGTGATACATTTCAAGTTGATTTTTACGTGTGCTGTAAGGTAAGGGTCAAGATTTTTCCCTGTAAGAATATCCAATTGTCCAAGCACCATTTATTGAAAAGTCTTTCTGTTTCACCCATTAAATTATCTTGACATCTTTGTAAAAAATTAATTAACTTTACAGTAGAGAAACCTGACAAATTTTACCTCAGCCCGGTGATCAAGGTTCATGTAAACAGTGATAAAATCATGTTGATACTCTGTGCCCTTGACATAATGTGATGAAAATGGTACTTTACATCTTTGATCTTCTTCCCAGTCTCATCATGAGAAAAACATCAGAAATCCCAACGGAGGTACATTCTACAAAATACCAGTACTCTGCAAAACTGTCAAGGTCATGAAAAACAAGGAAAGTCTGAGAAAGTCACAGCCAAGAGGAGCCTAAGAATACATTATGAGTAAATAGAATGTGGGATCCTGGGTGGGCTCCTGGGACAGAAAAGGGACACTGGGGAAAAACTAAAGAAATCTGAACAAAGTATGGACTTAGTAATAATAATGTATCAATATCATTTCATTAATTGCAACAAATGTACCATTATAATATAAGATGTTAATAATAAAGGAAACTGGGGGTGGACTATATGGGAACTCTTTGAACTATCTGTAAATCTAAACAAAAATAGTAATTTACCACATTTTCTTTTCACTTTGTAATTTTTTATTTTACATTTATTGGAAGAATTTACTTAGATGTTTACACAAAGTTTTTCTGGTATCATAGCTCATGTCCATCCAATAAATGGAAAATATAAATAAAATAAGTTGGTTTAGGTGTTTGCTAAAATTTCTGAATGTTTAGAATCTGACTCTTCCGAATCTCTTCTGACCCTGAATTGCCCATGACTGTTTTTACATACTGTGTCCTCTTTACACCATCAAGAGCCTTGTGATGCAGCATTTCTTAAAAGACCACTTCACTACAGTCTCAGGGAGTTTCCTCTAAGTTGTTAACACGCATTCTGCAATTTTTGATGCTGGCACTTTCTTCAGCTGACAAGAAGTTAACAAAGTTTCCAGGCAACAGACAGCATTCATTGTTTCTTCACCAAATGGCCCTTTAATGGTTTGTGAAATTTTGAGGGTTCACGTATACTCAGCGAATATAGGCAGTGGGCCAATAGCATAAGGTGACTTCCGATTTTCAGAGATGTTGAAATGTGATAAAATATGTGTCTCAAAATGATTGAAAATATATGTTAGTATTTTGCAACTTTCTGTTCTCATCCAATGATATGTGCACATCTTTTTATGTTAGTTTATATAGACCTGCCTTATTTTAATATAACAGCTGCAATATTCCATAGTGTGGATATCCCACAATTTATCTAACCACTGTTCTAATATGGATATCTGACTTTTCAGAATATTATGAAAATGCTACAATAAATGTCTTTCACAGGGCTTTTTGAATATTTCTCTAAGATAGATATTTAGAAGTAGAATTGTTGGATTAAAGAGTTTGCCCATTTAAAATTTTAATTTTTTTTTTTTTTTTTTTTTTTTGTTGCCTGCACCACACACTCGTGGGATATTAGTTCCCCGACCAGGGATTGAACCTGGGCCCCCAGCAGTGGAAGTGCAGCATTCTAACTACTGGACTGCCGGGGAATTCCCAGTTTAAAATTTTAAATTGTCCCCCAGAAGGCCTTATCATTTTGCAGTCCCAACAAATGAGTATTAGAGTTCCCTCACCTTTGCCCACTTTGGATATTATCAACTTACAAATTGTGTCAGTCACACTGGGTTATGGGTGATGTATTACTATTATTTTATTTTGAGTTTTCCTGATTATTAGTAAGTTTAGAAGCTTTTCATACGTTTATGGCTTATTTTTTCGGTGAATTGTAATTTTAAATTTATTAGTATAATATTTTATATATCTGGACCTGGATATTTATCCTTTGCCTGTTATATATGTGTAAATGATTTCTTCCAGCCTGATTCTTGCTTTTAGTTGTGTTATTGGTCCCAATGTCTAATTGAAGTTTTGAATTGATGTAGTTAAATTTCTCAGAAGCTTCCTTTACAGCTTTCTGCGTTTTATGTTTTGCTTAGGAAAGTCTTCCCTACTCAAGGATTACAAAAATATTCTTCTACAGTTTTGTAACATTGTAATATTTTACAGGTTGTATGGTTATTTATTTTAGTCATTTAATCCAGCTGTAATTTTATATGTGGTGTGAGGTTGAGGGATCTAACTTAATTCTTCCAAATGGATACCTCATTGGTCCAACACCATTAATTAAATAAAACATCATTTATTCACTAATTTATTTATTGATATGCCTCTTTTATCATGAACAAAAATTTCATATCTGTATATTTAGTTCTGGGTCCATTGTATTCCACTGATTGGAATGATCTATCTGTATCCCTGAGCCAATACCAGGCAATTTCGATTCTTCTGGCTTTAAAATATACTTTAGGGACTTCCCTGGTGGTCCAGTGGTTAAGAATTCGCACTCCAATGCAGGGGACACAGGTTCGATCCCTGGTTGGGGAGCTAAGATCCCACATGCCGTGGGGCAACTAAGCCCTCACGCTGCAACTACCGAGCCTGCACCCCACAACTAGAGAGCCTGTGAGCTGCAAGGAGGAGTCTGCACGCCACAGTGGAGGATCTCGCATGCTGCAATGAAGATCCTGCGTACTGCAACTAAGACCCCAACGCAGCCAAAAAAAAAAAAAAAATATATATATATATGTATGTATATATATTTATGTATATATGTGTGTGTATATATATGTATATACACATATATATGTGTGTGTGTGTGTATATATATATATATATATATACACACACACACACATATATATATATATATATATATATATATATACTTTAATGCCACTACCTATCTACAGTGGATTTGAGCAAACTCTGTCCTGGAAGGGGCCCAGGGATTTGCCCACCTGGATCAGTTTTCCATTGCTGAGTCACAAGTTATCACAAACAGAACAGATTAAATGACACCCATTTATTAGCTCACAGCTTCCATGGGTCAGGAGTCCAGCACATTTTCGCTGACCCTCTGCTCAGGGTCTCATGAGGCTGAAATCAAGGTGTTGGCCAGCTGCATCCACATCTGGAGGCTCCACTAGGGAATGAGCTGCTTCCAATCCTCCTCAGGTTGTTGGCAGAATTCAGTTCCTCATGGTTGTAGGACTGAGGTTCCCACTATCTTACTAGCTGTTGGTGTGGACTGCTCTTGGCCACGCTCAGGTCACTGCCATGTGGCCCCTCCACCTCAGCCATGGAGGACCTCTCTCGAGTCAAATCCCTCTCACACTCTGAGCTCTTGGACGTCCCGTTCTGTGACCAGCTGAAGAAAACTCTGCTTTTAAAGCATCATGTGATTAGGACCAGCCCACCCAGATAATTTCCCTATTTTAAGGTCAACTGTGCCATATAGCATAGCCTAATCACAGGAGTGAAAGCATCTTCATCACAGTCCTGGGGATTATTCAAGGCAGGAATTTCCTGGGGTGCAGGAAATCTTGGGGATCATCTTAGAATTCTGCCTACCACACCACCTAAAAGGAGGACAAAAGAGAGACCTTTTATATTGGGTAGGAGGTTGTATTTGAGCACTGCTCTGTGCTACACATAGGTGTGCATACGTGTGTGTGTGTGTGTGTGTGTGTGTCTGTATGTATAAAGGACCTCTAAAGAAGCCCAGGCATATTTTCTACAAGGAGCTCATAGTCTAACAGAATCTTAGCAGCTGAAGGAAGCTTGGGGCACGTGCCTCATGGAAGTCTTCTCTTTTCCAAGTAAAAGAGCAACCTCAGCTATTCCTTGTATGAAATGGCCTCTAGACTTTTACTGCTTAGTAGGAGTAGGGCAAGTGAAGGAAAGACATAAATTTGTTTCAAAGCAGTGCATGGTCAGTGCCCTAACTGAAGCCCAACCAGGGCCTCTAGCCTTCTGAAGAGGAAGCTGGAGGGGCAGGAAAGCTTCCTGGAGGAGGTAGCCTTTGAACTTTGCCTTGAAGACTGGGGAAAATGTCAACAGAAAAGCTGGATGTGGGAAGGGGATTCCGCGAATGACACAGCAAAGCCATGGATGTGGAAGCCCGAGGGACATTTCTGGGAAGGGCAGGCACCCCTTGAGTGTGTGAACTGAGGGGCAGCCCCAGGAAAGGCGAGCTGGGGCCGGACTGTGATGAGGCTTAAGGACCAGGCAGAGGAGCCTGGACTTCAGTGAGTATGCGAGGTCAGCCTGACCTATTTTGACATTAGAATGCTTCTTGCCACTACCAGGGAGGGAGAGGCTATATTCCAAGTTAATATTCCATTTTAACACCTAACATGAAAGAGAAACAGAGGCACTTAAGCCTGGAGTAAACACAGTCGTACTGTGACCACAGAAGCATCACTGATGGACTAATAAAAAGGGAAAGGAACCAGGGGTGAAACGAGTACATCTTTGCAGCGTGTAAGGCAGCACCACCTCATAAACACTGCCAACCTTTTGCTTGCTGTGACAAACCAAGCCCCGGGAGCTTCAGTTTAAATAGAAAAACAGACCACAAGCAAATTGCCCTTAACAGTTGTTTTAGGTTGGATTGTGTCTTCCAAAAAGATATATTGAAGTTCTAATCCCTAGTACCTGTGAACGTGACCTTATTTGGAAATAGGGGCTTTGGGCGGGACCCTGTGAAGTCGGAGGCAGAGACTGGAGTGATGCATGTACCAGCCAAGGAACGCTAAGATAGCCGGCCACCACCCGAAACTGGAAGAGGCAAGGAAGGCTCCTCTTCCTTGGGAGCATGGCAGGGCCCACACCTTGATTTTGGACTTGCGGCCCCCAGAGTTGTGAGAGAATAAGTTTCTGCTGTTTTAAGCCATCTGGTTTGTGGCACTTTGTTACAGCAGCTCTAGGAAATTAACACAACATTCATTCCTTGATTCTTGAAACAGGTAAGGCATGCCCACTGAACTGGGCTGTGCTGGAGACCTCGGGCGGCTCTCGGAGGGGTGAGATGGTGGCAGCACAGGACGAGTGGGAGGTGGTGCCTTCCTGCCCTGGCAGGTTGGATTCTCCATGGAGAAGTTAGTTTGAGGCCAGCCCAGACCATGTTGCAGTGTCCCTAGGGGGACCTTCTGAGAACCAGAACCTCAGTCTGGAGGACAAAGGCTGAGAGGCAGACGCGGTGGGATGAGAGTATGTCTGCGATTCTCCCAGGACAGGGTTAGGGCTGGGGGGCCTGCTGATCATCTCCTGGGGCTCCGGAGGCGCCTTTCCTTGGCACATTGATGATCGGCAAATAGGAGCACTCAGACAGGAGGGTGGTGACTTGCAAAATCTACCACCGAGGGTGAAAACACTACTGCAGCGGTACCCTGTGCACCTGTGACTGGCAGACACCTGGAGACCGGGGAGGTAGTGGTTCAAGTGTCTCGGCATCATCAGACCCGCCCGTGGTTACTCATTGTTGCACTGTTGGTAACTTCTCTAACTTCTTTAAGCTTCAGTCTCTTTATCTGTGCAACACTGACAGGCATACTTAAGGTCTTAGGTTTGATGTGAGGATAAATTGAGAAAAATGTATGTGAAGTACTTAACAATGTGCCTGCTGCCAGGAAGGGGTTGATAGAGCTTAGCAGCCGTCATCTTCACCATCATCGTAACCATCATCACCATCATCATCATCACCATCATCTTCACCATCATCATCATCACCATCACCATCACCATCACCATCACCATCATCATCATCATCATCATCATCATCATCACCATCATCATCATCATCACCATCATCTTCACCATCATCATCATCTTCACCATCATCACCATCATCTTCACCATCATCATCATCTTCACCATCATCACCATCATCTTCACCATCATCATCATCATCACCATCATCACCATCATCTTCGCCATCATCATCGCCATCATCTTCACCATCATCATCACCATCATCATCACTATCATCACCATCAATCATCATCATCACCATCATCACCATCATCATCACCATCACCATCATCATCACCATCATCACCATCATCATCACCATCATCATCATCATCACCATCATCACCATCATCACCATCATCATCACCATCATCACCATCATCATCACCATCATCACCATCATCACCATCATCATCATCATCATCAGAGCCTTAATGGAAAACTGGTGTGTTTGGGGGCTGCCCCCCTCACCATTGAAATGTACGGGCCTATCAACGTGCCCGGGGAAGGCGGGCTGTTGGGGGTCCTCATTAGGCACCTGGGGACTCCCGCCCTCCCCCACGCACGCCCCGTCACCTCTGGGGTGTCCGGAGGCCGACCGGTAGCCGGGTATAGGCATGGGGGGGAAGCGGACTGCAGTCCGGGGTGTGGCGAGTCGGGGCCTGCAGGCCGCTGGGATCGGGGACGGGAGGGGCGGAGGGAGCGGGGCGTGGGTCCACGGGGAAGGCGGGGCCGATGCGGGGCGAAGCCGCGGGGAGCCGCGGGGGCCCAGTTCGAGGGGTCTGGAGGTGCACTCGGGCTTTCCGCTTCCCGCGACAACCGCTAGGGGTCGCCATCGCCCCGCGCAGCGCCCTCCTCGGTGACGCCTCCCCTCCGCCCCGCTCCTCCCGGCTCCTCCCAGGTGAGTCGCCGGCCTGCGAGGACGACGCGCCCGTTCCAGCCCCGAGCCGCTCGCCTGGTAGCCGAGCCCGAGGGCGGAGCCGGGAGCCGGACTAACACCGGTGGTCCTGCCCCTAGATTTCGGGTATTAGGGCTCTTTAATTCGATGTCGCAAGGACTCCGGGAGACAGCCTAGGACGGCTGTCGTTTTCGTCCACAGAGAGCCTCGATCTTGCGGAGGAACTAAGCCAGGCCCTCGTTTGCTCAGAATCTGGGGTCTGAGGCTGAAGGTCGGCCGGCGTCCTGAGCCCCTTCCCTTCCCGGGCCCCTCCCCTTCCTGGACCCGAATGGAAACCTCCCCCTTGATGCAGATGGCTTGGCGCTCAAAGCATCGGAAGGATAGTTGGTACCCATCAGTCCCCCAAAATGCTCCCGTTACTGAAAGGTTGGGGGAACACCGCCCCCCCCCCACCCCGTCCCTGGCCTGGGCCCGGGGAGCCACAGGCCAAAGAGGAAGTTCTAGGGCCAGGCCCCGGAGGCACGAACATAACAACAACAGTAATAATAGCAACAACTAACACTGAGTCAGCACTTACTATGTGCCAGGCACCGTTCTGAACTCGTTAACTGTAGTTACTCATTTAATCCTCACAAACGTTTTCCGAGGGAATATTATCACTTTCACAGATGAGGAAAGTGAGGCATAGAGATCTTAAATCTCTCTGGGTCTCAGTTTCCTGAAAATTCAACGCTTTTGAAGGAAAGTACCCCACCAGGTTAGTCATCAATTATTTTACTGAAATAGCAGCCAATTCATGGTAAGTGGAAAAGTGTAAGGGTGAGACCAGAAAAATGTGTTTTCTGGATGCGCTGCCGTGGGACAACTGCGTTAAAAAAATTGCTGAAGAACCTAGAGGAGAAACGGCTGCTAAAGGAGCTGCCCGTGAATTTTTCTCTTAAGGCGCCCCCTGGTGGGAAGGGCAGTCAAGGCTGCCGCCTTAGCAAAGTCCCTTGGAGGTCAGCCTTGGAAGGGATGTGTTCCCAGCCTGGTGAGGGAAATACCAGTTTTGCCCTAAGTGTGAGAGTCTCTCGGTGTGGGCAAGAGGCAGGGTGACATGAAGCTGGAGGGGACAGTCATTGAGCCACCTTCCCGACTGATGGCCCAATGAGAGGCCACTAAACAGAGGACTGTGCGGGCATTTGTGGCATGTGAACCACGTGGTACAGGCGATATCGGGCAGAGGTGGAACTGGAGGGTCAGGTAAGCAGTGGCTTGAAGCAGTCCCAGGACTGCTAACGGTGTCAGAAACTCCATCACCAGAGAGAAGAGGACGTGGCACTAGGCTGGGTCCCAATTTTGCCCCCCTCTGAACATAGAAAATTCTTCCCGGTGCTGAGACAAGCCCTGACTCCCAGTAAGTTCCTTCCAGGCCCAGAGCCCTGGTTCCCCCAGGGAGGGCATCTAATGCCCCAGGATGAATGAGCTCATCAGATACTTTCCAGTGTGTGGGTGGGGGGATCCCTGGGGCTGCTGGAGGAGGGTGCTGGCCCTGTTTCAGAGCTGCCTTTGCAGTTGGAGCTCAAACCACCACCATGGCTGTGGGAGCACTGTCACAAGAGTCCTCACACCACCTTTTTGGGTCAGCAAATAGCTGTTGGGTCCATTTGTCCTTGAGAATGATGTACCCCCATAGTAGAAGGAAGGGGCATTCAAGGCTATTGTTACAGAAGAGCCTGGCCCCCCAGTACGATTGCCAGCTCCAGGGCACAAGTAACCTGTCTCATGCTGCTGCTCTAAGGGTTGGGGTCTGTACTCAGCCTACCTGGTGTGGTTCTCACCCACCACGTGTTGACTTCAGCTTCTTCCCAAAGAAAGAAGCTGCCCTTGTCTGGGCCCAGTCCCCGCCCCCCATGCTAGCCATAAACAATGCAGTGTCAAGCACTGGGTGGTGTTTTATAATGTTTATTTAATAATGTAGTAGAAAGAACAAGAGCTTTGAAGTCAGGCCCGCTTGTAAATATCTCACTGTTTATCAGCTAAAATATCAGGGCAAGTTTCCTCATCTATAAATAGTGGTCGTGGTGATGGTGGGGAATGAAAACTGTATTATGGGACATTGAGAAGATGAGAAGAACACCCATGGTGGGACTTCACAAACGGGAGACAGAGGCAACCCAGGCCCCCCATTCTTCAGTGGTGGTGTCTCCAGCAGGATTTCAGATTCTGCCCCATAACAGCCCCCCTGCCCCTGGGCCTTTGCTTGGCCTCGTAAACACTCTTGTGATGTGCCATTCCCCACTGCTGCAGGCCTTTGCCTGAGCTGGTCCCAGAACGAAGGCCCTCAGCTCTATGGGATTACATGAGGGGCAATGTGGGAAGTAATTTAGCGAGAAAAGAAAATTTTAAAGTAACAGCAGCTAATACTTTGGAGGGGAGTCTAAAAAGTCAGATGATTAAGTCTGGGAAGGAAAAGACTAAAAAGAACTGAAGAAAGAGACTGAGACTAAGAATTCAGGTCAGAAAGGGGAGAATTTCCAGCAGAGGGAAGCGTGGGTGTGGGGAGCTCGAGGGGCTCAGGAGTGGTCTTCAGCGAGAACTCTGCAGCCAGACGGCTCGGGTCTCATCCCAGCTCTTGCACTTACAAGCTTGGCCTTCGTCCATCTGTGCCTCACTTTTCTCATCTGTAGAATCACACCCCTCGGGGGGCTGTTACAAGGATGAAATGAATTCGCATGTAGGCATCACTCAGCACAGTGCCTGACTGGTGGTGAGTGCTCTGTGAGCGCTAGCTAGTGTTATTTTTCCTTTGAAATGAAAACTTAGAGAATTGGGGAACATGAGTGAGGGCTGGAGGGGTCCATAGGGACACCTAGTCTAGCCATTTCTTTTACAGGTGAGAAATTCGAACCCAGGGAGCTGCTCTCCCCATAGCCCCTCACGGTTGCTCCAGACTTGTGCCCATCACCAGCTCCTTCTTTGCTGAGTTGTCAGACTGCTTCCGCAGCGCTCTTGGGGGTCTGGGTCTTGCCGAAGCACAGCGCCTCGGCAGGGTCACCATGGCCTGCCTGTGCATCAGTCAGGGTGCTTGGGATGGGCAATCCAACTCAAAATCATTTAGGGAAAAAAAAAAAAAAAGAGGTAACTGCTCATGTACTAGGAAGTCTAGGGCGCCTTTGAGGCACAGGTGGATCCGGGGCCTGAAATGATCCTATCAGGACACTGTCTTGCCTTTGTGTTTCTGTAGGTGGGCTTCATCCTCAGGTGGGCTCTCCTCGTGGGGGGTAAGGGGGACCACCTGCAACTCTAAATGCACATTGTCCTCATGTTTTAAAATGTAGGATTTATTATTAGATATGGGAAGGCAGACAATTGCCTTCCCATGATCAGGAGACAATTGCCATTGAAAAGATACTTTGTTTCTCACAGTTCCCAAGAGGAAGGGGCTCACCGTGCAGGGCCACACAGGGAAGCATCACGGTGGGTCAGGAGGCAGAGGGCCCAGCAGGAGAACAAACGTGGGCAAGAGCCTTTACAGTGCTTGTGGGAAGGAATGGGTGAGCAGGGTAAGCAGGGTAGTTTGAATAGTTTCAACGGGCTCTGAGGTAGAGGGGCTGCCCCTGGATGCCTGACACCTGTCCCTGGGGTGATTAGGGGAGGGAGAGCGTGGCCCCCGAAATGTAAGAGCCAGTGAAGGAGGCGGTTGGGGGTGTGGGCTCTGACTGGTTAGTTTGCATATGAAAGGCACACACACTGGTTTTCTATCTCTAGGAACTGGCTAGCCCTGGGAGGGGCAGTCTCATCGGGCCAGCAAGCCCCCAGATGTCAAAGCATCAGAAATACAGAAAATTTAAAAACACGTAATGAATACGACTTACAACTAGCAACCCCATGAAGAACTTGCCTCTCTCAACATCACCTACTGACATCCGGGAGGGGTTCTGATTGGCCCACGCTTGTGAGACGCTCAAAGGCGCATGCTGGCGAGGACATGGAAAAACTGGATTTCTCATCCCTTGTTGATGCGAATGTGAAATGGTGCAGATGCTCTGAAAACGGTTTGGCAGTTTCTTAAAAAACTAAGCTTTTAGCCTATGACCCAGCAATGTCACATTTATCCCAGAGAAATGAAAGCTTATGTCCACACACAAACACGTACACGAGTGTTCATAACAGTTTATTTGGAATAGTCCCCCAAAAGCCAATCTCAAAGATCACACACTGTATGATTCCATTTATACAACATTCTTGAATGACAAAATTAGGGAGATGGAGAAGAGATTCCTGTTTGCCCGGGGTTAGGAATGAGGGTGGGTGGGAGGAGCAGCGCAAGGGAAACCTTTGTGGTGCTGGAGTGGTTATCTTGAAGGGGGTGTTGGTTACAGGAACCTGTCCACGTGGTGAATGGCATCGCACTACATACATATTGTCTCAGTGTCAATTTCCTGGCTTTGACATATTTGGTCTCCTATGGTAGACATCACCATTGTGGGGAACTGGGTGAAGAGTACCTGGGACTTCTCTGTCCTATTTTTGCAACTTCCTGTGAGTCTATAATTGTTTCAAAATAAAGAGTAAACAAATCTTAAAGAACTCTTAGCTCTGAGAGGAAATAAAAGCCTTCGTGGGGTCTCTGGTCGTGTTAGGTCAATGAAAAATCATAGTTGCCTTGACGGGGAGGTGTGAGTCTGGGCTGTGTTTTTCTGCCTGTGTCCTGGGAGAAGAAAGTCTCCGTTTTGCGCTCCCATCGACCCCAGTTGCAGCCATGATTGTGCTGAGTGAGGAGATTCAGAGCTAATCAACATGGTGAGCTTTAGAAATAAAGAAATAAAGACCGTGATGGGCCTTTAGAAGCAAGAAAAGTGATGGAATTTTCTGTAACCAACCCAAATGAATCCTACCTGGCAACCTGGAAAACACTGATGATGTACAGTGAAACAATTAGGGGACAATTTTATGTGCCCTGTGATTGTATCCATATGTAAAACATAAAAGCATGTGGCTAAATCAGGAAGAAAATAGGCACAAGTGAATGCATCTGTGCTTTGATGGCAGTAGAATTAAGGGTGTGTGTCCTTCATCTGCTTTTTGCGCTCTTTAGGAAGTTGTTTGTGGTGTTTTTATTTTAGATTTTATTTTATTTTATATATTTTAAAATTTATTTATTTTATTTGTTTTTGGCTGCATTGGGTCTTTGTTGCTGTGCGCGGGCTTTCTCTAGTTGCGGTGAGCGGGGGCTACTCTTCGCTGCGGTGCGTGGGCTTCTCTTTGCGGTGGCTTCTCTTGTTGTGGAGTATGGACTTCAGTAGTTGTGGTTCGCGGGCTCTGGAGCGCAGGCTCAGTAGTTGTGACGCATGGGCTTAGTTGCTCCGCGGCATGTGGGATCTTCCCAGACCAGGGCTCGAATCCGTGTCCCCTGCATTGGCAGGTGGATTCTTAACCACTGTGCCACCAGGGAAGTCCCTAGATTTCATTTTATTTTTTAAATGTATGCTTTGAGATGTATTCCTTCTCCTTGTCCCCTAGCAACCACTTTTGTTTGCTTCTTGTGTATCGGTCCATATTTTCCTGATGTAAATCCAAGCAAGCCTGAGTAATATTCTTACTTTTCTTTACTCTACTGTAAAAGTAGAGCACTAAATGCATTGTTTCTGCTCCTTTTTTCACTTAGCAATCTTTCCGAATCCCTGCATGAGACTTTTTTCCTAAACAAACAAACAAAGGGGAAAAACCAAAGAAGCAGATAGAAGTGTAAATGCCATGACTGCCAACATAGCAAGCAAACTCGGATCCTGCACTTAGAGGACCACCTGGTTGGCAGAGTTCAGACCACCTTCCTCCACTCCCCATCTTTCTCCCCCCCTCATTTCCTAGTGAAATGAAGGACTCAGAGCCTTTGCCTGGCGAGCAATGCTCCCCCGTCCAGCGGCTGGGCAAGTATCTGTTTCCATATTGGTTCATCAGGTTTGGGGACAAAAGTAAATGGGCTTCTGCCAGCTGCTGGGGCATCTACCTGCTGTGCACTTGTCACTTACTGTCTTGCCCCCGCCCCCAAAGTAAATAATTTTGAACCATACAAGCAGCCTTAATTATAACTAGAACCCACTTCCCTCCCTTCTCCTCCCCTACTGGGGCAGCCTGCCCTCTCCTGACTGTTCATTTGGCTACAGGAGACAATAGCAATCCATGGGTCTCCTGGGACGAGTAAGGACTTCCAAGCCCTTCAGTGGGGAAGCTGAGAGGCACCCCTGGCCCCGGGGCTGCCCCGTTCCGGTCAGGGTGCCAACTCCACAGGGCAGGCCTTGTCTGGACGAGGTTTTGAAAGCTGGGGGAGTCTGGGTGTGGCCGGCCCCGTATCCTGGGAGACAGGACTGGGCTCCAGAACCCAAGGGTAGGATGCCATCGGGGATGGAGGGAGGATGACCTGACATCGGGAAAAGCAGCAGAAATGCCAGCGGTAATGGCCCTTTCTGTGGTTTCCTGCCCTTAGCGTGGCTGTGTCTTTCTCCTTCCTGTACCTGGATGTGGCTCTTGGGAAGAGCCCTCGGGAGGCTGACCGTATGGAAGTTTGCCCCCCAGGGGTACTTTATCTGTCCTTGGGACAGAAGCACCTGCAGCCCTGGCCAACAAATCCTGCTGACTTGGCCCTGGAATGCAGGCGAGCTGGAAAGAAGCCCCAGACCACAGGACACCCTGGAGCCGCCCCCTTGTACTCAGCGGATGGCGCCTCTGTTTTCTCCTGGAAAATGTGTAAAATGGCCACCTTCCCTCTTGTCCTGGGATGCAGCAGAAGCAAATTAGGTCAGATGGCAAACTCAGGTGTCCACGGTAAGGAGGGATGTGATGCAAATGGGTGGAGCAGCTGGTAAAAAAGATTTTTCTCCCCTGAAACAAGACGGCTTCTTGGCCTAGCTTTTATTTCTTCCCCTTTTGATAGCATCCAAGATATGAAAAAACGACTGCAGTTTCCTCTTACCTCTGCCCTAAGGAAAACTGGAGATCAAGGTGATGACAGCTGCGCCTCTGGGAGGGAGGGGAGGGCCAGGTGAGTTCTGCGGGGAACGGAGGGTGTGACACCACATCTGAAGCGGCAGCAGCTGCGGGGCTGGCAGGCTGCCGCCAGGCAGGACAACAAGCCCAGTGTCACCAGACCTAATTTTTTAGGAGAAGTTGGAACCCGAATTTCTCTTGATGTTCCCTAAAGTTGGAACGTTGGCAAATGATTTAAAAAATTGTCAAACATCGCAGGCCAGTCAAAACAGGTCTGAGGGCCCGATTTAGGCCTCAGGCTGCCAGTTCGTTGACCTCAGACCCAGACCTCTTCAGGCCCTGTGCTGTCTGCTGGCAGCAGGCAAAGGTCTGCAGCCTCGCCCCCCCCCCCCCATAAGCTGTCATTTCAGCTACGAGACACTGAAATACTGCATTTTATTTATTTATTATGATCTTTTAATTTATTTTTTTGTTGTAGTTGCTGTACAATATTATATAAGTTACAGGTGTACAATATAGTGACTCAATTTTTAAAGGTTATACTCCATTTATAGTTATTATAAGATATTGGCTATATTCCCTGTGCTGTGCAATACATCCTTGTAGCTTATTTTATACCTAATAGTTTGTACCTCTTAATCCCCACCCCCTATATTACCCCTCCCCTCTTCCATCTCCCTACTGGTAACCACTAGTTTGTTCTCTATATCTGTGAGTCTGCTTCTTTTTTGTTATATTCACTAGTTTGTTGTATTTTTAGATTCCACATATAAGTGATATCACACTGTATTTTTCTTTCTCTGACTTAGGAAATGCTGCATTTTGAGCCATGTGTGTATGAAAGATTTTCTGGAAGTCTGGTACCCATCTTTCCCACTGCTTTGCAGGAGCAACTTGAAACGGCTCATGTGCTCCACAGTGACACTTGGTGACCTCGAGCCAGGTCTGTCACTTCTCTTTAGGCCTCAGTTTCATCATCTGTAAAATGAAGGAGTCCAGCTAGACACACATCCAGATCAAACTTTTGTTGGTTTTAGGACCAGTTTTTTGGAGGGGGTGGGGGAGGAGAAGGAGTTTTCATACCATCAGATTAAAATGCAACAATTTCACTCATGGTTTTAGCCAAGTCCTTAAGGCTGCACCGCCCAATGGAAATATAATGTGAACCCTGGATATAATTTTAAACTTTCTAATAGCCACATTAAAAAATTAAAAAGAAAGAGTTGAAATTAATTTTAATAATACATTTTATTTAATGCAGTATAAAAATATTATCAGTTCAATGTGTAATCAATATAGAACACTTCTTTAAAAAAAATTTATTTATTTTATTTATTTATTTTGGTTGCTGCAGGTCTTAGTTGCGTGCGGCACGTGTGCTCCTTAGTTGCAGCTCGTGAACTCTTAGTTGCGGCACGCACGTGGGATCTAGTTTCCAGACCAGGGATCGAACCCACGTCCCCCTGCATTGGGAGGCAGATTCTTAACCACTGCGCCACCAGGGAAGTCCCTAGAAAACTTTTAAAGATATTTTACATTATTTTTCATACCAAGTCTTGGAGAGCCAGTTTCACACTTATGGTACATCTCATGGGCTTGGTAGCCACTCGTGGCCACTGGCTGCCGTGTTGGCCAGTGAGGCTCCAAGGCAAGAACTGCCAACTATTCCCACATTCCCAAGTGAGATGCCAGGTCACCTAAGGGAGTGGGTGAAACAGTGCATATCCTCCCCTCCTCCCACCAGATTTTTCTTCCCAATGAAAAAACGTCTTCACAGTGACGGACAGACTCACCACATTCAGTTTACCCAGCACGCACTACTCTCTGACCCAGGAAGCTCTCTGTTTCCACCTTCTGTCCATCAGCTCTGGGGCCAGTTCCAGGAAGGCAAGCCCTGCAGAGGAGAGATGGAGTACTCACTCCGGGACGTTTAGCTGACCCCCACCTCTAGCCTTGAGAGCCAGCGGGAACATCTCCCGCTGGTAAAGCGGGCCTTACCCACCACTGCCAACCCTGAAGGAGCCAGAGGCAGCTGTGAGTGGGAGGAGAAGAAACTTGAGGCGGGGAACAGAGAAGACTCCCACCACGCTTCCTTTCCAAAGGCAGGCTCCCAGCCTGCAGCAGCCCTGGGTGGGAGAGTGAGCTTGAACTCGAAGTTTGGAGGTCCTAGATTGTTCCACTGGGCTGGGGACTCATTCCTAAATGAAGGCTATTTTTGTTTCTGAAAGTAATTAGAGGATTTTCTGTAAATACTCCAGCAAAGACAAAGTGTGTGTGTGTTGCCTGGGGGGGGGTGGGGGGTGGGGAGGGAATGGGAAATGCCGAAACAAGCAGGACTGTTGATAATTGTTGAAGCTGGGTGACTGGGTACTGGGGGTTCACGATACCATTTTCTTTATTTTTGGTGGTATGAGAAAATTTCCATCATATAAAGTTTTAAACAGTGACCAGAGGACTTTGTGAAATTGGGAGTGAACAGGACAGGCACAGAAGCTACTGGAGAGTCATTTATGGGTAGGATCAGAGCAGGTTTCAGTGGGTAAAAATTGTGGGCAAAAATTGTAAAATAATAAAACTGCTTTCTGGGTACATCCCATGAGACCCACTTGTCCAATGCACTGGTTGTTTTTTCCGGGTGGTTGAATTTATAGGTTCTCATCCTCCAACCATCGTCTTTCCACATTCCTGGGGATGTTTTTTCTGGCTGAGACTCCCCCAGCGCTCGCCCCAGCAGGGCCTGGGCTCCCCGACTTTTTTGGGAGGTTTTATGACATAGTAGCTCCTTATGACAGACACCCAGATGGATGTTCCTGAAGTGCAGAGGCCCTGGGGGCACAGGAGGACAACCTCTGTGAAGATATTGAGCACAGCAGGGACCATTAGTCACCAAGGAGCATTTGACATTTTGAAATGAACTCATGGTCTCCCATAAATAAGCTCAAACACTGAATCATCCCTGGGGCAGGGAGGCCATGGCTGGGGGTCAGCTGAAGTGCTGTGGGACGCTTGGTAAAACGTCTAAATGTGTGTAAATGTCTAAATGTGTGTAAATGTCTAAATGTGTGTAAAGTGAGCAGCCTGGTGCGTCAAGGTCTCTCCATTTGGAGCCTCTGTCCCTGAAACCCGCACCTGGGGCCAGCGTGGGCCTCTCCATGTTTGACTTTTGTTCCTGAGTGTAATAGCCAATACTCTGTGAAGACTTCCTGAGTGTTCGGCACTGTCCAATGCTTGTGTGAATTACTTCATCCGTACAGCAATGCTGTGAGGAGGGGATTATCATTTCCCTGCTGTGGAGATGACAAACAGGGGCTCCCAGAGGTTTCTGCTGAGTGACTTGCCCAAGGACACACAGGGAAGGCCATCACTGTGGGATCCCACCCCCCCCCCGGGGAGCATCAGGAAACCGGGCTCATTATGCAGACAAACCAAAAGGTGCCGGATGCCTTGGAAGGCTCTGGGGTGGGGCTCCCAGCTGAGGTCCTGGAAGAGCCCAGCAGCATTATGTTTCTTATGGGACATTCCAATACCTGCCTGGTGACATGTGGGCCCTGCCAAGCAGGGGTTCTTGGGTTACCTGGGGGAAAAACTGATTAAGAATAACTTGCAATGAGGTCAAATGTTTCTTTCCAAGTGCGAGAGAATGGTTTTCTGGGCCAACCCTTCCCTCTGCCCAGCCCAGGAGGCCACACCCTTTGTTTGCTTAGCAAATCCTTCCTCCGGTGGCCCTGCAGAGGCCGTCAGAGACGTGAGCTAAGAACATCTAACGCTTTTGAGTTTACGAAGTGCTTTCCTGACACCATCCTGCTTCTCTCTCCATAATACAGCAGCAGGCCTTTCAGACCGGCTGGAGAGATTAGGAAGCAAAGCCTGTGGTGGCCAGATCTACTGCTTGGCAGCTCAGCCAGGACTCAAACCACAAATTCAAAACCAGATTTCCCAAAAAAAAAAAAAAAAAAAGGGAAGGGAAAAGAGGTGTCAAACTGATGGGATTTTATACAACCACCCCATGTGTCTTAAGGATTTCTCTCAAGCCCAGTTGCTCTGTGCTTTCTTGTCAAGCACATACCTCTTCCCTTTCTCTTCCCAGGTCTTCTTGCTGATGAGTAAACAAAATCCTTTATTGTCAGTCACCTTGGAAAATGAGCGCAGCATTAGAACTGGACACATCAGACTGTTCAAGCATCCATCTGGATGAGGAGGTTTCTGGGTCCAGATTTCAATAAAGGCAGACAATGCCAGGCTGGATGATGATTTAGGGCTAATTAAACTGGAATTTTCTTGGAGTACTTAGATCCATCCCAGGGACATAGAGTTCATTGCGGCCTCCTTCCTTAAAGGCAGAGGAAGGTCTAAGTGGGGAGGCAGGTGGAGTGGGGCAAGGGCGTGACTTGCCAGCCCCAGGACCATCATTGTCCCCGCATGGCCGACGGGAGCCCAGGGCAATAAGAAGTCCCCTTTTGAGAGGCAGGAAGCCCTGCCTGCTCCTGTCTGGTTTCTTGGAGCTCTCCTGTGGGTTCTTTTGCCTTTTTTCTTCACCTTTGCTATGTCTCCTTGGTCTCTGGCCCCTCCCTTGCCCCCCACCAGCCTGCTCTGAAATTTGGCTCTCCTAACCCAGAGGCCTATAAAGCTTTTCTGATGACCAAGAGCTTCAGTGCAAGCTTCAAAAGCTTCCTTTGCCAACTTGCTGACGAGGACATTGTCCCCTATTTGGCCAGTTGGAGTTCTACTTGGCTCCTGAGCCTTTGTAGCTTCTTTTCCATCCCATATGACAAAACACTACAGGCTCATCATGTACAATTCTTGTCCCAGACATTTCTCCCTGAAGCGCCGGGAAATGGAACACTACTGTCAAAATTTGGTTAAGGAAGACAGTTAAAAAGATGACTTTGTGTGTGTATTCTCGCCCCATTCTACCTCCTCCTCTTCTTTTATGGAGTACATAGTTAATACATATTATACTCCCACTTTATTTTCTCCTTCTTATTTTTAAAGTCCAATATTTTACTAGAATATGTCTTCGTATTGGTTATTTAGGGTCAATTAAGTGGTGTATCCTTTTCATTCCTTTCAGACTTTTTGTTTGTTTTCTCCAAATTTCTGTGAGAAATATGTCACTATCTCCTAACTATAGTTATAGTTTAGGATTTGCCTATTTTTTCTTTTATCTGTCAACATTTTGCTTTCTACATTTTGAGGCTATTTTATCATGCACATACAAATTTAGATTTGCTAGATATTTGTGGTGAATTGATCTTTTTACTATTATGAAACACCACTTTCAGTAAAGTTTCTCAATTTTAAATCTATTTTTTCTAGTATTAATATGGTTACTCTGACTTTCTTTAGATTTTTGATTGCCATATCTTTTTCAATACTTAACTTTTAACCTTTCTGTATCTTTTTACTTTAGGTGTGCTTCTTATATGCAACTTATAGCTAGGTTTTGTTTTTATCAAGTCAGACTATCTTTTAATTGGAGGATTTAGTCTATTTACATTTAATATAATTACTGATTCACTTGGGCTTAAATGTTATTATTTGCTCTCTCTTTGTCCCAATTAGTCTATGCTTCCTTTTTCTTTCTTGCCTTCTTTAGTTCTTTTAAAATTATTTCATTTTTTTCCTTTCTTAGTTTGGTAGTTATCCTTTTTTTTAAAATATGATTTTTAGTGGTCAAACTTAGAGATTACAACTGTTTTATTGAGTTACCAAATTCTAAAAGAAATTAATACTTTTACCTCTTCTTAGACAACATGAGTACCTTAGAAAAACCTTAATTCCATTTATTCCATTTCTGATATATATGCTATTTTTGTGGATCCCTGCCCTGCAGCATATAAGCTTTGAAAAGCTATGCTCAGTCTCTCAGCTGCTGTCTGTGGCTCAGCAAATGCACCCAGGCTCTGAACACCTGCCTTACCTACCTGAGTTTCTGCTCTCCATGAGGTCTTGGCCTAGTAATTTTTCACTCTTATGTTAGCTCTTCCTTCAGTGATTTTTATATTTAGTCCAGCTTTTCTAGTTGTCCTTGGTGAAACAATTGGTCTGATTTACCTATTCTGTCATTAATGGCAGTGGAGTGTTAGCTATGCTCTACTTGAAGAAGACTCACTGAGCAGGTATAGGGGCAAGTATTGCTGCTAATAGGGAAGTCTAAATCCCAGAGCTCTTTAACATCTGTGGTATCTGGGAAAGGTGATTCACAGACCCAGCCAGTGATGCTGTTCTGGGGCGGGGGTGTGTGTCAGCCAGTCCTAGGAGCTGCACATATTTCTTATCTGCCTGAATAAACACAATCCAACAGGGCGTCTGAAGTGGCTTGTGCTGTCCTGAGCAGATTTGGGATCAGTGCCCAGGGCCCGGTGCCATGGGGGTCTCCCCGACATCTATAGGTCAGTATGAAAATAGACTCTCTTCCACTTTCACAAAGATGGATACAGCAAGTGCTCAGTGCATGTTCAAAGACCTGGGCCAAGGGTCAGAATCAGTCCGTCCTTGCCAGGGGCCAAGGAAAGGTAAGAGACAGGCCACTCCTGGAGCTAATGCATCATCTTCTTGTGACTGTGAATGAAGCTGCCATTGCAGGTGGGGGCTCTTCATGACCCTCACTGGCAAGGGCACAGCTCAGGTCTGACTCCACACCTCACACAAGGCCATTTTCTTGGTGTTATGAATTGAATGGTGTCCCTCTAAAATTCATATGTCGAAGCCCTAACCCCCGATACCTCAGAATGTGACTGTATTTGGAGATAGAGCCTTTAAAGAAGTAATAAGTAAAGGAGGTCATATGGGTGGTCCCTAATCCAATGGGACTGGTATCCTTATAAGAAGAGGGAGAGACACCAGAGACACAGATGCACAGAGGAAAGGCTGTGTGAGGACACACAAGCAGACGGCCACCTGCAAGCCAAGGAGAGGGGCCTCAGAGAATCAAAACTGCTGACACCTTGATCTTGGACTTCCAGCCTCCAGGACTGTGAGAAAATGAAGTCCTGTTGTTTAAGCCCCCAGTTTGTGGTACTTTGATACGGCAGCCCTAGCAAACGGTACTTTGATACGGCAGCCCTAGCAAACAAGTACACTTGGGGTCAAACCCTCTCTTGGTTGATGGGAAGGTGATGGTGAGAACCTCTGTCCTCCTGGGAAACATCCCCCACCCCACCTGGTCCAGAGGTATCAGGCTTCGTTCCCTCTATTTGTGTCTGGGTCTGTTTGGCAGGCTTATTTCATCCTCCTCTACCAACCAGCCCCTTCCCAGTGAGGAGATTCTAGCAGGTTCCCAGCTCAGAGGCCAAGAGCCCAGATTTCTGGGGTTTCTGTCCCCAGGGGACAGGGCACCTGAGTTCCTGGCTATACAGGGAGCACCAGCAGGACCGTTGGCTGGACTTGCTCCCGGGGTCCTCACACCGCAGGGGCAATGACACTTAGCTGCCTCGTGGGCTCGTTCACAAACTACTGTTTTGGACTCTACACCCACATGCACCGCTGCATTTCTTGTTTTGCTCTTGTGGACGCTGGGGCTCTTGGGAAGCCTGAGAATGACCTGAACAAAGCTGTGGCCCTTGCCCCCCTGACCATGACCCAGTGACCCTCAACCCAGCAGTGGGCGGGGGAGGCGGGTGAGCCCTTGAAGCTTCAGTCCCTAGGGAGGAGGCGAGGCACCGACTTCACCCCCAGGCGGTGACCTCACCTGCCTGCAGCTGCTCTCGGGAGAGCATGAGTGTTCAAATCGCATCTCATGTGCTTCATTAGGCAGCGACACATACATGAAATTCACTTTTTACTCATTGACCACAAAGCACTAGAAACTAAGATTTCAGGCCTGAGTAATGACGCTGGTAATAAACAGCCCCTGCTTAAACTCGGCTCCCAGGAAACATACAAGTGATAACATACCTCCCACAGGCTGGTGCTCTTGGTTGGTCCTAAACCCTAAGAGGCTGTTCTGTAATTCTCCCAGCATAAACCCTCATTCAAGGTAATTCTGGATATCTAATTCAAACACCAAAGTGGTGATTTTTAAATCTGAGTCATGTAAAAACCTCTTTTAAACAAAGGAAACCAAAAGTCTTATGCTCCCCAGGGCTGATTTAAATGATTTTACTTATAATATTACTTAAATAAGTCTGGACACAAAATTATTTAAACTCTGTATCCTTAATAGCTCTTACATGGCTCTAAAACCCGAGCCAGTGTACAATTGAAATACAGAAAATCCCTATGATGTCGCTGAAACTCCACTTAGCTCACTTACTTTAATGGGACCTCATGGTACTTTTCTGAACCCAAACACTGAATGTTGTGCTTGGTGACACCACCCCAGTGGTGTGATGACCAGGTTCCTCCCTGTCTTACCCCGACTGGAGAAACTGCACACCTTTCCCTTGTATAGGACACCGTGATGTTCATGAATGAAAGCTTCTCCTCCATTCTTTTTACAAATACTATTTGGCTCTGAAATCTCCATAAACACTTAGCTATGAGATGATCTTTCATGTGATATAGAACATGTTTACATTAATTTTTAAGATTTTCATTCAAATGGAAGTTAAAATTCTCATGGTGGGGGGGGTCACAGACCTCCTGAATGGGGCAGGTGCTTCTCGGGGTGTTTGCAGACCCCAGTTTTAAAATTCCTGGGTTTGAGGTTCTGGTTGTCGTGTGAGAAGCTCTCTCACTATTGTCTCCAGCTACTCTCACGCCCTGTGGGCCCGGGTTCCCCCTAAGGCGCAGGGCCTGGCTTGTTTTTGTTTCGCCTGAGTAGAGCCAGGCCTGCTGCGCATCTGCAATTCAACCAAAACACAAATGGCTCTTTAACTGCCCTGAGATGGGTTCCTGCTCCACTGGGTCCCCAGCTGTCCCTGGAGTGTCCCCAGGTCTCTGGGAGGGGCCTTTGCCGCACAACTGACCCTGCCAGGGCTGGAGGTGGGGGCCTGGCTGCTAACTTTGTCCCCCCCCCCCCCAGAGGAAAAAACTAGCCATTCACACGACTGGAATAGCAACTGGAGACGGATCTAAACACAGAAACACCTGCCTCCGAATGGTGACAGGAAGCGAGATTTCAGAAGCGCCACAGTGAGGCCAGGGGGAGGCGGCACCCCCCTCCCTCGTATCTCCCCTGCTTTGGGCTGCCAGCTGGGCCCGTGCCCCGGGAAGGCTGTGGCTGCCCAGGCTGGTGCTGTCCAGCAGCGGGTCCTGCCGGGCTGGCCCCGGGGGAGACTCCTGGGTCTAGGGTGGTAACAGGGAGCTGGTCGCGGAGGGAAGGGGACATGTGACCCTGAGGCCACCCTGCCCCGACCTTCCCTTGGTGGCCTGGGCAGCTCCTGGCAGGCCCTCTTGACCGATGACGCCTCTTTAGGGGCTTTTAGGGGAAGTGGAGGGGCGCTGTGTTCAGTGTGGGGTCTCCAAAGCGGGGTACGCGCACCCCCAGAGGCTGTGGAAGCTGATCCATGGGTTTGAGAAGAGAAAACAATAGTCCATCTATCTAGATTAATGGTTTACTTCAAAAATGAAAGAGAAAGCTGTGCAACATTATTAAGGCTGAGTGCCGACGGACTCTGGCCTCCTGGATTGTCCCGGGGATGGGGGCGTCGGGGGGTGGGAAGGGGCCCCTGGGGGAGGGGGGAGGATTGTGGAGGGGGGAGGGGGTATCTTAGCACATTGTAATTTACATGTGCCCACTGAGGGGAACTGAGCGATTCTGTTACTGAGAGTAAACGAACTCTCGCGGGAAGGGCAAGTGGCTTTAAAACATCGTTGAAAGGAACCTTGGGCCGGAGCCGACACTAACATGGAAGTCACGGTGAGCGGCCCCAGGTGGCACAGCCGGCCCTTCCCCGAGCCCTGGTAGCAGCTCGCTGTCAGCCACGTGCTTTAAGCAGATCTGCCAAAGCGTTGGTCAGAATTGAAATTGTCCAGAACACTACACGACTTTACATCCTTAATCATTCATGGTGAGTGTTGCCTCCAGTGGATACTGTGCCATGAGAGAATAACAAGACCTTAAAAAACATTCTTAATTTCATCTTTATCTTGTCCTTCAGAATCTTCTTTTTTGGATGCTTTACTTGGTACATAATATGATAATATTATGATTATTTGTACATAATATGATAATAGTACCTAGATAAAACAAGATCATCAGAACTTGTGTGGAAGTGTGAACAGCTTTTTTGTGTGGAAGTGTGAAGAGTGGGTCACACAGAAGCTTGAGGATGGCTGACCTCAGACTTCACGAGCCTCAGAATCACGGGTGGCTTGTAAAGACACAGGTCGCTGGGTCCAGCCCAGGGGGTCTGGTTCAGGAGGTCTGGGATGGGATGTGAGAATTTGCAGGTTCCCAGGCGATGCTGCTGGTCTGGGGAGACTCTGGGCTGTAAAAATGACCACAGCCTGAGGGAACGCACTCTGAAGGTGAGGGAGACCCACCTCTGCCATGTCACCTTCCTCGCAGTGAAGACAAGTGTCCCCCTGAACGCCAGTGACGCCCCCAGCCTGCCACGCTGCCCTGACGTCGTCACCCTCAGAGGTGGATTCCTTCGCCTGAGGTTTCGCAACCACCTCTAGAAAGGGAGGATCTGGAAACAGCACTCAGGAGGGCCTGGCTGCCTGCGGCAGGGAGCGGGGAGCAGGGCCCTGTAGCCCGTCTCCTGGCCTTGCCCTGAGGACACGGGACTGGGTAGCTCAGGCTCTGGTGGCTGAGAGATCTGATGGATCGCCTGCGTGGCCACACACTAGCTTTTGACCTCAAATCTTCCAGAAGATAATATAGGTGCAACAGGACCAAAAAAGTCGTACGATTTCTCCTGCTCTTGCTGCCTTCTAAGAAGGGTATGTCTTGCTGGGTGAAGGCTCTTGTTGCCGGGTCAGTGAAGCGGTGGGTCCGTGAGGGCGGAGGGCCTGAGCTGACCTGCGAAGGAAGGGGGGCCGTGGCAGGAGCTGAGCGGCTAGGAGGGTGCTGGGAGGGGGAGGGTGGAGGAAGCTGTGGCCAGTGCAGGGGAGATGCGAGAAGGGAGCTGGGAGCCCTGGGGGGGCGGGCCGCACGCTGCTCCTCTGTGCCCTCCACACCCTCAGCATTAAGGGAAGGGGCTGGAGGCTGAATCCCGCACCCACATCTGCTGGCAAGGCTGGCACAGCATGAGCCTTCCCGGCTCCCTCTGCCCCGAGGCTCCCTCCCACACATAGTCACATCCAGCTTTTTTTTTTTCCACACCTATTTTTCTAGGGGATGCTTGAAATCCGGAAGCAGTAACACATCAAGGGATGCAGTTTCAATGGCAGGATTTCTAGCACAGGCTGGGCCATAAAGAGTCAGTGTCTCATAGTGGACCCCAATCACATCCACGTACATACGGGCCGTGTGCTTCTGAGGGAAGGTCCACTGTACTATCGCTTTTCTGCACCTGCCTACATTGGCTGCCAGTGAAAAGTATTAAGATTCCAGCCCCAAGCACGCAGCCTACAGGGAGAAGGGAACAGGCTGCCCTGGGCTCCTTCCCAGCCCCCAGTGCACCTGGGCTGCTGCTGCCCTGCCGGGGGAAATGGGAGCCCCGGGCTCCTTCCTTCTCTAGCCCTCTTCCTCGAGGGGCCCGAGGTTTAGGGTGAATTAAGGAGCCTCCTTTACCTACAACTTGGTGCCCAGAAAGGACCGGTGTGGAGACAGCCAGGGGGACCTGGGTCCAGATCCTCGGGCCCTGCACTGAGCCTCAGTTCCTTGATCTGTGAAATGGGGTGATGAGGGTGCTCAGTGCAGATGGTCACGAGGATGAAGCGAATGTGTGTGAAGTGCCGGAAATTTTGGCTGCTCCCTTGTATCCTTATTATGTGCTGATCCAATTTGACTAAATTCCAGAAAACCCCTGTGGGTCATTCCACTGAGAGGTAATCACGGAGAATCCTATCCTGGTGTTCCTGGAGGCATCTGAAGGTAAGAGGCATTAACTCATTCACTCATCCATGCACACATAGATATCGAGTGCCGATTGCATGTTGGACAATAAACTAATAAACATATAAGAAGAAATGGTGATAAAAGCTTCTCTGGAAGGGCTATTCATGCAGAAGGGCCTTGGGGCTCCCATGGGTCTCCATGGAGACTGCACTGCTGGGTGGGGTGAGGACGGGGCACATAGTGGGCACTGTAGGTAGATGGAAGCCTATTTCCACCCCCAGGCAAAGAGCAGAAGAACCACAGAGGGGTTGCCAGGCCTAATAAGGGCCCAAGTGAGACAGAGGGAGGCCGAGGCTGGAGGGGCTGGTCCAGTCTCTTCCTTGCTCTGGGTGGGGGTGAGAGGCTGCTGGTCTGCACACATCCCTCCTGGAGTCATCCTGGAAACCTAGTCAGGGTTTTGGACTCAGACCTGGATGCAACCCCTGCTCCCCGGCTCTGCCTGGGGAAAGTCAGTTTAGTGCTCTGAGCCTCAGTTTTTCCATCTGTAAAATGGTGATAATTATATCTCCTTATTCACTCCACTCAGGAGAACCAAATGAGATTGTAAGAGGAAACGCTTTCAGGATGACAGCATCATATACCCCATGTCTACCACGTGGCAGATCAAAGTGTCAGCCCATAGCAGCGATCTCCTCCTCCGTTGGGCTTTTATATTTAAAGAACAACAAAGCAATAACAAAAGCCCTCAAAGGTAACAGTATCATGGAGCAATCTGACCTTTCAGCCTCCTCATGGTGGGGCATGGAGCCTACAGATGGATGTGGGGAGAAGAAAAATTTGAATATCGGTGTAGCTGTGCGCCAGAAAGGGGAACAGTCACTTCCCCCTCAGCTGGCCAGCAAACACCGGCATTAAAGCCACAGCTCTCGTGAGGTCCCAATGGCTCCAGCGGTGATCCAGATGCAGAGGTTGCTCCGACAGCCCGGTGGGCAGCTGCACCCTTCTAGACGGGCCCAGGGGACAGTGCCGAGACTGCAATGGCCAGACTGCAGACAGCAGCGACCTGTCTGCATTCCCCACTCACTGCCTGGGGCACTAGGTGGTCTCCTGCTCACTCTTTCCGCCCCCGCTCCTCCTTTCTGCAGAGCCTTGACCCACAAAGCACAGCCCTGACCGGGGACACCTTAGAGCAAGGGTCTGGCTCTACTTTTGTATGCTTATGAGCTAAGAATGGTGAAAATGCTTCTCAAAAGAAGAATAATATTCTGTGATATGTGATAATATGAAATTCAAATGTCAGTGTCCATAAGTAGTAATTTGTTCATTTGTTATGTAGTCTACGGCTGCTTTCCATGCTACCGTGGCAGAGTTGAGTAGTTGTGACCGAGACTGTGTGGCCTGCAAAACCTAAAATATTTATTATCTGGCCCTTTACAGAAAGAATTTGATGATCTCTGAGAAACTTTCCTTCCGGGAGCATTTGCACTTTAATTCACACTCATGTCTTAAGCAAAAGAGATGAAGCTCTAATGGTGGAATTTAGGCATCTATCTATGACAGGTGGCTTCCTTTGACTGAACTATCCAGGGGAGGGTGTCAAGTGGGGGTGGGGCGTGGAATAGAGCCAGGTAACAAAGAGGCAGAGGCAGAGCAGGATGTTGAATAGAAGACTGGAGTTTCTAATCCCAACTTCAACTAACTAATAATTATGTGATTTTGAGCAAAAAGGCTTTTCACGTCCTGGTGCTTTTCTCATCCATCCAAGATCTGCCCTCTTGACCTCAAACAGGAAGGTAACAGCTGTGAAGTGTTTTGAGACCCAAAGCATCACTCCAACACAAAGATCGGCCGATTCCAGTGCCTCCCGAGAAGGTACATTTCTTCCTTCCAAGGCAAGGGAAAAGAAGGTGTCTGCAGGTGTAGCGACCCTGTTCTCATCCCAAATCACGACCCTTGGTTTAAGGACAAGACTATTATAGATCCTTGGCATTTGTACAACTGGCATTTTAGCCATTCCCAGAAGGTCCTTGACGGGTGTATCTTCCATTTCGTAGGGGCACAGATCTGCGTTACTCACTTGCTACTGAGTGAATCTAGTGGATGGTCCAGCACCCTCATCCAAGATGGCTCACTGTTCTCTTGTTATAACAGACATAGTAACTAATTAAGTGATTAAAAACGTCCTTTGTAAATAAGTGCTGTGTATTCATGACATTGGCCCTCTCGAAAGTCTCAGGAGAGACTATGCATGAGGGACGTGGGTCTCCAGTAAAGTGTTTATTTGCAGTCAGGAGACTGGCCTGTGACAGCCATCTCCAGAGTCTGTCCAACATGCCTTGAAGAACAGCCCCAGGAAGTGGCTTCCTTTTATGGCCGTCTTAGTTTCCAGTTCCTAGAAACAGCTGATTCCAACGGCACCCGATGACTACACGTCACCTGAGGGGGCCTGAGGCCAGGAATGGATGACAACCACATTTTACTTGGACATCAAAGCGCGTTGCAGTCTGAACTGCAACCGCACCCTGCAGTGGTCCCAGAGCCTGCAGCAGAATTTGCACCTGGTTTATTTCCATTCCACCCAGGCAACATGTGTGCTCTTAAAAATGCGCACCACACCCGAGTCCACGCCAAAGACAGTTGCAACAAATTGCACCACCTGGATTTTTTGGTTTGTAATAGCTAGCCTATGTTGGCAGTGCAAGTTGGCCAGTTGTGTGCTATTTTAAACCCTTCCTACTCTTTTTCTTGTCTGTGCCAAGGGCACACAAAGCTGCCCAGAGGAAGGAATTTAGTCAGCATTAGAAGAATGCACTGAAGTCCTGTTTCCTAAACTCTAGGGGAGATCTGAGTGGGAGGGGAAGACCTGGCTAGCAGGACAGAACCTGTTTTCTGTCTTTTTTCCCCAGGCCAGTAGCTGGGTCCAGCTGACACATGCTAGTGGGAGGGGCGTGGGCAAGGGAAGGGAGTGGAAGCGCTTTTCCGGAGGGTTCATCCCGGCCCAGGGTTTTCAGCTGCCACCCTCGCAAGCCTCATCCCTCTGCCTGGACAGGTCCGATGGGCCCAGGCAGAATGGGCTGCAGGTGAGACCGGTCATCCCCCTGCCCTCACCAGAAGCCCCAGCCCGGGCCAGAAACCTGATGGAACCTAACTGCTCTCTTTATTTGACCCTCCAGTCAAGTATCTGGACTGCGGGGCCAAAGGTCATCTTTTTCTCTGACGTCTCTGCCTGGTGAGTCTCAGAAAGTATACAGTTTTTTCTCTCCTCGTCACCTCCCCCTTTTGTGAAATGGCACATGGATCCCACTCCAACCCTGAACAGGGCCGTCCTCAGGCCCGTCCTGCCGCATCCTAGGCAGGATGGGGGTCCCCTCCAGGCCCTTGTAAGGCCTCCAGGATGTGAAAACACAGGGTGTCTCTGGGGATGGTGGGAGGGCAGTGGTGTAGGATGGAGTCCACCCTGAGAGAGGCCCCACGCTGCTCGTACCTGCCAAGGGGGCCCTGCAGGCGACAGGACGCCGTGTGTGACCCAGCTCTCCCTGCAGGGCCCGCACGTGCTTGGTGACATGGAGTAATGGACGCACAGATGTCCAGGAGAGTCTGCTTGCTATGGACGCCGTGGAATAGAGAGGTACTTTTTATGAATAAAATATTTCCCACCCAGGGACTCTGTTTTACCATAATTAAAGCTGGCTGTGAATCCAGCCAGCTTTAGATGCCGCAAACGTCCTGAGGGAAGGAAGGCTCCAGGTCGGCACCGTGGGAGGTTGTTCCAACCAAATGGGCAGCCTGGGCTCAGCTTCCCCGAGCGTTGCCCTCGCCCCAGAGCCTCCTGGTTTCCAGTTCTGGAAGCCTCGCTGAGTCCCATTTCCCCCTCCTCTGCAAAACGGGGCACCGCCCTGCCTCTGGGACTGGCAGAAGGGTCAAAGTTAAAAATATAAGGAACTCGTTCTTATATTATTGGAAAGAAAGTGAGGCATTTAAGTGAGGCATCAGAAGCCCCCGGGGGTGCGGACTCTGAGAGCAGGAGGCCTCTCTCCCTGGCTCGGGCCTCAGCATCCCCGGCCGCACTGTCAAGGTTTCCCCCATTTGTGTCGTCTTTCCTGGTCAAAATATGAAGTTTGTTACTCAGGCAGAACTTCTTGTTCCTCTTTTACCTGTGCAGCCTATGAAGCCCTCAAGAACCTAGCCGTGGGGAAGTCCAGGCACTTTCAAATGAGAAAGGGGTTCCCAGAAGCCCAAGGAAGGTGGCCAACAGCTGTAAATTTCTCTCATGACACAGCTTCGCAGACAGAGTGTGAAGGGGTCTCCAAGACCTGGATCCCACCTGCCTCAAATGAAAGTATGTGATATGTGATAAATAGCTTCCAGGCTCATTGATTTTACTCTTGGAAGTGTATGGGGGAAGTTTAGTAATTTAAGGTATTTTAATATCATATATGGATGTTTGGAAAATGCAAATTGTTCATGGATCAAGAGTAAACACAAAGGGACTTCCCTGGGGGTCCAGTGGGTAAGACTCCGCACTCCCAGTGCAGGGGGCCTGGGTTTGATCCCTGGTCAGGGAACTAGATCCCGCATGCCGCAACTAAGACCCGGTGCAGCCAAATAAACAAATAAATAGATTAACCACAAGGCTTCAAAGAAATTTCGGGCTTGCGGCTTAACAAGGCCAGCTTGGGGGAGTGTAATGCCCTCATCCTCACCTCCTCCACACAGCCTCGCCTGGCCCATCCTCACCAGCTGAATCGGGACCTCAAGGGTGAGGTCCAGCACCAGCGCATCTAAAAAGGCTCCCAGGCGACTCTCATGTTCAGGTAGAATTAGCAGCGCCAGCTCAAGGGTGTTCGCTCTTAGGTGGAAAGGTCTGGAAGGCACTCCCTCATCGATGGTTTCTGGTCTCTTCGTAGATGAGCTAGTGATTTCTTCAAGATCTAAGTGATACAGTGACAAATCTACTGGGGAGCTTTGCTGGATCAAACCAGTGTTACTATCATGCCGTAGAGCGTGAGGATGTCTCGGGGTTCGCTCCAGATGACCTCGGCACTGCACAGCGCACCCAAGAGGCAGGTACAGATCTGCCAAAGCGGAACAAGATCTCACACTTAGGTGGCTTTTTCCATCTTTTGATAATGGGGAGCAAATGAATCTAAGGATGTCTCTCAAAGCCCTGTAAAGGTAAGACAGCATCCCCCAACCCCTCCTGAGGCCTGCAAGTGATGCTTCCTTCATGGAACCAGGGTCAGATGGGAAAATCACAGAAAAATGAGGCTTCCCAGAGGGCTGCAGATGTCCTAAGTTTTCAGATAGATTCTTGGCACCCGGAACATGGATTCTTAGGCAGCTTAGTTCTTCATTGTTTGTTCCACAAACAACGTAGTATCTTTCACCAGATAGATTCTGAGGCAACTTGATGGAGCTGCCAGGTTTATGGACAGTGTGTCCTTGGTGGCAGGTGCAGTAGAGGGAGGGCCTGGATAGGTATAAAGCCTGTCCTTGGAGAAGAGCGGTCTGGGGCCTGGCAGCAGAGAGACCTCTAGAGGACCTGGCAAGTGTGAGAGACAGCTTCTCAAGAAGGGGGCCTGAGGCCCAGGAATACTGACTGTGGCATCTCAAGTTAGAATGTGAGCTACCGGAGGGCAAGGAATCAGTACAGAGCAGGGGTGAAGAATGTAGGTGTCAGAATCCCACCAACCTGGGCTGAATGCCAGTTCTGCCCCTCACTGTGTGACCTTGGCAAGTTCATTCATCCGAGGTGGTCTTCTTACCTGTAAGACGGGGTGCTACTTCCCCCACAGAGTTTAAGTATTAAATGCGACTGTAGGTAAAACATTTAGTAGCATGCTTAACTCAAGTACTCATAGACGGTTATTTTAGCCATTTAAAAGTGTTTTTCTGTCACTTGCCCATAGAATGTCTAGTATGTCCAACTTGCTCAAGTTGACTGGCTAAGCGAGGGCTTGGTCGAATGTTTATCTAATAAACTCAAATGTTCTTCTAAAGCGGAGGTTCTCACTTTGTTGTACACGTGAAACTAACACATTGTAAATCAACTATACTACAGTAAAATTAAAATATTTTTTAAAAAGCAGCGGTTCTCCAAAAAACTAACACTTAACTTTCTTTGGGTTATTTGTATGGAAATATGTTAATATAAATGTTTCAGACATTATATGAAATTCCTAAAAATCTTATATGTTCTGGTATAATGTTATAAGTCATAATTCTAGTTATTACTTTAAAATGTATATCTCAGAAAGAACTAAATTTCCTTGTCAATTGCATTATTATGAACTTTCATCAAATCTTTAACCGTGGTCATTTTTTAAGTCTTTTGTCATTTACAGACAGTTCTGGGTGTACTCTGATGCTTTTGCAAAAATGTTCCCATAAAAGGGTTTCATCTTCAAGGAATTCATGGAAAAGACTGACAAGTACAGGTTTCTGGTAACTGACTATACTGCTGAACTGAATGAATAAGCATTTTCAGAACTCTAATGGAAAACTGATGAATTCATAAAAGTGCTAACAAAAGATCAAGATGAAAAACAAATTAATTACATGGGACTGAGTGAACTGATGAGGATGATTATAACTTTTGTGACTTTCTGTTTGAATAAAAAAAAAAGTTATATAAAAAAAAAAAAAGCAGTGGTTCTCAATCAGGGGCAATTTTGCCCCCCAGGGTACAATTGGCAATGTGTCAAGGCATTTTGGATTGTCACAACTGTGTGTTTGTGTGTGTGTGTGTGTGTGTATGTGTGTACAACTGATGTCTGGTAGGTGGAGGGCAGAGATGCTGCTAAACAATGCACAGGACAGTGCCCCCCTCCCCGGTTATTCAGCCCCAAATGTCAACAGTGCTGAGGTTGAAAGTCACTGATGTAAAGGGAGAAGCTAAGGTTCACCCACTCAGACGAGGGGAGGTGGGGAAGCAAATGGGATCCCCAGGTCTGGGATCTGGCAGCAAATGAAATTTCCTGCACACATCCCTGGAAGAGGAACCCTCTTCTCAATTAGGATACCTTTAGCAGTTATCACTCACAGGGTTAAGTTACAGAAACTGGATTCAGAGTTAAGACTCATCAGGTCAGTGGACTGATTTAAATAGTTTTTTTGGTAAGATGCGAAAAATCAATAGAAATTAGAGGGTCAGAACGGGAAAGCATCTGGGGGCCGAAATGTGGTCCAGGAAAAAGAAAGGGCATCACACAGTAATAAAATAGATGAGGCCTGTCTCCCATTTTTTATTTTCTTTCTAGGATAAAGCAAATTACATACTAAGAGACTACAAGTAAAGGCAAGTTTCCATGATTCTGGAAAGACTAATTCCTCAAAAAGTCAACAGTAATCTGGCTGGGCCAATATCTGCTCATGCTTTGGTCTCAAAGAAGAAATTAAAAACCTAAGTAAAACTCCTGGTTCAACCACAGTTTCAGCCGATTTTGACGTTCCGTTTGCTGGTCAGAGCACTTTAGTGCCCAATTTGAGTCCACAAATCAATTTTGAAAGAAGACATGGTACCTTAATCTAGCCCAAGTCCTTCATGGGCATGACAGTTCGAGAATAAAAATGAACTGTATTATATTAGGAAATGCTGCTGAAATCTTTTGATTGGCATGCCCAGTAATTAGAGGACCACTGTGTTAAATGAAAAATGCTCACACCACAGTTGTAAGCAACTCATGAAACATTTTGCACGAAATCTTCCTGAAAATGCTTTACATTTGGGGATTTTTATCTTTACCTTAAGCCAGCTACTTGGACTCTTAAGCCTCAGCTTTTTTTTTTTTTTTTTTTTTCTCTGCAAAATGGAGGTAATAGTCCCTACACCCGTAGGGCTGTGGTAAAGATTAAATAAGATTACTTACCTGAGTTCACTTCGTACAAACTGGGTCACCCAACTAAAGGTAGAGCTCTAAAATCCGAAGGCTTTTTGCTTTTACTTCACGTTGCTCTCAGCAGCACCTCAACATTTTCTTTCAGGGTCATGCTGGGTTTTACAAAGAGCCAGAACAAGAGGGAGGCTGCCAAGGAGGGCAAATTATTTCACAGTAGCTCTAGGTCTCAGTTTCTTACTTGGATTTCATGTAGGTAATCATTTCCATTTACAGATAAGGAAAATGATATTCAAAGAACATAATCTGCAAAGCATGGCATTAGATGCCCTTTACTGAAACCAGAAAATAAGGGAACTTGAACTGAAATAGAGTCCAAAGCTAGAAAATAAGCTTTTGTCGGCCTAGCCCGGGAGCAGTTTCCAAATGACCAGGAAAGCATGGGAAATGACTGAAAATCAGATGTGCTCTAAAAGGTGGCACCCAATTCCCTTCAGTGCTTTAAGCGGATTTAAAGACCTCAGAGAGAGACTTGGAGTCCAACTGAGTCCATGTTTTACCTGGAAGGGTTTACCTACAGGTGCCCAAATGGTGGTACGGTGGAAGGGATCACAGAGAATGCTGCTATTCCTGGGGAAAGTTAAAAAAGATCGGGGCGAGAGTTGAAGGGAGGCTACTGAAAAGGTTGAGGAAATGGAATAGAACATTTAGAAAGACTTGTCTACTAGTAAAGAAGGTAAAAGTAAAGGAACCATTTCTGTAATCCTTGACCACAAATAGAATCTTTGATATGAGGGTTTATTTTCCAAAAAGTACTAGGCATCACTTGCTTGAGAAGAAAAAACATAAAATATGATCCTGAGGCAAGAGTCCTCACCTCAAGCACATGAGAATAAGATCTCAGTGGTTTTCACGTTGCTCAAGAAAAGCCACTGGCAACAGGCCAGGAAAATTAGACATGTTTGGAGTTTGCTCTTTTAACTTCCAATGAGATGGTGGCTCTCGGAATATGAATTCTGAGAACCTTCATCTGTGCAATGAAAAGACAAACTTAGGAAGATATGTCCAGCCTCTAGATAACTGGAAGTACCAGAATTAAAAAGAAACAGCCTCGACAATATCATTGGGTGAGAATAAATGTGCAGTTTCCAAGAAGTTCAAATTCAGCAATGTACAGAATAACAAAGGAAAGTTGCTATTTAATCCAAATACAACCGAGAACCAATTCACGGTCCATTCTTGGTTCTTATCGATAGAGGGGAAAAAAAAAGTCCTTAACTGAGGTAGCACAGACTGTTTTAAGAAAGTAGCTTTAAGAGAAACCCATGCGATTACTTTTACACATATACAATTCTTAAAATGTCCAACAAGTTCTTGTTGTAGCCTCCACCAATGTGGAAGAAATGCACTAGCCCATCTCTTCAGTTTTTCGCTGTGGTCTTACTTTCAGAAAATCTTACTTTACGAAGAATTCCAATAACAATTTCTTAATAGTAGTAGATTTGGCTATTTCTTATTAACACATCAATATTTTAAAAATTGTCACCTAATAGTGAACCTCAGAGACTTTAAATCTAGGTAACTTACAAATATTTATCATTAGTGAAATCCATAAGCTAGCAAGTATTCCCGCATTCCTTGTGGAAATCTGAGCTCTCTAGTTTTAGATTTATCTTTAAAGTACAATGCCTAATTTCCATACTTTAGCATTTTACATCTATGACTCAAGCAGACTTGAAACCACTACCCCATTCAAGTCTCTTGTTAAAATGCCTTGGTAATTCCCTTGAATTTGCAGCACCAGATCATGTAAAAAATTCCACTGTAATGTCATTGAATAGATATGAACCTTGGTGCTTTAAAATAGAGAAATACCTATAATTTATTTTCATTTTAAATAATCATTACATTCTTACAGTTCCAGGATCACATTTTAAAAAACCCCTCAAATTTTCATTTTGAATAGAGGCTAACGATTGTTGACTTATCCAAGAACATTCCACTTTAACAGAACTCCATCTGACTGTCTCTGGCATAGGTCATCTCTATATTTTGAGGTTTTATACAGCCTTTAAGTTGGTGGGACTGATTTTTCCCATCTTGGTGTTCAAAATTAATATATGCAGTAAATTATGCATGACACTGCTAGAGGCTTTAGGTGAACATTGAGATGTTGCTGGTAGGCATTAAACAAAGATTTATATAATCTTGGCCTTCATTGACTGTTCTTTTTTTAAAAATTTATTTTATTGAAGTATAGTTGATTTATTATGTTGTGTTAATTTACTTTCTTCTTAAATGAGCAAGCTTCTTATTACTAAGCTAATTCTTTTCAGTTTTTTATTGTTGTGTATTCAGCTGAATATTGTAGCTCCTTCCTAAGACTTTCACACTTAAAAAGGTATTTTTGCATACGCTCTTACAAAGATTGAAGATTTATCACTTTAAACACAAAGGCAGCAGGAACTCATTTAGGTGTCAGGTGACAAACATCGCCATTTCCCATGAGCCCTCTAAAAAACACCCTGAGGGCCTAGAAATGTGGTTTCTCTTCAGCTGTCTTCCTCTTTTGCCTTCCAATCCCCATCTCTGATCACTGAACTCTATTTTCTGTTTAAGATATCTAACCACTTCTCCCTATGGAAGCTTTCTTGCACTGCTGTACAAATGATACTTATAAAACCAGATGAACATTAATATGGATACAGCATAGAAAATCCCCAAATGGCAAGAAGATTTAACATTCATAACTTTCAATTATTTCACATGGTCAGCTGAAGACACTTACTAGGAATAATTACTCAGACACTCAAATAGGAAGGTATGGCAGCTTAAAGAGAACAGCTATTCTTAATCTTTATTAAATGGAATCTCCTTATTACATTTCTCAATGTCCTTCCCTAGTCCATCAATGCTCCACTGCCTACAGTTACTTAACCACTAATAGAAAATGGCTACGGTATGGAATAGCCATAAAACAGATTATTACTGCAACCACTAAATCATGCTGTGGAAGTATACTGACATGGAAAAGATGCTCACAATATACAGGCATACCTTGTTTTATTGCGCGTTGCTTTATTGCACATTTTTACAAATTCAGGGTTGGTGGCAACCCTGCATCGAACAAGTCTATCAGTGCAATTTTTCCAATAGCATTTGCTCACTTTGTGTGTCACATTTTGGTAGTTCTCGCAGTACTTCTAACTTTTTCATTATTTTGTTATGGTGATCTGTGATCCTTGATGTTACTGTTGTAATTGTTTTGGGGTGCCATGAACCGCGCCCATATAAGATGGCAAGCTTAATTCATAAATGTTGTGTGTTCTGACTGCTCCACCAGTGGGCTGTTCTCCCATCTCTCCCACTCCTTGGGCCTCCCTATTCCCTGAGACACAACAATTTTGAAATTAGACCAATTAATAACCTCTAAGTGTTCAAGTGAAAGGAAGTCACATGTCTCTCACTTTAAATCAAAAGCTAGAAATGACGTTTAGTGAGGAAGGCATGTCAAAAGCAGAAACAGGCCGAAAGCTGGCCCTCTTGTGCCAGTTAGCCAAGTTGTGAATTCGAGGGAAGAGTTCTTGAAGGAAATCCAACCAGCCACAACATTCCCTTAAGCCAAAGCCTAATCCAGAGCAAGGCCCTAACTCCCTTCAATTCTATGAAGGCTGAGAGAGGCGAGGAAGCTGCAGAAGAAAAGTTTGAAGCTAGCAGAGGTTAGTCCATGAGGTTTAAGGAAAGAAGCCGTCTCCATAATATCAAAGTGCAAGATGAAGCAGCAAGTGCTGATGTAGAAGCTGCAGCAGATTATCCAGAAAATCTAGGTAAGGTAACTAATGTGGGTGGCTATATTAAACACAGATTTTCAATGTAGATGAAACAGCCCTATATTGGAAGATGTCATCTAGGACTTTCATAGCTAAAGAGAAGTCAATGCCTGGCTTCAAAGTTTCAAAGGACAAGCTGACTCTCTTGCTAGGGGCTAATGCAGCCAGTGACTTTAAGTTGAAAGCAATGCTCATTTACCATTCCAAAAATCCTAGGGCCCGTAAGAATTATGCTAAATCTACTCTGCCTGTGCTCTTTAAACGGAACAAAGCTTGGATGGTAGCACATCTATTTACAGCATGGTTTACTGAATATTTTAAGCCCACCATTGAGACCTACAGCTCAGAAAAAAAAAAACAGATTCCTTTCAAAATATTACTGCTCATTGACAATGCACTTGGTCACCCAGGAGCTCTGATGGAGATGTATAATGAGATTAACACAACATTCTTTCTGCAGCCCATGGATCAAGTAGTTTCAACTTTCAAGTCTTATTTTTTAATAAACATTTTGTTAAGGCTATAGCTGCCATGGCTAGCGATTCCTCTGATGGATCTGGGCAAAGTCGATTGAAAACCTGGAAAGGGTTCTAGATGCCATTAAAAACATTCATGATTCATGGGAAGAGGTCAAAATACCATTAACAGGAGTTTGGAAGAAGTTGATTCCAACCCTCATGGATGACTCTGAGGGGTTCAAGACTTCAGTGGAGGAAGTAACTGCAGATGTGGTGGAAACAGCAAGAGAGGTAGAATTAGAAGTGGAGCCTGAAGGTGTGACTGAATTGCTGCAATCTTATGATAAAACTGTAATGGAGGAGGAGCTTCTTACGGATGAGCAAATAAAAAGGTCTCTTGAGATGGAATCTACTCCTGGTGATACTGTAAAGATTGCTGAAATGACAAAGGATTTAGAATATGACATAAACTTAGTTGATAAAGCAGCATGGGGTTTGAGAGGACTTACTCCAAATTTGAAAGAAGTTCTACTGTGGGTAAATTGCTAGTAAACAGCATTGCATGTTACAGAGAAATCTTGCATGAAAGGAAGAGTCAATTGATGTGGCAAACTCTACTGTTATTTTAAGAAATTGCCACAGCTGCCCCAATCTTCAGTAACCACCACCTTGATCAGTCGGCAGCCATCAACATAGAGGCAAGACCCTCCAGCACCAGCAAAAAGATTATGACCCATTGAAGGCTCAGATGATGATTAGCATTTTTTAGCAATGAAATATTTTAAAATTAAGGTATGTACATTGTTTCTTCAACACAATGCTATTGCACACTTAATAGACAACAGTATAGTGTAAACATAACTTATATGTGGTGGTCTTGAACTGAACTCACATTTCCGAGGTATGCCTGTATTATAAATATTCCTAACCTGCATTATTTATAAAAAGTTTTGGAATGAGAAAAGCAGAAATTTAAGGGAGGGGAGGTTGGTAGCAGAGTGAGAACCAGTGTGTTGTTTTTATGCCAACACATCCACTGGTAGGAATAATCTGAAGTATAATAACATTCCTGTACCTTTTTTTTTAAATTTTTATACATTGGAGCATAGTTGCTTTATTACGATGAGTTAGTTTCTGCTGTACAGCAAAGTGAATCAGCTACACGTATACATACGTTCCCTCTTCCTTGGATTTCCTTCCCATTTAGGTCACTACAGAGCAGTGA